>NC_140781.1:73197517-73865616 GCF_044657685.1 Stegodyphus dumicola | reverse complement strand
TTACTAATTTTAAGGTATAATGCTGAAAGACATTAATATACTTGCCGAAATGTAATTATATCCCTTAAACATACATTCGAAAACCATACTGTAAGCTTAAAATATACCCTAGATTAATATAAAACTTTATTCTTCACATTTTATGGATTTTAAAAATAATACAAAACAAGTTATTAATTTTTGTGTTGACAGCCACTTGCTGGAACTCTTTAAAGAAATTGGTGGGCTACAACTCTAGCAACTCTACTCGAAGATACAGCCTTAGCTGGTTCTGACAGAAAAGCACAATTAACTTTTAAGACTCACTAACCATGCCAAAGACAGACGTTCACTTATACTTAAACGAGTTGCTCTCTAGACAAGTAGCAGCACCAGTGACCAAGCTTCTACTCAAAATTATACCGAACATAATTTCATACTCATTTTAACTTTCGTAGCTTGCCATAAAATTTGCATAAATGGTTAGACTGAGAGAATAGTGACGAAACGAGATGTAAAGGAAAGAATCAGTGTAAAATTAACTATTAGTAAAATTTAAATCAAATGTCACAAGCTCTGTTCCAATTTTGAGCGAACAGACCTCAGGAAAGGGAAGCATTTGCTCTTGTTGTTGTTAATTCTTGAAAACAAGGAGAAATTTTGAGAAAAGAAAGCCGAATTTCGTTTCATCATGCCACTTAAAGTACGACTAAGGGACAGAGAAGTAAGATATATTAAAGAATATAAAATATTGTAAATATATTCGGTCGGGAATAATTGCGAGGAATTGTCAACGAATGTTGATTTAAGCAGTGTAATATATGCAATCTGTTCTGCAATTAAGCATAACAATAGCCTTACCTCAAAAATCTGCAATTTCGATTCCAGAGTTTCATGGTAAAAAAGGATTCCATGCTATCAAATGTTCAGTTTAATTTTTCGGTTTTTTGGTACTTTCTTACTAAAAGCTGCATGCCCTAAAAAAAGGTCAAGATTAATGGTTCCCACGCAAAGAAACAGCTCTTTCTGCTATCAGATGTATCTTGCTGTAATCCTAATATCAATTTTTGCGTAATCATGTATATAAAAAAATGCGATAAAAGCTGCTGATTTTCAGACAAAATGCTGCAGCCATTTCGTTTTCCGAGCTAAAGCCAAATATTTTTAGATGATTGACGGCTTGATTTAATTTTGATTTCTTCTCGAGTTATCTTCCGCAAAGAGCTTATATGTGTGTAACCTAGCAATTACACAAATATACTCATTTTAGGGCTACGAATTATTTTTATCTCGGGATGTGTATAAAGCAAGATATAATATACTTGTATCAGATGTTAGTTAATCTGATTGCTGCATAGCTTACGAGGATTATTTGCAATCAATGAAGATAATTTGTAAAGTAAATTCTTGGAAACTGGCGCATTTGCAGATTAAAGGTTAAACAGAAAATCAGAGCAGTTTTAAACGTCTATTAAACTTAAAGAATGACGACTCTTTTTAGACTAAATAACTCGTACCGATACTTTGCGATGACTCGGTATTTTGAGAGCAATCAGCCAAAGTCGAGTCTCCTCTGCAGGTTCTAAGATCGAATGCTATCGCTAAAGTATTCTAAGCAAAAAATTTTAAATCACAAATTGTAACTTTATCAGTTGATTTGCTATGAAACTCTAACTGCATATTCGTAAATACTTTCGAAAAGATTTCTATTTTTATATTTTAATGTAAAATTTAAAATTTCAACTAAAATTATCTGTTTAATGAAAATTCGGTTTGAGAACAAAAACTTTAGTTCGTCAATGTAGTTCTTTAGCAAAAAAGGAACTGTTCTTGAAACAAATTTGTAATAATTTATTAGTAACACTTGAAATAAATGACTTTCTAATCGTATTTAAAAAGTTTCATTTAAGAAAATTCAGAGTATTTAGCGATATATCTATAAAGTTCAGTCTTTTCAGGGATCATAAATTGTAATCAGACTTTGGACAGACTAACAGAGAATTATCGCTAAGTCTGAAATAACAAATGAGAGTTGAGAAGGTTTAAACAAACCTTTATATTAAATCAGAACTTAAACATAAAATGCCCTACTCGTGCCTACAATTCAGCCAATAACTTGTGGTGATGTAACGTTAAGTAACAGTAAGCTCAAATTTAAAATAAGCTAATAGTTTAAGGCCTACAAAATTCAATTTAACGCAAAGTTGGTTCAACCTGTGTAGATATTCAAATATCTGCAATTATAATGCAGTGCAGAAGACTACAAATGTTTCTGAACTAGCTAATATTTCTGATTAATTTCTGAACTAGCTTTTTATTCTTATTAAATAGTAACGTGACCTCGAGAGACAGAATACGGTCTGTCTCACAATCTAAAACCTCAACTTAAATACATGAGAGCTAATTTGCATTCTGGCGAAAAACAGGAAAGTAGAAGTGACAGTAAAAATTCAAAATATAAAATAACTGGTTATATTAACATTGTTACACATCAAATAATCCAAAATGAACTTTATTCCAAAAGTTTGCAGTAATGGTCTATGTCGAATTGTTTAATTGCAATAAAATAAGCTGACTCGAGTGAAGCACAAATGTCTCAAGATGCCAATGGATAACTAATTATCTGTCATTAATTTTTCTGCAGGATGAAATGTTAATAAACATTATTTTCGATTTTCTCTTTCCTTTGGGGGGAGAGAATAACTCTAAATTTTAATTCTGCTTGTTAGCTTCACTGTAATCTAATGGCTAATCTTAGACTACTGAAGTGTGAAATGAGATATCGTCAACCTAATATCAATGAGCGTACAAAAACTAAGCAAACAATAAGTTTATCTTAAGCTACAACTTGTAGTCTAATTTGGAATAAAGAGCAAGAAAAAAACCCGAGAGCCTCTAGCTAGCTTGCAAACAAATACACAGCTTGTCTGAAACCCTTAATTATACGCAGTTCAAATCAAGTTGAAAAGTACTCTAAAACTCAGATTTCAAGTTCTGCTTACCTAAAATGGCTTTCAAAGTCACAATGAGCTTGCAACTTCCTCAAATCAGATTCAAATCCTCAAATCCCCCATGTGTAGCGTGTTAATACGAGCCAGTTTCCATTATAAAGTCCTCCACGAAGGCATCCCTCTCTTCTGTGTGTAGTGCCTTAGAGCTACACACGGACAGCTACTAGCGACAAGTACTTTTCCAAATGGAACTGGACTAGACTTATTACTTTATGGATAAGCTACCTACCGAAGGGAAGAGATGCCTTCATGGTGGACGTTCTAAAGAAAACTGGCACATATTCACGTTGCTCATGGAGAAAATCATGAAAAGCCCTTTCAGCTAAACTGTGTTCCGGGATTTAACCCGAGTCCAACTAATTGGGCTTCATTTGGCACAAATTGCAGTTAAGAAACCGGAATACTAACTGAAATTTGATTACACTTTTTAATTGAACGTATTATTGCGACAGAAGCCAACTGAAACGTGTCCGTATTAAAACTTAAGCATAACTACTAGGAAATTAATATAACTGTCATATATAATGCTCATAAATAAAAAAAAATTGCTTTAATTTATTGCAGTTTGTTTCTTAAAGCAGAGGATGACGATTTTTTTTTTGTGTTTTCTGCAAATGATTTTAATTCTTTTCTAGACCGTATGATGTACTTTTTTTATTCTTATTAAATTTGTTATTCCTTAAGAATCTTTTCGATTAAGTTTGTTATAGAGTAGTTTTACCAGAAATATATTTTAGAAAGGGAAAACAAAATATCTCTAAAAATTTCCTGCGAATTACCATTTCTTCCAAGCTTCCTTTCATTTAAGACCTCATCACCATGTAAAGATTTGGATATTTCTGACTAGGTGAAGAATATTGAAATTTGTCTCTTAATTCACTACATGGCTAATTAATTAGGCATAATGTATCAGGGAACAAGAAAAAAATCAGCTGTGATTTTGCAGAGATTCGAGCCACGGTTCTTCCCATGCTAACTGGAAGTGCTGACCACTTACATGACAAGAGCACGCAGGGAAGAATTCCTTATATTCTTCCGTACCTAAAATTGTCGAACAATTACAGGTTAGTTAGAGTTTTTAGTATGGGCGCCACTGGATCGATTATTAGGTTTTTCGGAACTGTTATACGTCAGAAATCACTCTAACTTCATCGGCAATTGAAATTCAGACCTACTTGCTATCTAGACGTGTTAACTCCTTTACTACGACAACACGCAAAGAAAGGGTGCTATAATTCTTTGCAGACTCCATGATCTTTATCGGAAATTTTCTCTAATTTTTTACCTTAAAGTTAATTTCTGAATGTGTTAAATCGATTAATAAGGAAAGCCGTCATTCCCCACTTTTTAATCCGATTGTGATCCGAGTTATTTCTGAAATTTTAGTTTCTGTCAAACTTTGCAAAATTCCCGAAAAAGTGGAAAATCTGACATTGAATCATTAAGTCTGAAAACTAGTATCGAGCATAAATATTAATAAAAGGCTCGTCCAGTTCGATTATTTTGACAGATGTTATTGACGATAGTCCTGTGAATATAATTTATTTTATAGTAGAATCAACAAAGAACTCAGCTTCGTTTTTAACTTTTTGTTAGGTAAACAAATAGAAAAATTAAACAAATCCACTTTTCATTAATTGTAGAAATGGACAAAAATTATAAATTGGAAACTAAATCTATAATATGAAAACACTTGGAACTTCGCCATAGTAATAATGCACAACTCCTGCTATTAAAAATTATGTTTCGAACAATCTGGGCGTGTCATCGAAGTCATCAAATAAAATGAAATTGTGATTATGCAGTGTAAGCCAATTAGGTACCATTTACTCGAAATTAAATTTTCATTCATAAAAGTAAAGGGCATTAAAATACGGAAAATAATTACGAACTTAAATCCACCTAGGAATACGTTGGGTATTTCTGGTTTGGAGTGCCTGTTGGAATCTTGAGTATACAGGGTAGTTAGCACTTGTAGTTTAGAAACTTCTGGGATGGGAAGATTGCTCAAGTTGAATCGGGAAAAGATAGTAACGCGATATGGGAAACGCAGTTGTAACTCGATAAAGGGAATTGTTGGGGAGCGGGCAAAACGTTCGCGCAAAAAAACAGTCACAGCTGCCTTCAGAGGTACAGGTACAGGTTGAAGCAAAGCCGGCACCTGTGCATCCATGTAGGCATATTACGGATCGCAGGGCCTGGCTAACTGTTAATATTCCACTCCAATTTGAAATTTCCGAAAGAGTAAATTCTGGGATATGCAGAAGGCCGGTCCTCGAATTCTCCTTTTTTTTCTCTATCATCATCCCTGTCGAGAGGATTTCGGTTTCTTTGTACTTTGAATGCCCCTTAGCCAAACATACACTATACGCTTATAAACATCCACGAGATTCGAACCCTGGCCTTTTGTTACGGTCATTAACCACAATCCTATCTGTAAGGCTCCCCGCAGAGGTTTAGATAGAAGTGGTGGGACACCATAATTTCACCACTGGTCGTACAGGTATAGTGTCACTCCACTAACTGTGGACTTCAGCCCCAATTTTGAGAGAGGACACTCCGGCAGACTGTCCAAGGGTCTCCCACCCCTTTTCCACTAGCATCAATCCCTCGAGAGGATTTTGTGAGGATTTTTGCCCTCGAGAGGCCGTGTATTTGGAGTGCTCCCTTACCTCACATACACCATACTCTTACAAACATGCGTGCCTTCTCCAGGATTCGAGCCCCGTGCCATAGGTACTGCAGGCAGCGTTGCTAACCACTCTATCGGCTAATAGGATGGAAGGTTTTACTAATGCTGAGTTAATAGATATATATCCAGCATATGGAGCTGCCGGATGTAAGCCGCTGTGCGCTTGTACCTGGAGCACTACCCGATAAGATGTATACCAGATGTTTGCATGGCTGCATTAAAAATTATGTTGAGCGAGTTCCTTCGAGGCCATAAATCTGGAAAATCTGGACGAAGATCTGAGATCGAAGATGTAGAGTTTCGTCTGCAGAAGACACCCTACGTGACAGTACACGAGCTGTGGTCTTCCTCACTTCATCAGCTGATCCATCATCTGAGGATCCTGAACTCGAACCACTTGCAACAATACCATATGCAAACCGCACAGCTACTGCAGCCTAATAATTGCCCTCAAAGAATTGTTTTTGCTCAACGGTATCTGCAGAAGAGTGTGGCTGACGCTTTTAGTTTCCTTCTTATTCAGAGACTTCACCAGCGAAGATTGCCTCAATGTAAAAAATTCGCATCTGCGAACGGTATGCTTTCCAAACATATGCAGTGCAACACTGATATGCAGTCAGTGTTTCGTCCGGCATTGTGGGGTACCGTGTCGTTATAAGGTGTTTTTGGAGGAAGTCTCACCTGAACTGGTGAATGACAATCAGATCCAACAGTCGCTGCACCTTCGTGGTGTCACTGAAACCACGTTTCTTCGCAGTGTTATTAGAAACACGGTCCTTCGTGGTATCATTGGAGGCATGGTCAGCTAGCAGGCGAGAGTTCCGGAGTTCAAATCCTTGGTTTCTGCTCCGATAAAAATCTAGTAACTTTACAAGTTATAATCTTATTATCAATGAGGTTTAACTGGAACTATTTAGTAGTTTAATTCATCAGCATGAAAAAATAAATGTTAATCAAGACAGTAATCCAACACAATTCATTGAGTTGCGTAGCGTCTTTATTAGAATGAATCACTATTCCTGCAGAATTGAAGAACGTTAAAGCATAAGTGATATAAAAATGGTTAAAGTAACAGGGATAATAGGAAAAACAGAATTAAATCTTAAATATTTCTTTCTTGTAGTTTTATATACAAGTACAACCAAGATAAAACTTAGAATGCATCACAGAAAATGCTTGCATTTATTATTTACATGTTTGTCAGTTTTATCAGTCAGAAAGAAAGTTTGTTGAAAGAAAGCAAGTACTACAATTTCTAAGCGACAGCAACACCATACAAAATATCCTGCAACAATAACATTTTCCCGTTATTTTTCTCCGTATTCTTATTTTCGATCTGACTTCTAGAAGGCATCAAACATTCTTCTACGTATACTATGCGTCAAGACGGCACCTGAATTTTTATTTTTTATTTTAGACTTATTAAGGTTCCGCATAATCGATGTTTCTGAAGGAAAAAAAAATTCTAGTTTCTCAAATCTATAATAGTAATTAATATAGTTTAGCGGTATGTGATAGTAACATTTATTTAATTTAATTTCTCATAAGCCTCGTCACCAATCAATGGCCAAGGGGTTTAGACCACTGAATACTAGTAGTTCGACCTAGATTTGAACCGAGGCGAACGGTCGCATGGTTGGTTTTCGTGGTTTTTCACATGTGTACTGTAAATCCGAGTAAGTTCCTTTAAAAAGTTCTCCACGAAGGTACCCGTCACTCTTAGACAGATAGCTCTCGTGTTTTGTCATATTCGTATAACCTAACCCACTGGTCGGCAAGCCGCTGTTCGCGAGCCACTTGAGTACGTCTCTACTATGAATCGATTTCGACTACGTATAGGCGAGAGGGGAGATGGTTGGTTTGACGGAGAGTAGGCTGGTTCGGAATATACGGTGCCGATGAGGCAGACGCGAGAACGAATGCGAGTAAGACCCAACTTGTTCGTCAGGTGCGTACGAGTCAGTGCTTGGCGTCCGAAAAGCCTCCCGCGAACGACGAAGCACCTACTCGTCGTATTAAGCTACTTGTATCTTTCAACCAGCTGCAGAACTTATAGTTATTTTTGGCGTCAATTTAATAGCTTGTCTTAACTTTTGTTGCTGCTTTTATTGCTATAAAACTAAACCTGTTTTTGCGTTCAACTCATCTGACTTGGCTACAAAGGAGAAGCTAAGAAAAACAGAAGACGGAAACCGTGAATTTAAAGTTGAAGAGATCGAAATGTTTGCGCTCATGCAAAACTCAAATGGTTTATTTTGCCGTATTATTCGTCAAGAAAAATTGGCGATTAGCAAGAAATCAAATTTGGGGAGACGCTTTACAATATGCATCATATGGCAATAAATATTCCGCTAGTGATGGAAGGAAGAAAGCAGTTGAACTTCAGAAGAGCAAAGAAAAATCATGTTCCGTTTTTAATTATTAGGTGCAATTTTCTAACAGTGTTAATACTGAAAGCTTTATTATTATTCAAGAAACTGCTAAGAGGCAAACCACACACAGACGGTTAATACATTAAAAGTTGTTTTATAAATGTATCTGAAGATATATCTTCGGATTTTAAGAAGGCAGAAATTCTTAAGAAAATGAGATAGTTTGCTAAAACAGCAACACTATCTGCTAAAAGAATAAAAATCAGAACTGTCAAAGTGTCTCCGAATGTAACCAATCAGCAAATCGAAGATCTTAATTGGCGTTGCAGATAGCTGTTGACGAATTTTGTGACATAAATGACACGCCATAAGTTTCACATTTTGTTCGATATATTTCGTCTACGAAAAAAAAAAAAAAAAAAAAGGTTGTGTTTCTGTTTTGAAGGAAATCATTATTCTTGAGATACTTCTTTACCATTGCAACAATTCATCATGAAACATTCTGTGCGCAGACATTTTGAAATGTTATGGTGCTCAAGACTGTCAACCCCATTGTAGCTAAAATTTGAAGAGTTCTTAGTTGAAATAGAAATTGAATATGCAGATCATCTGCTAAATAAATTACGTTGGCTTTCAAGGGGAAATGCTTTAAAACATTTCGTTTCTTGATTATTAGGTATTAAAGCATTTCTCCTTGAAAAGTTGTTGACTATTGTCGATCAGTAGTTCCAAAAATTTTATTTCATAAATTGGAGAGATAAGAACGGGACTCCAAATTTGTAAGCCTTAATGCTGATATGGAAAAACTGGAGAAAGATAAGACATGGCCTTAGTTTACACCAAAAATGATCTGCTTTAAAGACCTGAAGATGGAAAACACAATGTTTTTGAATAGGAATTATATTTCTGACTAATACGATCAGTTGATAGAACTAACATTTTCGGTTCATTTACTCTTTAATTCTACATATTCATGCGAAAAATCGTTTTCAAGCAGGAACCTTATAAAAAGTAAATTGAGAAATTGACTAATTGATGAGAAACTGGAATCCTGATTGAAATTAAAAATAACGACATACAAACGTGACTTAATCTAAACTTTCCAAGGAAATGCAAGATCATTGTCCACATTAAATGCGTGCTTTGTCATATTTTTATATTAAGGTAAAACTATTTGTTATCAATAAATAAGATATTATTATTATATCTGGTTTAGTTTAATGTTAGTAGCTAGTTTAAACCGAATCCTGAAATCGTGGTTCTTGAAAAGAAATCTTAATCCCTGTACTGCTGATCTTTGGCTCTTTTGACTAATGAGTTTGCCGACATCTGATCTAACACGCAAGCATGTTGCAAAGATTTTCCATGGGAATAAGTGGTAAAAACCACTTGTCAGCTGAGTGTTGGAAAATGAGAAAATTAAGAAAGACTTTCTTTTTTTTTTTTTTTCAAATTTAGCAGTACTAATCGGTTTCTTCCCATTCATTTTACATTTATTAGATATTGAAAATGCTATAACTTTCCTTTTTCTTTTTTCTCGGGAGAAAAATTAACACTATGTTCTCGTAATTTTCATTAACAAGGTCAGGTTTCATATGGGTTTAATGTTAGGAATTGTATCGTTTTAATCTTTCTTTTATTCTAATGTAGAAGAGTATTGAAACCGTCTTACCATAATAATTTTGCAAATGCGACTGCACTGAAATCAATCTCTTCAAAAGAGAACAATACATATAATAACATTCATACCTATCCAGTATTCAAAAGCATAAATTGTATCGAAACTTATCAAGTGCACAAGAACCTCATTCAGTAAAATGAAAAGTTAATTTATACAGGAGACACGAGCACGAAAGTAAGGAAGTAATATACTTAGTATTTCCTCTCTTATTCCCCTTTTTTTACTAATTTTATCATCCGGAAAGTAGGAAGGAGAAAATTAAGTTAATAAGTTAAATTCTGAAGAACGCGCTTACTATAAGAACGTACTCAATAAAAGAAGTCATGGATAAACTACAAATATCAATCACGATATTATTTCTTTAATAGAAATCTCCATTCCAGTAAGAATACATAGCAATGTTAAAATATCAATGACTTATCAGATATCGTCATTTCTGCTTTCCTGTAACTTGATCACTCATGTTATTATTGTTGTCTCTGCTATTCCTTAGGCCTCAAATTATCATAAATAATTATAGAAGGTGAATGTGCAACTGACTCAACGAATTAAGACTAAATGTGGGTTCGTGTTTACTTCGCTGTGACTGACCAATTCAGACGCTAGACTAGCACAGAGTTCAGCAGTTAGACAGAAAAGGTTCGGCATCCTCTTGACAGGTAGTTTGCTAGTTTTCGTCTTCATTAGTAAAACGAAAACAATCACTACGTTAACGAATCCATTTTTAAAATTTAGGGAAGCTCGTTTTCTGAATACATTGAGGAAGGGGAAAATTACATGAATACAGTAAAAAAATCTGAAACCTTTCAGATTTTACATTACGCCCATAGGGGCGTTTTTTTAACGTTTTGTGTGTTACCTTTATTTGTTAAATATTATGTTTTTCGCACTTGTAGTGACATGCCACAAAATGCCAAAACGAAATTAATAGCCCTTCTGCTCTAACGCCCTTTGGGCTAAGAAAACGCGAAAAATAATGGGAAAATACGGCAGGAAATATGGTAAACATTTAACGGCAGAAAGTAAAGAGGAAGTCTTCTACAGTAACATAAATTATTATAATTTACAACTTCTTTCGGATTTAAACTTTTGTCCATTATACAATAAATTAATTCCATATCAGTTCGAGCTTTTGAAACTTGCTATAAAGACTGAGCTTTCCTGTTCTGCATGAAACAGTTTCACTTTCTTATAGCATTTTCCTTCAGCATCATAGAAAGTAAAAGGAATTTCACGAAAAACTTCGGAATGTTAACAAATGCAGCTATCTAGAGATACATTTTTTAGCCGAGTGTTCTAGAATGTCATAATACAGAGGTAGTTGTACATTTTTACAATTAGTTTAATAAAAAACTTTAAAAAAAATAAAAAAGTAAATAAAAACCTGAAATTCAGGTTTTTTTTTTTTTTTAAACTTTTCATATTTTAAATTACGTTTATTTAGGAGCGTAATTTACGTCATTAAATTACGTTCATTAGTACTTCATTTAGTAGCGAAAATACTTCACGTCTTAATATTGTTGCGAAATGACTAGCTGTGGTGAGACAGCTTCCCGCAAAGCGGGATTAGGGTTACCAGAAAGTGACAGGAAAAGAGAGTTGCCAGATTTGGCGCGAAATCGCCAATTAGTAATATTTCGCGACATAATTGGTGATATGCCATAGATGGAAAGGGAGCATTCTAGAATACATTTTTAGCGTTTTTCTCGAGAATGTGCTCGAAGGTAGGTTAAAGCTATATATACCCTGCCTGCGCTGGGAGAAAGTAGTGTCTTGAGTTCAGAGATTAGCTTGAGAGCGATCGACCAAGCCGGAATCTGTACTTTAGTCCTCTGCCGTGAAGCTGTCTTCACCGCTATAACCTGAAGGCTGCTTTGCTGATTGTTTCGGCGTGTTTAGTCGTAGTTTTTCGACGACTGTAAACTTGTCTTTGGAACTGTCCTATGTAATACTGGCGAATAAATTGTGTTTTGATTCTTCATCAAGTATTATTATTATTAGTAGCATTATTATTCATCAAGTATCAAGTACTCCAAATCTATGAATCCGCAGAGCGCAACAATATGCTGGTCTATTGTATCACTTATTATTATTATATCATCTAAATAAATGAAAGTTTATTTTACGAGAACTGGTCACAAAATTACATCCATAGCATGCTGGAAAGTGGCAGGCACCTCACATAATACAAACGACAATCTTAAGAGAACGTAGACACCAGACATTGCAATGAACGCTGTTTTAGGTACAGCTTCGCGGTTCACGCCGAACTGAAAATATCCGGATGTGAGATCCAGCGTTGTCATGAATATCGTAGATTTAATATTTTGCATTATTTCTTCAATTATGTGCAAGGGATAGGCAGGTTGCTTTGTAATACTATTTAGTTTTCGATGGTCAACGACGAATAGCCATGCTTTGGTAGGTAATGTGTATGACTGGTAGGTGGTAGATTGTTTCTTTTTTTACACAACACCACCGGGCTCGCATAATGGCTACTGAAAGGGGTTATAATTTTGTTTTTCAAAATCTTTTCTATATGATCTTCGATTAGTTTTTCCTTTTACTTATCATGAAGATAAGGTTTAGTTCTTACTGGGCCGAAGTACCACTATCGAAACTCATGGTTAATAATATTAGTACACCCTGGACTGTCATGAAAAAGATTTGCGAAGTCACTTGTTAAGGTTTCGATCTTCTGTCTTTCTTCTGGCCCCAAAAGTTTAATTAACAACTGCAGTGGCTGGGCTCTTCTTTCTTCTACTTTATTCACCTACGATTGTAAAATAGAACCACAGAAATTAAAATGATTTAAGATTACGGTGGCTTGCAGGTTTCGCACAACAAAAAATGTCACTTTAAGTGTTTCGTCTTTTACTTGTACGTGCAATTATTTTACCGAAACATGTACACTGCTTGTCTTGTGTGACAATGGCTTTCGCTAAGCTTAATTTAAAAAGGCCTATGCTTTCGGAAGTATTTCCTAAATTTCTGAAATGAAGCTGTATTGGGCTTCGGTACCTATCGGTGTTTCGGCAGTGATACTAATTAATAAAACTTGCACTATCGGCAGTTCCAAATTTCCTACTACTACAGTATTTAATTTAAATTTCCGAGGGATTTCTTTATTCCGGGGTGAGTGCACTCTCTCATCAGCACCGATTTTTAGTTTAACTTTTCCCTCTGCTTTTGGTTTGCTTCTTTCCTGCACCCGCTACTCCCGATTCAATTTCCCCTTTCTTTTCAAATTGCTTCTTCTGCCCAAACTGCGGTTTTTGTTGAGGCGTTGGCCTAAAATCTCGTTCCTTTGGTCTCTCATCGTACCATGCTCTTCGATTTTTCTCTGTCACACGTCGATTTTGGAACTTCTGGTTAATTCCGAATAAGCTTACCAACGACGTTGGATTTCGGAGCTCAAAACACTTCTGGACTTGGGATAATAGTCGCGGCAATAATACTTGAAAAATTTCTTCATCCAGCCTCTTGCCATATACTAAATAGCTCCGACTCTAGCTTGGTCTATCCTTGACAATGGGAAACACTTTAATTAGCGCATTCTTAAAGTTTTCGAAGCTTTTGCTTTCGCTGTCAGGCTTACCCATCAAGAAATTGCCAATGCATTTATACCACGTAGAAGCCTGGCCTATAAGGGCGGATGTGGCAATGGTAACTTTCTGCGCTTCTTTTAATGGATGTAGCAGAAAAAGCGAAATTAACTGTTCAAAACCAATTTAAAACTGAGGTCTTTCCATGAAAAGTTACTGCTGGATTCATAGCAGCTCTAAGGATGTCTTGCGATGTTGAGGGAATCACACTTAAATGGTGAAGTTTCCTGTGACATAGTTCTTATTGCGCGGGCGCTAGTATAGAATCTCGTTCTCTTGGGTAGCATAAACTAACGAAACCTAAAAGACTGTGTGAGGAATTAGCTTCAAGTCTTCTAAAAGACTGTGTGAGGAATTAGCTTCAAGTCTTAGTTACGAGGAAGAGTCCCACGAAGGGTGTAAAGAACTCTTTATTTACTAAATATAATTTCACAGATGGCACCACATAGGTATATACAAAGCCAGCATTTCTGGTTTAATTCAAAGCAGGTAACGATGCACTAACCCTAAATGCTCACAGGATAATTTAACGAGCAGGAATGCTTTGACTCGTAGAAACAGGCCTAATGGCCTAGTGGCGTAAACAAGCTTAATGGCTAGAAGTGGTCAACCCACAGAAATCTAATCGCTAGTAATTTAAGATAGCAACGTGGCTTTCAAGCAGATATAACACTTCCTAAAAACCCCCTTCTGAAACATTCCCTTAAATGCCATTCCTTTTTAAATCATTTAAATATACTCTGTCTAGTTTATAAGCATTCTGGCAGGAAAACGTGGGTGAAAATGAGAATGAAAGGAAAGTTGTTTTAAAATTAAAAACTAACTGATAATTAAATTAAAATAAGCTCTACAATTTGAGTGTAAATACGTTATTTAACTTTGATTTGCCAGCTCTTTACTTAAAGATTGCTAATAATTCTTTCTCTGTCCCTCCTTCCCCCAAAATAAAAATGCAGAAAATATTGTGAAGGTGCCAAGCTTTTAACAATATTTTCTAGAAGAGGACGGATGTTTTTAAAATGAATAAATTTCCCTATCAATTTGAATAACAAACGTATTTCTCTAGAGTTCAAATAAATTTTATTGTGCTATAAGTTATAACTTTCTTTCAATCTCAAAATAAATATACATATTATACAAAGAAATAATAATGTTTACTATTTTTATGTACGAGCAAGCACTTGCGATTGAAGTTTATCACGATTATTAGGAAAGGTGGGCAAACACAGCACAATTTCCTCAGTTTAGTGGGAACTAAAGCAATTTTTAAGTGCTTTCTGTGCATTTACCTTTACTTATACGCTAGCCAGGATCACAGTTCAATTTATTACGAAAACGAAGGGAAAAAAATTCTGTTGATGTTTAATTCTGAAACTGATCCATTTGCGATTTACGAAAAGTCAGCACTACAATCTTAATACAATCAGGAGGAAAACGAGACGCTTTGATTTTAGTCATTGATAACTTTTCGGAACTGATTGCGTCTTAGTCTTTTGACCTTAAATAAATTTGCAAAATTTGCAAATTTTGGAGACGCTATCGTCAGCATGCTTTGACTATTGTTTTTGTTAAATGCTTTCTCAAAGAACTTCCTTACGTTGGCTTTTTAAAGGAGCATAAATAGGAACTTCGCCTTTGCTGGGAACATTCAGGGAACTTCTCAGCAACCATGGGGCTGGGACTTCTTGCACTGACTTGTCTGGTGGGAGCTGCTTTTGCTGGTGAGTGCATTGTCAATTTCTATTTGGATATTTCATTATGCTAATTACAGAGAAAGGGTTCTAGTGTGATGAATATAAAAGTGAAGATATTTCAGAATATGTTTATCGGAAAAGAAGAAACACAGGAAACGTAAATTTGTTACAAAGCACTGAAATATATATCTATATCTATCTCTATATATATATATATATTTAAAACTTTTCTCATTAATTTAAAAGTATCTTGCACCTCATCTATCACACTTATTATTTTTAGCATATCCTTGACTCAGGTGCATTAAATATCTCAATTTGCTCTCTGAATCTAGTCATATAAGTAGTAATTTGTTTTAATGGTAGGACTGCATTCAGCTTATGTACATCTCATGAAAAATTTATTTGAATAAAATTTTCGATTTTAATGTAATTTTTCAAAAAATTTAAACTAAAAATTTAAAAGAAACTTAACAACAATTAAAAAAATCATTACTGTACTTCTAAAATAATTCTTTAACAAATTCAAATTTAAAATTTATTATATTCGTTTGTTCCTTTTAGGCTACTATTTAATGGTGCTTTACGTATAACGATACCAATCTCTTCCTCTTTCTCTTTTTTATTGAATTGCGTAGATAATTTGAAGGAAGTAGATCAACAATTCTCAACCGGTGGTACGCAAAGAAACAAAGTATTTTTAACTATAAAACTCAAAAATTAAATACCCAAATATCCTATTCAAGTTTTGTTCTCTAAGATTCGTAAATTTATGTGATCTAAGCTTTATTCAAGGTCAATAGCCGCTCATGAGTTTTAGCAAACTAATTCGTTTTTATTTTCACAGATATTCCTTTAGTCATAAACATAATAAAATTTATTATAAACTATGTTTTTAAATGGAGTTATAGAAATGGATGCCGCATTTAATATGAAATAAGAATAAGTTCCTATAAAAAGACAATAGTATCTCATTAATCCTTTTACGGTTGATAAATTTATTAGGGTGTTTACATTTTATATCGCTATCTTTTCCGAGCTCATATTACTCTATTTTCAATTAGAATAATTTTTTTTACGTCGATTTGCTGTCTGTAATAGCAGGTATTTTGTCTTCTTGCTGCTTTGTATTCCTTTCCTGCGCGATTTGAGAATATCGTCGTTTATTTTTGAAGAACTCATAATATATTGTGCATTTAAATATTTGTAAAAAATAGTAAAACAAACCTAAATTTTTCAAAATGGAAAAATGGCTAGGATTAACTAAGCGGAAAAGCGATGATTCGCAGGTAATGGATCAAGGACAAGCACTAAGAACTTACTACCAACACTAAGAATATTGAAAAGAGAAAGAAAAATTGTTCATAAAAAATATAATGAAAGTTATTTATCATTTGGGTTTAATTAGAATGGAGATGGAATGGACAGTCAGCCTCAATGTGTTGTCTGCAGTGATCTATTATCTAATTAAAGTATGAAACCATCGTTTCTTAAAAGATATCTTGAATCTAAGCATGCCAATTTAAAGGGTAAATCTGAAGAATATTTTAAGATAAATTATCGGAGTTCAAAAATAGTAAACAAAAAAGGTTTCGTTACTTCATGTGAAAACGTTTTGTAAGCTAGTTGCCTAATAAAACTAAGAATTTCCAAGACTGGGCAGGCTCATACCTTATATTACCAGCAGCTAAATATATCATTTCAACATTATTCAACGAAAAAGCGGCTAACGCACTTAATAATATTCCGTTATCAAGTGATACAATAAATTGATGAATTCATGAAATGGCAAATTCCATAAAAGAGACACTTATTCAATAAATAAATAAATAAATAAATAAAACTCAGCGAGTATTTCGCATTTCAAACGAATGAATGGACTGATATAACGAACTTTGTTCAATTATTAGTTTACATATCTTTCGAAGAAATAAACGAATTGCCGAAGAGTATTTATTTTATGAAGCTCTTCATGATAGAGCAACTGAAAATGTAATTTTAAGAGTAATTGACAATTTTATGTCTGAAATGATTACAATAAGTTATAGAGACATTAAGAATTTTTGGAAGCAGGCAAGATGAAAAATGAGCAAACGCCTTCGCCGGGAATCGAACCACGGACCTCTGGAATACTGGCCCAGCGTGCAGAACCACTACAGGACACGCCAAGAAGGTGGGAGAAGTACCTTATAAAGGGATCTCGTGAAGAAAAAGAACAATTGATAGAAATTTCCTGTGATCAAACTCTAACTGAAGTTTTCAAAAATAACACACTTCTTAACTTTTGGCTGAATCGAAAAGAAGAATTTAAATTTTTATTGCCTTTTTGCACAACCTATTTGTGTGAACAAGTACTTTCTTCCATGTTATATTTGAAAAATAAATACAGAACGCGTTGCCACCAAAAGTATTCAGTGCTAAGTTTAAACTTAAAATAGCCCAAATAAAATAATGTATAGCTGAGAAAACTTTCAGTTAAAAAAATTGACCTGCTTTTAAATAAAATTTAAAACAGCCCAAATAAAATTCTATATAGCTTAGAGAACTTTAAATTAAAAAAAAATTACCTGCTTTTAAATGATAAGTTATTTTATTTTGCTATTGCAGGCCCATTCGCAAGAGAGACAAGTAATCGGTGCTCTTTACAGTGCTCAGAACGTAAGTACATTTAAGTATTATACTTCCTTTTTTTTTTTACTTTGTTTAAATTAACTCTTTCTCGAAGTACTGAACCAGCTAATTAAATCTAATTTCTCTAATGCAAATTATCAAAATTCATTTATAACGATATTTTTTTCCGATTGTCGAAGATTAAAATATTGCCCTCAGTCATCTCCAGTCATTGTGGTAATTTCTAGCAATGTCCCTTTTTTCAAGTTTTCTTATACTAAATCTTAGACCTTGCGTATTCATTAGAAAGACATATAAAATAGTAAACGTATTTACTTGAACTTCGGAATCCATTTGATAATCCTGAAGTGTGAAGCACGTAAAACAAACTAAGATCTCAAAGAACAAGAGAGTTTATTTAATTATATCTCTTGCGAGTACAGTTTGTTTCTTTAAACTGCTGTCAGCCTATACAGCCGTTTCCCTCAACAATTCGTCGAACGAAACTTACATCGAGGAATTTGCATAGAAATCATACATCGAGGAATTTGCATAGTTAGATTCCGTGATCCTTCCTCCCTTCTAACTTACGCCTAATGTGGAGTCGAAAGAAATGTTTTTGCCATCTTTGTTTGTACCATCCAGTCTTTCCAAGTAGTTCTGGGTACCAGCTATTTCGAGGAAGTTTACTAGAGTGTTTCGCTTCTCTAGATGGGATACCAGCTTTACAGTCATTTGTGTTGCGTGGGCAGCATTTCAGTAAGAGTTCGTCCTACTGAAGTATCACTGGAAAAGAATAAGAAAATTCTCCCATACCTAGTCCTCTTCTCCAGGAATAAAACGCTTTTTAATACAGGGTACGTCAATGGTTTCCAAAATTTTGGTGTTTCACTACACTCTAATAGAAAAGAATGGGGTAATATTATTATTAATAACGGAAGGAGAACTAATTAAAGTTTTAATGGCTTTTTCGCTGCATCTGAGAAGGCAAATACTGGCTCTCTAGTTCGTTTTGAACTATGCATGTTTCACAATTGCGTAAGTTGTTAATTGAGGTTCTAATAAAAAAAAGTTTATTTTAAATATTCTTCTGAGTTGAGTTATTTTCACTAAAAGAAGATAAGTCGATAAGTTTTGAAGTAGACAGGTTTCTCATAAAATCTAAATTGTGTGTAAAATGATATATTACCTATGGCTTAAATGGAATGAGAGGGTGGTAGACCATTAAAAAACAGATGTTACAATCTCGGAGACCATTGTGACCCACTGCTGAGTTAAAAATTACTTTGTCATGTAATGGGGGCTTATGTACACATGTCATTTTGTAGAGACATTAAGATTATTTTTGAAGAAGGGAAGATGAAAAATCAGCAACGCCTTCGCCGGGAATTGAAGCGCGGACCTCCGGCCAGCGCCCAGTGTGCAGACCACCACACCACGAATGCATGCTAGGAAGACGGGAGAAATACCTTACATACTCCCCCTTTTTAAAGGGATACAGGAGTTTTAGGGGACCCAATCACCAAATCCTGGGTGTGAAGAGTCATCATCCACCACCCTTTTAGTTCGGGTGCCACTTATAGGGTCTTTCTTTCTTGTTCCACATAAACTAGAGTAGATCCTAAAATAACCTGGCGAATTCTCTCTCGCACAGGCGTGAAGAAAACTACTGACCCAAGAAGAAGGGTAAAAAATAGCCCTTTATTAATTCAAAAACAGTTAACAGAAAGGCACGGTCTTCATGCGTTACAAAGGCACCGTCCAACTTGCTGTGAAACTAAAACGTAGAATATAATTTAAGTCAAACCTAAAATAAATAGGCTAGATAGCATTTAAGTTAACCTAACAGGTGGACTCGCAAAACCCTAACTGGTGTGATGATTAAACCGATATGGCCAAGAGGCTTACTAGCGTAACAGCGAAACAGGCCCATCAGCGGCCGAGCGGTAAAGTCGCTGAACACTGGTAGTTCGGTCCGAGGTTCGAATCCCGCGAGCTGGCTGCATGGGTATTTTCGTGGTTTTCCCCATGTGTAACGTGTATACGAGCCAGTTTTCCTTAGAAAGTCCTCCACGAAGGCATTCCTCCCCTTAGGCAGATAGCCCTCGAGGCTTTGCCATATTCACACACACACACACACACACACACACACACACGTAACAGCGAAACAACAACAACGAAACGTGCGCTTGACTAGCGAAACACGCTATGAATAATCTCAGAAAGTCAGCCGTTTAAATAAGCACTTCACTTCACTTTAAATTTACATACTGGCGAGAGAATGTGAAGGGAAGTTGAGAAGTTCGGAAACGGTATCAAACTTAAAACAAATTTGTTATGCAAAATAAGGAAAACCCTACAATTTAATATTTTATGCAGTAATGCGAAACTAATGTAAATAACATAAATTTGATGCAACAAATATTCATAATTAAAGAATTAAATTCTATTCTTAAGTTTTTTTTTTTTTTTTTTTTTTTTTTAAATTTCGATGTAAATTGAACTTAAGGATAATAAAGGATTCATAAAGTTTTGGTTTAATGATTAAAACCACCCTTTAAATTTTATGTTAGAAATATTACTAAAGAGCGAAAAGGTGTTTAATAACCTCCCTGAATTTAAATTTATAATTTATAATTTAAATTACAGATTAAATCCATTGTAGATAAATTATAACTTCATTTCTATGTAGAGGGCAGGGGCCGTACACATGTCAAAGTACAATCAATACATACTTGCTTGATGTTTCATTTCAGAAGAAAATGGAAGATTCAGTTTTGAAGTAGGCAAAAAATATGTATACAGGTACAGAGGAGGTAACTACTTGGGGATTGCTCACAAACTGAAACAAAACACGACAATCCGTGGACTTGTAGAAATTCACGTATTAAGCAAATGCGAACTGGTCTTGAAGGTAAGAATGATGCATGATATTTATAAATTTAACTTTAAAAATTCACAACTATCTTTAATTTTTAAATAAATAGGAAAAATGTAATGAACTACTGAAATAGTTGGCAGAATATAGCTACTTTTCTAAAAATTTTAGTTGAAAGATCTAATTACATTTTCGATACCTTATACCCCTACGTTACAACTTAGAAGTCATTCTCTACATAAATGGAGAAAAAATAAATTTAACAAACACTATAGACAGTCAGTCTACAGTGATCAATTAGATCCTGATAGTTTGAAACTTCTGAATATAATTTTCAAGAAACGGCTCTTGGTTTTCTTTTCGTAATTAGTCATATGCCACCGCAATGGATTGCTTTTCGACGTACACATATATTCGCGAAGAGAATGAATATATCGCTTAATGTATTCAAGTTCGTAAAAATCTAAAACGCGAAACTAAATGCTTTAAGCTAAAAGTCAAAGTTATGGCATACAAAACTCTATCTCACGAGAAAAATAAAGACAGTCAACCGCGAAAAATATTTAAACATTAAATTTATTAAAAGTACCTAAATTAAGTATTTTTAGAATTATTTTTTAAAGTTCATCGCAAAAAATTTTCCTGATCATGTACTAATACTAATTTACATATTTGATCCCTTTTTGCGCATTTTACAGCGGGGAACCTTAATGTAGCCTCCCAATGGATCATAAAATAAAAATTTAAAATTACGAATTATTCTTACTTTGAAGTAAGAAGATTAAAATAAGTAAAATCGAGAGTAATCCTCGGTACCAGTACCATGTCAGAAATTTATAACCTTTAACCAATGTTTAAGAGTTATAATAAAAGTTTTAAATTATAACGAACAAAAATCAAGCGTCGTATATAAACGTGATCAGTAACAGAATGCTAATTGTTTAGTTGGAAACAGAACGAGGTTTTGAATTCGCGGCATAAAACTCTAGTCAAAATGGTGACAGCACCGCTAAGTCAACTTTCTTCTATTAAGAAAAAGGAAATCAAATTAAATAATGAGAGTCCAGAACTATGCTGTAATTTTTATGGATTATGATAAGCATGATAAACGTATTTCTTTATTTATTTTGGTTAAAGTTACATAAAGCTTTCAAGTCATAAAGTTCTTGCTTTTAGAATCGATATTTTAATCTGTAAAGGGATGAGATGCGTCATGATCTGATTTCCGTAACCAAGTAATTTGTTACTTTGGTTCTATATCTTGAGTCAATCGACAGTAATGATATATAAACATTCATTAATTAGGAAAACTAACCATTTATCAGGTAAACGGCATTTTAAATCTAAGTTTTTAATTACGCTCGTTTCGTAAAAATAATGCAGCAGAATTGACCGTTTCTTCCCTTCCCTGTTTGTAATAGTTCAGCTATCATTATAAATGGTTTTCTATGAACAGAATAAAATAATAAAAACTATTTTGTCTTAGCTAAAAGAGATCAACCTCGAGGAAAAGGCTACAGCAGCAGAAACCAGGGATTTAATCAGAAGGCTGGAAATTCCTGTACCTTTCGCATTCGATAACGGTAAAATTGAAAACGTGTGCCCAAGTCCTGAAGAAGTGCCACAGTCTCTCAACATTAAGAAAGGCATTCTTTCAACCTTAATCAATACCATGTCAAATCCTTTCTCGGAGATAGTCAAAGAGGTAAGTAGATAATTAACATGTGTGTGTTGATATAACAGAATTTAACATATTTCTTCATATTTTAAATCATGGAAGCACAGGATGTATTTCCATGAACTTTTGGTTGCCCTGTATTTCTAAATTCTTGAAGTTAAATACTGTTGAATGCCTCTTTATAGGACGACAGCTTGGGAACGTGTGTTACGAAATATACAGCGCAGCAAGGGCGTTCAACACAAATCAGAAAGGAAAAAAATTTGAAATCCTGCACACAGAGACACTCATCTGTAACAGCTTTGATCACAAGTCCTTACGATTCACCAAACTCGGTAAGTTTCACAATAAATTGCTTTAAGCTATGGATGTGAAGTACGTAGTATGTCGTATTTCTTAGTTGAAGAGTCAATATTTTTTCTTTAGAATGTTCACGCTGCTCCAATTTTTCCGGGAGAGACATTAATATGCACTCAAGACATCGAAAGAGGTACTCTCTTCATTGTGTCGTGTGTGGAGGAAGCGGAATTGAAACCTCTAAAGGAACATGACGATATCATTAAATTCGAAGGAGTAGTGGAGCTGGTTTTGTCTAAAGTTGAAAATGCAGAACCTCTAACCTTGCGTAAGATTTGTTTCAATATAATCTGTTATTTAAATAAGTTCCTTGTACTCTCCTGTTGCTATGAAAGAAATCCCACAGTGTTTTAAAGCTATCCTTTTTATTCATTTTGACAACTGCATATTACCATTTTAATTTTAATTTTAAGAAAATTTTTTTAACTAAACTAACTCAAAAGCCTCTGAAAAGCTAAGATACAACTAAAATTAACCATGAAAGTTAGCGTTCTTTCAAATGTTATTTCTAAAATGCGAGCAAATGTTTTCTAATACCCACGTGATAACTTTTTTTACTAACAAGTGATTTTAAAAATTTTTTAAAAAAAAATTTACCTCTTTTTGAATTAATATCATTCCTGTTGCTGATTTTCATGCATTTCGCCTTATGGTCTATAAATAAACAATAATTTAATAAAGAAATGCTTTTTGCATTATAAAACAGTAAGTAACCTTTACGAGTTTATAAATATGTCAGGTCCCAAATCAATGACACTATCAAATATTCAAGTGATTCATTTGTGAAAAAATTTCATTTTGCACAAAATTCTTTTAAGTTTCTGAAACCTCGCTGAAATTTTATGCATTAATATATATGTATTCATATGTGTGTATAAGTATATAACATGGGCATATATATATATATGTATGTATATATATAGTATATATATTTAGCTCCCTATACTCAAAAATGTATAATAACACACATATGCTCTTTATATCTGTGTATTTTATATCTGTGTTCATATATGTATAGAAATAGATAGATGTGTATGTGTTTATATGTATATAAATAGATAGATGTGTATGTGTTTATATGTATATAAATAGATAGATGTGTATGTGTGTGTTTGCAAACACATAGCATTAAAACATACACACAGATATATAAGTGGAAGAAGAGATATATTATATGCATAATTTCTTGAATATTAATTTCTTTTAAAAAATTGAACTTCTTATACACATTCATACTGAAAAGTAATATAAATAACATATAATATCAAATAAATTCATAAAAAATAAATTTTCAAAAATCTTAGAACGAAAAAAAAAATAGTAAATAAATGTGTATTCACTTGGGCAGACATTGACAATTCCTTTTGAAACTCTTTCAACGTTTTTAACGAATTTAAGTACTTCATGCGTGAATGTATAAATACAACGTGCAAGTTACAAGTCAGAAACTATATACAGGAACGATACACACTGGATGCAGTTTTAATTTTTCCTCAGACATACTTGATGATCAAGCAGTTTTTCGGTGATTTGGAGCTTTATCTTCACCGAACAGCATACACCTATGTGGAATACCTATGTGTTAAACTGTTTAAATTGTATTTTTAAAGTTTAATTTCATAATTAAAGCTGTTAAAATAAATAAATCCAACTTTAAATCCTAAATGTTGAAAGCGAGAAGCAATTTGCCCCCTTTTGGCCTGTAGCATTTCATGTCTTTTCTCTTTTTGTTTTCGGTGTAAGATTGAGAATGCTATACAAAAAGTTCAAGAACACTAATTTATTAACTAGATTTCTTTAATTATAATGTTAAGTTCCTTTTTGTTTAAATTAGACTTCTCTCACACATTTACTAAAATATCAATAAAACCTTTTTCTCCAGACCCCCAGCGAGTTCAGGAATCCCTTAAATATAACCTTCAAATGGAACAAGATCAAGAAAGCAGTGAGAAGGAAGTGGAACAAATTTTGCAGCAAATGTGTTCTAAAAATATTGGGGTAGTTGATGTAGGCGTCAGCAAAAGTTTCTTTAAATTGATTTCTCTAGTAAAAAAATTACAGTCCTCATCCCTTGATAAAATCTACAACTCTTTGAAAGACGGCAAGATTTGTTCTTCAAAGAAGGTCAGGTGAGTGATAATTTTAAATTCATTGATCATTAGATAACAAGGTTTAAAGAAAACTATTATTTTCATGTAATACAAAGATTAAAATTAAATTTAGAACGTTAAATTTAACACTAATCAAAATAAGTTGTTCTTCTTCATAATTTAATGAAATCGACATTATATTTTTGCTAGCATATTGTGGCAGAAGAAATTTTTATTTGTTATAATTATTGCTGCTCTTCGTGAAGAGGGTTCTAATGACAGTCCCAAGAGTTTAGAATGGCAGACACTTTGCTTTTAATGCAGTAAAAGGTTCTTGAATTTATGTAATATCAGGATTGAGTTCAACTTACTGGTTACTTACTAGGTTTGAAGTTGCTCAGTGTGCAAGTTGTAGATAAATTGGTTGGAATTTAAAAATCATTAATTAAAAAATTACATTAAAATAATGGAGGAGTTCTTCAGAAGAACTGTAGACATTTAGAAAACGAAATATAGATGGAGATTTTTAAAACAGTAAAATTTGTCAACAGTCAAATTTTCTAGAAACTTTGTATGAAGCTGAAAGATTATAGAAGCTGGATAACTGTTTAAATTAATTCTTCTTCATAAACTGTCCGAGTTTTAATTTTCTGAAGTTCTTTGAGGCAGACTGGTGCGTAAGCTGGATGAAATATGTTAACATTGGAGTTGTTATCATCATTATGAAGTTCGCATTTTATACGTAGGGTTTTTGGTTTCTTTACAATCATTGATATTGTTATTTTCCCCACAAAATGCACAGTAATTTCGATATTTTCAGTCTCTCGCTGAGTGTTCTGTTGGAGGTGAAAACAGCGCCTGACATCCCAAGGAAATCACAAATTCTATTGGCATATCCAGCCATGTAGAAATATTCTTTGCGACACAATTTTATATGTCTTAGTCGAGCAATAAACTGTCCATTTGAATGCATTGTTTCTTTTATCATTAAATTTATGTAATATTGTTGGGATTCTGAGCTATCTAATTGGAAATTTTAATTAGTAAGTTTGTAAATTCTTTAGCTGTAGGACTATATGCTAAATTGTTAATTGCACATTTCGGAGTTCTTTTTGATGGGATTTTTTTAGGGTTGCCGGGTGACTGATATTATCAATCTTCTCTAAGATTGAATTGAGTTTATTGATATCGTCTTGATCTTCCTGTAATTCCTCTCTTTTTCATGCCAGAAATCTTATTTATTATTACTCCTCAGTTAGAAATAGGATTAAACTTTTCCAGATTATCTTGAAGTCGATCATTGGTAATATTTTTTGGAAGTATCATCAAGAAGGGAAAGTTTTTCCGACTTTGATTTATGCTAAATTTGAGAATATTAGCATACATTTTATGCGCATTATTACACAAAATGGGAGAAGTTGCCATATGTTGAAGTTACGCGACTGTATGTCTGATAAAGGAATATTATTGCATTGAGTATCGTAATGAAATTGAATAGACGAGGTAACTGAAGGTTATTTGTCGAAATACATGGTGTACTAGGTTCATGCGGAGCATTGCAATGAAATTGAGACGTCATAGGTTCTGGTTGGAAGCATTGCGTATTAATCGATGTGTATGGGGTAACATTGGACGGACTTGCTATAGATTTAAGATGACTTCTCGGAGAAATAATCTTATTGTTATGTGATGTAATATCCATAACGGAGTTTTTTTGAAATCAAATACTGACTTAATCTCTGTAAAAAGGGTCTATGGTAGGTATCTTTTTCCATTTCTTTCTGATTTGAGAAGATCATAGCATTTATCAAAAACTTCTTGAAGTTTATAATTTTTGCCCATATTTTCTTCCGTAACAGAAGGAGCATCGTTGTTTTCTTGAATTTCATGAATTTTGAAAGGCAGACGTGATGGATTTAATTATTTATGTGAACTTTAGATACCACAGATGCTATAGCGGTAGACTCTGAGTTGTTTATAGGGCATGCACTAGATGATCTTGAGATGGAAAGTCCTTACGACATTCTATTATGAGGATGTGATAGTTCAAAATAATTTGGTCATGCTCTGGATGAACGAGCGGCTTCGAAATTATTAGCTAACTTAGAGACTAATTAAGATAAATATGTCTTGTTACCACTTTTTGGAATGCAAATTTTATTTAAGAGATAGTGGTAAAAGTTCTATTAAAATTGGTATTACAGGCGTTGAGTTAGAAAATATCAAACTAAATCTTATTGTTGGAGCCTAAATTTATCAATATTTTAATGTTTACGCTTTTTCTTTCAACTGTTGCTCGCTTTTATTTTAATATTACTAAAAACTATTGCTGTAAATATAAGCAAATGCTAAAATGATAAAATTCAATGGCTAGCTTAAAACTAAGTTGATATACTCTTAGTCGAGTTCAGATGTATGATGCTGCTTATTTTGAATTTAGTTAGTTATAAACTAATTATTATTAAATATTATTACAAACAGAGTATTGAAGAAATAATTATTAAATATTAATTTTTTGCTTGGATTTTAAGGATGTCCTTTCTTACATATTTTGATATAAACATTAGCAACAATGACATTCAACTAAATTTAAACATTAAATATAATATAAAAATATGATAAAATTTACAAAAACTTAATAATTAGTATATAATAAAGCTAATATTAATTGAAAGAGAAAATATTTCTGTACATGGCTATTATAAAAATTTTAAGAAATTTAATGAGGCTTTTGTTATATTTTAAAATATAGCAATAAATATTGACAGTTATAGCATAAATATCAAAATCAACAATGGTTTTCTATAAATTTTAAATTTAGATGAAATGAATACAAAATTAAAATAAAACTTGTAAAAATCCTGAAATTATAAGATACAATATTAAGATAGAGGATGTTTTCTTCTATAAAATTATTATAAAATCAGTATTTAATTTTACTAATTACTTATAAATGCGATTTGAAGCCACATACCTAATATTATTAAAACCAGAGCATTGCTTCAAATTATCCAAGAGATGAACTTTTAAAGAATTTCTGAAGCTGATTTTAAACAGGTGGTTAATCTAACCCTTTCGAAATTGATATCATTAGATTGCTCCCCCTGAGGGCTTTCGGATGATATAATATTTACCGACAGCTTTTGAGAGTTTTTACAATGAGCAGCTCAAAATATTCGTAACCAGGAGCAGACTAAAATATTATGCTACAGCAAAATACATAAATTAGGTTACAGCAAATCACTACGTGAAACAGCCGAAAGCTATACAAAACAATGTAGGGTTAGGCTAATTAACAGCTTATATGAATGGGAGGAATGCGCGGCTTTTTCACAGCATTAAAATTATTGTTAACCCTTTGCGGCACAGTGTGTCCGGTCTGGACACACCTAAAAATTTCCTTCTGTACGCACGGAAAAATTGAATGAAAAATGATTTATAGGTTACTATAGGTTACTTTGAACCTTCTTTATTTACAGTAGATGGCAGCTCAATCCAAACCAGTCCATATATTTTAGCCATGTTAGTTTTTAAAGACCCTCATTTTTCAAAGAAATTTTCCAGATTTTTTTAGAGTATAAAAGGAATTTTTTGGAAAGAAATTTCTATGTTATGTTTTTGGCTGTATGCTAATCTCCTTATTCTATATTAGTTTTAAATTTTTACCTTGAAATCTTGCCTAAAATCAAACGGCGAACCCTAGGTGTGCCCAGACCGGGCTCACCGATAATCTAGGACAACTGAGAGTCTGTATTCTTTGTTTCTCCGAATCTCATCGGTCAGTTCACTGACAACAATGCTGGTTTCAGCACTCTTTTCGAAGTTCTATTCAATCAGTGTGCCCTCTTCGTGCACACTCACAGAAATAAACGATAAGCACTATCTTCACAAAATTTTACTTGTGTACTCCTCGAGGCATAATTAGACTGCGTACCTTTATTTTAACAAAACTCCGACTTTAAAAGGTAGCGTGCCGGAAAGGGTTAATGGTCATCATAATAATTTGTATCCTACGGTCTTATGTTCTAAATTTGTCCTTTTCCACACAGACATATCTTCCTGGATACATTACCAATGGCTGGAACTGAAGATGCTATTGAACTTATGATTAAAGTACTAGTGAATAAGGAAATTTCTGGATTGAAAGCAAAAGTGTGGCCGGCGTCTTTAGCTTTAATTCCAAAACCTACAGAAAGAGCAGTTGCAGCAGTAATCGTAAGTATCAGTGGGTGATAAACGTTTTCGTCATAACCTGTTGAAGAGAAATAGATTGATAAAAGAAACGGGTGTTATATTTTCATAAAATTATTGTAAAAATATTCTTAATCGTGCTCACGCTTTAGTATTCTTAAATGGTTTAAATGTTAGGGTTAAAATGCTATCAACTCTAAACATCAGCTCATAGTAACGCATTTTTGGCTCTACAGTTAGGAATATAATTTCATTGTTCTCATATGAAAAATAAAATAAAAAAACTGATGATATTTACAATCATAAAAGAAATCGGCATTTCTTTGCTTTGTCGAAAACCGTGAGTTTAGAAAAGTTTTAGATAGTTTTTCTATGTTGCTCATTATCTTATTCCTGACTAAGTGAGGTAATATCAGTTTAAATGGGTTAAGGAAAGAAATAATAGCTATAATAGCTTGAAAGTGCAATATTAGAAATTCACTCTAACAGAAACTGTATTTAATATTACTTTAATATATTATCCAGGTAAAGTTACTTAAGCGCGTGTATCGCAGTTATGCTTCACATAGAAACATGCATAAAGGACTTTATACTTGTAATATACCTATGAAAAACTTGGCAGATTCTTTTATTCTATGGCTTTACTAATTTTTCGATGCTTTTGAAATAAAAGTACTTCACTGTGTACATATTAATACTCCAATACTTATTTTAGACACACATAAGCTGATGTAAAATTCTGAATGATCAACACGCATCGCAGGAATATTTTTCTAACTGATATTTGGTATTAAAGTGAAATCTTTACAAATCGTTAATTAAATATACATATACCTTTCAGGTTAATATCATTGAGGAAGTAATTTGTTATAAACAGCGAAGGGAAGTTTTTTTTTCTTACATGAAAATGCAATAAGAACACTACTTAAGCTTTCCTTAAATGTAAACGCAATAAGAATGTCTAATTAGGTTATATCAATGTAGAAACGTGAAAAATGTGCAATGCCCTTTCCAGGGTTCGAGCTGCGGACCTACAGAATACTCGTCTAGCGTTCATCCAGTTACAGCACGAAAGCACGTAGAAAGAAGGGATAAAATACCTTGTACATTTACCCTTTTAAAGGGAGACTGCGGATGAGGGGACCCAATTACCAAATCCTAGTGGTGACGAATTATCTTCCTCCACCTTTTTAGTTCGAGAGTCATTATAGGGTCTTTTATAATTTTGCTGATGTTAGGAAACTGAAGAAACCCGCAATGCCCTCGCCAAGATTTCGAAGTCCGGTCCTCCTGAATACAGGTCCAGCGTGCTTCCAGTTACACCACGAAGGCATGCGTAAAGAAGGACATAATACCTTATAAATGTTTCATTTCCCTCTTAGAAGAAAAGACAATAAGAAAGTACCTCGTTACATCTTAATAAAAAAGCAAAAAGAATACCTTATTACTTCTTTAATAAACATTCAATAAGTTCAATAAGTATATTTGATTTTCTCTCAGATGAAAACGTAAGTGGAGAATTAGTTTTATTATGTAAAATAACGTTTTAAATGTCTGCCTACGTTATGGAATGCTAATGTGGAAACAATAAAAAAATGGCAGAAAAATTCCGACAAAAAAGGTTTTCGAATGCTTAGGGGCTTAAAAATAGGTCATATTGTTATTATAATAAAACCTGAACATAAATATTTGAAATCTGATAATTTTTACTTATTTAATCTTTTCTAGCCATTACTGAGAAATGACAAGAGTGGATCTGTACTTCTCGGTGTATCTGTTATGGTTTACAGATTTTGTGCAGAAAGAAATTGCGAAAGGTCCAGACCAGTTCAGGAAATTGTTTCAGTTCTGAACCAAGCAATCGGATCAAGGTGTTCATCAGAAAAAGACAAAGAAGTAAGAGTTTGTTTAATCACTTGCCATATTCTGGCTACTATTCAGAACAACCTAATAAAAATAAAAGACGCTTCTAAAATTAGACATTTTCAGACGAATGAATTTGAAGTTTCTAAGATTAGACAATTAGATGTTTCTTTTAAATTAAAATAAAAGACGAAAATGAAAGCGCGATAAGAATATTATCTCATTTCATTTTCTATTAAATCATAAAGGAAAGAATTAATTAGCTTAAAATTTAAAGAAATGTTCTTTCGTACCTTCAGGATGTCTCACAATAATTTTACAGCAAGTATATCCATAAAACAAAAACATTAACATCTTTTGGCGCAACATACCTTAGTTATAAATGCTTAAAATGGCAGTCTCTAGCAGCAATACATTATTTGCTACACAACATAACAGATCGACAAACAACGAATGTGATTGTAACACGAAGGAAAGGACAGGTATTCTCAATCGCATGTCATTCCACGTCCGTGACTCTGTGAAATGCGCACTGAAAGTCAGCAGCCTCTTCTCTACATTTCATCTGTTGTTGTTCTTTTGTTGCTGAATTATCTTTTTTCTCAAATCACACTCATTTCTTTCCTCCTCAGACTTGTCTCGTAATCTCGTAACTGTTACATGCGAATGAGTTACCATGAACGAGTGTTAAATTCTGTTCATCGCCTTTGCATTTCTCAACGCTTTCTCCATTTTCCGATAACATTTAAAATTTATTCTACATTCTTCGAAAAGAAATATGTTCACCTTTTGTTATTTTATGCACTCTGATGGGCTATGATGAAATCAAAAGCGATAGAATGCCTATATGCCGGCCATACGCTCAACGTAGATATTGCAGTTTCAAATAAAAAAATGTTCAATCAGCTCATCTTTAATAGTTCCTCTGTTATTAATTTTAAAAACATGTAAACGTTATTTTGAAGCAATATATGTGTTATACGAGGACGATTAAAAGACAAAATATTCCCATCTCTTATGGTCACATCTTTTTTATGCTTTTTTCAATTCACGCAAATTTTGTGACGTACAATTTATAACAAATTTAAATCTGAAATCCTCAAAACGAAAGTAAAAGAGCAACTCAAATTTAGTGTATAGCGGTTTTTTGAAAACTTACATTTTGTTTAAGACTCAGCTTGCGAGCTCTTGAGGATGATTCATTATTTTTTTTATTTACTGTCACATAATTTAAAGATTACGAATATGATTTAGAAACTTTCCAGCTTTGTGCAAAGAAAACCATAATCAACTTGCAATGAACAATAATTTAGATATAAATAGGTAGTGTGCATTTAATTAAATTATGAGATGGTGCATTTAATTTAAGTACAGAGAGACATAACTTAAATATTGTGCATATGAATATTAATAAATTTAGTGCATTCAATTTAACTATAGTAGTAGAAACATAATGAAAATTAACCTAATTTAGGTATAGATAGGTATAGAGGTGTGATAACACTATTAATTGTTATAGAATGAGTTTTATGGCTACATTGCAAACTAAAGAAAAATTTATTTTTCAGGTAATTTCTTTGCTTAAAGCTTTCGGAAACATGGGTTTTGTTGGTGAAGCTGAATCAAATATCTTGGCATGTGCAAAGGACAGTGACAAACCCGTTGGCTTGAGACTGGCAGCTATTGATGCTTTTAGAAGGCTAGATAAGGTCAGCATATTTAGTACTGCATTTTAATCTAATCTAAAAAAGTCAAGATAGCAACATTTTTGAATTATTTCGATATTTAGTTGATTATGATAAAATGAAAATTTCCGAACTATTTTATGTATCCATTAAATATTAAGTCACAGAAGAAGCAGGATATACACTACCCGACATAGAAAATGCAACACCATGAAGATTCGACCCCATAAATATGTAAATTTTGGCGATTATGTAGCGGAACAAGTCATGCAAACAATGGAAGATGCAAGTTGGTCACGTGATTACAGCCGGAGATAAATGGGAAGGAAACGGGGGGATGGTCCAACAGTCGCTACTGTCTGCTGCTTAGGGAATCCAGAATTTCAAGAAGTTCAATGTTCCAGAAGACACGTGTGAATGACGAGATGGCTGAACGACGACATCTCGGGCAGCTCCGGCAAACGGACGATTTTACGAGGAATCAAGTTGTAGGCTTACGTCGAAGTTGGTCTTATCGTCGTATTGCTGTTATAACGCATGTAGATGTATTCATTGTGTTTAGAATTTAGTCTAGATGGATCGATGAAGGATATATAAATAGTGGCGAAAGACCAGGTCCATTTAGAGGCACTACAGAACGTACAGATAAACAATACAATGAGAAGCGATGGCAGCCCCCAAATCGACTAACTACAAAGATTTTGTGGAATGTGCAGGGTGCTTTGGATACTTCAATATCTGGGAGACTATTTTCCCGGCGTTTGCCTGAAAGCGGTTTGCACACAAGCTATCCTTTGCGAAGACTCCCATTAACGCCAAACCATCGACGCTAAAGACTGCGGTGGTATCGTCAACGAGCCACTTGGGCATCTGAATGGCACAATGTGGTATTTAGCGACGATTCTCGGTTTTGTTTGTCTGATTATACTCACCAGTTAAAAGTCTGCAGGCGTCTGGGAGATACAGCCAATCCGACTACTATTTCTGAACGCCACACTGCTCATCATCGCCATACTGCTGCTTAATGGTTTGGGTGCCATCAATCATGATAGAAGGTCCCCCCTGTTATGCATCAGAGGTACACTCTGATGGCACGTTGATACGCTGATGAGGTGCTGCAACCGGTTTTACTACCTTACCTTCAGCCGGCTGCAAAATAGTATTTCCAGCAGGACCAAGTAACACCGCACACGGCTTTGGTTAGCCGACAAGCCTTGAAGCATAGCTCATTGCTTCCTCGACCTACATATCTCTGATTTTTCACCGATCGAGCATATCTGAGACGTGACTGGTCGTCATTTTTCTGGTCTGCTCCACCCGTTATCGGAGGACGAATCCCTCAGAACACAATCCGAACATTAATTGAATATATACCTCGTAGGATCGCACCTTGCGTCGCCGCAAGAGATGGTAATACATCTTACTGATTCCTTGAATATTCCAGCACTATACAAATTTATCTTCCTGTAAATAATGTCACTTATTTACGTATGAATTCTCTGTCTATTGTATCAATTGACACCGCATTCTAATCAGTGGTGTAGGTGTAGGTCACTTACATGGTGTAGCAGTTTCTATGTTGGTATATATTAAAATATATATAGTGTATATTAAAATAGGGTTAAATTCCTATATGAAATAAGCTAAATCCACTGAAATTTGCTTTAAATTTTATTTCGATATTACACGTACTTTATTATTTACTACTTATTCAAACGTCATTATAAAAGAACTGATAAAAATGACAGAAAATATACCAAGCTCTTTTAGTGGTCTCTTGATTAAACTAAACAAAATTTGAAAAGTTGTGAAAACAAAATCTGGCTGAAGAGAAAATTCATTTTTTTCACATTTTAAACTTAGAAATATAAGCTGTAAGACAATTCAGATTGGTTACTCTTTTTTTCCCTTCTTCATTTGTGGCAGGTGTTAAGGTTTGTTGAACATAACCTGTGTTTATAATTTTCTATTTTGTAAAGTCTTGAAAAATAACACTTTTGAATATTTTATGAAACTAAACTCAATGAATTTTGTTTCATTGTAGAAAAGACCTCAAGGTTTGCTCAAACTTTATGAAGATCAGAGAGAAAACTTCGAAATTAGGATTGCTGCTGTGTCTAGTATCATGAAAAAAGCAGATGCTCAACAAATTGAGGTTATTAAAAGAGTAGCTGAACAGGAAAATGATGTGCAAGGTATGTAAGCCAAGTTTTCTGTTAAATGATGGCGTATGTTCTTCATCTACAATTAAAACTTTCTGGTATAAATTTTAAATTAATTGAAATATTGCTCAATTAAAATGAAGCATTGACATAGATCATCGAGAAACTTTTGGAGGTAAGCAATATATTGACAAAAAGTATTAAACTAAGTAAAACGAAATACAAAAAAAAAAAAAAAAAAAACAATATCTATGGAATCAAAGTCTAATTAAAGCAAAAATGTAACCAATTTATTTCACTTCGGTGGGATTATATGACCGGTGGGATTATGTGACCGGTGGGATTGTGGTCGGTAGGATTATGGTTCTTTGCATCTTCTTTTTTGCCAACAGCCGGAGATGTGTTTAGTGTTATGCTTAAATTCTCATAGAAAATATGGTAAAACGTTTAAAAAATCAATACCATCTTTAATTACTTATTGCTTTAAATAATAGAATGCAAAATTATTAGATATCCTGTTCAGAAATTCTTAAGTAAACTAGTTTCTTAGTGAGCAAGAAAAGTTGATTTCTTAAAATGTTATTTATATTTGTAATTAACAATGTGATTTTTAAAAATACGCCTAAAACTATTTACTAAGTGTACTTCATTGAAAATCTAAATTAATTTTGCGCTTTTTTTCAGTTTCCAGCTATATTTCAACACTGATGACCAACATAAAGAAATCCTCATCACCTCTAAAGAAAAATGTGAGAAAATTGTTGAGAGAAATGGAAATCCAATCACCACCTGTTGGCTATTTAGAAAATTCTAAGAATATTGAAGTATCTGCTTTCAGCGAAACATTCAATATTGGTGGTGAGGTAGAAGCTGACATCATTCATTGCTCTGATACGAAAATTCCTCGTTCTATTAACACACGTTTTGATGTGAATGTGTTTGACAAGAATATAAATCTGTTTGAAGTGAGTATATAGCTTCTTCCTTTTAACTATATATTTCAGCTTTAATTTGTAGTTTTTATGTACTAATCTAAAAATGCTCCTTCCCGCATGCGAGTATGCATGCTTCAAGATTCTTGAAGCACGAAGTTAAGAGTTCAATGAAATCCAAGTGCTGCAAGGCTATTCATAGTAACAACAAATTTATGAGAAATACTATAATGCGAAACAGATCTACAGTATAAAAATACACATTTTCCTACAACACAAAATTTTTCTTAGGGGTCAGAATTAATGGAAGATCTGTACGGAACCTATTTTAAATTTAATATCTGTCAAAGTAAAGCAACTCAGCCACAGGTGAAGGATTAAAACAAACCTTTTTATCAGTTCTTTAGCCTAAAAATTTGAATAAACTGTTTAATAATAGTAAAACGTTCATCTGTTTGGGCGAATAACAACACCAACAAAAAACAAATTGCAGTATAAAAATGTGAACAAGAAAACAAGGAAAATTTGCTAATATCCTTGAAACTTCTACCATAAAATTTAACTTGTACGTGAAAAATTTGAATATTTCAGTTGAAAGTTATTTTCGTTCTTGATGTATTTAAAAATTAATGTATAAACTTTATCGGAAGTATTTATAACAGTAGTTAAGATTCACAGAAAATTAGTAACTAAATATGAATATAAATGTAATGTTACTTTTTTGCTGAAATATTCTTATTCTCGTGGCATCTATAGCAAATAAAAAAAATTTAAATTGCCCAATAAAAAGCAGTATTTTTTTAATTTTAGAATTCCTGTCACTTTAAAATAACAAAGTGCATATCTGAAAAATGCTAAAAATTAGTTTTTATCATTTTAGAATAAATTAAATGCATTCTTAAGGTTTAAGTATCCCTATTGTAGTGTGCTAAAATTTAGTTTCTATCAGAGTTTTAAAAATCATTTACATTTTAATGTTTAAATGTACCGTGTTTCAGTTTGGTGTACGAGCTGAAGGTCTTGAAGCGGCATTCAAGAAGATACTTGGAAGGAAGGACGCTAGTAAACAAAAATCATCAGCCTGGAATTTATTACGCTCAAGGAAAGTAAGTATACAGAATTTATACAGAGTCAAATTTAATGCATTTGTAAATTCTCCAGTATTAAAACTTATTTAAGGTTCTAATGCATTTTATAAAAATCATACTCATTATTAACGAATGTTATTAATTAAGAGCATTTTTATTCTGCTGTACAGTTTCTCAATGATGAAGAAACTGAAGTGTCTCTTTTCGTCAGAACGATGAACACAGAAATATTTGACCTTTCTGCTTCTGACTTAACTGGAGTTGGAGAAATGGTAAAAATTGCAGATGTAATGGAAAAAGTAAGAATCGTTTCCATTAATCCTTGAATTATTGCTTGTTAATTATGTAGAATTTCATTAGAAAGAAATTATTTGGATCATTTGCTAGATGAAAGAATATTTGAAAATTAGATAAAAATGTTTCCTGAAATTAATTAATAACATAATTTATTTCTAAATGCTTTTGTAATCCTGTTCCAAAGAAAACCTGAGACTTCAATATTTTTGATTTTAAAGAGGTATTCTAATTCTTCACCGTTAAAAAAAAATATGAGCTGAAAACAGAGATAATAATAAATTTATATTAATGCCAAAAACAAAATTCTGTACTTTAAATCTTACTAGTCCTTTATTTAAATCCTTTCCTAGATAAGAAAACTAGATTATTATTATATTTTGTCTTCTACGAAAAATAATTAGGATTCGAGATGTAGTCATCGTCTATGCTTAGCTATTTCCCAAAGCAAAATTAAATACATTAAGAATAACAATCATTAATACGTTAAAAAGTTTGGATATCAAGTATCTTCTAGCTGCAATTGATTAAAATAAACTATAGGCGCTTAAGAATGCAAAAACATTTAAGAAAATTGACAATATAGCATTCTTAGAAAGGAAAGTTCCTTTTTATAGATTGTTTATATATTTAGCAGCAAAGAGTTGAATTCATAAAAAAGACTTCCGCAGAAGTTTATAAAAATTACTCATTTATCTTGCATATTTTCTGCTACGATCTCCTTCCTATCATATATTGATTAGATATTTCTGATTTTGCAGCTAGCCGAAGGAAAATCCGTTGATTTCTCTCATAGTTTCCTCTTCTTAAACACGCATTTGATAATCCCTAGTGTAACTGGAAGATCATATACTTTTGGTTTAACTGGTAGTGCAACTGTAGGTCTAACAGCTACTCAGAAACTTGACGTCTTGCAGTTTCCAAGAAGGGCAGATATCCAAGCCCATTTTCAACCAAGGTGAAATTATATTCTGTTAAAAAGAGTTACATCTCAAACAATGATTGCATTTATAGAGCACAAAGGTCTTTACCTATAAGCTGATTAATAACTGATTCAATTTCTAGTGTGAATGTCGAAGTCGCTGCTACAGTTGGAATCCAAACCAGTGTGCCACGACCAGACATGAGAGTTGTCACGCGACTCCACTTAGAGTCGGACACACAAGCTCAGTTCCGCATAAAGGATGGACGTCAAGTTCTTGCTCGTTTCAATGTGCCTTCAGAAAATGTGGTCTTCGCAAAAATAAGGTATTTTACTTCATTAACGTACAGTTGGTTAGACATGTTGCATTTCATGAAATTGTTCTAGCGGAATTTCGAAGGAGCTTTAAATTACTTATTTAATCAAGCTCTTGGTAATGGTTTGGTTTGGTTTATTTAATTATGGCAAAGCACACTAAGTCTATCTGCCTAAGGGGAGGGATGCGTTTTTGGAGGACTTTCTAAGGGAAACTGGCTCGTATACACGTTATACATGGGAGAAACCACGAAACGCTCATGCAGTCAGCCCGTTCGCGGGATTCGAACCTCGGACCGAACTACCAGTGTTCAGCGACTTGACCTCTCGGCCGCTGGTGGGCCCTCTTGGTAATGAATTTAAACCTAAGCGCAATGAGATAAACGTGTTCTTTAGTTATCATACAGAGGTAACAACGACACGCATTTATGGAGATAATTAAGTCATTCCAATGGAAATATTTAAGTTGAAATTAATTTTGCTCAGAGATACAACGACAGCTGCTATCATTCACTTAATGAGGAAAATTATTTTCCTATAATTATAAATATTCCCAGCAAATAAGCAATTATTTTATATATCTGGGATTAACTATATATATTAGAAGGGATTTCCTAAAGCATAATAGAAATTCTTTAGTTAGTGTTTGTTTAATCATAAGCTTCATTTATTTAAATTCCATTTGTAGCTTCATAATAAGTACAGGCGTAGTTTTAAAAATAATTATACTTAAATTTGCTTTTAATTAAACGAAGATTTCACTCTTTTCTTCAGTTAAAAATTTTTCAATTACGCAGAGGCATTTTGCACATGGAGGTAAGAAAGGACTTCCTACCTACCTCCATGATTTTGCATTTAGTTTCCTTTATTATTTTTCAGGGTAGAGTACAAGCTTTTCAACAGCCGTTTACGGTTAAAATTCGAATTCGAGAAAATTTTAGTTTCGTTTCATCTCTAATTTATAAAAATATTCATAAGAATTGTATGAAAATTACTGAGTAGTGCGTGAAAATAGAGTTAAATTTTGATTGTTGCGATCTCATATGCATATGTAAGAAATTGCATTAAAGTAACAGCCATTTTCATGGGCAGAAATTTAAGAACTACTCTGATATGCGCCCTCAAGGCGCCAAATTTCTCGCCAAATAATTTTTTGGCGAGAAACTCCACGCTGCCATATTGCTATCTAAATTTTTTGTCTACATTTCGAACTTTAAGCCTAAAATGTCTCCAAAAACACGGTTTTCGCGAATGCAAAAACCACGTTTGAACACACAATTTAAGCTAAAAATCCGAAACAAAAACAAAAAATTTAGATAGCAAAACCGTGAAGTTTCTAACCAAAATTATTTTACAAGAGTCCATGTACACAGCGATATGTTTTAATTTAAAAAACATCTACGAATGGCACAATGTAGGCAACGAACGAATGTACGAACTACGCACACCTCGCTTTAATAAATTAACATAATAAATAAATTTCAAAGAATACCATGTACACAGCATCTTGTTTCAACTTAAAAAAACATCTACGAATTGCACAATTTAGGCAACAAACGACTTTACGAACTACGCGCACCTCACTTTAATAAATTAACATAACAACAATAAATTTCAAAGAATACCATGTACACAGCGTTCTGTTTCAACTTTAAAAAACATCTACGAATTGCACAATTCAGATGGTACGCACTAATCAACAAAATAACTAAAATAAATTTCAAACAATTCAAAAAAAAAAAAAATAACGACAGAAATTCATACTAAAAAAAACAATGACCATTATATTCTACAAAATAAGAACAAGAATAAAATAAAATGCACTTACCATTAATGCTTTTTCGAAGAGCAGATATACCAATTTTATACCGCCACGTAATCACTAGTATCGTATTTATATGACAGCCAGACACACTATCCAGAAAATTCATACTATGGTTCAAAAATAAATAAAATAACAAATAATCACAAATCCCTACTTCTATCACGCACAACCACTAAAAATAATCTCCCATACCTTCTTTCCACACCTCCAAATACCCATTGCCCCTCAACAGGATGACCACGACGATATTTACTTATGCCGAACTTCAATTCAACAACTTTCACCATTAAATCTTTTCCCCCTAGCTTTTCAGACACAAAGCATGACGGGAACCAACGAACTCCAGCGAAAGACTTTTCAACGTCAACAGGGTTGCTATACAACACGCAATCGCGCCAAAAACCAGCGCAGAACACATATCGCCACATTTGGTGAAATTAGGGCGTATATCAGAGTTGTACCAAATTCTGTTTAACACAAATTCTTTAAAAAATTTTCATTTACATTATCTTTTACATTTAAAACTGTTATGCTCATTTTTAAAATATGGGTTTGAATTATCTGTAAAAATTCCAAATCCTTTAGGGAGTTCAGACGTTTATGATTTCCAATAAATATTCATAATTTTCATATTGTTCATATAATTTGTAAGGACTTAAAAGTCTATGCTTAAATACGTAGAATTTTCAGAAACTTATTTTAAATTAACTACCAGCCAGTCTTTCTGTTTTTCGATCAATTATAGACTTTGAGAAACCACCTGAATGAAACTCAACGAGTTAGAAACTGATTTGCAAAATAAGACTCAATTGTAATTTATTTATTTAAATGTTGGAACACTAAATGCCTAGTTCGGGCACAGATATAATGCTTTCAAAAATGTGGTTAAGTGTTATAATTTCTTAAACATTGATCTTTGGCATGTACTTTTAATGCTTAGTTTCTCAACATATGGTAAAGAATGTTAAGCAGTAGTTTTTCGAAATTGAAAAGTTTCTGCAAAGCTCGGGGCCGCACACAAGATATAAATTGTGATATAAATTGAGATTGTGTGCGGCCCCGGGCAAAATGCTCTTAATTGAACATTGTGCTCGCGGCCTTAATAAATTAAAACACTTAATAAAATAAAATAATAAATTAAAATAATTATACATTAAAATACTTAGAGATGCTTTAATGTGTTAAAAACAAAAGGTTCCGTAGCATTCACGTGCAAAGTTTGGAAATCTATTTGAAAAAAGATTTATTTACACATTTTGCTTGTACTCGCTGATTTCTAAAGTTTTTACCAAGTTTAGGGAAAACTATATAACATAAAAGTATTATTTAGATAAATAATGCTTCGTTTGTTCGTTACTAAGTAACGTCCATTGGATTTTCTGTGGTTCTTGTATAATGTTCTTCGCAGAATTGCAATTCTTCACTAGGCGAAGGTCTCTAATGACGAATGTTACAAGATAGGACGGAACAACCGCATAAAGGCTAAATTTCGTATTTACGACCCCTTTGTTTACAAGTGCTGAAATTGCTTAAAAAAAGCTGTTCTTTATTCCGAGAAATTTTACAATCAAAAGTACATAACAAGAATCTGTACTTAAGGAAACTGGACGGCTGATCAGTGGAGGGTTGTTCTTTTTACGGATGAGTCCAGGTTCAGCCTCCGAAGCTATAGTAGGCGTTATTTGATTTGGAGAGGACATGGATGCGTTATTATTCATCAAACATTTGTGAAACAAATGCATTCGGCGGAGGCAATATCTGTGCTTGGGGTGGTATCTCTTTGGTTGGACGCACATACTTCCATGTCTTTCCACGTGGAACCGTGGATACGTCCATAGCGATGACATCCTTGATGCTTATGTGCGCCCTTCTGCCGGGGCAATAGGTAATGATTTCTTGCTACAGGGCGACCACGGTAGACCGCGCAGGCCTCTCATCGTGAATGATTATCTTCAGCAGCAAACAATTCAGCGCATGGAATAGCTAGCTCTATCATCAGACCAGAATCCTATGAAGCATATTTGGGATGCTTTAGAATGACGCATAGCTGCTCTCAATCCTCCTCTTCAGACCCTTGTCACGCTTGCATGTTCTTTGCAATGGCTGTCACTTCCTACGAAATTGATAGACAGTATAATTGACAGCATCACACATTGCTGTATTGCTTCTAGGGGAGATCAAACTCCATATTGAAGGTAATTTTACTACATCAAACTGACACATCCGATTTGTTCACTTTATACATATGATAATTTCTATAACAACATAACTGTTTGGTAATTTCTCTCCGTGTAATTTTGCACCTTACTATGTGTTGTATACTATGGTTCAGTTCCATTAACTTCTAACCTGTAAACTTTCGAGTAATCATCATTTTACTGGTTTTTCTTTAATTAATGATAACCAGTGTATTTAGAAAATTATTTAAGGAGCATTTGAGTTAATACGCTAGAAATAACTACTTGAAGCGATTTTTGCTTTGGAAAATCATTGATAAATCAAAAAAGTGTTCTTAATGTTTCAGCTCTGATATTTTCGAGGTTGATGCTCAGCAGAATGAGAAACGTGTTTTCAAGGCTATGCAAAAGAAAATTGATTACTGTTTCAATAAACTCGAGAAACCTTTGGGTGTTTCCATCTGCGGTAAATGGGAAGTTCCTCGCCCTTTTTTGACCAGAACATTTCCTTTCATCAGAGGAGTTGGTAGTGTGGAGTTTGCTGTCAAGAAAAGCGATCAGGAAATGAAAGGTCTTGAATTATCCGTAGAAATCCCAAAACGTTTGGTGAGTTCAAAATTTTATATTTTCCAGCATAAGTTCATAATTATCATACTGCTCATCCGATTTGTAAGATGTTAAATAAAATTACATGCTTAAATATGCGCAAATTTCGTTTAAAATAGCTACTAGCCAATCTTTCTATTTCTGAATGAATTAAAGACTTTAGAGAAAATCACTTAAGTGAAACTCAACCTGAAATTATTGCAGATATGTTAAATAAATATTTTTAAATAAATTACAACTAAGAATTAAAGTTTAACGAAATACGCAATCAAAAGCTGACGGTACTCAAACTAATAACAACATAAAGGAATTTGAATTCAATAGTCATGATAACTTAAAGTACTTCAAACATTGGGAAGACCTAGTTAAGTTAGGTTCAATTTAACCTGAACTTAATAACTGAATATTTAAATGTTTAATGCAGAATAATTTCTTAGAGTCTGAACAGTACTAAATGAAATCCAAGTAAAATAATACTGCCGGACTAAAATCGCAGCTATAATTAATTTCCGTCAAGGCAACTCGCACAATAACTACTTCATAATAAATTGAGTACCTTCTTAATATCGCTGTAGTACAGTAGTTCCCAACCCGATGCCCGCAGGTACCATGGCGCCCGTCGATCGTTTAACGTGTTTCTGCTAGTGTGTGAGATCACAATAAAAATGTTTTAGTTTTGAGTAAAATTCTATGTAAAAGTTTTTCTCATTTTTAGTGAAATAGAAATTGCGTCCAACAGAGATACCAGCACAAAGCGAAATGCGACTGATCTGTTTTATGTGCATGTATTATTAAATCTATACAACTATAAATTCACCTTGAAAAAGTAAATGGCGCCCGCCGTCCAACAGATATTCTAGAATGTGCTCTTAGGGACAAAAAGTTTGGGGACTATTGCTTTAGTCATTCTCTTGGCTATGGAGTGAAGAAAGTTCGGAAGAGAAAGAGGAGCATAAATATAAATTTTGAAACCTTTAGTGAGGAAAAGAAAAAAAATAAATACTTGCTTCTTAAAATGACTATAAGAAAAAATGAGGTTTATATGGACAGATAGCATAGCGGTAGATCACACACTTTTAAAGCCTGAAGAATTTCCACATAATGTTCTATACAGGAAAAAGAAAGCTCTTTCATTAGTGTTAAAATAAAATTTTAAATTTAAATAATAAATTTTATTTTCTGTTTTCTTCTTTACAGACTGAAGTGATGCACTACAAAGCATCGCTAGATACTCCAGGCTCTCAGATGTCCCGCCGTTTTGCAGCTGAACTGGAAGTACAGCAACCTGACTCTAAGCAGATGAAGTTCTCCTTAGATCTAACATCACCTTTCAAGAATGCTAGGGCAACAGGTAAATAAGTGTTATTATTTATAGCCTTTCTATTGTTTCTTAAATCCCATTTTTAGGCAACTAGAAGCATTGCAAAATATTAATTTCTACTTTCTTTGTAGGTTCATATAATCTGACACCAGAGGTGGTGTCAGGAGCTTTGGAACTGCACACTAGTTCTTCTCAAATCGTGTCAATTAACGTTTCAAGTGAGATATCTGAAACTCGATCTAGAAAAGTTTTGAAAACTTCACTTGAGGTATCAGTTTCGAATAGACAGCCAGTTATAGTTGAGGGAATAATTGATATCACGAAAGGACGAAAACAACAGATCTCTCTCGATCTGAAATCCAACAAGCCCACCGAGAAACCCATATCTATTCAAGGTGAGTGTTCTAAGTTCCACCTTTTTTTAATACTAGGTATTTACTTCAAAAGCAGAATTATGGAATGTATTTGGACAACCATAAGATAAAGCTTTGCTAATCTTTACTCTTATTATCATGATATAATGAGCATTAACATGCTTTCGATAACTTTTTATATACTCAACAGTAATTAACGAAATATTGATCTCTACTTAAAAAATGGGTTATTAATCCGAAACTGACATATATGATTTTCCATATGTAGTTAAAGAACACGAAATTTTATAACTTGATATTATTATTATATATATATATTTCAAGCATTACAATATATACTAATTAAATATGCTATTTGTGTCAGGCGATTTTAAACCAAATTACGATGATTATAAATATTGTGGCTTCCATATAAGACCAAATATGCTTTTAAATAAGAATATCTTTTTTTCTTTTAGGCATGATAATTAAAGAGGGTCGCCTAGATCTTCAAAACTCTGAGTGGAAAATGACCTCTGATGTGAAGGTCAAAAGCCCATTTTGGAACACGCAGGTTCTTTTGGAGGCAGAAAAACAAACCAAACAAACTCAAACACTTTCTACAAGTGTTGCTGTACATTATCAGAAGGACAGACTTCAAAAACAAACAATAAAACTAGCAGGAAAATTACAGAGAAATTCAAATAAAGTTAACACCTATATTCAGTTTGAAACAACTCAATACCCAGCTGCTAACTGGAACCTCAATTGGAACTTTCAGGGAAAACTCAGAGAAACAATGAAAAACGATATCAGTCTAAAGTACGGTGGTAATCCTGAGCGTACATATGTAAACGTTCTCCAATCATGTCGTTCCGACGGATGGAGAAATGGTGAATTCCAACTTTCTGTAAAAGCCCCGCAATTAGGCATAGACAATGATGTTAAAGTATCACGTGTTCTGGAGCCTCAAAACATTAAAATGGAAGCAAATATCCGATACAAAGCTGATAGACGCATAAAGACTCTTATTAATTTGGACAAAGTGTCAGAAGCACCTGTGCAAATAAAAGTGAATGCTGAATTAGAATATCCTGGAAGAAAACTAATATTACAAGACGAAATTGTAGAAATTAGTCCAAATGCATACCAAGGAGACTTAGTGCTACAATGGCAGCAAGACAAGCAAGCAGAACTTAAATACAAGTACCAAAATCTGAATAAGGAATCTAAATATCATCAAGAAATTGAAGCCAGCTTACGACTTCCCAATCGCCAGAATCAGATAAAGAGCAAAGCTACATTCCAACTCATGCAAGATAGTTTATACCTTGAAAATCAATTAATTTTAAACAGAAATTCACAGTATTTAGTTCGCACTCATTTGAAAAGAACTGGAGTTAGTCATATGGATTTGAAAACACCTAAGATTGATGCAAAATTGAAACTCATCAATGATGATGAAAGAAAAGCAGCTGCTATTGACGTGAAATTTAAGACACGCAGGTCCCAACACATCACTGCAACAGTTGGCTTGGATTTAGGACAGAAAACGAAAGTAGAAATTGAAGCCACTCTGGATGCAGATCGCAGACCGTACAAAAAGTTTTATGTCTCTGCTGAAGTAGAAAAGACGCAAAGCCGTTCTGGGAATTTGTACAAGTGTAGCTGTAAATTAGAATGCTCAGACATTTTGAACATTCAGTTTACTGGATCAGGTGACCTTTCTGTGTTAGGAAAACATGACGTTTCTTTAGATGCTACAGTCAGGAACTTAGATCCCATAAAACTTATCATTCGGCAAGAACTTACCAAACATTTCATCAAAACATCAATAAAAGTCTCAAAACGTAATATTGATAAGGCTCTAATTGAACTCGAAGGTGCATTTCAAAAGCGTTCTAGGGAAACTGAAATATCGACTAAGTTTTCACTGAAAGCCTTAGACAGTTCTTTTGAAACTAAGGAACTGGAAGTGAAATATATGTTCTCTCGTACAAGTTCTTCTTCATCAATAAAATCAGAAATGCGATTACAGCGATGTCCAGGTAAAGTTTATGCTGGTGAAATTGAATGCGATATGAAATCTAGTTCCATGCAGCTGAAAGCATCTGCGCAAACACCACACATTAACTTTGAAAAGCAATCGCTAAGCATTTCTTTCCAAAGATCTAATTCAGCAATGTTATCAATAGTGCAAGTTCAGCTTCCAAATAGGAAAGAAATGTCAATTTCTTCCGATGTTAAGAAAACAAGATATGGCTTAATTGCCTCTTCAGTGCTCAGTTCACCTTTTGAAGCCGTAAGAAATGCTAAAGTACTCTTGTCTTTAGACACACAGGCAGCTAAAAACAGCTTAATGACGTATATCGATGTCAATGAAAAACGTGTATACGATATGGAGTTAAGAAAAACTGTATCATCACAGGGGATGGAAATGGATGCTCAAGTTAAAATTCCATGCCGCAAATTCCAGTCCATCAGTCTGAATATGCGAAGAGTTGGCGACTCATTCATGTCATCTTGCAATATGGAGCTTGAGAAGAATAAGGTAATTTCACTACAGTCTGGCATAGAACGAAAACCTCAAGGCATTAGCATTTCTTCCAAAATAGGCTCTCCCTTTAACAGGCTAAAAGATGCAGAAATGAGTATTTCCCTTTTAAATTCCCCATCTCAAAAGACGCTTTTATCGTACATTAATGTCAACAGTCAACGAAAAGCTCTTGCTGAAGTTAGTTACAAATCAATGAACAGGGGGGCAGAAATTTTAAGCAGCTTTTCAATTAAAAACCACTCAGTGTCTGGAATTGCTAGTTTAATTAAACAAACAAATCTTCTTACTTATTCTCTCAGTGTCCATAAAGGATCACAATCCTTATTACCAGAAAATTTGAGCGGCGAGAAAACAGGAAACAAACGTTTGCATTCAATGCAAAGGCAAAAAATATCTTTGGTAGATGTAACGCTTTCAAAAGAAACTTCTGCACAAAATTCTAGATTTGTTTTTAAAGCTCAAGCACCATTTATGCCGCTTTCTCTAACTGTTCAAACAACGCGAAATGATTCAAATTCCTTATCTGCAGATGTCCAAACTTGTTTCGGATCAGAACAGAAAGCATGCTATAATGCAAAATTTTACCAAATAGCTTCAGTTAACTCAGACAACTACCGCCAGTATAGGAAGATCACTTGCAATATAGAGAAGCTGACTAGGTCTAAAGCTGAGCCTTTCGGAAACATCGTTATTTCCTATGGCCTTGGAGACAATGATTTCAAATCAAAATTAAATGTTGAAATCTTAAACAAAAGACTCGGTTATGAAGTAAAACTTCACAGAAGACATCATGAAAGAGAACCCTGCTCAATGGAGACGGAGTTGCAACTTATGAATCGTACAGTTATCGTTCGAAGTAGTGCTCTTCATAATTCTGAACAACTGCTTATAGATTTCGATGTCACTCCTGATGCTACAGTGCCTACTCGCAAGTACAGGATTGAAGTGAAAAAACACCATTCTCAGCGTGATAATGAAATCTCCGGCCATCTGAAATTGTCAAATCCTAATATGATAAAAGTAAGCTTCAAAATTTTCTGTTAACGTTGAAATTTCAAAATACACATATTTTACTATGACCTTTATTACAAATACCAAGCTGCAAAGATGTGAGTTATCGCAGTATTCGTACAAATACGTGATTATCGATGACAAAGCCTGGAAAGGAAATACCACTTTCGACAAGATGTATTTATTTTGCCTCCTTATAAACATCATGAAAATACGCTGATTGCTCACACTGATTATTCTTTGGAAATACTTTTGCTTTATATTTTTTGAAAGTCAAAAATACTGTAGAGACATTAGGATTTTTTGGAAGCCAGAGAGATGAAAAATTAGCAACCGCCTTCGCCGGGAATCGAACCGTGGACTTCTGGAATACCGGCCCAGCGTGCTACCGTTACACCACGAAGGCACACTAGGAACGTGGCAGAAATACCTTATAATACAAAGCCCTAGAACTTCTTTAAATGTGTGAATTGAAGTAAGAATGCCTAAAACCTCTTCTTTTCCTGTTATTTATTACCTAGATACCATCAAGTGAAGTAAAACAGTTGTAACTAAGGACAGGTTAAAATAATAAGTATATCCCTTTAAAATTTCTCCCTGAGTTAATTTTCAGGATTGACTTTGTTTTCAAAATTAGTGTCTTTGTTTAGTTCATTTGATTACGGCATATCTAAATTACACATGGGAAAAACCATGAAAACATCCATACAGCCAACCCATTCGCTAGTTGAGCTCAGACCAAATTGTAAGTGTTCAGCGACTTTACCGCTCAGTCGCTGGTGGGCCCATAGTAGTGTCCGTACAATAAATAAGGAAACTTAAGTTAGGATTCAACAGTGTATCAAATTCATGATTCCACAAAATTTCAAATCTTTAGCTTTTAGCCGAACGACGCGTTGTGAAATGTTTCTCGGATGGTTATTAACTTAACACTTCAAATCGTTCAACAAGAATTTTAAGAATTTAGCTACCTCACCTTCCAATTACTAACACTAATTTCTGAAAATCTGAGAGCGACCTACACTCTGTTGGGAAAGGTTAGAATGTGTTCCAGGCACCCATTTAGATTAATTTTCCTTCGGCTATATCTAAACTGTCTGAGAAAACTAAGATAAGCTTTCACTTAAAATAACAATTGTTGTGTTTTTGAATCATAGAATTCAGAAACTATTCATAATACATTGCAATAATGGTATGCATTGCTTTCGTTTTAGCCTATTTCGCTTGAAGTTTCCGTTAGGAAGGGAAGAATGATTCCCGTAGAAGCCAAAATTAGCCTACAGTATGCTGCGTCTCCACAAAAAGTGTTGACTTTAGAAATACAGCCTGAAGGACAGAATGCGGCCATCAAGCTTTACAGTGAAGGTGAGAATAATTTCATATATGAAGAGTGACATTGATTTAAGCAATAAGTTTAGAAACTATTGTATTAAATTAGCTCAAATATTTTCCCTATAAAATCAAAATCATTGAATTTTATTTTCCTCTCCTCCATACAGACAGAAAGATTGACGCCATGGTAAAATTCTTGAAGGATAAAACCGAGAATGAAGACAAATACGGGTATGAATGGAGGTACAAATCAAAAGCTGATACAAAAAGAGGAGGAGTTGCTGTTGTTATCTCTCAGAGAAGAAGGGGAATTCCAATGAACGTTGACGTCCTGGTATGTATAGAGTAGGATGAATCTATGTGTTACTATTTAAATGCTCAAAGCAACGAAAGCAGTTACGATAACTTCAGCTTCTAATATAGTGTTTGTCGCATTTAAAGTCTTTCTAATTTTAATGAACTCGCTTTAAATAATTTAAGATTTTTACTAATCACCCTTTATAATACAAAATATTTAACTCTTTACTACTTGACAAACCACAGAGAAGTCAATGAAAAACATTCGATTAATGAAATTAACGAAATTTCTGTGGGAGAGAGAAGAAATTTTATAATCGTGTCAATTAACTGAATAAAAAATTATAATTGTCATGATAATTTCAGTCAGTTACTTTTCCCACTGATGAGACAGCAATAAGAAATGCTTACACTTTTCTTAATTTTTATTGTTATGTAGTGATACTAGCGGAATTAGGAATACTAGAGAGTACTTTCATCATAAGAAGCTTTATATAAAACTTGGTGTATGTTTAAAGTATTTTCTTTCAAATTATTGAACAGTCTGACAATATTCGTGCTAATAATGACATTTATTTCAGTATTACACAACAAATACTGACCTGAGAATTTCTGGTCGCTCTGTAAGATCTTCCCGGGAGGCACCCGAATTCAACATAAACATAGTATCAAAAGGAGAGATATTATCAGAAATTAGTATCAGAACGGAAGAGAAATGTGCAGAAATTGAAATTCAAAGAAGAGGTCTTTGTTTTGAATATTTCAGTTTTTTTATAAACATATTCATGATGTGAGTTACTAATTTATTTCGTTTTACAAACTTCTAGGTCCTTTCATGAAATGTCAGTTATGCATTAATAAACGTGGAAGTGAATCGCTTAAACTTATCAGTTTAGCTGCATTCTACCGGGAACGTAACATCCTAGATTTTAGTGTAGAAGTAGATTCCGAAAAGCCAAGAATTGCCGAAATTACACTCAATTGGAATAAGGATAACTTACTGCGTGTTTTGGTAAGACAAAGATTACATGCCTTTCCTATTTATTACACTGATTACAAATATTAACCCGATCGTTTATTCTTCTATATTCACGTGAAATGATAAGAATATTTCAAATGTTGAATGCAGAAACAAAAATTTTGTATGATAAGCTATTGTAGCTGCTCATTACATATTCTGATTACGAATTTAAAACACTTGACTAACAATAATGCTGCAGGGTAATTTACAATGAAAACCCCACTTTTAGTTTGAAACTAACTCACGTTTGGATTAAGGCTCAAGTTAATTATTGAGTATTTATCTTGGGTAATAATTTCTAATCTTGGTTCAAAATGCTTATAAAAATTTAGAATGCTCCAAATTAAAGGACCCGATTAATATAGTCTGGAGCTCTAAGCACAGCAGTCTTGCAGGATCCAACATACGTCCACTTTCCAAGTACATTTGTGCTTTTGCGATATTAAAACTTTCGTGCGTCGAAATTTCAAATAGTTTATGAACTTGCTAAAAAATAAAGGAATATAAAGGAATTATCTTCTTTCCCCGAACATGATCTAGTGGTGTAAATGGTAGCACTTCCATTTTGTTCTAGGAAGGAAGGAGCTTCGAGAGGATGTATGATTTTACATGTTTCTCTGCTCTAAAAATTCTTAATAACTTTTTAATAGTGCCATGACTAAAAAAGGAGGTTGAAGATAACTCTTCACCCCCTGTATTTGGCTGACTGGGTCTCGTTTCCCTCTCTTCAGTTGTCCAGGTGGGGAAGAATGTAATTATGGCTTTTCTCGGAGGGTAGTTTTGTAGTGTAAATGGTAGCACATCCAGCTAGCAATCGGAAGCCTGGGAGTTTGTATTAATCATGATTTTACACTTTTCTCGTTACAAAAATCCTAAATACCTGCAAAAACTTATATTTAGTCTTTTATTTTATATGATTTAACAATAAATAAATACAGAGTGTTTAAAAAAGAATCATACTTATTCAGCTTTTAATCCGCCTTGATCGAATAATATAAAAAGAGGGAAATCTCAAGTTTCATGTAGGTTGGCGACTGGTAGCGCTAACGCTCTTCTTTCCGTGGCCACGTCAGTGTTTGTCTAGATGGTGACTGCGCAACAGAAATTGTTTTGTGTTCTGCGCCTCGCGAATATGAGTCCATAACAATTTTTCAGCACGATTTTCGTCTACCGTTCCCTGGTGTCCAACGGAACACCCGCCATTAGGAGATGGTGCAAACAATTCCAAGACACGGGTTGTCTTTCTAAAAGAAAATTACTTGGCCGTCCCGACAAGTCAAACGAAAATGTGGATTGCATCCGACATAATTTCGCACACTGCCCACCGAAATCCACTTGCCGTGCCGGCAGGAAAATAAACACACCTATCAGGCGTGTTTTGTGGCGACGTTTGTCAGGATTCTATTGCTGCAAGTTCTTTATAGAGGTGACAAAGAACGACATGCGGAGTTTTGTGAATTCATTCTTCAGAATGTATTAAAAGATGATAATTTTATTACCCTTTGTGTTTAGTGACTAGGCTACATTTTATCTAAGTGGTAAGGTCAACCGCCATAGTGTTAGAATATGGGTTTATGAAGCAGCCACGTCAAATTGTACAGCATGAGAGAGACTCGCCAAATGTTAATTTTTTTGCGCTGTTTCCCGGTAAAGGGTGTATGGTCCTTTTTTTTTTTCATATAGGCCACTATGATGGGATTCATCTATCTCGACATGCTTGAAAACTGGCTTTCCTACCATTAGAAACTGACTCGGATGAGTTCGTTTTTCAATAGGACGGGAAACACTACACTGGAGCTTGGACGTTCGAGAATTTCTCTAAAATCGCATTCTCTAATGATGGATCGAGATCTGACGATCAGTTAAATGTCACTGATCTCCAAAACTACAGGATCTCTCAGTGTGCGATATCTTCTTGCGGGGGGTATATAAGTCTCCGTTTATGTGTCTCCACTTCCAGCTACATTACCCGAACTGAAGATATGTATAACAGCAGCCGTGGAAGCAGACATGCTCGCAAAATTTGGGGAAAATTTGACTACAGTATAGACATATGCCGTATATAAAAAAGCAGCGTATATCCAAAATCCATACTGAGCAGCATTAATTTGGTGTGTAAAAGAGATTTATGATTAGCCAAAGGAAAAGTTAATCATAAATTTCTATGTTCAATGATTTTCATAATATAAGCATTTCAAATCGGGAGATTCTTTTTGAACACTGTATACTAATTGACATACTTGACGATAATCAAGAACTATATAATTTTCTACATAATCATATTTTTTGTAGCATGTATGAGACTATTTTTCAATTAGCTTTTTAATAATCTTTTACCCCAACAATAAATTTATTACTCAAAATCGTAATAAAACATAAAATTTAACTGAGCAACTTATATTTTCCATAAGATAAACTAATGATCTCGCTTTGATTTCTATAGGAAGAGTTAAAGAACATCGCCAAATTTTTCTATGACCGATCCCTTTCCGAAATTGAAGAAGAAATCATAAAGCACATTAAGGATTTCTGGTATAATGTTATCAAGCCAAAACTTGAAGACTTCCTAGACTGGTATCAGGAGCAGCTGGAAAAAGTTCTCGATAGTTTACGTGAAGCTCTTAGTTTGCACTTTCCTTTGTGGGATGAAATTGTAAATCTAGTGAAAGATCTCCTAAGTTACTTGAAAACATTTCTGAAGGAATTACCGTAAGTTTCTGAATGGAAAGTTGTATCTTTCGAACTCACATTTATATTTCGTAAAGGTATTTTGTAAAATAATATACAGTGGAGCACTGTTTATACATTTGTCGTTTATAAGGCTTTTAGATTTATACGTCGTTTCTCCTTGGTCCCGATTCAGTCCTGTTTATTTTAACAGTAAAATATTTCTTTTATTTGTCGCACGGCTTCCGTTATATGTCGCCTTTGTTTGACTTACTGCATTAGTTTTACGTTTCGAAGTCCCTCCGTTAAAATATTTTTCCGAGAAATGGAAATAGAAAAAGAAAACAAAGGCATGAGACATTACAGTCTGGCACACGAGTTGAAAACCAATTCATGGATCGAAGAGATCATTGGAAAGAAAAATAGATGCCTTTATTTCTTCCAAACAGGATGCTGTGTTTAGTAAACATTAATGGATACAAAACTGAGCAGAAAAAATTTATACGAAATGTCACGATGGCGAAAGGCACTCTCGTTAAAAGATAAAATTCAAATTTTAAAAGTATTTGATGAGAATATTGGTTTTGAGGAAAGGTGAGTTAGCAATGAAACGGGATATTCCTGTGACAACACTAAAAACGATCGAAAGAGGTAGCATTTCAACTGAATGCGAAGGAAGCTTGCTTTTCAACATGATGGCTGCATAAATTTAAACTGCGACATGAAATCTCATGACATAAATAAATGGAGAATCAAAAAGCGTCCCAATGTCTAGTCGGTTGAAATATTTATCCACCACAATAGCTGTATATGAATTAAAAGACATTTTTAATGTTGATGGAATGCCTTTTTTTCCTTAAAATTTATGCCTGAAAGAACCTTAGCTTTCAGAGATATCTCGATGACACTAAACCTTAGCTTCAGTGTCATTGAGATGAACAGCGTAAAAAAATTCTCACTGTTTTACTCCAGGAAAATGCTAATAGTACCAAAGAAATGACTACTTTAGTTACAGGAAAGTCACAAAAACCAAGGTGCTTCAAGCATGTTAAAATTCTGCCATTAGAATATAAAGCAAATAAGAAAGCATACATACCTACCGGCATTTTTACAGAATAGCTAAAAAAATAGACAAACCCATAAGGAGATAAAACCGCAAAAATTTACATTCTATGGACCAGTATACAAACGACAAATGTGGAAATAGTTTTCTTCCCGGCATATTGCACGAATGTATTAGATTTGGGTATCGTTATGAATTTGAAAATTCTCTACAGGCAAAGGTTGATTCAAATAGTCCTGCAAAGTATACTACAGAAACTACATATAAAAACTTATAAATTCTTTGAGGCTATGAATAGGATTTCACTTGCGTGGATTAAAGTAAAACCACAGACAATTAAGATTGCTCCATTAAAGGGGAATTTCGGACCTAGAGTCAAGTATTGATGGTGAAATTATGATAAATACTGAGATTATTGATGAAGAAGAATTAAAATTACTGGGACTAGATATTACAATCGAGGAATACATAAACTGAGATGCCAATGCAATGACATCAGACTTATGCACAGTTGAAGAACTAATTGAAAACATTTTATCTGATGCATATTTAAGAAGCTGGGATGAAGAAGCAAATGAAGAAATAATCCCACCTTCTTCTCAAAATGCTATCTACTGTACTGAAATCCTCAAATTTCTTTGTAGTAATACAAACGAGAAATTATTTCAAAAACTGTATTCGATTCATAGCTCTTTGCTTAAAATTCAGAATTAAAGCAAAAGTCAGATGACAATTAAAGATTTTTCTTTAAAAAAAGTTAAATTTTCCTTTAGAACATTTTCTTAGGGAAAAATTTTACTTTTTCAATATAGTAGTTCAAATAAGGACATGACTTTTTTTCCCAATGCACTAATGTAACTAATCACAGGAATTTGCCTTCTTATGATTTGAAACATATTATATTTGTATTAATACCTTTTTTAAAATATTAATTATAAAAAATTGTTAATATTGTTTAATTACTTAAAATACTATTATTAATTAAATATTCATTTTAATATTAATTTTAAATTTGTTTCAACATAATTAATATCAAACAAATTGAAGGTACGATAATACAATAATGTAATACCGCTAATAGCTTAGTAATATCAAAATTGTGCAGCTAATTACATATGCAGCTAAATTGTGCATTTTATTACACACACACGCATATATATATATGTAATAAGATGACTTGGAAAAAGAAAGTTGCAACGAATTGAAGATGGTTCTCTCCATTATAATTTGAAGAGGCTTTACTGCATAGTAGAAAGATGACACTCGAAGAGAGACATGTAATGGAAACAAACGTAGAATTAATAAACAGCAGGAATTTTGATGGCGTAGAAATGTTGATCCACAATGAATAGGACACTGGCAGCCGAGGCACATTAAATCTTCATTTTATTTTCAGTAAACATAATGCGGCCACAATCAACCTGGCACATTATTTGTGCCTATTTCAAGAGATTTACATTTTTGATAACTTTACAGCAAGAATGAAGCAGCAGACACGAGTCCAGCTAGGCCGACGAACAGAAAGGAAGTGTGTTATGTTCAGGGTGAAATCTTAATTCAGACTCAGTTAGTTTTAGTTCTCAATACATTGTGATGAGATAATTAATATTGCAGCAAAATTGCTATTAGCTATTGAGTTTTAATTTCATTTACATTATCAGAATTATGTAAGAGTCATATGACATGGATCAATCTTGAAATGACTCAGTGCAAATAGAGACTACTATTTTTAGAATACAGAGTGGAAATTAATTTACGTTGCTAATTTAATCTTTTACATATTGTATATTTTTGTGAATAGTTCCTTGAAAGACATATAAGCCGTGTTCTACTGTATTAATTTATTTTTAAAATATTCTGCAGTGCCATTTTTTAGGGGGGAGAAAACTTGATTTCTATCGTTATGTTTTCCTTTTTAAATTTTGCCAATTTAAATTCTTATAATCAGCTATGGAACTGTTACAGCTAAATTCTTAAATGATATGACATTTTAATTTGTTAATGGATGTAGAGATAAACTTTTGGATTCGATGCAAATTTTTTTTTCAAATTGTGACTTATTTTGGAGGAAAAAAATGGTATTCTCCCAATAGGCGATCTACTTTTCTTAACTGTGTAGTTACATTACAGATGGATAGGTGGCGCCACAAAAGTTTTGTTTTTAAATTTTTTTTCTTCCGCCATTTTATTCAAATCTGCATGATCAGATTCATTATTATTTAATATTAATAAATTTTTTTACGTTTTGCAGAATATTTATTTCTTTTGCTGTGTTTTATGCTGTGTATAAGGAAACTCAGTGTGCGAATAAAAGGGTGAAACTTCTTTTTTTAATCAGATTAGCTGGTTTAAATATTTCAGTGAATTACTCGATATAATTATAACTAAACGTGAACCCCTAAATGTTATGAATATAGATTATATCAAGAATATCGCGCATGTAGTGAATGAAACAGATAAAGGTAAGACAAACTACACCCGATTTTCTACTGCTATATTTAGTTGCTTCAAATCATATTTACAAATACTTTGTTGTAAGCTGAGTATTAAAAAGAGAGAGATAATGAATTTATTTAATTTGTTCTTATTTCAATTCTTTATAATTTAAACGTAGAAAGAAACAGTTTTCTATTTGAAAGTAAATTGGTAACAAAGATTTGAAGACAGAATTTAAAAATATTTTTGCAAATTTAAGAGAAAGAAACGGTAAGCATAAACATTGCTTTTACAAACAATAGTCTGAAAAAAGAGGTAACGCCATGTAGTATAAAACTGATTAACTAACTAACGAAATTCGGTAGATCCCAGCTGGGACAATACCAAAAAAAAGTTTTTGGCAATAATTATTAAATACTGTATTTTACTTTAGCTGTTTCTTAATAAAAGAATGTTTTTCTCTGTTAAAGGCATATTAGATCTCTAAAGGAATTCTTAGAAGACTTGAAAAAATTTTGGGATTCGGTAATTCACAGAATCCTTGGAATCATTTTTGAGCATGTACCTGATGTCGTGAAAGACATATGGCAAATGACAAGAGCTGACTTAAAGAATTGCCTTGAAAAGATCTGCAGGCCTGGATCAATCTGTGATGATTTGAGACAAATTTATGAGAACTCTAAAGCTAAAGGGGTGCTCAATTATCTTCTCAATAAAATCTCTGAAAAAAGGCGTTCTTTAATGGAATTGCTTCCCCAAGGTAAGCATCAATTTGAAAATTGAAAAAAAAAATTGCGCTTTCATTGCTTACACTTATTTCGTTGAAAGATTTTCTTACGATATTACTGTTTCACAAATTTCTCGGAAATATTTTAAGTGGAGTAACAAATGGTTATTTCAAAGTTACTTATCTCGTCACATGAAGAATCGTAATTCATTAATGTTTTACTTTAAAGCATTCCACACTTCAGTGTGCATGGCTAAGTTCAGTATTTCTTCTGTAGAGTCGTTATTATAAAGCTTTGTGTCAATTCACGAAAAATAAAAGTTGAAAATTCAAATGAAAATAGTAACTTATACCATAACGATACTAACCGTAAAATAGCTGCAAATTAATACCATTTAAATAAAACACTTTCAGAGTTGTTATAAAACTTACTCGTTTTAGGGAGCATAAAATGCAAATCCTACTGAAGATGAAATAGCGATTTCTCGCTATGTCTTGGGGGAAAAAACAACATATGGTTGCCAACGAAGGTTAAAATAAACTTTTTTAATTTAACTAACTACTAACTAAACAGAACATGCACTCACTCGATGCTCACAATTTAACCACCACTTGTGGTTAAGTAACTTAGCAGAAAATAGTATGAACGATAAGAATGAATTAAATATTAACACCACGACTGGCTCCTGCTCAAATCTAAATCTGTTTTATCCGCTGCACATAGCAAAGCCGAGTATAGAATATTAATATAAATTCAAGTAAGTGGCTAGCACAAAATATTCAGCAACAGAGCTACTCCGCAAACGCGCAGCATAAACTCGTAACTTTCTACCGTTAACTCAATTCTGCTACTTAAATACTATCTCCGAGCTCAATAAGATTTGCATATACGTCATTCAAATTTGTATTATGGTAGGAAATTGAAACCAGAAGGGAAAGGAAAGTTAATAAAAAGTAATTGATTAGTACAAATTAAGGTCTTTATGTTATAGTTAATAGAATGCTGTGCTGAATGTTCAAAAATTAGATTTACCCAGCATTCGAAAAAAATCAAGTTTTATTAATCAAATGATTAGTTTGCTCTCAATGAATATGACTATTAATTAAACAAGCTGAATTAGGAATTAAAGTCATTGGCTTCTTCTGCCATTTTATTAAGCGGTTGTTCATCAGACATTTTTATTTCGAAAGAAATAGTAGGAATTGTATTTCTCTACTTAAACCCCAATCAGCCGATTTACTACAACGCTTATTCTAAGGAAGAAAACACGAGTTGTTTGAAAGCTTGTATCATTTAAGAGAATGAATAAATTATTGTTTTAGAAAAGAATAAATAATTTCATTAAACAGTATGATATTTTTGAAAGTAAAATGCCTAGACATTTTAAATCATATTTATGAATTTCAAATGTATTTACTACCTTCTCGTCAACTTAACCTAAATGTCTTTTTAACTTTTTCTTTTGTGAAAGGCTTACCTGATATAAAGGATTTAATCCGCAAAGCTATACGCATTGCTGAATCGCAAATCAAACGGATATTCGGTGATTTGGTTGGAGAGAAGATAATCTCAGTCGTCAAGGGAGATATACTGGAAGTGGAATCATTCTTGAGAGGAAGGGTAATAGAACTGATAGATAATATAATGAAGTACATTGATGACCTTTTGGAATCGGATGAGGACCTTCAGCTTCTAAAATCAGTTATGCAGGAAACCAAGCAAAACGTAAGTTACAAATGTTTTCTCAGCAGTATGGTTGAAACGTCTATAAACTAATGTTCACTGGAAAGCACTAAAGCCAAATACTTTTCATATATTAAAATGATTCATATTTTAAGCATCAGTTAATAATTTCAAATCAAAACTCATATAGTTATGTCTAAAACTAAATTTAAACCTCAACTGATTTGTTTTTTAACACACCATTAAATGGTTAATGTATAGAGCTTTTTCTTTTGGGGAGCGTAAACTAACGAGTAAAGAATTTTACGAGGAATTATCCCCAGGTCTTAATGAAAACAGAAAGTCAGAAGAAGGGTGTAAAGGACCCATTATTCAATCAATAGAGTTACACACATAGCCCCACTTGGGCTTACATAAAGCCAACACTTCTGGCTCAAACAGGTGACGTTGAACTTAAAATGTTTTAAATTTAGCCAAATGCTTACAGGATAATCGTGCAGGAAGTCCCTGACTCGTAGAAGTCGGCGGAGAAACAAGCCTAATGGCTAGAAACACTCAACGCCACAGCAATCTAATCGCTAGTAAATCAAAATAGCAAGGTGGCATTCAAGCAGGCGTAACACGCTCTCTAAATTCACCTTCCAAAACTTTTCTTTAAACATCACTTCTTTCTACCTCATTTCAATACACATGCGCTAGTTTATTAACAGTCTGGCAGAAAAGCGTGGGTGAAAACGAGAGTGAAAGAAAAGCTGCTTTAACTAAACATTAACTATTAATAAAATTAAATAAAGCTTCACAAATGTTACATTTTTGATGGAATATAAACGTAAATCTTTTTTTTTTCTTTACGACGTAATTTTAAGATTTAAAACAACGATGAATTCAGACTTTTAAACTTTGCTGGATTACAGTACGAGTCATAATCTGGCTACATACTTTTCAGTTTTTCGCTATTTTTTAGGGATTACTTCAACATCTGATATGCTTTACAAAATGTTAAATCTGCTCATTCCTCTAAGTACTTCATTAAGTAACAAACATTTTATTACTTCTCACAGTTCAGTTTTTAAAACTGAGCTTAGTTAATACTATTTAACATTTCGGAGAATTTAACGAAACACTACTTAATACAGATATAACTTAATTAAGCAATCGAAAAATATCATAAAAATGCAGTTTTGGAATTAACATAATTAAATAACATTATCACATTTAAATAAATTTATTAACATAATATTAATACATAAAAGCACATGCAAATTATGCTTTAAATCTCTTGATTTTTCTCAGATCACTTATCTTACTCCAGAAATTGTTTTAAATTTGAAGTATATGTATTCGAAGTGTTGCCAGATTATAGTAGCTTACTTATAATGAACAAAAATATCTTATGAGGAAAACAATTAGAATTTTTACCCATCTCATTCTGTGAGTGGAAATCAAAAACAGAATTCATCTACACTTTTTACACTGATTAATATTTTTGAATTATTTATAGGCTGTGAATGCATGGCAAAATCGAGAGAAAATCGCACGAGAAATGTGGCAACCGGTGCGTACGAGACTTGAAGCATACCCTAAACAATGGATGAAAGAGAGATTAATCGTCCTACAATTCAGCCCGAGAAGAGGAAATATTACAGTCCAATTCCAACATCCCTTTCATCAAACGCAACTTCAAGTAGCCCAAAATCTACTTTCAGCAGCTAAAAGTAAGTAATACAGAATATTATAATCTCTCTGCGAATACACACATATGCATGGATTTATTGTTCAGTATCTCAGCTTATTCGACAAATTTCTTTTTTTCATAGGTAAACTTCTTTCTGTCTTTCAAAGCTAGGATGTTATTATAGAATTATATTTGGAGGAAGCTGAGTGCACTGGATAGCATTCTTCTTTCTTGGACTTTTTATATGTTATTTAAAATATGCATGTTCTTGTTTTCTGAGTCACTAAGTGGAGACCTTATTTAATGTAATTAAGCATTCTGTACCTTTATATGTATAATAAAAATACAAATATTAATACTTTGTTTTTACAAACATTTTACTGTATGTGTCTCTCTCATTTACGTCATTTATTACATATTGCAATAAAACAAAAGAAATGAAACAAAATTGAAATGTAATTTCTCTTCTCTTATAATTATTCAAATACAACAGAGTTTCGATTATTTAAGGTAAACATCAAGAGTAATTTCTCCTATCTTATAACTGTTTGCAAATATAGTAGTGTCTGGAGGATTCGACATAAAGAGAACAGAAAAACTTGTCTATTAAAACACTTACTATCAAAATGCAACTGATAATTTGGATATGTCTTAATAGTTAAATTTTTTGTTCTTACTAAAATCTTAAATTTTATGAGCATTTCGTATTTATGCCGGAAAGAAGAATAACATTATTTCTTTTCAACTTTCGTTGCAATTATTTGTCCATTCTAGAAGTTTATGCTTCGCTTCCCGCCCCTAGTTGTACAGATGTTAGTTTAGATACTACGGTGTTTTAACTGATCCTGAATCAAACATCGCTGTTTGCAGTTTTTCCAATGTTCACCAGTTGGTCAAGACTCTTAAGATATTGTGTTAAGATTAAGTAACTGAAGACAACCAGGGGCCGAAATGTTTAGCAGTTAAATTTGTGAATTGCTAGAAACACCGGGCCAGTTGTATGTTTATTCTGAAATTAATGATATCTTCAAGTTTTGCGTTGCACATTATTTTAAATTCAACCATACACTGTGGTTTCAATCAGCTTTACGTTATAATAGTCTTTGTAAAATCCCTATTATTGAGCAGGCTATAGTTCACTACCAAGACACATTGTAAGGAATTTTCTTCTTCCTAGCTGCGTGTCTTCGCCGTGTAATTGGAAGAAATTGGAAGTAATTCGCCGTCCTGCTGGCGGTTTGAAGATCCGCAGTTCAGATCGCTTTTGAGGTAATTGCTGATTCTTCATATTTTTTGATTTGAAAATCTTAATACATTCTGTAACTTAGCTAGCTGGGGTTAGGCGAGTAGGCTCTAGAAACGTCTGACAAGACAGGAATTGAAGTTAAGAGATAGAGCATAATAAAGCTAAGAAACAAAATCGAAATCTGCATCAATAATTGATGCAGATGAAATTTTTAGAAGCAGCTGATAATTTGGCTGACGTTACGGCTGAAGTGGGCAAGTGCCCCATCGTGTTGGAATCACATTGTCTGTCGCATCGATGCAAAAATCTGTTCGTCATCTAAAAGTTGTGGCATGACTTGCTGCAGAAAAACCAAGTAGTTACAACCGGTTAGACGAGAAGACTACAGGTGGCGTGCTGCATGAGGTTTTGTACCGCCCCCAGAGATGGGCGTTATGTCCGTTGAATATTCCTTCCCTTGTGAAGGATGCCACATCGTAAGTTGGGAAACGGTGATCTGTAGCACACCTTTCAAGATACCATTCTGCAAAAGTAATAGGAGGTGCATAATCACCCTGTTGAAGTGCCTGGATACGCTTCACGTGATACGGATGCATTTCGTTTTCTCAGTGAATCCTCCAGATTCTGGAACGAGAAACCCCAACCGCTTGCGCTACGCTTCGCGTATTCAAACTTGGATTCCCCTGTACCTAATGTAGCCCATTCTCTTCGATGTTCGGGGTCCATGCTGATCATTCATGGCAGCTCTTTGAAAGGAAATTGTTTCAGCTAACCTCCAGTGTAACCTTGCAAAGAAACTATGGCTATGTGTACGCCTCATAAGATACCGTAAGCGCTGTGAGGCTGGCCCAATACAATCTGCAGCCCCATATGTCAAACGCATATTGGTTAACTCCGCGTTCGTAAAATTATTCATCCTACTAAATCTGCGTCTTGTGGGAAATGATGATTTCCTGCAAGAACGCCATCTACGACGTCAGAAAAGCATTTCAGACCCTCACATTGCTATATTATTCCAAGTCGTTGGGGTGCACCCTACCCCTCCTAGAAGTTATGAAACGCGGTACTGAGACACCTTGTATATACACTTACATACATACACATATATATTACCTGAAGAACCATATATTAATATATATTTGTGTGTATATATGTGGATAACAGGATGAATAGCGAATTACGTCTGTCTCGCTGGTGAATAGAACCAGCTACAGCTATGAACGTGAACAAGATGAAATCAGTTTCAGCGCCCCCTATCTCCCAAATTCAGAAATTAGCGATTTGTATAAAAAACTATGAGAAGCGCGGAAAATTTTAGATACAAAGCTTCAGAGCATCATGGTTTTAGTATGAAAAAGCGTATTGTGTACTAGGATGCTAATTAGTCGTCTGCATACCTTGAAATTTTCGAAATCGAAGCACCTTTTCATAAGATTAAGGTTTTCTTAACACAAATTTTTAAAGCCCTTGAAATATATTTTAATATTTACAAAACACATATTTGGAAGCCGCCCAGACTGTATAATTGTTAGGGGAGCCTACTGCGGTACCAAAGGGCCCAGTTTCAAATCCCGCAGAAGGCAATGATCTTTGTAAATGTATAGTGTCTTTGCGGAAGGGGGCACTCTAAATATATGACTAGTCGAATGTCCTCTTGTGTGGTTTGGTGGTTGGTGTGAGGGGTGGGAGACCATCGGAGCACCCGCCGGGGTGCTCTTCCTCAAAACTGGGGTGGATGTAAAAGTCTAACTTCCTTGAGGCTCTAGCAACCATTCTTCCATGAAATACGTGGACAAGACAACAAAAACAACATATTTGAAAAAAAAATGAAAATATAATTCCTTAAAATTAAAGTAAGCAAAGTAAGTGATTGCATTTCAACTTAATCCTGATCAAAATTTATCAGTACTTTCAGAAGATCTTGTTAGTCACAAAACCTCTTACGTCAACAAATTTACAAACTGAGAGCAACATTCTACTTCTTCTTCATAAGCTCTATAAGCCTGTTGCTAGCCTGACCCCATTCGGCGCAATAGCCCTCCATCGGTTAAGTCCAATTAACCTTAAATTCTCCTTGACATCATTTATCGATCTAGTGGGTGGTCTTCCTTTTCGTCTTATTCCATCGATTCTCGAATAGGTTATCTTTTTGGTTGGAAATGCATCATCATATCTAAACACATGGCCTAGCCATCTGATACGAGATGCCTTTATGATTCTCACAATATTAGTTTCACCGCGTTTCCTATATTTTCCATATAGTTCATTATTACAGAGAATCCTCCACATGCCATTTTTTTATGTACTGGTCCAAAGATTTTTCTTAGGATATTTCTTAGGATTTTTCTTTCAAAAGTTGATATCAGGTCTTTCTCTGCTCTATTAAGTAACATTCCCTTCCGCAAAGAGCAACAGGACTTATTAAAGTTTTATATAACTTTAATTTAGTTTTTATGTTAATTTGAATTTAAGTGGTTTTTTAAGGTCGTGGTAACATCTATTAGCTATAAATATTCTATTTTTTATTTCAATTTTTATATCGTTGCAGCTTGTGATCACTGTGCGCAGATATTTAAATTGTTTTATGGTTTCAAAGGTATAACTGTTTATCTTCAGAGAGCAACATTACTCTTTTGTTTAAAACTTTTAGCGAACAAATAATAATAACTCAATTTAATTTAAGAAATCAAAGTCTAAATAATGAGAAGGGATTTTAAAACGCGTATTGAAGTAAATTTAAAATTTAAAATTTTTAAAGCAAATATTTCGGTTGAAGTTACGTACTTAAAGTAAATACTATTACCGCAGCTAAAAAATGACAAAAATAAGCTTATGTTAAATGAATGTAATAGTTAGTTTAAATGCAATAGTTTGTTTCAGAATAACACCAAATGCACAAGATACTCGCCTAATGTTTTGTTTTCATCTGTAAATTATTCATTTTAAAGTCTTTAATTGTAGTAAATGCATTCAAAATCCAACTGACCCATGGATCGACAAGGCGAATAATATCTACTGCAATGGTACGAAAAGCTGAAAGTCGACTCAGTCAGAATACATTACTGGATATGCCTACAACAAAGCTCTGGCCCAATATTTTTCATAGATGCATTATTTGAAAATTCTTATCTATGCACGCCACATGCTCAGTAATCTCTTTTTAATTTAAATGTTTGTTCTGTAAAATCATTCATTTGAAAGTCTTTAAATACAAAAATTTGTGTTTAAATCTAACTTAATCCCTGAATTAAGACTCTACAAACTGTAGTAGATTCGATTAGCGAATAGGTGAAGTACTAACAGTAGTCTAATGATAGTTGCAAAAATAATACGAAGGGATAACAGAAATTACAGTTAATTTTATATGTATATCTATCTATCTATCTATCTATATACCTGTCAGCAACAAAGCTTTCGTTGCCCTATTTTATGAAATATCATCACTTGCAAATTTAAACCTAAGAACTCACATTCCAGAATGACAATGTCGATCTAATGTAAGAATCAAATGATTTAAAAGTAATTAAAAGTACTAATGGATAGTTTCATACGAAATATATGAAAGTCGTAGATAAAATACGTGTTATTAAAAGCATTTACTGGAAAGATGTTAAAAAATTAGCAACAAACCGAACATAAATATTATCTTAATCCATAAATTCATTCTTTCAGATATACAGAAGCCACGCACAAAGTCGGGCATTCAAGCGAAATGTTATAGTCCTGAATTTATTCACTGACACACATGCGAGAACAGTCTCTCTATTCAAGGATGGTTGATAGTGAATATTTCATATTATCACTAACTGTAGTGAGTAGATAAACAAATTGTAAATTAGATAAGCAAAATTTATCCTTGCGTGAGTTCTTTCAAAGAGGTCAAGTTGTTTCTGTCATCGCGAAAGAAAGCCCTCATCCATTTAGAAAAAATAGTATTACGAACCTTTAAACTTTTCATTGAAAGAAAATTAATTTGGCAAATAATGAATTTCTACAACTTTTCAAAGGAATGACATCTTTCCTTATTTTAAATAATATACGAATTCTAGAAATTAATTTACTGCTCAAATGAAGAGACACTGATCAAACTGAGCTACACTAGGGCAGCTCTGTTGCCCGATCAACAAAACTCAGTAATAGTATATGAATTTCAATACTATGGATTTGATATGGTCTTACTGGATGCTTAGTAATAATATATGCATTTTTAATTCTACGTATTTGATAAACATGAAATTATGCTCATCTCTCGAAAGTGTGAATAAGCTATGCTTGATTAAAAACGAGATCTGAATTCCTTCTACATAAAACTGAGAGTGCGGTTACTGGATCATGGAAAAGAAAGGATACGTTCAAATATGTTAACGGAAAAAGAAAATTACTGAAAAAGATAACATTTTGTATTTGAAGGGTGTTAATTTTGGAATGTATCTGTCATTAAAGATGCAGTATATTATAAATACAGACAAAAAATAAATCAAGTCAGCTATTTTAAGCAAATATTAAGTAAGCAATCCGAAGCAAGAGAGATGAAAAATGAGCAATGCCCTCGTAGGGAATCGAACCACGGACCTCTGGAATACGTGCTTAGCGTGCAGATCACCACACCACGAAGGCATGCCAAGAAGGTGGGAGAAATGCCTTATAGTACGTTATATTTTCACGGTTTCAGTTTAGTATCAGCTGCATAAAATATTAACTTCCACATTTTAAATTAGTTTTTGGAAAGAAATTTTTAAAAAAGAAGAACCTAAACAAATCTTATTGATTTCATTACAAACCTAAATTAGGTTATATAAATATAACTAAGCTAATGCTGTTATATTTTTTTATCAATTCAGCAATCAAGTATAAGACGAAAACGTAGAATTAAAAAAATCACTAGTTTTCAAATTTACAAGGAATAATTTTGTGATGAGTTGTAAATTTTTAAAAAATCTAGAACTGAAAAAAGCGTAAAATTTTACATAATTTAAATAAATTATGAGGATTTAGAGGCCTCCTTGAAAGTGAATGCCCCATTTCCACCCATGAAAATCAGGTCCTGCTTTCATTCCAGACCTATACAGCAAAACCTTTATTCTAATATGCAGCTAATTTTACAACACAGTACAAATAAAAGGCATGTTGTCAGTTTCCGCAGAGATACAGGAGTATGACATAATCTGTATCTCTACTTTTGTTTATGATTGGAATTACATAAATTATAATTTCAGAGTTCAGAATTTATCTCATATACTGAAATAGCCATACATCTGAAGTCTTAGCATGACAGTACTTGAATGCACAAGCAGGAATGTAATTTATCCCGTTTGGGCGTTTATTAAAAATTACAGTGCTCCTGGAAAAAGGCTTTGCATAAGAGCACAATATAATGCAGCTGATTTTATTTACGTTCCACTTGAGAGAAGAAACCAGCGGTTAAAACGCTGAAGACTGATAGTATGACGTGGGTTCGATGCCAGGTCTGAGTACATTGACGTTTCCGTGGTTTTTCCCGACGCGTAACGTGAATGCGTTGCCAGGGTCCCTTAGAAAGTCTTACCCTTAGGAAGATAATTCTCGTCTCATTTTCCATGATCAACCAAACCATTCCAGAAGAAGTAAAAAATTTTTTTTGATAGTTAAACAGTTCATTCGGAAAACGAATTAGGATGGAATATTCAGAGATTTTTAACTACTTAACAAATGCATCAGACTTTTCTAAATATTTATTTAAGGTGAATTTATAACATGCAGTTGACTGATTAACTTCAGCAAAAAGCAGAATTATTTTACTTGCAGTATGATATCTTTAAATTAAACTTGATTTAAGAAAAACTAAGAAACCAAAAGTAGCCACTGAAGAATGGAATTTGAAAGATAACTGAGTGTTTTAATATGACAAGGTTGAAAGGAAGGCTTGAAAAAGTGGAATGATTACATACTTGCACAGCATGTCACTATTCAAAGTAATCCCTCTACATTGCAATCCAAAGTTCTGGATGCTGTTCCATTCCTTCTTAAAAGAAGGTATTTGGTTGTTTGCGTATCCACTCCCAAACCATTGTGATGACACTAGTTGCTAAATCTGGATTATAACCAAGATGTGGTAGCGCATCTTACCTTCCTATACTTGAGAAACACTGTTCTTCGTATTGTCTGTGAAGACTGCTACAAATTTGGGAGAATGAAATGCTGTCGGCCACTTAGCGATAATGTTTTGCTTCACAAAAAGAGGCACTTATAATTTTTAAAGACGCCCAGCCGAATTGACGAGACTGAACTCCATTTCGTTGCAAGAAGCAAATGATGATTGTAATATCTAAAATCACTTATTATGCCCCAAGAGTAATGAGGTAATATCTCAAATTATTCTGGGAAATTCCAAGACATACAGTTCATCACGGTCAGAAGTGTCTTATTCCTGATGCGATCATAGAAATTAAAGCAGGTCAACGATTCTTCTCACCTAGATATGTAAATCAAAGATAGCATTAATCAATTTTTGCTGTCATCTCCGCCACCTTTTATTCGAACGTTGAGATAATTTTGATGGAAATACAATACCGCATGAAACGTAAAGAAAAAATATCTTTGAATAGTAGCTGTATAAAAGAAATAACTTGCAAAAATCTTTGGAAGTCTACATAGCTGGAAATCACTAGTAACTAAATTGCCAAAACTTTAAAATTGTAGACAATATTTTTGCTAACTGATGTCTATTTTCAGCAGTCTGCGACAGAAGATTTAACTATTTTCAGTTAATTTTTTATTTTATTATTTAACCTAGCTTTTGCAATCTTATTAAGATTCCAACGAAACAAAATCTCAAAATTACCAATTATTAAATTATTAAATTATTAAATTATAAACAGATTGTTAAATTATAAACCAATTATTAAATTACAAACAGATGCTTTGCAATAAGACACACTGCCATTGAATTTTGAAACAGATTTAAGATAAAACTGAGTGATTTTTTAAAAATTATTTTGTTCAGTAGTCATGAAAAGAAACCCGTATTTATAACATCCATCTCTTATTTACGTCAAAAGTGACACTGCTCTTGGAAATTCTTCTTTCAGATAACAGTTTTCAGGAAAGTGACTGAGATAGCAAATAGGAGCCTAGAAGTTTCTTCAGTGTTGGCGTAAATATATCAGATTACTTGTTATTATTTCGTGACGGCATTATAGATAGTATGCCGGTTCTAAAGATTTGGCTACCTACTTTTCTGACAACAGTCTCACCTTAGTTCAAAGTTCGGCAGTGAGCTCGTGTGTCGTTATGGATTATCTGTATCTCGCTTCAACAGGTCAGTCTATTGCTGTGTTAAATCCACCGGCTGGACTTTGAATCCCTGCCCAGATAGGGCTGTTTGAATTATATTGACCCAAATAAGAGTTCACTTGTCAAAATGCATGATTAAACAATCTCGCAAGAATTTTGTTGGTATTCATATATGCTGTGATAACTTGTTTATTAATTCTTATCGGTGGGTGGGAGTCCGAAAGAGAAAATTAGGAATAATTTTCTTTCTGTACGTATTTTAAGTAAGCCGCTGTCTTATAGTAACTCTTCATAAGAAAGTAACGTATAATCGATTTTAACACTTGTTTTTTGTTAAAATATGCTGCTAGATTCAAAAGTTCACTGTTTACTTTCCTTCACAATTTTTTGTTAATTTCAACACTATTTCTGTATTTGGCTGCAAACCAATTTACTTAAATGGAAAAAGTATACTTATTATTTTATTACATTTAAAAATTTTTCGTATGCATCCTCTCATTTTTACTTGAATTTTCTCATTTTTACTTGAAGTCAATAATTCCATTAAAATTGCAAAAAATCATCTTACTCTTCATATAAGAAAGGTAAACTAAAATATTCTGCGCTGTACCATGAGGCAGAAAAGCCTTGAGTTCAGATTAAAATTAAAATTTAAAGGAAAGTTTAGGTTTAAAATTATACTTAAACCTAAAGGATCTTGAGAAACTTATCATTTTGCTCTGTAGCAACAACTGATTTTGAAGTTTGTTTTAATCAGTGTATATAAATCATACTCAGAATATTTAAAACGATGCCCATTCCTTAAAATTTTAAGTTGTGGGTCTTTTCTTATAAATACTTAAATTCAGTAGCGCATGATACATAATGCAGATACCAAACACGTTACTACAGAAAGTCTTCCACGACAAATACTTCGCTAAAAACTATGATTTTCCAAAAGCCAATAAATTTCTTACTTTAGAAAGAATTGTTCCTTACTTGAGAATCGGGTCCTGGAACTTTCCTCTTCAGGCAAAATTTCTACAGATGCACTCATAGGATAAGTCAACTAGTTCTGGATAATTTCTACTTAACCATTTGTCCCAGAAGCTGACTTAACTATTAACTGATTCGGAAATAATATGACCCGTTGCACACATCACAGATTCATTCATAACAGAAAAGCAACCAAATAAAAACACTGAATGAGATAATATCCACATTCATTGCATCACGAAAACATTTAAAGTAGTTTCATCAAAATATACTCTTCTTAGTTTAAATACAATGAGGAATAAAAACGCTTTTTTTAGAAATTTCAACAACGAAATAGCTGAAATAATTCAGTTGGTAATGCACAAAATTTTCCCGATAAATGAATGCAGGTGATCTATTTATAATAGCACTCTGTAGAGACATTAGGATTTATTTGGAATCAGGAGAGATAAAAAATTAACAACGCCTTCGCCGGGAATCGAATCACGGACCTCTGGAATACCGGCCCAGCGTGCGACCGTTACACCACGAAGGTACGCTAGGGAAATGGGAGAAATACCTTATATACTCCCCTTTTTAAAGGGCAACTAGGGTTTTAGGGGACATAGTCGCCAAATCCTAGGTGCGGAGAATCATCATCCACAACCCTTTTAGTTCGGGCGCCACTTCTAGAGATATTAGGATTTATTTGGAGTCCGGAGAGATGAAAAATTAAAAACGCCTTCGCCGGGAATCGAACCACGGACCTCTGGAATACGGGCCCAGCGTGCTACCGTTACACCACGAAGGTACGCTAGGGAAGTGAGAGAAATACCTTATAACTCTGTTGTGAAACTGGATTCTCCTAAAATCAAAGCCTGCCTTTAAAAAAAAAAAAATGCTGAGTTCAAAACAACTAAGACTTAAGAAGGGTTAAACTACCCTTTTATTTACTCATATAAGAACAATAGTCGGGCCCTTCTTGAATATGCGCCAGAGTCAGCGCATATTCGAGAGGTTCACGTTCGAGTCCCGGGGAGGGCATTGCGCATTTTTCATGTCTTTTGCTTTAAAAATAACCTAATGTCTCTACAAGGTAAATACAGTAAAAAGCCAATAATGCTGGTTGATTAACAACTTTTATTTGGGAATATGTCTCTCAGATAATTTTTAAATTCCAAATTTTAGCGCACCCATGTGTTTTGAATAAGACTTTGTGTAGTATAATCATTTCATATCAATAAACATTTAATTATCAATTTTATTAATATATTTTTCTATTCAATTTCTATTTTCAATCAGCCCCTGGGTTACCACAGACCACTTTAAAATGTCATCGATCTCCACCCCTAATCTGGACAGAACTTAATGTCTAACAAAATTTTTAAGACGACTTTCGATACAGTAAGTAGAAAATATGAGAGGAACTGTTATAAATTGAGTGAACACATATTTTTGGAGTATAAGTCATGTAATTACAGCGACGCACATGACAGCTATTTGCGTTTAAGATAAATTATTCTTAAGATAGATGTATTAAGTAGAACGTTTTCGTATTTTATTACTTGTAAGAAAAAATGGTACACGCATCTAGCCTGTCATACCAGAAATAGCAACTAGGGAGGAAGTTTGCCTACAATTAACATGTTTATACTTTGCATGCCACCGGTATGCTTACTTAGTTATCGAGCTTTGTAAAATCTGCACCTCAACTGGACTTAATGAACAATTTGACCTCCGCATCCACATAAAGGCGGCCCACTAGCGGCAGAACGGTAAAGTGTCGGAACACTGGTAGTTCAGTTCGGGGTTCGAATCTCGGCAAACGGGCTCTCTGCATGGACGGTTCTGGGATGATTCCATGTGTAACGTGTACACGTAGTTTCTCTTAAAAATTCCTCCACGTAGGCATCCCTACCCATAGGAAGTTAGACCTAGAGTGCGTTTTGGTTAATTAGGTTAAACCAAACCATTTCACATAAAGGTATATAACTTCTCTGCCACGAGAACCCGTAGCCAAGTTCTGTAACAATTTGCTTGAACGTAGCAACTGCATTAGCTTTCGAAATTTAATTACAAAAATTAAAAATTATTCAAGAACCTATTTTGCTGTGTAATTTAACCATACTCTATTTTACATTCTTTCATATGTTTTATCTGAAGCTCAAAGAAATGTTACAATGATACAAAGATTGACGAATTAAATGATCTTCTAAAAGGAATGCCAGGATTACTCAGTGCTCTTTACTTCGTAATCACCCAAAATTTGGTTTGTTTTCCAATATTTTAGCTCCTGAATCCGGTTTTAACAGCTTTATCAGCTTTGGAGTAATACAGTTTTATAAGTGTACCACCTTTTTTTATATTACAATCCGAATGATAACTTTTCTATCGATCCAAAGTGGCTCTAGTCTATTTCGATTTTAAATTTATGTGCTATGAGAAAGGAAGCCTCACTCTCACTAAAAAAAATCTTTTTGCATAGATTTCATCCCAGTAAAATAAAACTGAAGACCTCAGAAATCCCTCCATACTTTTAAAATCACGATGCGCTTAAACACGTATTCGATAGAAAAATGTGAATCGAAGAATCCTGAAATATTAATTTCTTGATGGAAGAAATTATTATTTATCAATCACCTAATAAACTAATCTGATCATTTGTTACATGTTTATTAAAGTAAATTCAATATATAAAATTCCTCTTTCTGCGATGTTTTTGAGTTGTTAAAATTCGTACGATAATTCAAATTTAACATGCAAAAATAAAATAAAATAAAAATCAGCTCAAACGTAAATATTTTTTTAGAATCGGAAATCGTTAAAATCACTGCGAACATTTCCTCGATTTCTGAAATCTTGCTGACGTTGCAGAGATGTTTGAGAAATACTTTCTAGAAATTATTTTTACTAATCTGGTAAACAGTTTCTTAAGAAATATGAAAACGATTATTCTAAAGCTGAGGTGCACAATATCTATACATGTCAGGAACTTCCCTTAATAATTATCATGATGTTGTAAGTGTTCAATAACGCTAATTGGTAACGTGAATTGTTAATTTGTATTGTTGCATGGTTGATAAATAAGTTAACATTGATCTAATAATGTTATTAATATTACGTGATGTGAAATATGTAAAGACTAGTCTTTACTGATATTTATAATATCAGATAAGAAAAAAATATTAAAAATACATGTATATAATTTTTAAAACACTCATTCGATAAGTAAAGTCGGATTATATGACAATCTCGATGATAAAGCTGGCACTGCACGTGAAGCGAACGCTTCTCGAAATTGGCAGTCCGCCAAGCCACGATGGTAACGTGCTATTGAAAAAACAGGAGTATATTTCAAAAAGGCTCATAGACGTTGGTAACGTCAACATTATGTAAAATGCAAAACTGGCGTTTTTAACAAAAACCCCAGTCAAGTAATATGACTAAAAAGTAAATGTTATAATTTTTATGTGAAATATGTACACTTATTATTTTTTGGAACAATAATAAAGAGTACTGAAAATATAATAGGTAAAAAAACTCGGGAGCAGGGCGTCTGGAAGATTCTTTTTCATTTCTGTAGCAGTTTATTGCATTGTGTACAAATGTCATACCAGCCACATTTATACAGTAACATTTTCTTACAGCCATCTAAAAATATTAATAACAAAACAAACAAAAGAAAAATTTAAATACACTGTTTTATTTTGTTGCCATCATAGGTGTAAGGATTACAACGAGAATCACATTAAACGTTAACATAACTGATCGTTTAAAAAGTAATCTAAACTAATTAAATAAAATTTCAAGACTATCCCAAGAAAAAAGCTTTTTATTGCAACCTACGCTTTTGATTAATTTTAATAACTGTGATGTTACATTTATTTTTGCTGCAGATCTGAGTTCTCAGTCTAAATTGCCATCGGTAATATTCAGTCTTTGTTTCGATTACTGTAGTTAGTTACGTATATTTTTCTGTAGCGTTTTAACGCCTGGTTCTGACAGTTTTCAAAATATTTCCGTAATTTTCCCCTTCATCAGTGCTTTCAGGGAAAGAAGGGAACGTAAATTTTAAGATGGATTCTTCCAAGTAATGATTGCTTTAGTCTTACTAACGAAGACAAATCCTCGTAAAATACTTCAGGTCACACCGGAGCTTTCCCTTCTAACTGTTGAACTTTATGCCAGTCTAATACAAGAACCGACCAATCACAGCGAAACAAACACGAACTGATATTCAGTTTACAGTTTCGCTGAGTCAGCAGCATATTCATCTTCTATGGATAATTTGAGGTCTAAGGACTAGCAAAGACAACAGTAAGAACGGGCGAGATTGAAGTAAAAAGGAAGTATTAGATACTGGAATGTTAATATTACTATGTATTCTTATCGAGATGTAGTTTTCATGTAAAGAAATAATACTGTGACAGTTATTTGTAGTTTACCGATGACTAATTTTTATTTATTACGTTCTTATTGTAAGCACATCCTCCGGAAATTAAATTACTCGCATAACTTTCCCCTTCCGATTTTAGGACGATACAAATAGAAAATATGGCAGAGATTCTCGAAAAACACGGTGTGTAAACTTTATTGCTGGATAAGATAATACTCAGAGACCCGATTTGCTTTAAAATATAAATAACAGTTTCCTGAGTACTGAATCCAGTATCATAAAATAATTTTCTTCTGCTAGTCGCTTCCAGATTTTCCACATCAGATCATTGGTTTTACTGTTTTTGCTTTTAATTTAAAAACTTGATTCCAATTTTTTCTTTTTATTAGGCTTTTCAAGAGTATTTTAAAATTAAAATAAATTAAATTACTAAAAATTAGTGGCTTACAATGGAACGAACAAAAAATACATGTCAACACGAAATTGTATTTATTCTAATACGAAATTTTCCTGATTCTGATTCACTAATATATAACAGGTTTATGAATAATTCAGAACTGGCACACATTTTCAGACAGAAAGTCTTAGAATTGGGCAGTAAAATAGCGTAGCTTATATAAGGAATGCATTTATTCATGTATGTTCAGGAACAAACAATCTTAGTTTTATGTACATTAAATATTTCGTAAACTTTAGAACCCACTTCAAAACCTAATTTAACAACCATTACATTTTTCTGACGTTGTGAAATTCTAAAGTATGAAAACTTATTATATTAAGACACGCGCACTTTTATTTACGCCACAATTAAAATATTTCGATGAGCAACATACTCCCACCTTTTTCTTGGGAGAGTATTGTAAAGCAAGGCAAATGACTACTTTTTAATTACTTCAAAACACTTGCGAAAAATTTTGAAAATTAAAAAAAAAACTTATTTTTTAAATTCTTAAGCCTAATAACTTAAAAATTAAAACCCTTCTAAAATTTTAAATAAGTAATTCAGAAGCTCTTATGAATTCAGCTTGTTCGGCTTAAAAATTTGTCGACCCCCTATTGTGACCATACTTGAGTTCGAAGATAAGTTCATTTTTATTATTTCTTTTGTTCAATCTTGCAACTATTGAAGCCCTTTTTCTTCTCCAACACTCGTGAGTAAGTTATCAATGTAGAACTCGTCTTTTAAGATTTCAGCAGTAAACAGCAAGCCTTCCCTTTTATCCTCATCTAAATTTAAGTAAAACAAAATGGTAGCACTTAGTAAGAAAGGGTTTGAAATGAGTCCAAACTCTGCCCGGTAATATCTATATTTTTTCATTGTTGCACAATTTACATTTTCCCACCACAGAAATCGGACCACATTTATATCTTCTTGTTTGATACCAGTCGGTAAGAAAGCCTGTTTGACATTAGAATTCCCCTCCATTCTTTCTACTTCTAAACCTATGTAATAAGGTTGGAATCAATTGTGCGAGACGCGCCCAGTATGCAAGAGCCGCAAATCCATATGTCTTTGAAGACGCATCAAAAACTGGGTGGATTTGGGTAGTAGCACTAGACGTTTTGAATACTGGTTTAGTGTGGCAAATAAAATATGAGTTGATCAGTTTACTTCTTCAATTATGCTTTTTCGCTGCCATTGCAAAAATATATTATGATAAGCTTCTAAAATATTGTCCTTTTTAACCGATTAGAAATAGTACGTAGTCTTGCCTTACCAGTATCAAAATTATTATACAAAGGTTGGGTGTCCAATAATCAAGGTCAAAGTCCCTTTGTATCATTGAGCTGTTTCCAATAATCTAGGACAATGTCCCTTGGTATCATTGATCTGTATTAAAGGTTATCGTTTCTTGGATATGACACAATATTTCCTCATCCAAAACCTTCTTACTTTTGTCTTCAATCGGATAGTACATTCCTGAGGACCCCACATTCCATATCTTTTGTATCTCTATCTACGGTAAACTTAAGAGTACAATATTCCTATCGTTTTTTTATGTTGTCTGCCTAGGATACACCCTCCAAATTTTGTCTCTATAGCACAAATTCCTGATTTCAAAATATTTAATCGCCCAGTGAGTATTTTTCCAATTGCATCAGCTCCAAGTAACATCTTAATAGGTGACTCACTTGGTCAAACGTCAGATATAATTATGCTTTCTGTGACAAGCTCTCCAATCAGTTGTGGATGTGAAACTCTTGGTAACATTGATGAAATCATTGACTGATCCAATATCCATACCATGCAACAAAATTCGTTCTATTTATACATCATATCTGCAATGAACTACTTCTGCAGTTCTACCTCCGCTAAAATGGACTTGCGATAAAATTTCTTTCTCAGAAATCGGTAGTTTCAATTCTTCTGCAAGCTCCTTTTCTATGTGAGATCGATACGAACCATCGTCCACCAATGCTCTTATCTATCTGAACTTTCTTTTGTATCGGAATCCAACCCTGGCAGCTTTTAAATGTATAATTTTCGAAAATGACTCCATAGAAAGCATAGAACTCGTAGTATCTTCAGTCTTCTCCGAATCCTTTTTGTTTATTTCTGGACACAGCATTGCGTAATGCCTTCTGTTACATATTATGCATTTTAGAAAACTTCGGCATGATTTTGCCATGTGACCAGATTTTAAACAGACCAGGCAACACCTTTTCCGTATAACTTCTGATTTCTTTTCTTGTAATGACATATGTACAGTCGCAAAATAGGCAATTTATTTTATATGGTTTATAACTTGAAGATGATGCAGATATTAGATTCGACACGGAAGGCATGGCAGCTTCTTGTATCTGTTGATGTGGTTTTGCATGGCGGCTTCTCGTATATCTTGATGTAGTTTTCTAGCTTTCGAATGTGACACAAAGCCAAGTTCTGCCAACGTGTGATGCTCTTTTCCTTCGACCTTAAGGTATTTTCTCCCTCCTTCCAGTATGCGTTCGTGGTGTAACGGTTAGTACACTTGGCGCGTATTCGAGAGGTCCAGATTCGAGACCCAGGGAGGCCATTGCTCATTTTTTATGTTTCCTGCTTCAGAATAACCTAGTGACTCTACAAGCTTATTGCGTAAAAATATCATCAACTCTTCTAATACCTCTTCTTTGATCAAATGTGAAGAATCGGTATCTGATTTTCTATTTAATCTGTACTCATTTCATACTTTAAGAATATCAGTCAGTAAACAATACTCTACTAACTGGGTATAACAAAGCTACATAATTTTTGGTTGTTACACCTAATGTTTGCAATGCTCGTAAATAAGTTTCTAATTGATCACAGAGAACACTCTATGTGAGGGATTCTCAACCGGTGGTACGCGTACTACTGGTGGTACGCAAGAGAAAAATGTGCTACGCAAAGAAGGGAAGTACTTTTAACTATAAAACTGAAAAATTAAATTCCCAACATCTTGATTGAGTTTTTTTTCTAACACTCGTAAATTTATGCGATCTGAGCTTTGTTCAAGAGTGGTGGTGGTACTAAAGGTTTTTAATTTTTGTTTAGATGGTACGCCTTAGCCAAAAGGTAGAGAACCACTGCTCTATGTTATACTTGAACAATTAGACAAAGTCAGTAAATTCCGAATATAAATTTAAAGCAACAAATAATCCCTGCGAATTTTAATTTTTGTTTAGATGGTACGCCTTAGCCAAAAGGTTGAGAACCGCTGCTCTGTGTTATACTTGAACGATTAGACAAAGTCAGTAAATTCCGAATATAAATTTAAAGCAACAAATAATCCCTGCGAAAACGGGATTTTAAATGCTAAAAATGTTAAAGAGACTTAACCGCTTTGGGTTAATTCTCTTTAGAAGGCTGATAGCAGGCTTCAGAGAGGATAAGAAGTATTAAAACTTATCCTCTTCTTTTAAACGTTTATCTTCATTTATGCGTGAAAATGGCCCCGAAAGGGTACCCAGTTTCTTGGTACTAAATCGTAGTCGTTTAAATCTAACTTTGAAAGTGTTAAATTACCTTGGCTAGTCATTGATACATATGAGTTTACACAATATTTAGCTTTAGAATAACTCTCAAACTCAGTTTCAATATCTATGTATTTATCTGTACACGACTCAAACGTTTCGTTGGTAAACTCAATTAATTCATGTAACAGATCATCAGTATTAAACAAACGCATAAATTTATGAACAATCTTATTGTAAAGAGAATGAACTTACCTTGATTTCTTTTCAACCCTTCTAAGACGTTTATGCTCTCGCCAACTTTTTTCAATTGGATTAGTCATCTTTACAACTAAAAGCTCTATTTACTTTCTCATATAACTTAAAATATTCTTCGAAACTTAGTGTTAATCTTTTAAAGTCGCGGACGCCACTATTTTATGTTAGGAATCAATCAATAAAATAGCGACACTTATATAAAAAGGTGTATTTATTCACAATATGTATGTTCAGGAATAAGCAATCTTAATTTTATGTACATGAAATATTTCGTAAACTCTAGAGCCCAATTCAAAATATAACTTAAGAACCATTACATTTTTCTGACGTTGCCAAATTCTAAAGCATGAAAACTTATTATTTTATTATTAAGACTAGTGCACTTTTATTTACGTCATAATTAAAATATCGATTCACAACAGAAAGAGTGCAAGAGCGCGTGCATCCGAAAGCTCGTTTACAGGTAATTTACAGTTCACTCCGCGCAGAAAATGCACGATGTATTCATTAAAAGACATTATTTTTAAACAACAACATTTTAAATGCATGTGATAGAAATGTCTTTTTTCATTTTAACTAATTAAAAATTATATTAAGAATAACTATGTCTTCTATCACGATAGCCGCATTTCAAATATTCATTAACTTCATGATTAGTGTCTGCCATGTTGCATCATACATTTCTGTATGTAACAAAATTCGAGTTTATTTGATAAAGTTTATTTACATAAGTTTATTTACATAAAAGGTAAATAATCTCTGTTATTAAAACTATCGTAATTTCAGAACTTATGGCCGAAGGTGCATGATGCATTCTCTGTGACTTATAATGGAGATTAATGTCATGTCTTGATGACGCAGAAGATTAATATCTGAGCTTTGTATAATGGCCTTAGTATACTAAATCAGTCTTCACATCACCCTAAAAAGTGTGCGGGAAAGTCAGTGCGGTTTAAAAAGCGAATAACACGGCTTCTGTATCATGATCATTCACATAAAAATATGTGCCTTGATCATTTGGGGAGGTATACAAAATTTTCTCCTTCTTCATCGAGTGCATTCATGGTATAATTAATTAGATGCACTAACTTTCCGACTACAGCTGGCAGTCGCAAGGGTATCGCAGATATTTCATGTTTACTGCTTCGAACATCCTAATAGTTTCTGCAAGTGGCATCCGAACTAAAATGGGGTGGACGATGATTCCTCCCCCCCTTGGTTTGGCGAGTGGGTTCCTCCTCTCCAATCACCCTTTAAGTAGGAAAAGAAAATAAGGAATTTTCTTCTTCCTCAACGGCATTTTTTTTACGGCTTTTGGGTGAAACTGGAAGCACGTCCGTCTGGCAATCAGCACATATGAAGTTCGAATCCCGGAAAGGGTATCACAGGTTTTCCATGTTTGCAGCTTCAGAAAGCTAAACAGACTCTGCAAAGGAACTGCGGGTATGAATTGCGTGAATCGGCATATATATCAATATTTTTTAAGAACTATAATATTATTCGGAGATATGCGGCACTTCCAATAATCTAACAGGCCAGCTACGTAGTCTGTAACTAATTAAACAGCTTAGTACTTACGCGATGAATATGTAAAAATCCATGCAGCTATTAATTTATTTTTTATTTATTATCGTGAAATAAACATAAATCTGGACAAAAAAATTTTAAATTGGCTTGATTGCTAGTACACAAATAAATACTAATTGAGCATGGTGTCATTTGCGGTGAAAGAAATGTAAATAAATTTCAGGATGCATCATTAAATAATTTCTGCATAAATTTAGCATTGCAATAGTACATGATTCTCTATCGATTTCGACTGTTTCTCATCGTGTTTAATGCAGTTCTGTAAATTTCAAATAATACTATGGGTGCCACAAAGCCCACACCTGTGTAAAAAGGAAAAATTGATATCTTCCCTGATTTTTTATAATGCAATAGTTTATTTTAGTGTTCTGATATGAATATGATTATAATTCTTTGTGTATGGTCAATATAAATTTTTTGGTCAATCTTTCCTAGGTTTAAATTAGTACGATACAGTCATATCGATTTCAGTTATCTTGCTGCTATAAATCAATCGCTCGGTCGCTGCTTTGTCATCGGTATATAAATGCTTGAACCTGTAAACAAATTTTTTTTTCAGATACCCTATTTAGTTGTAGCGCTAGTAATGTAGTACAATGTTTTATATCATTTAACGTAATACTGATTCATTATTAATGTAGTTGCGCATAAACGAAGTCATAAACTTAAAGGTTACTTATATATCATACGTTTAGCGCATTGTAATCTTTTCTGATGTTATTTACCATTAAATGTGCTTTCCATTTATCTATCCTTAAGGGTAACACGTCAGTGAATAATGTGTACATTATATTATTTTCTCTAAAAATCAGATGTCTAAGTGATTTTAAAACTATTTTTATTAAAAACGATTCAATAAAATATTTGAAATTTTCTGCTACTTTGAGAATAATTGATTTTAAATTAAAGAAAACTAATGAAGGAAATTTTCCTTATTCAAAGAAATACTACTATAATGGAGATGTTTTATGTAGCTGCTATAATTATCTTCTCCGTTACATCCGTTACATGCTGAATTAAATGTAGTAAACAACTCAGAAATGAAATTTTGAGGGAATTCTGATATTTAAAAAAAATCGCTGAAAAAATTTAATATAGTTGCTTTTGGAATTTCTGGAAGTAGTCCGATGAAAATAATATTTGTAGCGAGTTTTTCGAGATAGCGTTAACAGCGCGTTTGTTGATGGAGCAACTTAATTGATAAGAAGTGTAGAGATTGCAGAGCGAATCCACTTGGACATTTCTTGTAAATAGAAAGGATTACACATACATACCAATTACAATACGAACTACATGACTCCTTTTAAATGGTTTTAACGAGTAGCAAGAAGGTTTGCTTAAGTTGAAAGAACAATATCAAATATGAACTGAAATGTGTATACATGACTTACTTGACCAAGAACTTATTAGTAGATAGATAGAATGAAGGTGGTCGGTTGAATGACCGCCAAAGTTTCTTAAACATTCAAACTGTTTACCTTCGAAACTCACAGACTCCGGCATTTTGACAGAATATTAAATAGCATATTTTGCGTTATACTTTTTATTGTCAGTTTCATGGAAGGTCTCTATTTTAAAACTGATCATGTCATCAACAAGACGTGTTTTAAAATACTCTTTCTTTAACAACGCCTCAAAAGAATAAATCCACAGAGTTAAGATCCGGATAAAAAAATGTTCGGAAGAAAATAAAACTATGCTGTACTACAATTTACGGTTCTCTTACAATGTTTTATAAGTGCATACCATTTTTTCCACTGAGGGTTAGTTTAGTTTATTTGATTACTAAAAAGCACGCAAAGGCTATCTGCCTAAGAAGAAGATTATCCTCATGGAGGGCCTCTTAAAGGAAACTGGCTCATGTAGATGTTACACATGGTATAAACCACAAAAACGTTCACTACGACAGCCCGTTCTACCTTTTTGCACTGTAATTTACGTTCTCTTAGCACATTTTGTTATTTTATACGTACTTTTACACCCTCTGTAAATAATAATAAGAAATAAAGTACAATGCGGAGAAATCAACATTCAAGTTCGTTGGTATAATATCTGAAAGAAGAAGATTCATAGGTTAACAACAAGAGCAAAAAAGTGCATAATAATTACATATTTTAATAAACGCTAACTCCCTAGAATTAGCCAAAGAAACATATACATTATTATTATGTCAGTTTTCTCCATTTCCTTCATTTGTAGAGATATTAAGTATTTTTTGGAAGCAGGCAAGATAAAAAATGAGCAATCGCCTTCGCCGGGAATCGAACCACGGACCTCTGGAATACCGGCCCAGCGTGCAAAACCACTATACCACGAAGGCACGCTAGAAAAGCGGGAGAAATACCTTATACATTCTTTACTTTAGCTCTGCTTAATGTTCGGATGTTTCGTTTATTACATTTTACAACATTTTGCATTCTAATTTGCTTATTTATACCGTTTGTGAATGCATCTCTTCATTTTCAGATGCTATTATTTCTCCTGGCTTAAAGATTTCCTCTTTTTTACATACTGCTCTCTTTTGAAATTTATTTGTGTGTTAACTACTTTAATTTCTTCTTTGTTACAATGGGTAGCATTAATGGCCCGACCTTTTCTTTGGTTTTAATAAGTTTTACCTCTTGCTTTGCCTTCTTATAACATTCATTAATCTAGAAGACATATGAATGATATAATTTACATTCCAGTGGATATCTGGTCATCAATGGTAATATAATATAATATATATATATATCTTCATCCAAATGACAGTGGTACATATACTTGTGTGGTAGAAAATGGAATTGGTGAAGCCCAAATAAATTTAGAATTTTAAGTGTATTCTTGACTATGGAATTTTATTATTACAAACATATATATATATATGTATGTAAGATATAACAAAATACAATGGCTGCTTTAAAAATAATTGGCGACCTCAAAATTAACTATTCTAGATTTGGTGCTCTTTCCCTAAATTCATCTGCTCTCCCAAACTCGAGATCCTTCTATGTTATATAACAACCTCAAATTAACCAATCATAGCTTCTCTCTACAGCTGCATCTACTTTGGTATAAATACCGCTGGTGAATTAATTACGTCATTCCTTCCCTTAGCTTCTGCCACGCCAATATCCACGCTGCTTTGCTTCCTCATCCCAAATGCCTACGTCATTTCTTTAAAAAAAGATGTACATAGCAATTTATCCTATTTAATTATTATTGAAAAAGTGTCTGTCAAACTAATCGGATATGCGTGAAAATAAAGATAGGTGATTTGTCGAAATCAAATTCGTTAGCTTCATCTCTATGCCTTAACCATAAGCCATGACTGCTACCGAAGCCGTTAAGAGCTCCGGTGTTTCCTTCTACGCGTTAAATCATTACACACACACACACACACACACATATATATATATACATAGGTATACATATACTTATGTATACCTCGTGAACATTTTTTACTTATAAAGCAGAGACAAACTATCAGTCATCTGAATGGATAAAAGAAATTTACTTCGAACACAGAAATTCGTTTTAGAAGTTTCGAGCAAAGACCGTTTAGTTGATTTTTCCGACTGACGAGGAGTAAATCGTAAATAGTTTTGCGTGAAGGGCAACAAAGTAGATTCTACTTTCGGCCTTTTGATTGGGAAAAAAAGTGTAACTTGTATTAATTATTCTCCCACTTTCTAGATCTCACAGTCTGTTCTCTGAAATGATAACTTACATTAAAGAGCAGCATTTCATAAATTCAAAGGAAGAAAAAAGAAAATGAAACACCATTGTGTTAGTTGATCTTTACGAAACCATTCTGAAGTTACATGAACTTGCAAGATATGTACAGCTTTAAAAGTAACGCATGAAGGAGGCTAAGGCTAAATAGTAATAAAGATATTCAAGGGAAAAATATCTTAAAAATAAAAGAAATTAAGGAAGTCTTCAACTTCGTTTGCGCATAGTCCTTTTCGTCCTTATCCGTTTTCTCCCGGGGTCAAAATTATGTCGATTCATCTTCCTCATCAAGTAACTCGGAATATTTTGCATTCCATCCGCTTCCGAAAAGTCTTTGCTAAGACAATCATTTGTTGAGATAGGGAACATAGTGATAAATGCGCATTGGTTTGTTACGCTTAAAAATCTGATCAATGCGTTAATTTCTGTGAAATAATTTCAGAATCGTGTTAAAGCGGGAATTACAATTCCGTTTTCAATCACATGCCATTATTCTAAATATTTTTCTTAATATTATCCTGTATATTTGTTTAAAACATGATCAAGAGTTATCCAAACCTAAATTTATTAAAATTAAGTATAGTCATTCAGCGCTAATATTCAAAGGTAGATAAATCCCATTAAAAACAAATTTATAAAGTTTATTTAGTTTACATAACAATTATTTTATTTTTTGTAAATTTACTATAACTCCTCTCTTTCCGTTTTCCCACCAGAATGCAAATTTGCTCTCTTGTATTTAAGTGAGAGTTTGAGATCGTTAAGTCAGAGCGTAAATCTGCCGCTTGAAGACCACGTTACTAGGTTTGCTATTCTAGATACTAGTTCCTGCCTTCGGCATTGCTACTTGCCCACAGTTAAATTCACATCAGTGAATTCCGAGCAAACTTTGCGATTAAATTACTCTGTGTAGCCTTGGGCTACAGATATTTAAATTTAGCTTTACATTTGAAGTTCTACTTCAATTTCTCGCCATAAGTGCCAGAGGATTGGTAAACACCACGAGTGCCTTCTCTTCATCTTGTTGAGTTTGAAGTAAAAGGGTCTTTTACACCTTTCGAAAGTTTCCGTACTTACTTTCTTAATGTAATTTAAGTAATACATTAAAAAGAAAGTTCCAAAATTAACTGTCGAAAAAAATAATTAGCAAATTTTAACATAAACCTTAGCCAGATGAAAGCAATAAGGGTAATTTTGCTTAAACCATTTTTATGGACGAAAGAGGGTGTGCACTATTTCCAAAAGTGACACATAAAAAAAAAAAAAAAAAAAAAAAAAAAAGAACTGACGCTGAGCTTACAATATGAGTAAGCGCCCAAAGTTAATGTTTATTTAATTAACAGTAAAAATATAATTCGTCCTCACACATTGTTACTTAAAATAGCACAGAGAAATTTAAATTGCGAGTAAGTATAGTATTACAGTTACAAAGCTCCGGTCACTTATTTTTAACCAAATGAACTTTTGCAAGCGCGAAATAAAATATTTCAGAGTTCACTCGTATATTCGGCGTCTCTATGGCATTCGTGTCGGTTTTTAAATATGACACATTTTCAACCCAGGAATTCTTTTTCATCACGTAAAGATCATTAGAGTTTTCAGAATACCTATTGTAAAAAATCAACTGCAATCTCGTCTGGATTCGAGAGACTGATCTTCCGGCTATCATTGGGCGAGCTATCACTTACGCGACGAAAGCACGCGCGAAAGAAGGCGATAATTCCTCGCATTCTTCGTCAGTTAAAGGGTGAATGGGGGAGAGACACTAGACCAGTCAACCAAATCCAGATAGTGCCGAATTATCATCGCCCATATTTTGTTTCGGGCTTACGTATAGGGACCTGTAGGTTTTTTGGAGCAGGAAACGTGAAAAAAAGTACATTGTATTTCCTCTGGGATTCGAACTACGGATATTCCATATGCCAGCTGATTGGGCTAACCACTTACACCACGACAGCACACACAGAAAGATGCGCTTCTTTCTTATAATCACGTCGTTCTTTAAAAATTTACCAGTCGAATTCCCTTTTTTTGTAATTTTGTTAAATCTTTTGTATTTCATATTTCAGTGCTATCTAGTTAAAAGGAAAATGTTGCCACGCAAGGGAAGGGAAGATCATACAGATTGGATATAAATCTCTTCCTTTCTTTTAATTTTGTGTGTATGTTACATGAGTTCTTTTGCATTGAATCCATCTGTACTGTATATCACAGCTTTAATGTCTAGAATACAATTACTAACTGTAAGTTTAGTTCTTTTTATTTGTGATCTTCCAGCGACTAGAAATTTAAAATAATTCAAAACGCCCCTGAAACTACTTTTTAAACCGCTGTGCCAACCATACTCAGGTCCACATAAAGGCCTTGTCCTTACCAGAACAGATAAAACTTCTACAATTGAAATAAAGGGGTTTAAATCTACTGTGTCTATAGACCGTGTGAAACCAGCTTATTTGCTTAAATATTGAAAAACAGTACTTTACATTTCTCTGAAACAAGTCTTCACTGAAATAGCAGTTACAAACTGTTTTTACTGGAACTGCAGGTGTTATCAAAACTTAAGTCTATAAAAATACTTAATTTAAATATTTTTCTAAATCCTTCCAATCAATGATGAGGTATTCTAAGGAAAGAATGGTGAATGACGTGTCTAATATATAAGCTTAAAGCAATGAAACGTTTCAAATTAAAATTCACTGGAAATTTTAAGTGAAGCTTTTCCCAACTAGCAGTCTTTTCAGATGCGCCAGTTTTCATTTTACCTTCATTTATAGAGTTATAATAGTTTTGTAGATAGTGTTCGGGTATTTTTCATTTATTGATTTACTTTTTGCGGAGCAAAAAAACTGTGTTCTTGCATGGAATCGAACCCCTTGTCTTCGCACTGTAAACTGGATAACTCGTCACTAGCTCACCAGAGTATGCTTGAAGGAAATGTCTTAATTCCTTGCATTTTATACTCCTTTCTCTGGAATATGTTTGAGGAGAGGTGGTAAAACTTATTTGGTCAGAACAAAAGAATGATAACTTATTTATTAATCAAATACCTGAACACTTGCTCATTAAGCATTCGCCGCATCTAGCCAAACGCATTGCTCATTTAGTTATCTCTACACCGAGAATGTTGCTCAGAAAGTCCCATAATCGGTAATCGATATTACATCCGCTGGAAGGGGCATAAATAGCGGCAAACATCTTTACCATCTCTGGGACTGAACCTGGGCACAACGATACAGTAGTTGGTTCCACTCCCCCAGCATTCCGAGCAGGGAGATGAGATTTCGTCCGCTACATTTATTTCGAGTGCCACCGCACAGATTCGATGCTCTCACGTGGAAAACCACTCTAGTTGGGCTTACCACTACAACACAAGAGTACGTAATTCTTCATTTTCAAGAGCATGTTTCCTTAAATGCTTTAGAAGAAATTTATATTTTTAATAGAGTAATATCGAACTAAGAATTTCTTTTCAATCATGAAAAATATTATTACATTTCGAAATGTCTAATGTCATTTCATTTGCAATCACATTTTCCAGAAAAAAAGATATTTCTAAGCCGAATAACGATTTCAGTAATGAATCGATAAATGCTTTCGGAGGATATCCAATAAGAGTTTACACATACGAGGTCAAAGTGCATCAAGATCCTGAGGTCAGTGAGGCCAAGTATATAAGCAGCAGACTTTGCTTAGAAGTCTATCTCATCCAAGATGGTCCTGAGATTAGTTTTTGTGCTGTGGCTAGGATGCCTTACTGCGGCAGGTAGGAGATTATATAACACATTTTTCACTTTGCATTAGCAATGCGATGAAATGATTTTGATGTAACTATTTTGCTAAATGTTTCAAATGTGATCTAACAATTTTTAAGCTGATTACTTGTAGTGTTTGAATTCAAATTAACATGTTTTTTTTGTGTAAGGACAAATTATTTTTTAATCTTTATACGAATAAACTGCACCAGTATTGAGGATTTTGCGTTCAGAAAACGAAATGCTACAAATAAAAAATGAGCGATATTTGCAAAAGCGACTAAAATATTTATTTTGTTGACAGGAAAAATTATGGAAGAAGCATTATAAACTCGTACATAGCTCAACAAGTTTAGAATTATGAAAGATTGGTAGCTTTAAATGCACTTTTATAAAAACGTTTCAGAAGTCTATCTGCAACTACCTATTTAATAGTTTGTAGAATTGCTTTAATGAATCTTAGCCAACCGAATTAACTACTATAGCTTGGGGTTTCAGAAAATTTGTCTATTTCATAAGTATGAAACACGTTTTCAAACAATGCAATATTTGTAACAAAAATAATGTACCCAATCACTCGTTTTTAACGAAAGCTTCGGCGTAATTCATTTAGCGCAATGCAGGTAAAAATCTGTATTGTAGAAGTGCGTTAGCTTATACTAAAAAGTGCATTCACCTGTATTGGAAAGTGAAAATATTTACATGGAAAAGTTATTTATGTGTTGTTTCATTTAAGCAGGTAAAAAAAAAATCTTTTAACTAAATAAAGGGGGAAATTATTCGTGTATTTCGTTTTAATTCAATAGACGAAACATTTCTTCTATAAATTCAATAGGGAAAAAAATTACATTTAGTCTTCTTTCATTTAACAGGGGAGAACATTTCTTTCAATTTCTTAAGCAGAAACGATAGCTCTGCAACATTTTTTATTGTTTAATGATTGTCGTTGCTAATCAGTCTGAACTTTTCATATTTTAAGGCATATTTACTCTAGTTTAAAAATAAAGCAGACTACCATTGCCCCGAATTTCAAATATTCAGATTGATTGTTTTTTTAGTCTTAGAAAAGCCAAGTAAAATTAAACTTCTTGCTAATTTATTTAAGAAATGTACTTCATGTTTAAGAATTATTCCAAATTTCAGATATCCAAAATAATTGTTTTATCCAAGCCTAGTAAATTAAGCTTGTTGTCAATTTATTCATGTGTTTTTAATTTTTCCGTTGATTAAAACAATCCAACAGTAAAAGTAAAAATGTATTCATATAAATATCACTGTCCATATATCAATTCGCTTCAATAAGATTAACATATTGACTAAGGTGCAGATGAATAAAAATGTGTTGTGCGATTTGTTTTTCGCCACTTGATAAAAAACAGTTCATTATTAAATTTTAGTACGATAAAAATAAAAGCAAAGTTCCATGCATGGTTTTAAAGAATACTGGAATAAAAATAAATTTTATTGTTCAAATTCACATAAAATAGAAATAAACTGAATATTGAGACAAATGGAAAATTTCAATGCATAATTTTGCCGAAAAATGAGAGTTTTATATTTTGCTTTATGGAAATTAAGTATTTTATTTCTTAACTTTATAATCATGACTGAAATAGAAACGATGAAAGAAAAATATGATCCAGTAACAATATATCAAAGTACATGTTCATTTGATATATAGAAAAAAGGCAAGGAAATAATCCTGATATATACATATTTTTTAGGATATGCGTAGGGGTTGTGCTTTTACTTATGTCGGATACTTGGAGATTTACTACGTAAATATAGCATTCTATACTTATGAGATAAACAAATCGTGAAAGTTGCATATATGGTTGCTTTGCCATGTGAAATAAAATCCTTTGACTTTTTTGAATGCTTTTAACGTAGGAAAAATCAGCAATCTATTTCTCTTAACGCTGTAAAGAATTAATCAATTATTGTTTTCAGTTCTAAATATCGCAAATAAATGTTTTTGAACCGATGAGATTTCTTTTCTCCACTGAACTTCATCTATTTTGTGTTTTACACATTTACGAAGTGAACTTCATCTATTTCGTGTTTTGAACATTTATAAATTACCTTTTAAGTGAAGTTTAATTTTAAAACATATTTTCCTGCTACAAGTTTGCACCTTCAAAGAGGAGTCCTTTCTCTCTCTCTTTTTTATTTTTTATTTTTGGTTTGTTTTGTTGAATGAAGAGACTTTAACTATTTTCATTGATAAAATAAACTATTAAGTATATTTAATAATTATAAATCAGTAATCAAATATAAGGATAAATGATAATTAATAATTTTATGTAATAAAAATACGTAACTATTAATTAGCATAAAATATAAGTGTAATCCCTGAATAGGAATTAAAAAATTTTTGGTAGTTAGCATGCATTAGATTACTAATATTCCACAACTGTCTTATACTACAGACTGTCATGTAATTAAAGTCGGAGAGCAACTGTACTCTCTCTGAATTTTATTGAATAATTAGCTTAGACTTTGTAAGTAACGCAAGTAAAAGAAGTGGACATGCATTGAAACCTTGGTTCATGAAATTACTTTGTTCGTGAAGATAATTTGCGACAAGAAATATTCGCAAACTCAAACACAAAATTGGAACACAGGAATTACGTAAAAGAAATGAATATATTTCCGGATCTCAAATGATTGCTTAGAAAAGCGTATTTTGAAAGTAAATTTATATCGCAGAACTGATAGAATTCATAAAATCTAACATACACACAATATTTAATAAAATACTAAATATAAAATATTAAAAACACTTGAATTAAATTTTATCGTATTATCTCTACGAAGGAAAATTGACGTCGGGTGAAGAACCAAAGGTTCAAAATATAATTGTTTAAAAGTAAAATCCTTTTCTGTAAAAGTATCAGATTAGCTACTGATTTTTCTTTCTTTCTTTTTTTTTTCCTTGTCTTAACACTGTTTGCCTCTGTCTGAGAATTGCTGGGCCATTTTCCCATTTAAAAATTTGTTCAGTATGATTTGTTTCTGTATACGTTTTAAAATGTTCTTAAAGGACGACATGGCATTGTCATTGCAAATATTAAAGCTGCGGCTTACTACTGCTTTAGCAAAATAACAATATTCTATGATTATCCTAACTTTCATCGTCTTTTGAAAACATTTCCTTCACTGCATTAACTGCATTTTAGAGCAATCCTTATTACCGGCTTACTTTTTCGCCTCTCGAGGCACTGTTCATAATCCACGACATTTTTCCTTTGGATAATGTGTTCGTTATCCAAGGCATTTAGGAGCTAAGGTTCCACGGTATTCAGGAGGTTTTTAATTTTGCTTCATGTTTTTCTTTTGCAATATGTATGCATTAATGATCATCTGAAGTTCTATAATGTAGCTAACAAAAGACATTCTGGAAGAATTTAAAAATAGTTTTGCATATATATATTTATCATCTTTGTTGCATTACTTACGCTTACATACAGTCTTCTTCTGTGAAATTCCATCGTACCATGAGAGGAAATAAATTAAAGTATTAGATTAGATGGCTGAATTTACAAGGTATTTCTCCGTGCCATCTCAGCATGCCTTCGTGGTGTAATGGTCAGCACGCTCGGTGCGTATTCGAGAGGGCCGAGGTTCCAGTCCCGGCGAGGGCATTGCACATTTTTTAAGTCTTCCTGCTTAAAATAAGATAATGACTCATCACTGGCGCCCGAACTAAAAGGTGGTGAATAATGATTCTCCATCAGGATTTGGCGATTGCGTCCCCTCATTCCCAGTAGCCTTTTCTCCCGCCTGCTTCGTAGTGTAATGGTCAGCACGCTCGGCGTGTATTCGAGAGGTTAGAGTCCTGGCGAGAGCATTGCTCATTTTTCATCTTTCCTACTTCCAAACTAGCCTAATGTCTCTACAAATTACGATAAAGCTCTCGAGAGCTACCTGTTTAGAGGAGGAGTACCTCCAGGAAACATTTTCTAAGTAATAAGTTAAGGGAAATTACTATTCCTCGTTTAGTGAACAAATAATTTGTTACCAATCCTTATTTTATACGCACAAATGTTTATGTCATTTTGATCAGATAGAAGTTATTTTCGGAATTTTTTATTTTATCAGTACAGACGTTATTGCTGTTTAAAATAAAAATGTAAAGACTCTTTTTATTTTATCCTTTAGGAAATAATAGTGCCACTGATAAATACTACTTTTATCATGCTGATAACTAAAAGCCATGACTTCCATATATCTTTTGCAATCAATTTTCAGTATTGAATATTTCATAAGCAATTATATAAAAATTTTAGGATTTGATCGTCACCTAATGATGGGCAAAAGTTTGTCATCAGTTATTGAGATTTTTCATTACTAAAAATAAAAAAAAAAAAACCTATTATAGTTTGTTTAAATTTCTTTATAAAAGATTTAAAATTTTATATTATATAAAAACAAATATATATAATTAAATATTATTACAAAACAAATATATATAATATAATATTATATAATTAAATAAATTTTAAATATATTTAATATAAAATTTTGTATTAAATATATTAAAAATTTTGTAGTATATAAAATATATATTTTAAAATTTTATAAATCCATTAAGCAGCTTGTTTTAAACTGGTGTACAGTTATCAGAAACATAAGAAATATGTGTTATTTTTTATGTATTCGAATAAAAATATTAGAAATGAATCAAACTGCAAACTGTACATTTTCGTCATGTAATGCGAAAAAAAGCAAAGAATTAGAAGGATAACATTTACTATTAACATGAACATCGGATACTACATTTATAATCACATATCATTCATCTAAGACGACTTTTAGAGGTTCAATATCTCATTCATCTAACATGTATTTTGGATTTCAGTAGTACATATTTTTTCTCGTTCTTTAGCCAGCGAAAAGGGCAAGAATAAGAAATTGTTTTAAACTGAGAAAGATTTCCAGTTCCGGTTAATCGTTTACTGATTTGAATTAAATTTTAAACAGAGTGCATTTTATGAATATTATGGAGTACTTTACTTAAGAACCATATTAAAATTCTTAGCAATCAGATGCCTCTTTCCCCCCACTAGGTCACAATTACTGCTCTTCTTAATTACGTTGATGTTTTTATGCCTGAATAATACTAGCTGTTTAGTTACCAGGTGGACAAAATGAATAAACTTCCACGCAAAGAAAATACTGTTTACGGAACTCGTTGAAAAAGAGTATCTCTAACAGATAATTTCAACAAAATTTTTTAAAACCAGATTAAAGTCTCTTAAAATCAGTAACACTTACACTATTGAACAAGGTAACTAATATGCATCTTCGAAAAAAAACTATCATAACTTTTCTTTGAAAGTAAAAACGAAAATTAAGGAAATGGAAGAATCAGTAAGTAGAAGTCACAGTTAAAGTTCGGTATAACGATTATACGAAATAACGATAAATGTTTCTAGGCGTTCGCCTTAGTCTAATTGCTTTTGACATTTAGCTAATGCAGAGTCAAGATTCAGACTCAGTTAGTAACTGAAGTTGTACTGACAGATAATGTTGTCTAACTCTTAGTTTAGTTTAGTTTAGTGACGGAGGACGTGGGCACCATCCCTTTACCATTATGGTTAATTGGTTTAGCGCCACGTCCACCCTTATCTAAAGCTGACTCATGTTAGAGCCACACGAGATCCACTCATAGGGCACACTGATTAGTGTTACAAAACATAGATATTAAAAATGGTTACATCTGTGTGAACACAGTACTTATGAACAAAACTTTAGCAAGTGACACATAAGATTACAATTCAATACCCTAGGAAGTAATTTTAGCAAGTTACATATAAAGTTTACAATTCAATACATAAAGAAGATATATCATACATAATGATTATATTATACTGTTGTGATTGATAAGTGACGACATTGGCAACATGAATTTACTAATGCAAAATTCAACATTTAAACTCAGTATACAAAAACCCAAGAACATACAAATGCTTATATTTCATACATTGCCAGCTTAAAAAATTTATAGTGGAGAAGTATAAAAATACTTAGATCTCACATAAGTCTCTAATATTCTGAATGTCATTGTTAACTTTTATATTACAGCTTACTACTAAGGACACAGTTATTATATTAAAATTGGATATTAATACAGTTAAATGAATAATTGCACTTAGACTATAAATACACTATAAAAACATTAATCCTTTACAATTTCTAAAATGCAATGATTCAAAACAATGATTTTATGCGAATATTAGAACAATGATTCACTATAAATATACAATGATTCAATACTATTACTTAAATTAATGATAATACTATTCATATTATTAATCATATATGCCATGTTGACATCAAAATAATATTTTTTTTCATACAGGTGCTTATTACTGAAATGATGTTACATATTACTAGCAAGCAATTCAAAAATAAGATATGTACAGTACAATTTTACTTGCACATTGGAAATACTATACAAATAAATAATTCAATACAATGATTCCGTACGATTACTCATGAATAATTCAATATTATGATTCTATACGATTATTCAAATGCAATGATTCAATACAACAATTCTATGCGCTTATTAGAACAAAAATCTATATAATTATTCAAAATTTCAATATTATTGCTCAAATTAATAAAAATACCATTTATATTATAAACCTCACTACCCAAGTGACACAAACATTTAAATTACACCATTAATTAATCATTACAGCAATGATATTACATGTTACTTGAAAGCAGTTAATTATAAATTATGTACTGTACAGTTTTACCTTGCACACTGAATATTATAAATAATGTAATGATGCAATACAGTGATATTATACTGCTTCTCTAGAACATGTACCAAAGCAATAATTATATGCAGCGACTGAAGTATAAAGATTACGATACAAGTATTCAGTGATTTAATATATATATTCAGATTTGTAGTAATACTATATATGTTATTAATAACATGAAAACTACGCAAACTTTTAACGTTCGTACGATGATTTAGAGCAGGGTGGGCAAAAGTTGCCAAAATTAAAAGGGCTGAACGCGGTCCTTCTAATTGCTTAATCTACCCCTTTATGAAATCTTATGCTACAACACTTTCATCTCTCTTTTGCCCGATTGTGTGTGCAAACAACCGAAATCAGCAGCACGAGTGCGCATCTGTTGTTACAGTGTATATGTGCATACTTACGCATAAATATACTAGCGATCAGTCGAAGCTGAGAGCCCTAGATATACTATAAAGCATGTGTACCAGCCTTATAGAGTTTAATCATTTCTAGCAGCTTTATTTTAGAAGTTAAACAATGAAATCTTAATACTGTTGAAATAAAAAGACTGATCAGAAAAGCGAGCTTAGGCAAAGAATATTTCAACTCCAGTATGCATGTCACTCATTTGATGACCAATAGGAATGGATCCCGTTTTTGCCGTATTCGTAGTATTTTTTAAAAGTTTTATTTTATTTAAAAATTTCGATTCTCCCCTTTCATCGCGTCCTGCAAACAATAGGGCACTGTCCCTATATATCGTTACTGCCCTACCCGCATGACACCCTAAAAAAACCTTTTTGGTCCGTGTTTAAAACTATTTGCCAATCCCTGATTTTCATCTTAAATCAATTCTTTGTCGCTATGCTACACCAGAAGTGTGTGTCTAGAACAGTCATATCAAGTATCCACATTTAAAGAACCAAATTTTAATTATAGCTTCATGAATAAAATTATATCATTAAATTTATGACACTAAATGATTAAATTAGGTTAGCTTGTTAAGGCAAAGAATACCAGGGCAATTTGGTTTGAAAATGGGTGCATTTCCAGCAGAGCGTTTTAAGAGAATTTGAATAAAAATGAAATACACTCCTGTTAGTAGTTTTGCTTTTGTATCATGTGTTTTAAGAATAAGCTGTGTTTTAGTTTGCCCTAGTTAAAAAAAAATAAAATCTTTCTATGCTTTTTTTGGAAAATCATATGTAAAATTTACTTTAAATCTGTTTGCAGGACCAGTTGCATGGGATGATTCAATATGCGCACAGGAGTGCTCTCCAGGTAAGTGGAAAAAAATTTAATTTTCAGCATTTTGAGCTTTCAGTTTTATTCTTTCTAAAATAATTGAAAAATAAAAGTAAAAGAAAAAAGCACAACAAATTAATTTATTATTATTTATTAATTTATAATTTTTTTTATTTAATTATTTTACTAGCGAAACCATGTTAATTCTTATTGCCTTTAATTTGAAAACGAGAGATTGTATTCCTTTTTTCAATTCAACTTAATTTATATAGACATTGACGTAGATATTGAGGAGTTTTAAATAATGCCTGCTTTCACTAAAACCAACCTATTTAAAATAAACTCAAGACTTTAGCGCTGTAGAAAAACCTATTATGTTGAACTGATTTCTTATTTTATACAGCTCTGAATATTTACAGAGTGAGTCTGTCTGTAGCATCCTAGGATAATCACCTATTCTATAATTCATATAAAAAAGGAGATGGCACCTTTCAAAACCTTTCGAAACGCCACTCAAAGCCTAAGAGAATAAGCTTTAGTAACGTTGTGTTGTTGACGAAAAAATATGAATTCCTTTCAGTAAGAAAAATTCTATTGCATTTCCTTTTTCGTCGAACGTTAAAAAGAGTCAACATTTCTAAACTGTAGTCTATAATTTCCATCTAGAAGTTGTGATCTCTTTATATATTGATGAATACGTTCTTGAAATGTACACTGTTGTTTCTCAAGCAAGGAAAGAAGAGTTACCTAGTTTTCTTGTGTTAATTATAAAAAATAACATTTTTACATTTCTTTGTTGAATAAGTTAGATATTAGTTTGATATATATTTTATAAAAGTAGACATTTTCGAGTATTAAATTTTAATTCTGTGTAAGAAACAAAACATAAAACTTATTTAACTCTATGAATCATAGCTGATTCTCATATATTCATCTCAGTTTTATAATTAGGCAAATTCAGTTTTAGATTATTCATCTAAAAGTTCTTCCTATTACAAGGGACACTGACATTGGCTCTTTTTCTAAGGAGTAAGGTACTACCCAGAATAACTTGTTGTTGGTACTACCTAGAAATCAATACAGAATGTTGAAGAAAACAGACCTTATCATTCTCCTTTGAGGTGCGTGAAATATCTCTTGAAATGTTATTTCTCGATCAGAAAGAAGGATTCATGTGAGTCTCCCTCGGAATCACAGAAATTTTCTCCCAATAGTTTTGTGACCTGATATATATATTTTCATAATATTTCGCGTGTTATTTAATAAAGAGAAATACAGATTAGTTTTTCTCAAACTGTGCAGCCATTTCCTATGATTTGCTTCTTCTAAAAGAATGAATTTTGCTTATTTTTAACTTCATATAAGCGAGCAAATAAGCGTGTCATATATTCATCATAATGTTTAAATGGCTGGATTGTAGGAAAATGTCCGTACGCTCCATAATTGAATATGCAAATCGTTAAAAGTCATTGTCCAATTAATGGCCTGTTGTGCAGTTCTTTAACAATTTATACAAAAAAAGTTTCTTTATCTTTAAAACTGCTGAAGATCCGTAGAGTAAGTTCTTCATATTTTAGATGAAAATTTCATTTATGACTTAGAAGTAATTTTCTTTTATGCCGTGAATTAATTTAACACATTCATGAAACATGAACTGTTCAACTGTTTATACATTTCGATTATTAATTTGAAAAATATTAATCTAAACGTACTGACACCTAATACTTTAATATACACAAAAGCTTACTTTTAAGTTATCTTAAACATATGATGGCAGATTTTAAAGCATAAGAATAAAATATATTAATATTTAGAAAGCAGACCTTTCCTCTTCAGAAACTATTGTTCTTTCTGTGGTCAAAAGTATATCTACAACATCACCAACTACAATTTATTTCATACATCACTGTAAAAAATTATGTAAAATAAATTCAAAACGAAAATTATGTAATTGTTTGAAAGCACACAGTTTGGCTTTCCCCAAAGCCCATAAGACCATCGCTTGGACTGAATAAAAATCCTTATGCAAATACTCCAGCAATGAAGATGCAAAGGATTTGAAACATCAAGGTCAATTACCGAATAATAAGAAACACGTATCGAAGAGAGTACATAAAGAGAAAATCTAGAAGTCAAGGGCAGTAACAGCCAGTAACAGCCTAACATGACAACGGATGTGGTTCTGTGAAACTTTAATTATGGATTGGATTACAGTTGCTCTGTTTACAGGAATCATACCTTGACTGTGATTAAATAATTATAAGGATTTCAGTTTACATTTGAGCAGATAACGAGTAGAACAACAAAGTTGAGAGAGGCTGTACCATTGGGCGGAAAGCGATCGGCTGATCTATTCGACAAATTGCCTAGCATATGTGTTAGAGCAATGTAACGATTTAGCGCGTTGATGCCACTTGCATTCCAACGATGCAGGTGCCAGTTAGATCCGTTCGATGGATGGCCTGGAGAAGAGAGAACGGAAAAAAATATCACCGCTTGAGTAAACGCACATCTGCGAAACTTATGTCACCGTTTACATGCCAAGATGAGTCCAATGGAATCGTTACACGATGATTTTGGAACAGTCACTTCATTACACAAGGCCAGTTCGTCGCATGGCTATTACCATTGATCCAATGAACATCGCTAGCAATTTTGTATTAGAAATGGTTAATTATCATGAAGTAAAAATCTTTGTTTGAATACTGCATTCAAGCGAAACCAAGAGACTGTAAGCTAATAGAGATCCTTTAATGATTTTCTTAAAGTAAGACACTTTTGGTACAAGCTAAGTGGAATACTCTCCAACACCTAAACAATTATACTGTATTAGTTTAAGTAAAATTATAATATTTATCCAAATATAAAATTAAATTTCAAAGAAATATGAATGGTAATACTTTAAGCAAATTTGGATCAATTGCTTTCCAATTCTCTAAAAACTAAACTCAGTGGCGTAAACAGCCCTAATGGGCCAAGACCTGCAGTGCCTCGAAATCTGCTTTCTTGACCGTGGGCCCCGGGGTGCGTAAGCATATGCCCTGAACAAGCGGTCAGCTTGTCGCAGGACCCCCAGTGTTTAGTCCCCAAGCGAACTCTGTACTCAGTTTATCGACCCAAGGGATGGAAATCAAGAGATAAATGAAAAAACGAAATACATAGCAAGCTTCCTTGCTTGCTATGTATTTCGTTTTATCATAGCATGAGAAGTTATTTTATTAATTGTTTATCAGCTAATAGATGCACGTTTTTGAAACAAATGTAGAGAAAACTAGCAAAATAAGATTTGGGCAACTCAGTATATGTATTGGAGCCAATGACAGCATGACAAGCAATCATTCTAGGTTAAATAAGACAGCAAATATAATTTAATAGCATCGGATCATACTATTTACGTATACCCAAACAAAGTGATTCAGATTCCCAGTTAAAAAAAATAAATTCCTTATTACCTTGATACTGTGGTTATCTGTTAAATGCTCGTAGACCTTACCTCAAAACGAAATTCCGAGGAAAATTCATGAACTAGAAAACTATTGCCAAGAAGCAAGTAAACATACTGTTTGATGCAGTATGTCTATGTGAAATTCTGAAATTAGAATTTTATGTTTATTATTTCATAAATTTTATTCAGAATTCTGCAACATACAGTTGTCAACTACATGATTTACCAGTTGTTAATAATGTACAACACAGACAAGTTGCTGTGTTTGTTTGAAGTTATCCTTGTATTTCATATAGTAATATAAAATCGGTAATAGATAAAATGCACGTCTCATAAGCATACCTAATAAAAAACTAAAACATATTTTCATTTTATGGTGTAACTTAAAATTTGACATGCAGCTTTGTTTATTAATTAATATGACATTAAATTAAATTATTCCCTATTCGGTATAATTCTCAGAGCAAATATTTAAAAATTATTTTTGTTATTCTTATGTAAGTTAAGAAATTAAACTTTAAACCGAAGAAAATTATTCATAATTTATAACAAAAGGGTTAATAACATGCTCAATACAAATGAAAGAGCAAATGGTATTACACTCAAAGGGTAGAAACTATTAGACTTTCGGGAGTGGAAATCGGCTGTGCTCTTACTCAGATCTTTTGTTTGTTAATTTACTTACCCCAAAAAAGTATACAGGAGGTAACGTAATTTTTACTATATGACATACTATTACAAATAGATATTTTGTAATGCAAGTTTTCATATATCTGAAGTGTGGTGCACTTAAGAAGTAAAAAGATAGATCCAAAGCTTCTTATTTTCTTAATGTTTTTATAAATATTAAAAAATTTCGCTTATTTTAATATTGTCAAAATTTTCCTTACCTGGTGTAATTAGATGCTTTTTAGCCGCAAGACACTATTGCATGTTTAAATAAGTAACAAAAAATTGAATACTAAAATGTATGCCACACATGCAACAACGCAAGAAAATCATTCATATTGTTTAATATAATTACGTGTACTACAGACAAAATAAAAAAATTAAATTAAACTTAAATTTCATATTCTTAAAAAGAGATATGAAGATATGACTCAAGGAAGCATGATAACAAAAATATGTTCCACCCTCATCAAAGCGTGAAAATCTCGAAATTTCGGACACATCCAACAGTCCTTAATGAAGAGGAAAAACAGTTAAAACGTTTCCTGACTTTTTTTACTAAGGACTACTGGACTTCTCACTTTTGATTGAGAATTCCTGGATGCGTCAGAAGATTTGAATACTCTCAAGCTATGAAATAGTGTCAAACATTTCAGTAGCTTACTCATGATTTAATGGATCTCTGTTTGAAAGTACTTTTATTTCTAATCTATCCAAAAGTTAAAGAAGTAAAACTGATCATTAAATAACAAAAGCAGAAATACATATTGAGCTCTCATAAATTAAATATAATATTGCAAAATTCATTACATAAGAAAATATGATTTTAAAAAATTGAAATAATTAATTTTGAAGTATTTTAAATTTTCAAATGCTTTTCTTTGACTATGCAATGTTAGATTTTGAATAATGACCGAATAATGTTATTTTTCCGAATAATGTTTAATCTTATTCGAATAATGTTTACCTTTAATATGTGGACAGATAATTTTTTGTAACTTTTGTGAAACCTGTATTAAATGTACTATAATACGCTTATCTAATAATATGTCCTTCGGCAAATTTTAAATTTTAATGACAGTAGGCGCAAAATAATGAAATTGAGTAGATTTTTTATTTCTTATTTTCTAATAATAACATTTTTTTCAGGCTCAAAATATCAGTATTCTGAAGATACTTCATATATTTATTCTTATGAATCGTCCAATGAGCTTCATGTTGAAGACGCGTCGGATCTGTCCCTGAATCTGAAGGCTACTGTGCACCTGACAGCTAAATCAAAATGTGAAATGATTCTACAGGTATTACAACAGTATACTTTTAAATTCCTCTTTAGAACTTCTCTTGGCTAATTCTAAACATTTTAAAAACGAACCCTAAAAGTCCTTTGGTTAAGTTTCTGTTGAGCAAACAAATTGGTTAGTGGGACTGTTAAAATGGATTAATACAACAAATTTCAGTTTGTGATTTCATACTCATTATTCAAGTACTTTAAAAAGTAATCGAATATTTCATTTGACTAGCCCGAACACAGCTTACGTTTATCAATTAAAATGCTATTTCAGTTTTAGATATCACATTCAATTAATTCGACCAGCCGGATTTCAAGGCCTTTTGTTGGTACTAGAAAATAATCAATAATGAATCCTCTGACTATTCTTACAGTTAGGATTTATTTATTTGATTATGGCAAAGCACTCGAGGGATATCTACCTAAGGGAAGAAAGGAAACTGGCTCGTATAAGCGTTACACATGGGCAAAATCACGGAAAAGATCCATGCAGCAAAGCCTGTTCGCCGGGATTAGAACTTCGAAATGAATTACCAATATTCAGTGAATTTTCCTATTCGTATGATATTGAGCAAAATTTTTAAATGTGTTTGTGTGTATATATGCATTTTGCATTGTCATTGGAAACACCTTGTCATTCGGGCTAAAACTAATAAAAAATCCTCAAATATGCAATAGAAATACATGAAACTGAAGGAAATCTAATTTATAACTTATAAAAAAATTAGGTGAGGAAAAATCTTTGATCGCTCAAAGCATCCATTACGAAATTTTATCACAACTTTGCAATTCTAGGTGCTTAAAAAGCAGTTTTAAGTATTCACTGTGTAATTTCTTTCAAGTCATTAACTAGACTATGATTCTCTTATGCTCTAAAGGTTAAGATTCGGATTTCCGTTCGAGCTTATTACATAGAAACTAAGTCATCAGTAGTAAACCTAACACAAATTATCGTAAAGTTTGCCGACGCTGCTGAATCACAAAGATTTGTGGCCAAAGCTGTTACGGAATAGCTGTGAGTGCAAGTCTTTAAATTTTTCCTCCTTTCTTCAGTCAACTGAATATCCATGGTCCGCATATCTCATGCACATTCTTAAGTTCTTGACCTATACAGAAACATATCGTAGCTTTTGATTGCATGAATTCTGAAGTACAAGTCAGTACAAAATTTCCCTCTGAAAAGGTTTAAAAAAGTTATGCAGATTGGTAAGACGGTATGCGATTTTACGCGTAAATGAATCACAAGAAAGGCAAAATTTTAAAGGCGAGTGGATAGTAATGTTTAATTCAAATAGGGTACAAATTGCTCGGCAGCAATTTCACAGTCAAACTGGCCTTATTTTCTTCTATTAGTTGATAAGCTTAAAGAGAACTTTTATGATATATAAGTAGTTTCTTGCAAGTGATAAATCATTTTTAATGCTACTGTAATTGTAATCATTACTGCCGATATAGTACGCCGAATGTCTTGTACTAGTGAAGCGCTGAATTAAATACCTTTCCTCGAGGCCCCCCCTCACAATTTTTTTTACTATTTATTTTAGAGTAAACCTTAGTAAGTGTTGTTGTACGATAATTATGTAGCGTTTCCTTTAGCTTACAGATGTAACAGTGCAGCATGGAACGTCTTCATTGGCCGAGCAGTTGATGAGAAATCCTCTTCCATTTTCTTTTAATGATGGCCTAATCGACCACATTTGTCCAAATCCCCAGGACTCAGATGATGTAAATAATATTAAAAGAGGGATATTGTCTTCCATCCAAAATACTATGAAAAGATTCAACTATCATTCTTTTCAAAGAGAAGTATGCCTGTTTATAAATTTCACTCTAACGTCTTACACGACTACTAATTCCATTTACGGTAAATTACTTTTCATTTTTATTTTAGAAAGATATTCTTGGGACATGCGATACTGAGTACAAAGTTAAGGAAGAAAATGCTGATAAATTTGTCATTGAGAAGAACAAACACATTGGAACTTGTTCTAATCGCCTTAAAGGACAAAGTCTGCTTTTAGCTTCATCCTACGAATCTGCCACGGTAAAAAGTTTTGACTTATGATTATTAATTTCTAGCTTGTTAATGCTAGATTTAAAATGAGATTTTTTACTACAAAGTATAAAAAAGTTACTTTATTAAGAATAATTGTAGGAATGTATTTCAATATGAAATAATCTCACGCCTTCGTTAATTATATGTTTGAGTCTTTCTAACCACGTCATTTACGATGCTGGCCTTTCTAATGGAAAATAAAGACTATGTGCGATTCAGTACTTTAAAGGCATTGAATAAGCCTTTTCCTGTTATTTTATTGTGAATGAAAATATTCCAGAATCTGAGAATTCTTTTCAAGATTTCTGGAAGCTTTTTTTGAAACTTGTCTCCGATGATGCAGATACATTTCGATAGTAAGTTAATATCAAATGTGTCTATACTCTATAAATTAAAGAAGTACTAGGATAAAATATGAAGATTATCCATGGCATGATCCTGCATATTATAGAGCTGCTGTTCCACTTTTGTTACAGTTACAGCCCCACAATTTATGCAATGAAAAGAAATTTCTGCCACATTTGAGCATCTGTGACAGAAATTTTCGAAGCTGGGTAAAGATCAAAGCTAAAATTAAGAAGAACCTTTGGTGGAGTGCCAATCCTAAATCTCTGAGGAAGTAAAAAAAAAGTAATGTTTTGACAAATGGTTTAAAACGTTTACCTAAAATGGTCTTTTTGTTTTGTGAAACCACTATTTAGAAATGTTATTTCTTATCAGCAGGACCAGAGCTAGCCCTTTTTTCCGCCTAGTGTAAACTCTGCGACTCGGAAATTCTACCGTCTGGCTATTCCAAAAGCTTAAATTTTTCCTGCTCCTAAATTAGCCGCTCAGTGCAGGTTCCGGGGTGGCATTGGCTCTAGCCCTGGCCCTGAATAGCCGAAATTAGGTGAATTTCAAGCTCTGCGTTTTTTCACTTAACGTGTAGTGCCGTATGAGTATTTTCATTGAGATATGATCAACCAGAAGTGATGAAACTTTTCGATCCAAGGTTTGTCCAGAAGCAGTGGCCAAGCAAGTCACTAAAAGCGTTAAGATAACATCATTTTTCATAACACTTAGTGCATGTACTTAAAAAAAGCAAATAAATGGAATAGAGAATTGCGACTAATCAGCTTAAACAGTACAGATTCCATAGCGAAAAGTATTAAGCATGAAAGTTGCAAGAAATGAATTAAAATTTATTTTTCTCTCTTTTGTTTTAGTTCTTGGTTAAAACGGCTAATTCATTCGAAAATTAGTAATGCCTTTAATTTGTGCTTTTTATTTATTTTAGATGCTTTATTATTTGTAATTTGAACGATATCTAACGCATCTGTTTTTCATTATTAAGAAATCTACTTCTTAAGTTTTGCAGGGCTGCTTACATATTAAGTACTTGATGCTAGAACGCATACCACTTACTCTTTGTTCTGTCTACATTTTAATGTATGTAATCAATAATATAATAATATGAGTTCAGACAAATACGTATCAGATTTATTAGGTTTGTCAGCCTTTGGATACAATTTTATCCGTAGATCACATCAGTCGGTTATATATCGTTAAGAATTTCGATGTTTTCATGCAATTTGTAAAATAGTCTCAATGGAATATAAATATGCGGTGATATATTTTACCAGCAGAAATTCACGCAGGATGAACAATTATTAATTTTTGCTTCGTTAAATAAGCAAACAAAAAAAAAAAGGCTAGAATGTTAGGAAAATAAATTATATGCGTATACTTCTAATTATATTAAACGAGGTTACAGAATATGCAGAACATAAGGAATGACATGAAGAAAGGCATGGAAAATGATGAAAGACTAAGGTATTGACTTTTTTCTTTCAGTTCCGACAAAATTTGCCTTTCTTTTCAAATGAAAAAGTATCCTGTACTCAAACAATTGATAATGGCATCGTGGATGAAGTAGTATGCTCAGAAACTGCCAAATTTAATCCACTTACAGATTACGGATTTGTAATTCAAGCTGTAGGAAATTCTAAACTGAAGAAACTATCAAGTGGACCAGCAGTGTTTGTGAACTGTAAGTGCCTAATTATATTGACAATTATATCTCAAAATATTGCATTTAGACTATTTAAATATCTTTATAATAGACTACTTAAATGTATCAAACTCTTTTATGTGAGATTATCTTACAGGCAAGGTAATTTTACCCTTGTTAAAACTACCAAGAAAAACGCAGTCCTCTTAAATATTGATTGTCTCATATTTTAAATATGAGTCAAAAGATAATTTTCAATAAATCTTTTTTCATTTCCGAATTTTAATAAAGAATGCAATGAAATTCTTCTTATCAAAACATGAAAAGTTTATTTTACGAGAAGTTTTGAACAAATGATCTCTAACAAAATAATTTTTATTTAACTTTCATTTGACTTTGAACCGCTCCTAAAACTGTTTACCATTAATGGAATGTAAATATTACCTGCAAGTTCATATGACAAGTAAGCTGAGTTTAAAATAATTAGAATACCAGAATAGATTTTTTATTTTTCTAATTTGTTCTTGAATTATTTCATTATTCTTATGTCAGCCACTTACGAAAGCTTTTTAAGCTAATTGTAGAATTTGAGCACATTTCGATTTATTCATGGTAATGAAAAACAATGCTTGTGTTTATTCCTGTGACTATTAAGAATCACTTCCTGTTCGAAAAGAATTTTTCTCCCTCACTATGTTTAAGTCCGCTTACATTTCGATGTTACTAAATCATGGGAGATAAGGCCTGAGACATTTTTCACCCTCGCCACTCTGAAAGATAGGAATTTAAGATAATACAATGAGAGAATCGGGACTGAAAGCGTTGAGAGGTAGGATAAACATGCTTCGCCTTTATATAGTGTAAACTACCAAAACTATATTCTAAGCCGAGGCTAAGGTATTAAGCCTCAAATGTTTGATTTAAAATAGAATTTTATAAATAGAAAGCTGAATATCATTACATGTTACAGATGTCAAATGTGTTTTATCTCAGTCTTAGCAAGCAAGCACCAGTTAGAGTCTTAACGGAACTCCTTGAAGAAATGAATAATTAAAGTAAAAAAATATTAGTCAAGATGGCTTTCATGTTTCGCTGTACACATTCAGTGCTATTTTTAACTGGCTTAATTCCTTTCAGGGTACTTAACTATGAAGGAAACTCAGTTAAAAATGAACTTACGCGGCCATCTCAGACTGTAAGCATGTTTGACAGCTTTATTTCTTGCCAGTAATTAGGATATTATTCTTAAAAAAACAAGACCTATTTCCAAAAGATAAAACTATAGATATGAATGCCAAAAAATAGGGCATCACTCAACCTTAAGAGCATCAACCAAAATCAAGGTCTGCTTATGTTGTGACCTTTTAAACTCGAAGTAGGGCATGGTTCAGAAGTCAAGAAGATTGCTTCTCACTATCACGTGCACATTATGAGAAGCTTATTTTATCATAGATATTACGTAAGATAAATATGTAAACTAGGTTATTCTCACGACTGTAATGAAAATATTTCATTCGAAAAGTCAAAATTTAAATTTTTCTCATCCGTGGATAAATTTTTCAGCTGATACAGCAACTGAAAGAGATTTTGATTTTAAATTATTAACTTAAGTTAACGTTCCTATATTTTTAAATATATTTTCATATCATAAATAAAACTATTTCTTAGTAACTAGAAAAGAGGATTTTAAATAACTTAATGAATTAAATTAAATTCAGCCTAGAATTGTAGTAGTATGAGTGCATTATAAACTAACATTTCATCTTGTATGTATATATAATGCGAAAATAACCTTCTTTTGCAGACAAAACGCCAATAAAAGAGAGCCTTACTTTCAAGCATGATATCCGATCTCGAAAAGATCCTGATTCAGTATCAGCAGCTTCTGATATTTTGCGGCATATATGCCAATATTCAAATGAGTTACTTTCCAAGGATGCAGCAACGTACGTTCATAAACTGGTTTACATTATTCGACAACTTGACGAGCAGGCATTAGAAAGCTTGTACGTTAATTTAAAGAGCAAACAGCTGTGCACATCTGGAAAAGCTTTGTAAGTTTGCATGCTTTTTTCCCCCTTAAAATATAGCCTTTTCGGTTGAAAATATTGAGAGTTGTTTCAAATTATGAGACTTCGCGTTTACATATCTTGCTTTTTAAAACAAGCAATTTAAATGCGCATTCTTAAGAGGACCGTCAATGTACTCACTCCTCAAAGCAACAGAGATATGTACTCATTCTCATCGAAATTGTCTAGCTTTTAAGCGTTAACCCTCTGAGCGTTATGACCGGGTTTAGGCTGTCAAGACGGCCTATCTCGAAAGCGTTACCGACGCTTCTAGGCGGTCACTGCAAAAGTGCTCGAAAGCGTTACTGACGGTTCTAGGCGGTCAGTGGTGAAGACCTCGAAAGCGTTATGACAACCTTAAAGCGGCCGTTCAGATGTCTCCCGGCCCCCCTTATTTCTGGAACCTTGGAGATCTCTAAATGACAACTCTCAGTAGGAGTTTAAGAGCGTTGATCTTCTTCGTTTTAGCCCTCTACGTTTCACTAAATAAATAAGTAGCATGTAAAAATATCCCAATACTATGTTTTAACCAATAACATTTTCATAAAATATCCTTTAGATTTCAAACTAAATGCTCATAAATATGCAAAATGCTTGTGAATTCAATTAAAAAATAGCATTCAAAATATTTGCATTATTTAAATAAATTTACTTATGATTATGTAGATGCATAAAACCGGCAAGTTAAAAACTTTCAATTAATTCGCGCGAACCAAATAGTACTGCATTCAGTTAACCTGAATTACAGGCAATTGCATATAAAGAACAACATAATAAGTCAGATAAAAATTAGAAAATCAATAGTCTATTTTAATAAGTTATAATAAGCGTATTCTTGATAAGGGTTTATAAAACACAAACTAATTTAATAGTAAATATAATAATAACGACTTAATTATTTTTTTGGAACAATACTCGTCGCTTATACTGGTTTGCTGAAGTTTTGTTCTAACGCATTTTAAATAGTCCAATGCTTTTAATGTACATTGATATGAATGTGATTTTTATTAGAAAATATCTTAATAAGTTTGATTTTCTTGTGTGCTCATGCTTCACGTAATATATATTACTTTAATAGGCTAAAATGTGAGAAATCCTTACTTTTACATGTACAAGAGCGAGACACTATGTCTAAGGCTCATTACACTTCGCAATTCATTATTTTTTATTCAATTCATTATTAAGAAAAATTTCATATTTTATTGATTATTGCCAGAGTTGTTGGACAGGTTTTAGTCAAGCTCGGTAAAGACATCGATTTATATAATATTAGGAAATACACTGTTCAACACTAATGATATACACGCATGATCGTGCTCAAGCACCTGAGAAAGCGGAGGTTGCGAACAAAAAAAGATGCTAATAGGATATATGATTTCCTCTGACACTTACATAGCTGTCACAGCACGAGCTTATACTGGAAATGAAGCAGTTTATGAGTTCTTGAAGTAGTCAATCCCTTTCCTGCATGAGAATGGTTTCAATGTCCTGGAATGTTCTGGGATAGCAAAAATTGAGCTGCAGTTCCTCATTTAAGGGCGTCTATACATGTTCTATAGGGTTTAAATCTGAATATTGGACTGTCCAATCCATCCAACTAATATGTTCACTATGAAAAATAATTTTTTCTTCCTTTGTGAACAAGCGTTGTCATCCATAAAATTGAGTTCAAACTTCATAACTGAAAAGGCGACCTCGCGGTGGTCACAGCCTCTATCATGAAGATCTGTACGCCTATCCAACGTGATGCCTTCCCTGACCATCAAACCTACGTTGCCGTACTCGTCTCTTCCTCGGGTATTGGATGACAGATAGCGGTCCCTGTTTCTTTCTAGATGAAGGCATTTCAAGGATCTGTGATTAGGATGGATCGGAACTAATCTGTGAAGATACCTATAGCCCACTGCTACTTCATCCGAAGTCGCTGATCTCTCAACCCTGTTAAACGGGCTAGGTTTTAAGCAGAAGTGAGCGTAATTCAAACAGAAGTTTTTGCAAGTAGATGAGATTTTAGAACCCTATATTGGCCTTTTCAGAACTGCAGGTGGCCTTCAGGTCATTTTTATGAACAACAGTGCTCATCTGCATAGAGCTAATCTGGTGGATGATTTTCTGTAAAATAATGATATTAACCGGCGGGATTGGCCAGCCAGATCTTCAGGCCTAATCTTATAGAACATACCTAGGACGCTGTTGGAAAACAGTTGTAAACTGCCCTACAAGAACCCTTCAGGACCTAAAAACGAAGTTTCAGGCGTGAAACGGACTGCTACAGGGACTCGTTTTCAGCACCTTTTGTTCGATCCTGTAAATTATGTTTCAGACATTCCTGTGACGATGAACCTTGCTCACGATCATGAGTGTATACCGTGACGTATATTAAGTATACCGTACAGTATACTATTTGTATTATCTCAAACTATGCCTATAACAAATTTTATTAAAATCTGTCAATCGGTCCTAGAAGAAATCTGCCACATGGGAAAATTTTCTTAATTTTGAGCGCTAGTTTGGTATGGCAGTATGACATGTTAAATAGCGTGTAGTTTAGTTCATTATTATTTGATTTAGTTTTGGTGTAATCTCACTGCATAACGTATTAATTAAACGTGTCTCTATTTAGTATGTTATAGAAATATTCTATTTTATGTAGCATTCATTTTATCTGCAGCAATGCAACTAGTACCCAAAGTATTGCTAATATATTCAAGGTTCATTTTTGCAATTTAATTTTTTTCTTACTTTAAAAGAACTAATATTAATAGTAATTTTTTTTTCAAAATCTGTTTGATTAGATATGTTCCTAAAAGAAAACAGTGATATTTGAAAGTTTTTGAGTAGAGAGACATTTTGCCTACTAGATTTTTTATTATTATTTTGAGCTTTCTCAAAACTTCTTTCAGCCAAACTGTAGTAATTGGCAATGTTAAAAATATTTTTAATGCACTTCAAAATTCAGATATGATCGGCCTGCACTAAATTCCTGAATCATTTCTAAAAGATCTGATTATACTTTAGCGACCAGCGTTGTTGAAATAGCATAATTTTTGAAATTAAATATTTATGATGAAATATCCGAGCATTTACACCATTTGAATATTTAAATGCTAAGTTGCTCTTCTGAAATACTTAAATTCAATGACACTAATTTTCAGCAGTTAAAAATTGAGAATCGGAAGCTAACTCTTTTTTTTTTTTTTTGTATGCCCAGTTTAATTGTGATTTTAAAATACCTACAACTTCTCTCATTTCTACTGCGAAACGATATTTTTCGAGAAAATTAGTTCTTTTAGCGACTGATACATGACAATCTAATTAACACATTCTGTTGATATGTTCATTTTTGGGTAAATTTTCACGTATCTTATATAAAAAGAAATAATACTTCTACTTGTAATAATACATATAATCAGTATACACTTAATTCAATATGGCAGATCATAAGAGGGCTAATTGTCTAAGGAGTTGAAATGATTTTCTTAACCAGGGTACTAATTTAATGTATTATATAAATCTGAGGCATTCATACAAATATAAAGCATTAATAACAAGCTGGAAATTAAATAAAATACGTATTAATGATTTTTCTGTCTGGTTTTAAATATTATATCATTAGTAATTAATTAGGATTTTGATTTCAGTCGCTTTATTCATTAAAGAAGAGCAGTCGAGAGTGTAAGCGCTCGAAAATGCAACGCCCTTTTTACTGCTTTTATATTTTAAAATGCGGCTTTTCAATATGTTTCAAAACTGGAAGTTAACAATAATAATTTATTTTTAATGTAATATTTCTAAGCATTTTGAGCTAATTTGACGCCTCTACTAGCCGTTCAACTAAGGCAAGAGCCTCATTTGCCTTGCTCTTGTTCCGACTTTGGTAATAGCCAACAACTTGAATTATTTGCTTGCTTTTTTTAGGCCAATTTATTTAGACGCGTTAAAAGCAGCTTCTTCTGGAGGTTCCATTGCGCTGTTAACAAAACTGGCCAAAAATGGGGAACTAAGTGGTCTGGATTCGAAAATATGGCTGACTTTGCTACCCTTCACTTCGTATGTAGAAGAGGAATCCATAGCCGCAGCTCTAGTACGTTTACTTTTTCTTTAAGTTTTCTTACTTTTATTTTTCATTTCAAAAATGTACTCATATTCTAGAAATTTGACCACAAGGCCGTCTTTAGGGAGCTTATTCCTGTGTATGGCTTTACTTTATTGCTTTAAATGAGTTATGGCTACATTGCTTTAAATAAGACTCCCACAGATATTTATTTTGCTTCCTTTCAAATTGACTCAATAAAATTTCCAACTGAACGCAGACTTTTAAGAACTCTATATTGCACTTATGTTTTACCGGTGATTAATTTTTCAAAGTAGGAGTGCCGGAGCCCTTTGGAAGGTAATCAGGAAAGCAATTTCTTAAAATAATAATAAACAAAAATAAGTATTGGTTAACTAAAAAAGATAAATAAAATTATAAAAATTAAGGGAAAACAAATTAAATATGAATGAATTAAGGACAACAATCTAAAATACCCATTTAAAATAATTTTAAACTATGTTATTCATGCTTAAATAAAATACCTTTGTACTTTGGTATCTTCTTCACTTGGAGCTTTTTTGTTCGGGTTTCAATTATACATCAAAATACTTTTGTTCGTCTTGCTCGGGGCTCCACGTTTTTGCACTCCGGATGAATTTTTAATTGCGCTCAAAGAATGAAACACACCAGAGCCGAGCACCGACAAAATTTATATCTTGGTTACAAGATTCTGACAAAGATTCTTTTGAAAAAAGTTATTTTTGCAGTAATTTCACTAGAAATATTTCGAGAAAAGTCAGATTTATTGTTGATAATGTATGCTATAAACTCAAGTTAGTAATTTCGAACATTTTGAATTTTCATGCAACAAGGGTTCAATTAACTGTAGTTTATTATTTCAACCTGCATTTTAGATAAATGTGCATATTAAATGATAACTTCTATATGCAATGAATTAGCGCAATAGCATAATATTTACTTAGTATCTATTTTGTTTCTTAGGTATCGGGTGTAAAATTTCAAATTGATGCATAAATATTGCAATCTACCTGAGAATTCCGGAAGTAATAAAAATATCCTATTAGTTCGAATAATAATATAAGGTGGCGTCAAAGAATCTGTGAGTTCTATATGTTGAAAGTGTTATACAGGAAGGAAAATAAACATTATGAATATTGTACTTTAAGACAAAAAGTACATTTAATTTTTGAAATTTAAGGATATTTTAAACAACATACCGTTAACAACACATTAAGTATTACTTAAGTTTTGTTGAAAGATATGAATGGTAAAAACATCTTAGCATTTACTTACGTAATTCTTCTTTATTTTTCCCGTAAGCTTATCGCTTGTAAATGGAAAGGGGAAATTTACGCGTTGTATACTACGTATTTCAAATAGAAGGCATGAAGGACGAAATTTTAAGAGATACACATTATGATGATTATTTTACGGGTATTTTAAACAAGAAAAATCATATTACGAGTACATTTGAGCAAATACAATTTTGCTTTGGTTATAAAGAAGACCTTATGATAGGTTTTTTTTAGTCAAATGTTTCATTAAGAGTTCTTTACGAGTATATGTAGTCACTTGGAAGAATTTGGAAGTCTCCAACGGCTATTCATGCGAATTGTCTGGATTATTTTCTTTTCTCAAAATATGTTATGTTTTTGATATAAAACAAAAATTTCGTGTCATATAAAAAGATAATTCTGTGAAAAAAAGCATAATTGTGGATTTTTCCTTATTTTGTTGATTGGCTTTCCATTTTAGGGAATTGCTGTTTTTTTCCTTATCGCACATTTCGCGTTCAGACTGATAAACCTGCTTTGTTAATCATAAAGTTTGTCTTTTATGCATTAAGAACGTAAAATTTAAATGTGTTACATTCGGTGCTATTGCTTATAAGCATCGTTTTCATTACTTTCTGTGTAAGGAAGTGCAAAGATAGGTATTACGGTAACAAAACGTGCAAAGGAGAGATCTATTGTAATGTTAAAGTAGACAGACAGTACAGGAAACGTAAATTATAATACAGTATAAATTTATCCCCGTGAATTCTCTTGTTCGCAGGGTTTGTCTTCGATATTCACACACTCATAGGGTCTCGGCTGGTCACTCAAGCACAATTTGCTATAAAATTCTTTATTTTCATTAATTTCGTGGCAAATGTCTTTTATGAATTGAATCATACCAAAAGCAGCATAAAGCTCTCTGTACCATATCTTATTAATGACGACACTCTAAGAGAAAAATCTACAGAACTAAGATCCTTAGATCTTTGTGATCAGTTAATCGACTTATCGAGAACTATTGGTCAAATAAGTTACACATTACAACCACATATTAACTACTACACAGTTATATGCTTTTCTTTGAACCTCCCATTAATTAATGTGAGATTCTTTCGCTGTGTTGATTTTAATTTCCAGCGAATCAGGAAAGATTTGAAACAAATTCTTCCTTTTTAAAAAATACTTGTAATACCTAAAGTTTTAAGTTAGATAAGAGTATTCCCTAAAATTACAGAATAAGAAGTATATAACTTTCTAATGCAAATTTTTTACAATAAGCATTACCTGAAATATATTTCTGGTTTTGGAGTTTTATCATCGATTGAGGTAGGACGTCCTGAAATTAAATATTTTGTACATTAATCACGATTGTAGTTTAAATGAATTCAATGTTTTTTTCTCTGTTACAACAGCCTTTGTTGGGCAAAGAAAAGAAACACCAACAAGCTTTACTTGGAATCTCGGCTTTAGCTTATAAATTCTGCTCGAGTCACCAAGACTGTGAATCTAACAAAGCCATTCAAGATCTGTCATCTCGTCTGAAGGAATTCCTTGGAGACAAATGCCGTACTTCAAGCGCTGACGAAGAATGGCAGGTAAATATACTACTGTTTTAGAGAAATAGTTCTGTTCTACTAATTAGAGCAGAGAAATAGATTTGTACTACTTAATATTACTAATGGCATAAAGCAATGTTTTCAGCTAATATAAATTATAGTCTTATCAAAACACTCCTTAATAAGGCTGACCTAATTTTTTTATAATTTCCTTTAAAGTTATATCATTTGCATATAAATGAAGTTAACACTATAAAGAATTATGATTTTTTAGAAATTAACACTTAATGAAAAAGCGCGATTATTACAAAAACATTATTGAAATCAAAAGCTAATGAATGCATTAATTAAAGAAAAAGTCATTTAACTGTAGGTTGGGATTTTTTATTTTTGGTACTGAAAGCAATAAATTAAAGTGTACGAAGTAATATCCAGGCTTGAGAATAATAATCTTTTAATAGCATTTCTAGATTTCCAAAAGAGTAGTAGGTTTGCTTACTAAAATTGTCTCAACTACAAGCTACTGAACTTCATTTTAACACTGAATGTTTAATTCTATAACATTACTGGATATGTATAAAATAATTTTAATATTTAAAAATGCTTTGATTTTAGCATTTTCAATTGCTTTCATCCCTCTGATTTTTTACCAATGATTACAAATAGCTCTCAAAGATTCTTTGATAGCTAAGATTCATTTTGGCGTGAGCCTATGAGCCTAAATAGCAAAAGCAGAATTTTGTAAATTTATCTAAATATAGTAGTATAAAACAAATGATACTTAATCTTTATTCAGTTATGTTTAAAATATTATCATAACTATCACAAAACACCATTTAAATTATATGATATTATGCTCCCAATACTTTTACACTAAACGATTACGTAGTATCTTAAATATTGTTTAAGTTATACCATATTATATGCAATTACACATATTCTAAATCAAGCTGTAATTAATTAATACTATTAAAAAGAAGCAAATTTAGCTTATATTTTGAATAAAACAAGCCGTAATTCTTTAATTTTAAAGAATTTCCTTGAAATTATAGAATTGTAAGGCAGATAGAATTCTAAGGATAGCAGAAGATAATGAAAATATGCTACCTATGCCTACTTTCTCAAAAATAATTATTTTCGAAAAAGGATATTTCTAAGAATGTGTTATATAATGTGATATATTAAATTTTATGAAGGAAGTGCATCCCACGATATTTTTAAATTCTTGAACAAACTTTGTAATGTATTTTTTCCTTCTACAAAAGCAAGAGTAAATCGTATCGTTAATGATGTGAACGAAACCATTTCTGAACGTAAAAATTTGTTACAACTGCAGAATATGTATGATTGTTTTCTAACTGTTATGTTAATGAGGTTTCTAATATTCATGAATTTCCTGATAAACTTCAGACCAGAGATAGATGTTTGGTTTGTAAAGTGCTCACTTAGACTGACAGCCTTGCTGAACTATGCCTACAAATTAATAAAAATTGTGGAGGAACTTGAATTGCCGGGTACTCGTAGATTAAATTATTTCACCTGCACGGTTATCCTTAGGCGAAAATGCACGTTAAAACAAGTAGAACTATACGGATGGATACCTATAAACCAAATATCTCTGAAAACCAAATGAAAAAACCTATAACTACACTTATAAGATATTTCTTCCACTTCCCTACTTGCCTTCGTGGTTCTGCACGCTGAGCCGGTATTCCAGAGGTCCGTGGTTCGATTCCCGGTGAAGGCGATTGCTTATTTTTCATCTTGCCTGACTCCAAAAATATACTTATGTCTCTACAGTGGCGCCCGAACTAAAAGGGTGTTGGATAAGGTTTCTCCACGCCCAGGACTTGGCGATTGGGTTCCCTGAAAACCCCAGTCGCCCTTTAAAAAGGGGAGTATATAAGGTATTTGTCCCCCTTCCCTAGCGTACCTTCGTGGTGTAGTGGTTCTGCATGCTGGGGCGTTATTCCAGAGGTCCGTGGTTCGATTCTCCGTGAACGCGATTGCTTATTTTTCATCTTGCCTGCTTCCAAAAAATCCTAATGTCTCTACACACTGGCGTGCAAAATTAAGAGAATCTGCACATTATATCGAATTTCGGAAAAACTAATGGACAGATTTTAAAAGAAATTTGGTATGAATATACATTTATAACAGCGAAAGAGATGTGCCGTTCAGAGGTCATTTTATGTACACATGATTATATATGTAAAGCTCATAGTGCAAGGATGTCCAAAATTTGTGTTATCGAATTGAAAATGAGTATAATATGAGGTGTGGTCCCCTCTCACAGCTAGACAGATCCTTCAGCGTGACCGCATACTGGACAGGTGGTATTTGAGATGTTTGAGAAGTCCTATGGCAGTCAATACTACTCCTGCAGCAAGGCAGGTTTCAACTCTGGGATGATTCTCGGAGCGGGAGAGCGAGATGAAACTGCATTCCCAAGAGTGTCTCAGACATGCTCTAAAGAATTAATATCAAGTGATCTGGCTTTCCATTATATGCGGCGAATATCCTCACTTTCCATCTAATCGTCGACGAGCTGAGCCCTATGTGGACGAGCGCTTTCGTCCATTAATAGGAACAGAAGATAAACCGTGCCCCTGAAAAGTCAAACAAAAGACTCTAAAATCTCCTCTCGATACCTCATGGCAGTCAGGGACACTTCGTCAAACACATGTGTGGCTGTTCAAATAACGCCTGCTCAAATCAATATGCATTTACCACAGTAATAATCTTTTTCCTTGGTGAAGGAGAGAGGGTATTGTATTCCAGACTCTCTCCGGTTGCAATTACGCCGGGATTTTGTAATGTACTAGTTTCTTTGAAGTTTTGCCGGGAATCAATCTCCAGCTGAAAAGCGACTCATTTGCAAAACGCGCGGTGCTCCGCTTAAGTCTGGTCCAAGACACATATCTGCCCATACTAAACGTGCTCTTTTGTGCGCTGCAGTGAGCAAGACGCAAACATCGGGTGTTCTAGCATACAGCTGTTTCTTATGAAGCCTTCGGGCAATTGTAGACTGTGAAACTCCAATTCCAGTTGTTGTAATCCTATGTCACCATGCTGAAAGTGCCAAATAACGATCCTCATTCGCTGTTGTGAAGCTCGGTAAACCTTGTCCAGGTCTTCTCGGTAGACATCTATTGTCCTGAAACTGTTTCCACAAATTGTAGACGACAATGGGCGTTAAATTGAGCTCTGTAGTCACTTGCGTGTGAGTGGTCTGCTTCCAATCCACCAACAATTCTCCATCTCATTCCGTCATCCATACGTTCGTGACTACTTATTTGACCTGATACCATATAATTGGTGCTGAGTATGGTACGTTAACCATGAGGCTGATTATTATCGGTCAGGAGGGTTGCAGCGTACTTGTATCTGACATTACATTACATTACCACATAAAATTTATCCAAACTCTTGCAAGACACTCGGTGAATGTCGTGGAGGAGTAGGGAATCACAAAACGCCAAAAAACCCTCGTGAGCTTATATCTCCTTAAGAATGGCAGCTCTGCAGACACGGACGTGAACGATTATATATTCAATTCTGAATATTTGCATAATTTTTCGGCGAGATTATTAGTTCCTTTGATTCAATAATTTTCGCAAAAATAGACATGATTTGTAAATTGTCTTAATTTTGTACTCTATTGTACATGCGTGCCAGTAGACTAGTGCTCTAAAAACCGTTAGAGAAAGCAAATGAGATAAGGATACGAAGAAGAAAAATTCTCCTAAAAACTAATATATATGAAACTTCATTATATGGTTACTAGTAGGCTAAATCTTCCTAAGTACATAGTTAGCACGGATGAAACTCGTAGATATTATATGCATGCTTATTTAAAATGTAAGGAAGATAGATACCAGGCAGTTTAAAAACATATTAAAGATATTTTAGCATTGTCAGTCTCTTAATCAAGCTGGAAATAGTATACAAGTCTTTTTAAAATGAACATAGAATATATTCATGTTCTATATTAATTCATTATCTATTGCTGTTGTTGTGAACTGTGGTAAAAGTGTTTTTAAAATGAAAACAGAATGTAAAACGTTCTAAATATTTTCTCGGAATATCCATGATGTTGCCAACGGTGAAGATGGAGTGACATTGCTTATTAGAGAACTTCGAGATTTTAACAATATAAAATTCATTGATTTTTACAATATAATTTTAACATTTTAACAATATAAAATTCATAAAGATTGCAATAATCTTATTGCCCAATAAATTTCTTGACCGAAAGAAATTATAATATTATAATTCGTTTTCTGCAGTTCCATAAATATGAAGCGCGAGTACTATGCCTGAGTGATGCTCATTAAAAAAATTGCCGATAGTTTTATTTTATGATTCTCAATAAATGCGAAAAATTAGGAAGAAACTAGTCCCTTCATCACAGGTTGCTCCACTTGTTGAATTTAATGCGCCGAACTCTTCAAGCTTAATTCTAGCCCGAGTTGTGACAATAGTCAAGAACTCACGAAAGCCAGTTGTTTTAGAGTAAAGGCCCGTTTCCACTGCTGTGTATGCGTTTCTCCAATCAGCGAGCGAATTCACTCTGATTGACATCTGCAATACGGCCGATGTGCGGTGACGGATGACCATGGAGGTAGGAAGTAAGACTTTTCCTACCTCCATGCGGTTCCTACCTCCATGCGGATGACGGACGGATGAAGTTCAACTACTATATTCAACTTCTATCCGTATGTCTGCAGATGCGTTGGCGTCACGTGGTGAAAAAGGAGCAATCAGGTGTTGCCACCAAAAATTAATGGCGGCAGAAGTAGCGATGAACTCTGGCTTAGGGAAAGAATATTTTGCTAAAAAATACTTATTTCTGAATTAGCATTATAGCGAGAAATCTGCGTGCTGAAAAAGACAGCAATCAGCTGAATTTAGTTAAAGAAAATAAGATAATTGCAACTACAGTACTAGTTCGCAGAGAAAATCAGGCTTTCAAGAAATTCAGTTCAAGAAAATCAGGCGCAAAAATTATAATTCCAAGTCCATGAAATAGCAAAATTTGTCCTGACAATTATTTCCTAGTTCTGTATACACATTTAGCTTTAATGAAAATGAGCGTCTGTTTGTCAAACTGCTATAGCAAATCAGATATGGCATTAAAAGATTTGTTATTTTTTTCTTTTGAAACAGGTAAAAACTAAAAACGTTAATTATAAATTAAATTTGATTAGCCTTTTAAATATTCCACTGCATTAAACATTATGTTAAATTTGTATTTCTTTAATTCAGAAGTCAAACAACAAAAATCAGCGTTATATTTTCAAATTTTACTGTGAAAATGTGAAAATATAACGCTTATTTTTGTTGTTTGACTTCTGAATTAGTATTTGTTCGGCGTGTTATTGGGTCTTAATTGTAGAAGCTTCAAACAGGCTTGTTTTTTGCTTTCTTTTTTCCACGTGGTTTTCGTCATCTTGCGTTTGTATGTGTTTCGGAACCGAAAACGGCTTATTTTTCGCTTCCTTTTTTGCGCGGGGTGTGGCCACCATTTTGTGACTGCATGGGTTTCGGTAAGTACTTTTTTGCAATTTTGAAGTTCTGTTTGTGTTTCGCATATTTGGATATTATGCATTGCTTGTCTGATTTCATGCATTTTTCGTTGCAAACTGTGAAAATTTGAAAATATAACGCTGATTTTTGTTGTTTGACTTCTGAATTAGTATTTGTTCGGCGTGTTATTGTGTCTTAATTGTATTTCTCTATTTATAAATGTACCATTTTGGCTAACATATATTTGTAAGCACATGGAATATATTTTTAGCAGCCCGTTTAACTTGAATCGCAACGCCACTTTAAAAGATAATGTTTTTTGTAAGAACTGTCCTAGAAGCTGAAGAACAAACTCTGGTGAATTTTTTAAATAGCATACTGAAATAGAAACAAAAATTTAGTTTTAAGAATTCATTTACTTTATGATATATATAAGCTAACACTGCATACCGTCCCCGTGTGATGACAGCTTAGTGGTAAAGCTGACGGTAACATGGTTTAACTTTTGGAGTCGTGAGTTCGAATCTTATACGCTTTTTCCACCCCATTTGCAACTTTCTTAGCTTCTTGTTCCGATTTGATCTATATTTGTGTTTTATAATTTATTTCTATTATTATATGCATTAAATATAGAGTTTTATTTATGCTCTTATTTATTTAAATTTTCCCCGCAAAAATTTTTGAAAATTATATAATGCGAATTTAAAGCATGCCCCCGGTACATATATATATATATATATTTTCGCTTCACTTTTATGTGAATGTACATACATGTGCTCAGACTTTAGAATGATTCCAGCTCTAAACTTTCACTACCAATTAACATGAGACAGTATTAATGCCCTAAATATTAAAAAAAAAACACGATAATAATTGCTTTTAAATTCAGTTCCCTCCAGCAGAAGCGCAGGAATTAATTAATTAAATATTTCTATATTCTTTAACCTAATGTATGTATATATATATATAAATAAAAAGAGATTATTTTTATAACTTATTCTATAAAAAGAGATATGAATAAAACATTTTTAAATTAAAAATAATATTTTATGGATTATGCATAAAATATAACTGCGCATAGTGCATTTTAAAACAAACGAGATTTCTGATAAATTATCCAGCTATGACCTGAAGAAATTAAAAAGGAATAAATCGATACTAAAATTTTATATATTACCTGCTTTCTCCTCAAATTTAGGCATATTTTAAAAATATACAATCTCACATGGCAGTCAGCGGTATTACAAGCATATTGTGAACCTTTATTTACAGTTGCTCTATATTTTTAAAGTACCAATTTCTTTAGTTAAGTATGCGTTTCTCACACGCGTTCGCAACGCACTGATGGAAACGGAACTTTTAAGTTTTGTATTTCAAATAATAAAGGTTTTCTTATGTTTAAAAAAAATGAAGGTTATTTTATGTGTTTAAAGTAATTTTATAACTTCATAAATATATCTATACATTTATTTTTATTATTCCATAGCTAAGATAGAAATTTTATTAATATACATGGAAGCGACAATATGAAATATTAAATCTGTATAAATTTAACAAATACGAAATATTATATTTGTATTATATAAGAAAAAAGTGCAGGTTAACCTTTCCCATTCATATCGATTCATTTCTCTTGTTAAAATTTTATGAAATAAGAATAAAGATTTCATCTAGTTGCGTATCATTTTACAAAACTATGTAAATGCAAGATATTTTAAACCTAGAAAATCACTTTGCTTAGTTATGAGAAGTAACTGGTTTTTACTAGACGAAAATTAATAAATTTAGTAAACCCTTCTTTCCTGGTGTTTAAAATTTCACAATGCTTAGGAACATATTCTAAAAAACTATCTTCTCCCCCTTGCCTGTAAAGTGTTTTCAGGAAAATGCTCTCAGTACAATCATCAACTATTAAACTATATCTCATGTAAAATTTCCTCGCAAATTTGCTTTCCTTTTTTAAGAATTCCTCTGTTCATCGCATTATTATGGGAAAATACTAATGATATATAATGAGCTATTTCTATTTCAGGTAACAACAGCTCTGAAAGCTTTCGGAAATTTGGGTTACTTCGGCCAGAGTGCAAACGAGTTATATCATTGCGCTAATCAATCATCGAATGCCAATGAAGTCAGAATTGCAGCCATTGAAGCTTTCCGTAGGACACCATGTTCTAAAGAGGTATGTAGTCTCAAAATGAATTGAAACGAAGTAAAATATTAAGTGTATTACTATGTAGCAGTTTATTATTAACGCAAACGTAATAGTTATAGACACGTAATTTGTTTAAGTTTCGCTCTGAAAGTTATACAATCTCACCTTTTCGAAAAGCGTATTCTAAGACGAGACTCTTGTAGATATAATAGAATTAGCGCTGTGTCTTGTTAATCAAACAGAAATCTGAGAAGGATGTAAGAGACCCTTTTATTAACAACTCTAACAGCTGAACAGAAGTCACTTCTTGTGCTTACAAAACCAGCCAGCAATTATGGCGTAAATCAAAAATATATAATTTCAAATTAAAACTAAGCTATGCCGTAAGATAGCAAAAGGTTAAGTAGAAAATTATTAGCTCGCAAGTTGGCTCAAACCTATACTGTCTTGATAAGCATTACTGGCAAGAATAAAGCAACGTCGAAAACAGACTGCTATCGTAGAATATCAACTAGTAACGCGGCTTCAGTAGGCGGAATGCCTTTCTGTCTAATCAAACGAAAACCTTCCTTTAAATACTGTCTCTTTCTATCTCATTTGAATACGCGCGAACTAAAAATTTGCATTCAGGCAAGAAAACGGAAAGGGAAAGTGAAAGTAAAGATACTTAATATAAAATACCTGTTTGGAGGAAATAAATAAATACTTTACAACTTTGCCTGCCAGAATTTATATAATCACAACGAAGGTCTTTAATGATTGTTTTAAGATCCTTAAATTTTAACTAACCATTAACCAACTTCTTACAAGCAATAGAAGTTACAATTTTCTTAAAGCTAATCTTACAACTCTATCTGAGAAAGAGCTGGATCTCCATAAAACACTTTTCTTCAATTTACATTCACGTGAAATCAACTACTGATCTCCTTCCAGCCATCTGGAAGGAAAAGAATTTTTGCAGAGGAATTCAACACAAGTTACATGAATTAAATTCAAGCCAGCTGTTCTGATTTGAAATTCTTTCCCTATTTAAACATTTCCTCCAAATCTTTTCACACAATTTTATCAGAACTTTCATTCATTTTTATTTATTCTAATTAAATGTCTCTTCCTCAATGCTCTTCAGTAAAATGTACTGCGATGTATGTGCAAGTGTCATCTGTATAAGTGTAGCAAAGTTATCGTCTAACTCACATCCTACATGTTAGAAACATGGACTCACTAGACCTCAGAAACAACTTAATTTCAAAACTGCACCTAATGCATTGACAAAATAGATGATTAAACTTTCGTGTTGGCTGGAGATCCTAACGTTTAATTCGATGTATACCGCTAGCTTTTGCTTTTAACTTGATTTTCTCTTATTTGCTAGCTTATATTTAGCCATTTCATTTACACGACAAGATTTAAAATTCTTACAACTATGCAAACATTTAATTTACCTTGTTACACAAATTAACAGCCCTTTTAACGTTTGCGACTCTAAAACATTAGGCGCACTACATCGAACATTCATTTACAATATATTACTCGTATTTTAAGAAAATTCAGCTTAAACTTTAGATCATATGTACATAAGTTGCAAAAAGTTACTTTACAATTTCGCCAAATTCTCCTCAACATCAGTCTCTTAGACTAAAACAAAATTTCTCTTTCTAGGCTAGCTTAAAATCAGTGCGCATAAATACGTATTTAAATTCAGAAACTCTTGCTGCTAAAGAACAACTGAATTACCTTGCTTGAGGCAAAATTTAAAATAAACAGCAACTGTTGAACTTTTCGGCATAAAATAGAAACTGGATCTGCGAAGAAAAGTAAATTTCGTTTACCTTTTGGGGCTTTGGAATTCCTCCATTCACTTGATCACGAAGTCCTCCCGTGAAGGGTACAGGTTTGCTTGCCGCACTCTAATTCTTCTCCTGAGCAGAGTTTCACCTCTCTGGTTGAATTTTCCTCTTCTAGTCTATTTCTCGGAATATTTTAGCTTTTTCCCCCGTCCCTGAAAACTCTCTGGCTCTGCTGGCTATTTCGTAGCTTGATGATATTGTGTCGGACTTCAAGTTTCTGCTGGACCTTTCAGCTGGAACCTAGGAAAACCGGATCGCTGGAACTTCCGCGGCTTTCTCTGCCGGAATTAGAATCTCCTTCTCCGGTAGCTTCCTCCTTAGAAACTTCGGTAGGAGCCCATCGTTCCTCCTTGGAAACAGGCGTTTAAATTTCTTTCCACACTCTGAGCATGCGTTGGTTGTCCTTAGGTCGTTCGCAGGAACTCCTGGATCTTCTAACTTTCGGTTACTTCTTTGGCGTCTTGTTCCTTCTAGTGTCTGGCTTCATTCCTAATCTTTTTGGATTTTCCTCAGTACTTGAGATTCTCTGTCTCTTTTGTCGGGAACTATATTTCCGATGTTAATGCTACTCTGCCGTTGTTCTTCCCTGGTTCTGTCTTTTATTGTTGCGTTTCATCTTTAAACATTTGCATCTCACTCCTCTCTCAAAATTCGGCTTGATTTGGTCATTGTTAGCTATTGTCTCTTCCCCATTTCTATTTCTTACATAAATTGCATTCTCCCCAAACTTTATTATCACATATGGTACTAGAAACCGTGGGCAAAACTTCTCCAGTCTGTCTTCCCCAGCGCATTATAATGAATGTTTTAATTAAGAATTTTATCTTCCATATAGTAATTAAATTCTTGCCTTTTAATTTCATAGTATACATTTGCTTTCCTCTTGCCGTGTTTGGAATTCTTATGGCTTCATCTATTAACTTTTGTTCATCATACATTTTAAAGTTTGGGGCTCTCTTTTGAACAAAAAATAATTTATCCAGAGAGATAATTAGGTTTCTTCCTAGGTGAAATTCTGCTGGAGTCTTTCCTGCCGTGTCATGTTTAGCCGACCTTAAGGCAAATGGTAACTCATTCACACAGCTATCCCAGCTCTTATGATAGATTTTTGCGCATAGAAACGTATAATTTCAACTATACTGTTATTGCCCCGCTCCGCTATGATTGAATGCGGCCAAAAAGGCTCATTTTTAAATGTCGTATGCCAAGCCCTGCGCATAATCCGAGAACTAGTTTACTATTTACCATTAGTTGTTTTAAATTGCCATTGTTATTAGTTGTTTTAAATTTATTACTTTCACATCTTTTGAAGCCTTTTCCTCAATATCTGTCTCAAAAATGAACAAACAAGAATTAAATGCATAGAAACAGTTATTAGCAAATAATACACATCAAACAAAATGTCAGATGTACACAAAACACAAATTTGTTTTCTTCCTTCTTACAAAATTAGGCACATTAGAAATAAAAATATTAAAAGAACATAATTCATTTTGAATTTATTCCCATTTGCAATAAATTAAAAAAAAAAACATCCTTTATGAATATATTTCCTATCGAGAACAGAAAAGTAATAAATTCTTTTCACCCAATACCGCAAGACAGATAAGAGAATAGTCCGTTACCAATAAACTCCGCTCGTAACTTTTATTTATTTATAATTCATTTCCATTAACACAATAACTACATCATTCTTACCGAATAAACTAATTCAGAACACTGTATTTTTCCTTATTGTTAAAAAGCTTTAAAATTTAAAACAAAATGTGTTTAAAATTTAAAGGAAATGAGTTTCGAAATTTAAAATTTAAATGAAACGAGAAAGTGTTAACCCACTGTGCCACAAAAGGAAAATATCTCGTTAGATATATAAAAAACACTTTGAGTGTTTAAAACTGATATATACTGACGTGCTATCAAATGCACTGATGTGCTATTTCTACTTTGGGAACAGGTTTCCCGAATTTATAAGCAATACATAACTAAATTATGTTTTTCAGAACTGGGAATGAATGTGCAGAACGCATACCTTTTGTGTCTTTTCGAGCTAATCTAGGCGGAAACTCCATTAAAAATTTTATTTCTTTTGCCTGTGATGTCGTAAATATCTCTGGCACAAGGAAGATAGCCGAAGTGATACATCAACCTTTTATTCATATCACTATCAAAACGCATTAATACAGACATAAATTATGATTTACACACAATTAAAAATATTAAGAAATTTCCGAGTTAGTGGCACATTCAGAGATGTCAAAAACGCCCATGTTGGCATCCGTCACACCTGTTCTCGGCAGACAAAATTTCCATCTCTTTAGCTCGCTGGTGGAGCTTCCAGTCTCTCCCACAAAGACGCGAAGTAGAACACTCGGTTGTTCTGCTCATGCAGGCGTAGTACGATGAGCCTGGTTGCCATCTAGGGTTCTAGAAAACTGTTTAGAGTTCGATATACCCTAGGGTGCGACAAAATGCGACCGATATTACACACGCGAAAAGGGGGCAAAATGACACAAGCAACCACGCCTTAAATGGGTTTCGAACCCACATCTTGAGGTTCGGAATACCAGCCACTTACGCGAACCATTAAGCAGAGATTCTCAATCTTTTTCTTGCATCACTCTCTTTTAAAAGAATGATTTTCTTCATCGGTGACCTTACATTTCTCTATAGGCTATACATCACACAACGTAATCATAATACTTATAATTGCACATAAGAACTTAAAAATAAGAAAAAGTTGAATAAAATAACTTAAAGCTAATAATAAGACTAAGATTATAAATAGAAGTTAAAAAATGGTTCATAAAATTTATGTTTTATTATTTTTTATAGTATTATTATTTTAATTTTTACAAATATAAAAAAGTTCTCACAAACAAAATCACAGATTCCGTTTGCCCAAAAGTTCGATTTTGACTATTAGGTTGCCTGAGCTTGATATATTACTGCAATGTTTTTTTCTAAATATTCGGCATAAAATTTCTTACCTTAATTCTTAAATTACCTCTTTCAAAGAGACTCATCCTGTTTCTTGTTTTTCATAGTAAATTATTCAAATGACTTGCTTCCACTTGCTAAGGTAAGCAAAACTCAATGATGTTGGCTCGGTAGCAACTTTTAATTGGGGATATTTCTCTCGGATGACATTGAAATTCCAAAAGTTAGTATACTCATGTGTTTTGAATAAGATTTGTACTTGGATCATAGTATCAAGATCAGATGTAGTTCAGCAGTTCTGTGAGCCACGCTACCACATTCAAATTTTCAATCTCTTAAAAGTGAACAACAGTATCTTCTTTTAAATTTTGCAACCTGCTTGTGTGTTGTGTTGTTGCTGTGACTTATATCACTTGTTTGACAGCAATATCAGAAAAAGCCCACTAAATTCATTGTGGCAAAAGTGCAAGGTTGCGCCTGTGGTTGGCAAGAAGAGCCTTGAGCACCATGCAGATGACGAGCATCCCGTGGGGGATGTGACCGAGGGCCTTCCACCAACCTCTCAAGAAGACTTTAGTCTCGCCGCATATTTAGAGTGCCCTCATGCCTCACGGGCACTATACATATACAAACACCCATGATGCCTTCTCCGGAATTCGAACCCGGGCCTTTCAGTGCCGCAATAGACTCCCACCGTCTGGCAGGCAAGCTGCTTGTAGGCAACAATATATCTGAGGAAGATTTGCGTTCTTCGTTTTTTTTTTTTTTTTGGTTATGTTTTCTTATGTTCCTGAGTTTTACTTTTTTATATTTCACTTATTGAATAAAAAATTTATATATTAAAAAAGTGTTATTGATTTTTAAAGTATGTTGGATAACTGTTATAAATTCTTCTCTAATTTTTATTTTATATCACTTTTTCCTTACTACATGAAATAGCTTTGTATCAATAAACAGTTAACTATCAATAAGTTTGGGATCTTGATTATGTTGATCAATTTCCTGTGCATATTCAACTGTCGACCCCCAATCATTCCTTGATCATCATTGACCCCCTTTAAAATTTCATCGGCTTCCAAAGATTCAATGCCGATCTTGTTGGGAGCCCCCTAGAGACAATTTAATGAAAAAAATTTAAACTGAATCCTTTTCGACAGTTTAAATTCGTATTTGCGAAAAATTACTCAGTAAGAAGTTTACACTGCAAAACAGCTGCGACTATAGATATATAAATTCTATACAAATTACATAAATGAGAAAGATATATTAAGGCAACAAGACTGAATGGTTCCTTTTGATTTTTAAAATATTCTTATTTTTTGGAGATTCGATTAAGACATCTATTTAATATTTTCTTGTTGAATTTCTTCCTATAATTTGTTTTTAGGAATATTCTGATTGAAAAAAAAAAGAAATTTCCAAAGTAGACAGATGAAAAATTAAAACATTTCGTGACCTAAGACACTCATGTTTCAATTGTAAGATTCCAACCTTTAAGTTACGACTAAAAATGAGGAACCTTAAGAATCGATAAGCGAATAATCGTTTAGTGAAAAGGATGGAAATGTAAACGTACGAAGGGTTAATTATTCAAAATAAATTAACAAAATTATTATTCAAAATAAATTTAACAGTTCACTTCTTCTCGGAGTTAACAGCAAAGCCTCCACTTGGACTTGAACTTAAGAATACTAAAGATAAGGAAAATAAATATAATAAATATTAAAATAAAGCTTAAATAAAGTTAACTAAAAAGAAATAAAGCTTAATTAAAGTTAACTAAAACGATAGCCGAAGCTATCAAGAATCTACAAGAGTTGGCCCCTTAACGCTAACTAAACGGTGAAGCTATCAAAGGCCTAAACTACGGCCGATCGTAAAATTAACTTAGAGAGTTACCTAAAAGGTGGAACGCGCGCTGCTCAGAATCTCTGGCTCTCTAACGAACTTCAGCTTTAAATACTTGCTCTTCCTTTATTTGCATTTAACCGCGCTTCTAAAAACACACTTTGGCCGGGAATTGTAAGCTGAAATTAAGATGCGACAGGAAAGTGGCTTAGACTAAACGTTAACTGTTAAAAACTTAGGATAAACCTTACACAGTATTTGTGCTGTAAAGAATTATCTTGTAATCAAAAGTTTCTAAAAGATCAGTGAGCATAGAACTATTTGAATTAAACACACAAATTTTGAAGAAATCTCTGAGCAATACACAAAAATAAGTTGCTCACGTATACTAAAATGTTTGCAAAAGCTCATTTTTTAACATTCTGTTGATTGCTTTTAAATTTAAAAATGCATTCATGGGGTAGTACCCGAAATGCTTCAGTGAACTCCCTTGCAGTTTGCGGCTTCATATCATTGCTAACATCAGGTTGTTGTTTGAAAGAATGATTCACAAGCACCAGATAAACTGTATGACCCTTACAATCGCTCGAGAATAGTCACGAATCCAAGATGAGATAGTATAGATTACGTTTTGATATAGTGTTTTCCAAATGCAGAAAGAATACCCATTAAGGGAATTTAAATATTTTACTAAGCTGAATCATTTAATTGATAATAATTAATATGCTATTATGCAAATTTAATTAAAAAATTATGCTATTAAGAAAAATAACGCAAAATGACTTTAACCTTTAAACTTATAAATCCGTGCAATTTATTAATTCATATTTAATTAAAATGCTTATGATTTTGCTATTAAATTTTATGAAACTACTTTATGAGACCTCTTTCAGCTCAGAGAGTTATAGTTATGAAATAAAAAAATTGTTAACTGAGAACGAAAATTAAAATGATATCGTAACAAAAACTGTAGACTGAAGAGTAACGTATCCCATAAAAGAATAACTGAATTACAATGAATATTATTCGAGAGGAAAATGTTTATTCGAAACATCCAACTCTTCTTTGTTAAAACCACTCTGGGATAAAAATTAAAGAAAAAAGAAGCACAGTTAAAAATCTTTTCTGAATACTTTCAAATTTTCTGTAAAGCTTCCGTGGCATCATTCCATATTAAGCCTAACGATATTCTGAAGGGGAATTTCCTTCTCATCCACCATTTTGATGCTCACTACAACTGAACTTTTATTGGGGGCAAACAATTGAGAATGTAGGACCATTAGATTTATTTCAATTTATATGAATTATCGTCCACCACATTTTAATTCGAGTGCTACTTATAGAGTCATTAGCTTTATTTTGGAAAAGGAAACATGAAAAGTCAGGAAAATCATTGCCGAGATTCCAACTTCGGACCTTCTAATTGATAGTGGACGTAATTCCCAATTATACTGTAAAGATCTTTCTCTTCCCTTACCACGTACCTTCATCGTATAATTGGAAGTACGTCCGGCTGGCAAACTAAAGTTTGAATCCGGGTGAGCGTATTGCGAATTTTTCTTGCTTCCTGTTTCAAAATAAACTTAATGGCTCTCCAATTGGCGCTCGAAATATAATGTGGAGGATAATTATTCGTCATCGCCTGGATTAACTGACTGCCCCCCTCCTGCCTTCCTATTCGCCCTTTAAGTGGGGAATAATGCAAGGTATTTTTCTCCTTCATTTACCACGTACCTTCGTGGTATACTTGGAAGGACTTACGGCTGGCAGTCGGGAGATCCGGAGTTGGAATCCCGACGAAGACATCCTGGATATTTTTTGTTTCATTTCCTACACCAAAATAAACCTTAGGACTTTACGAAGCCTAATGCCACGAAGGCTCGAGATGAGGATGGAAAAATGTCTTTAAATGTGTTGGCTTTATTAAGGTTAACAAAGCACGACACAGGCTATTTTAGTTAGCAACAGTCACAAACATCATTTCCAAAAAATGAGCACAATTTTGCAAGTCCACGAAATTTTGGAATAGGCCTCTTACATTTCACAATTATAATAGGCGCAGTAAGTATAAATTCCGTATAACCCTAAAATTCATTTACAACCCTGTATTTTATGTACAGTTTAGATTGCATATCTTCTCCACAAAGAGATGTACCTAAACTCCAAGGAAACGACTATGCATTTAATGAAAATAATTATTCAGTGTTAATATGTTTAAAAAATGGAAGTTTCATATGTTTTAAAAATTGGAAGTGCGCTTTACGAAATTACAGATTACTTTGAATCTTTATGAAAATTGGTATCTATATAGGTGAGAACAAAGCTGCTCGATATCTACAATAATATAAATGAAGAAGATGAAATCCGTATAGCAGCTCTGATATCCCTTTCAAGATGTGCTACGCCCCAGACTATAAGAAATGTGTTGGAGCGTTATTCGTCTGAACCTAGTAAACAAGGTAAGATCATTATACTTATTTATTGCTATTTGTAGTGAAAATAATCTGATCCCTATGAAATAATTCATGATGATAATTCAGATTTACAAAATATAACAAGATACTTTCGAAAGTAAAATATTTTCGAAACTATTTCTGAAAAGCTTTCATGACATTAATAAGATTTTCTTTTCTATCTCAATATCCTGGCTGTAGTCACTCTGTTTTTGATCTGAATTCAATGGCACTAAATCGCAATGTATCACACAGGAGACAAGTCAGCTGCGATGGAGAGTGAAATGTAGAATTATAAACATAAGTAGATAGGATACAAAATATTGTAATAACATATTATCAAAAACTTTTAAAATTTCATTACAGCAATATATTACTGTAGTTTCTAACAACTAAACTTACCGAAATGAAAGAAAAGCAAGCAAGAGATTGATTGTGCATAATACAGAGGTAGCCGAAAAAGAAACAGGTATATCAAATTTTACAGGAACCGAGAGTTTTTATGCCACGGTTGAAAAAGTTACATGGTTAAAAAAATATATCCTGAAGTTTACAGGACTAATTAAATATGTTCCATGTATGACTCTGCTGTAGATGCGTGACATTTTGATTATGTATGATTTTTTTTTTACAAATGTTCTATGTGTGATTACAGTGACTCTTGACAGATGTCAATGCAAAAGTTAGATTCATACCAAAGAGCTTGTCTTTGTCGACAGGTGTAGCAGCTGCAGGATGCGTGGTTTAATATTGTCCCAAAACTCGATCTTTTATATATTCCCAAAAGGAACAATTACACGCTGTTAACACTGAACTTCTTGGTGGCAAGCATTCTAGAGCTTTGCTTTAGTATGTCGTAGAGGGCCAACTGCTGTTCCAATCCTAAATAGATTGCTGTATAATAGCTGTTTAACCTGCCGCATTCCAAAACGATGCTGTGCAGTAACAGAGTTTGGTTTCGAAAACTTCAAGCGCATAAAAAGAATTTTTTTACTTCATTAGGGCCCATACGACTCTACTGATGTCAAAAGTGCTCATTAACATGGACCTTATAAGTGGGCGGAGCGCGCGTCCCCCACATGTCCGCAAGAAGGTGTAGGGACAATTTGGTTTACTTTAACACTGAAACCTATGGCGTTTGTATCACATAACTGCTTTTAATTATTAAATGTGATACGTTGTATAGTAGAGACATTATGTATTTTTTGAAAGCAGGAGACTTGAAAAATGAGCAATGCCTTCGACGGGAATCGAACCACGGACCTCTGGAATACGCGCCCAGCATGTGTAGACCACTACATCACGAAGACACGCTAAGAAGGAGGGAGAACTACCTTATGTACGCCCTCTTTCAAAGGGCGACTGGGGTTTTAGGGAATCCAATCGAGAAATTCTGGGGGATGTGGAGAATCATCATCCACCACCCTTTTAGTTCGGGCGCCAGTGTACAGGTTATTAGGTTATTTTTTATTATTAGATTATTTTTGGAAGCAGGCAAAATAAAAAAATGAGTAACGCCTTCCCCGGGAATCGAACCGTGGACCTCTGGAATACGCGCCCAGCGTGCAGACCGCAACACCACGAAGGCGTGCCAAGAAGGCGGGAGAAATACCTTATAGCATAAGTGATGAGATTATGAAAGTCCCAGTTTTTTAAATAAGATTTAATATATCTCATCAAAGCACTTTTTACCCCATTTTGCGCATTCTTTCACGCGTAATTCTTGTATAAATATCTTTACTTCGGTAAAACAGTCAAAACTTTAAACACAAAATTTATGAACTTACTTTTCAGTACAAATAAAATAAAATTAAATAGGATTGATAGTACAGGATGCTTTGAAACAAATAAAGTAAAATTAAACAAGGTCTGATAATTTTTTAAAAATTTTATAAGCATTTTCAGGCAGTGGTTTTTAAAATTATTATAGCATTACAAGACGAACATTGATTTGATTATATGATCATTATTTATTAACACTACAAGATGATCATAAAAGGATTATTTATTTTAATAATTCATAAAATTCGGAGTGTAAACTTCTCTAAGGGTAATGAAAAAATAATAATAATATTAAAAAAGTAAAAGATAAAATAAAATCTGGAAGCACTCAGGTTTTATATAACGCCCAAAGATACATTTTCTTAACGTTTTGCGCGTTACCTTTACTTACTGAATATCATGTTCTTCTCACGTAAACCACAGAAAATTCAATTCGACAGCAATATCACAAAATATTTGAAAACAGCATATCTTTAGAATTTCCGCGTTGGAGATAAAAATGTTATTTTCCGTACAGTGTTGCCACTGCTCACTTTGAACTCGTTGAGTTTGTTAATCAAAAGTTTTACAAAATATGAAATGGATTAAAACAAATTTGAAATTCGGCCGTCCAGGTGCCCATGTTCGGGTGGAAGATTACGTTATTCAAAATTTGATGGCTCTAGATGCCGTCTTTTTCTCACAGTGCGAGAAACACACGTGTATTAATGCAGATTCTTCATTGTTTAATTTATTCATTATTTAATTAATAATATAATATAGGGCGATAATGTTTGGTGGCAACAATTTGCAAATTGAAACGTGAATAGCGCAAAATGCCGTTTTGAAACTACTAGCTCTTTCTGGGTTACCGCTCCTTTGGACTAATAAATTAAATTCACAGTAAATAAAAAAAATCTTATGCAGAACTAGAAATAAATTTAAAAAAATAATCACAATAAAATACTAACACAATTAATTACTATTAAATACAATTTTAACATTAGAATAAATGTATAAAAATGATTAAAGTTTTAAAAGTGTTTATCACTCTGATGCATTACGAAAGTTAATTGAAATAAAACTCCTTTATAGAAATTATGTTATAATATTCACCTATAATTTTAAAAAAGCAGCACAATTTAAGATTTTAAAGAAAAACTTTCAAAAATTCATTTTTAGGTATTTTAGTATTTTTTACTTCTTTACTCCGATAAAAAGCATAAAAATTGCAATGTTTGTTTGAAATTTTCCATTAGTTCAGATTTAAAATTTTAAAATATTATTTTCTAAAAGAAGTAGTTACAAATTTATTTACAGCATAGGAAAAGCTAAAAAAATATCCAGGTCTGAAAGCATGCAACAGCTTTATAATTATTTTATCGTTAATTATGCTTGATAAATATGCTATTTTTAAAAATCAATCTCAGTTTCAAAAACAAAAATATCTAAAAATTCTAATTTGGGAAATGAGCTATTTTCTTGACAATTATACACGCTACAATAGCCAATCATTGTTAAGTTCCTGCCAGTCATCCCTACTCCTCTGGATATGGTCAAGGGTGAGCCGGTAATGCATCAAGCGAGGGAGAAAATCCATTTGGGTTGGTCTATTTCTTATAAGGTCCATGCTCATGAGGTGCTGACATCACGAAAACTAACGAAAGAAGGAAATCGTAAACTTGAAGACTTCTATAAAACGGTACTAAATGGTTCCTAATAAAACAAACCATTTCGATTTATAGGTTATCAGGTTCTGTGTTTCTCCTTACTTGCTTTGGGAACATTCAAGAACCTGACTCGGAACAGGGAGCTTACTAAAGCTATGTTCAATAAATGTGGGAAGTAGACAAGATACACAGGAAGGGTATACGAAACCCTTTATTTTTCACTCTTTACAATAATTTCCGTACTTCGGAATACAGAGACCAACCACTTGTGGTCTGAACGTAAGAATATAAAAATATTAACTAAACTCTAACTTCACTTTGGAATAATAAACAAGAGCCTACGTGGAAGATTGGCCGTATATTAACAGGAAGCCGTTTGTAGTACAGAGAACTGTTAACACTACAATACGTTTAAAATTATCAAGAGGATTAAACCTCTGGCCTGGAAGGCAACCAGCAACCGAGTAAAAACTGCTAAGGCAACAAATAGACGCCAGACAAATTTGCATAAATAAGTTAAAGCTTTTAATTCTGGCTGGAAGTAGAAAATAAGAAGTGATAGTGAGGATTTAAAATAAAATAAACGTTAGTAAAACTTAAGATCCTTACAAGGTAAAGAGAGAGGAAGACAACTTAATGCAGCATGGGAAAATTGTAATAGATTAGCCACCAAGATAAAGCTAAAAAATCCTTAAGTAATCCTTAAGTAAGGCGAAAAGTAGGGAAGGAAAAAAAGGCTATTACGAAAATCTATGAAAAGCTATTGAAGTGTAAAATTTCGTTTTAAGCAGAATAAGAGAAACGTAAATAATAACCCAGAAAGGAAGGGGGGGAATAAATAAATAAAATAAATAAGTAAACAAATAAAAATATAAATAATAATAAATAAATAAAGTAAAAAAAAGACAAAAATTTTGAAAGGTTTCAGATTTTTAATTACGTACAAAGGGGCGTTTTTTTTAATGTTTTGTCTATTCCCTTTATTTATTAAATATCATGTTCTACGTACTCAAACTATGAAATTCAGTTGAACAGCAATATCGCAAATTAATTTTAAAATGAGCATATCTTTAGAATTTCCGATACAGTCTTGCGCGCTGGAGATAAAAATCTCTTTTTTTTTTCGTACAGTGTTGCCATTGCTCGCTTTGAAATCGTTTACTTTTTTAATCAAAAATTTGTTGAAGTGTTACAAAATATGAAATCGATAATAAAACAAATTCTAAATTCAATTTAGGGCATCCACATGCCCATATTCTATGGAAGATTACGTTATTCGAATTTTGATGGCTCTAGGTACCGTTGTTTTATCACAATGCGAGAAACATACATACATTTATGCAGATTCTTCATTATTTGTTTTCTATAAATATAAGACAGGGTGATAATATATGGTGGCAATGATTTGAAAAGTGATACAGCCTCTTATAATTTTCAGAAAATTATTTCGGAAATTATGAAGAAATTGTAGAGTCATTAGGTTATTCTGAAGCAGGAGACGTGAAAAATGTGCACTGCCCTAGCCGGGACTCGAACCTAAACCTCTCGGATGTGTACCGACTGTTTATATTATACCACGAGGGCATGCTGGAAGGAAGGAGAAAATATCTTATACATCCCCCCCCAAAGGGCGACTGAGAGTAAGGAGACACAATCGCCAAATCCTGGTGGTGACGAATTATTGTCCACCACCTTTTAGTTCGAGCGAAACTGTAGAGTCATTAGGTTATTTTGAAGCAGGAGACATGACTAATGAGCAATGCCCTCGCCAAGACTCGAGCCTTAACCTCTCGAATACGCGCCGAGTGTGCTACCGTTACACCACAAAGGCATGTTGAAAGGATGAAGGAAATACCTTATAAATTAATGAAAAGAAGGCATACATTGTTATGATTCATTTCTCAGAATTTTGTTTTCAACACGAAAAACAATTTTAATTCCCAGAAATAAAATCTGAAAGTACTGTGAATAAGGATAAAACTGCAATTTTTATATTTTTTATGATTACGAAAATTGCACTTTGCTGTAAAACACACAGCAACATTTTTGACAAAATTATTATTTTTAAGGTAACATAAATTTTAACATAAACCTAAGATTTTAACATAAATTCAAAACAAATATAATTTTGCTATTAATATTATTTAAAAGAATGCGTTTCATTTAAAATTCGTGTCACTCTTTAAAACATTTTAGCCTTTATAAATACTTTTCGCTTGTTTATATCAAATAAAAGTCACTGAAAAAGCTACTCGTGAGCTTTATGACATAAATAAACTTCATTGCTTTAATCTTTTTAGCTAATAAGTTTCTTAAAATAATTTTGATATTTCAGTTGAGGTATTCACTTGGAGCTACATAGAAAACCTGAAATCAAGCTCTGATCCTCTAAAAGTGAAGTTACGAGAAGTGCTCCTGAGAAGCGAAATAAAAGCTCCCTTTTCAGCAGATGTGTCAAAATTCTCTAGAAATTTTGAATGGTCATTTTTCTCCAATATATTGAATCTTGGTCATGTAATTGAGGGCAATATTATCCATTCCAGAAATTCGTTCCTGCCACGTTCAGGAAACTTGGATCTCAAAGCGAATTTGTTTGGAAATCAGTTGGACATTGCGGAGGTTAGTAAATTTTATTGTTAAGCCCATTGTATTTAAACAAAGATATGACCAGTGCTCTTGTGGTTCTTTAGTATGTAAAGTATTATAAGTGTTATTTATTTTCTGGAAAATCACTAAGTTTTAGTTTTCTTAAAATGACATACATATATATAAGAATTATATATATGTATATGTTTTTAATTTTAGGTTGGAGGACGACTAGAGGATTTGGAATATGTATTAGAGAAACTCTTTGGTCCTCGGGGTTTGATGCCGAATCTTGAAGTCTCAGACATACTGTCTCTTTTGCCCAAGAACGAAGGAAGGAAAAAGAGAGCTGCAGATTCATATAAATCAAAAATAGATTCCCTAGGAGAAAGGGTAAGCTCAGAAATTTCTTCTAGAAATATTGTTTAAGAAACAGTTGTGGTCATAATAAGTGATATTTATATTGTGAAAGGCAATTATTCTTTCTAACGTATTTTGTAGACGCAAATTACAGAACAGACTCTGAGAAGGAACTTTTTGCAACAGAACTTTTGTATATGTTCACGAACATTTTTTAATATTGCTTTTCCAAAATCGTTTGTTCCATCATTTACACTCCTGCTGAAAAAATAAGCAACAAAAGCCAAACACAGAACAAAACAAAAACTGTTTAACACATATGCGATAAATGGATCTAAGAGTTTGGTGTGGCATAACTAGACCACATAGAAAACATATAAAAGTCACATGTATTACCACCATCACATTGCAAAAGACCAGTTGAGTCGGAAGAATGCGGAATGGAAACAACACGTTAATAACGTGTATGATAAATTGTAGCTGAAATGCAACCTTGGCAATGGCGAGGCAAGCTGGCAATTGTGTCGTTGATCGTTTGTTGGAGCATTAGAGCCCATTTCTGTGGTAATGCATGTCGGAGCTCGTGGAGGATGACTAGTGGTACACTGTGACCTGTTATCCGTTGTCTCAACATGTTACATACATACTCTGTGGGATTCAAGTCCGGTGATCTAGCAGGCCACGGCAGATGTGGAATGGTTCCTCTCTCCATATAACTCCGCACAACTCGAGCTCTATGTTGGCGGACGTTATTGTCCACAAATATCGCGTCGGTACCCATTGCAAGGATAAAAGGAAGCACAAGAAGGTGTGGAATTTCGTCGCGATATCGGAAGGCTGTGACGGAACTACCAGGAATCACGTAGAGGTCGGTGCGGCCGATTGTTGCTATCCCAGCTCATACAAGTAAGCCTTTTCCTCTGTAACGGTCTCTTTTGACGATGCTTGGGGCTCGATAGCGTGTCCCAGTTTCTCGCCATATTTTTGCCCTTTGGTAATCGTTTTGGATGTTACATTGAGACTCATCCATAAAGAGTGCGTGGCACCACTGCACTCCAACTACGATGTTCATGGACACAGTTCAGCCGCGCTCTGAGATGCGATAGGGACAAAGAAACACAAACCACAGGTCGTTGGGCGTACAATCCACCTTCGTGGAGTCAACGTAACACATTTGGGTGTGATATGGTCCGTCTTGCAGCAACAGAGAGTTGCGGTGCCAGCTTTTGCGCGCGCTATTAGTGATCTATGGCGTCTTGCACATAGCAACAGGATTGTCTACCGTTGTGGTAATGCACTGGCATCCAGACCCACGTCTTCTACAGGAGTTTAAACTTTTTATTAATGATTGCACAGCCTATTTATGACACTACAATGCACATTCAACTTTTTCGCAACAGCGTCTTCTTTCGTCTTGTACCAGCTTGCAACATGACGAAAGGCCTCCAACACATTTCATTGTGCAAATGGTGTGTTCGGCTATATGCTTTTTGCTTTGGTTATGTGGGATTACAAGGAACTATCGCTGCTTGTGAACTGAGGCATAGGTTCGACATGTCCCATTTAAGGTGTTGTAATGTGATTGAGGGATTGCGTTTTATACTAATTTTGTTTCCTATTTGCATTCGGCAATACCTTATATGTAAATTGTATATTTTAATTCCCCTTTTTATATTCGTACTGCTTCCAGTTACAAATATTTATCTGTAAAGGTCGAGCTTTCCAGATAAACCAGTGAATATAAATCCAAGTCTAAACTAGTGAACTGTAATTATGAATATATAATTTCTGTATTAAGTTTGAATTTAAGTTATGATTTTATTTTTAATTTCAGTAGAAATAGCTTTCGAGAGATATTCTTTGAAGGAAATGAAAAGGAGTATTATATTTTAAAGGGCATTCGAACACTGATTTAGGTATTACGTTTTGTACGAATATATGTCTCACGAAACCTTTATTTGGGTTGTTGTGAACTGAAATACAAAATTTTAAGATGATTCACCCCAGATATATAAGCAAATGCGTATAATTCTTTTGGATAATCGGAAGAAGGAGTTTTCATTTTTCAAGAAAGTGCTACTTGGCATGAGTTACAATTCCACACGCTTCTTATAGCCTTCTATCTGGTGCTGTTATTTGGCGCTTCGTCATTTTGCTCTGTTTGCAGTCTGATAGTTATTCCCTGCCAAATGAAAATCTGCATCCTTTGGTGTGGTGTGGTGTGGTGTATTTAATTATGGCAAAGCACACTAGGGCTATCTGCCTAAGGGGAGGGATGCCTCCGTGGAGGACTTTCTAAGGGAAACTGGCTCGTATACACGTTACACATGGGGAAAATCACGAAAACGCCCATGCAGCCAGCCCGTTCGCGGGATTCGAACCTCAGACCGAACTACCAGTGTTCAGCGACTTTACCGCTCGGCCGCTGCTGCATCCTTTGAAAATTTATGCCTTTTTAGTTCTATTTAGAAGAAACTACGTGAAAACTAACTGCATGCTTGATAACATTTCCTAGAAATTGTGGAATTGGAAACCACTGCTCTTACAAGTAGTTAAATCTGGTCGAGTAAATAACGACAATTTATATTAGTTAAACTCAAACTTAATAATTTCATTTCAAATGTGTTATCCTCAAGTCCATTATCTCGTAGATGCATTTTTACATGTACTTGAGATGGAAAGGAAAATTAAAAAACTGATTTCGGGTACTTTGTCAAAAAATCTCGTATTTTTAAAGTCGTGAAAAATTGTCCTTAAAACTTCCAGCAGTTTTGAAGGGTTATTTTAGATTCCTTAAAAGCAAGAAATTCGCCTAAAAGTGAAAAAACTAAAAAAAGTTCATATTTTTAAGATCATTGCATGAATGTTTTGAATTTCATTTCCAGCATAATATTGAAAACTAATAGTTTTATGAAACATCTAAATAAAGTTCTTTACATTTACGATGCAATAAAGATCGGATCATTATCTAGATTTTATGCTTGAAGGATAAAGACATTTATTTATGACTCAAAAAACATTTTTAGCTAAATAATCAATCAAGTCTTGAACTTTATAATTGTCTCTTCTCAGTATTTAGCCACGCATTTTGCAATCCTTAATTTCAATTCATCTTCCATACACTGAAATCAATGAAGTGCAAAGAGACCTCAACAAAGGGCTGGTCTATCTCGTAGCTAGAGCCTTAAGGTTTGAAGTAAAGCTTGAATTTCGGCATTTGAAAGTGTCATTTTTTTTATCTTCTGCTATTAAAATTGTTGATAACGTTCTAGAACTTTTTCACCACTCCAGTTGCTCATCTGTAGACTTGTATATAGTCTTGTCTCTAGTGCTTCTTAACTGATTTGTATCTAAAAAAGCCCTTCTCACAACCAGTAATACTTACAACAGTTGTGAGGGAATTTCGTTCTGAAAACTGTATTTTAGAATAAATTGCGAAAGTTCAAAGCGGCTTCCCTCACAAACTCTCGCCTTCGACTTCCCAATTAGTAACAGAAGTTATTTCTCTCTCAGTGAGTAAATCTTTCTTATTTATATTATTAAGGTCATGATTTAATTAATATTCAAAAGTTTCGATGTAGAAAAGAAGGCTTAATAAGAAAGGGAAATTATTTCTTCAAATACTCTGTCCTGTGCAAAAACCATTCTCTTTTCAGTTTAATTTCGTTTCACAGTTCTACATCTCACGCTTCTTGACCTCGCCAATAATCGACCGGATAAAATGGCTGAATAGTGGAGTTTGATCCGGAGTCAAACTCTAAAGAATGGGCTGCCTGCCTGATGTGTAACGTAAGGTATATAACGTTGTATTCATTTATACAATGAGGTGAATGCGAGTTATTGCGCCTTTCCTAGCGTGAATGTGATCGAATTACCATTTTAAGCCCTTCGTGGCGAATTTTAGTCCTCCACGAAGTAATCTATCCTCTAAGACAGATAACCATAGTTGAACTTTGCTATAACCCAATATATATCTCTGTTAATATTTCTGCTCTGAAGATCAAGTCAATAAGACAAGCCAAAAATAGTAGACTAATGTGTTTATCAAATTTTGATGCAGTTATAGGTTTTTAAGCATGTTTTATGTTATGCGAAATATAAAATGTTATGTAAGTACTATTTGCAAATCACAGTTTTGTAATTTTTCATTTAGCTCGGCTATAAAAGAAACAAAATCCCACATGGTTCTACCTTCATCCGAATCTTAGGACATGAACTTGATTGGACGCAAATTAACGAGGAATTTTCGAAACAACTGCATTTGGGTTCCATTATTAATCATCAGTTAAATTACGTAAGTATATTCTTTCTTTTAAATACCCAAATATGTTTTATCTCATATTACAGAAAGTTAAAACAAATAGCCGGTATTGTATTAAGGTTGCTTCTACCAAATGACCTCAAAAAGCCATAATTTTCGATGTTAGTAATTGTGTGATGCTGTTTTTTTCGTGCAGGATTCTTTAAGAACAAAATTGCTGGAAAGTATTAAGAACTAAAAAGAAGTATGTTTCGTTTAATTGCGTGTTGTAAACATTTGGGTAACTTGCTTCTTGTGCATGCTTTTGTATTCTTAACCAGAGAAAGCCTTACCCATTTCCAGAAGTGAAACTAACAGACGTTTGCTAGCTTAGAAAAGTAAATTAAAACATAAAATGTTTTCTTTATTTCAAACATTACTTAAGTTAACGTATAACAAATACCATATAATGGATATCATTATGAGTCTACAACATAACTTGTAAAATACATCCATAAATTCTTCCTATAAATATTCAACTCATTTTATGTACTAATTTCCGTCAATTAAGACAGCTGTAGGGTTCCAACGTTATGGTGCAACCCGATTAAGACAGAATTACCGAGTTCGATAAATGAGTCTCGTTTAGGGACTCCAATTAAACACTGCCACGAAGCCGTGCTGACCTCAACCCGATATCCAGAGGTGAGGCTTTCTAGTAACTTAAGAAAAGACGTCTTCGAACCGGCTAGTCACCCTCCACACTAAACCGTCTGGGGTCATTCTAGTAGTTCAGAACCCTTTTTCTGTCCCAGCATTGTAAACGATTCATGCAAATATATTTACTGTTACATTTCTATAAGACTAACTTACAGAATAGGCTATATGAAGTTTCATCCTTTCGCAAAGTTATCACTTCCTAAATTACATATCAGTTTCAGCTACTTTGCTTTCTCAAGGCATATTGCGGTTCTAAAATTGTGCGTTACATACCGCTGTGAGTCTGAGATCTGAATTCCATGAGAGATTTTTCAAACTAAAATTTGATACTTAATTTCCTTAAATATTATAAAAGTGTATACCATAAAACGTATGTTATAAAACATTTCATTACGAAATTATCGCGCAAATGTATAGAAACGGTACGATAAAATGTAAGGATTCCTCAAACTCTTAAAGTTAAGAATTGTTGCTGTAACGAATTTGGGCTTAATCTTCCGCTAGTGATACACGATTGTCTTTGAGATTGTGGGCAACTCATCTGCAAGAGTTATGTAATGAAGATATACTCGTGTGCAAAATTAAGATGATTTGCAAATTATGTCTGTTTTTACAAAAAGTATTCAACCAAAAGTATATGCCCTACGAATAATAATGCAAATATTCATAATCGAATACGGATGCATACATGTGCGTGTCTGTGATTGTGGAGAGGATATAAGCGCACGAATGGCATTAGGAAATATATCTGCTCGTACTCCTTCACGACATTCGCCGTGTTTCTCGCAAGGGTTGGGTAAATTTTATAAAGTTCAAAGAATGTATGGATGACGGACTGAGATGGAGAATTGCTGGTAGATTGGAAGCAGGCCAATTACAAGCGCAGGTGGCCATAGAGATCAATGTAACGCCCAGTGTCGTCTGAAATTTGTGGGAACAGTTTCAGGATACTGAATCCATATCGAAAATACCTGGACAAGGTCGACCAAGATCTACAACGACGAATGAGGATCGTTATTTGGCACTTTTAGCGCGGCGACACAGATTTGGTACAGTTTCATCACTCTCACATGAGCTATATGCTACCACTAGAACCCGAGTTTCACGGTGTACTGTTGCTCGAAGGCTTCATGAGATAGAGCTGTATGCCAGTAGACCCGCTAGTTGGTTTCCTGCTCATTTCAGAACGCAGAAGACGCGTTTAGCGTGAAGCAGACAACATGCGCCTTGGGCCAGACTTCAGTGGAGCACCGTGCTTTTCATACATTAATCAAGATTTTGCCTGGACATTGATTCCCAGTGTATCTATATTCAGAGATGGTATGGAACACGATACCATTCCTCCCTCATCAGGAAAAAGGATCTTTACCATGGTGGAGCTGTAATGGTTTGGGAAGGCATTATGATGGACGGCGCACAGTCCTTTTTGACAAAGGCTTCTTGACTGCTTTGAGGTATAGACAGGGGATCTTAGAACACTATGTTCAACTTTTCAGGCCCACACTTCTTTCTGGAATTCTGTTAGTGGACGATAATGCTCGTCCACATAGAGATCAGCTGTTCGACAATTACATGGAAAGTGAGGATATTCGTATGGATCGCCATCCAGATCTCCTGACCTGAAACCTATAGAGCATATCTGGGGTGCTCTTGGGAGGGCAATTTCATCTCATCATTCCCCCTCCTAGAACCATCCTGGAGTTAAAAACTACCTTGCTGCAGGAGGAGTGCGATCGACTGACACAGGGACTCCTGAACTGCCTCCTGTCGTCCTTCAGCGGCATGTCTGGCTGTGAGAAGGACCATACCCCATATTAGAAAAATTTTTCAGTTCGATATCACAGAGTGGATTTCGGGCATCCCTACACTGTGAGCTTTACATGCGTACCTAAAATAACTCCGAGAATGTAAAATGTACATAAAATTACTTTTCAATGGCAGATCTGTTTCTGCGTTACAAATATATATTAATTTCCAAATTTCATTAAAATATGCTCACTAGTTTCTCAGAAATTAAACACAATGTGCAAATTCTCTTAATTCTGCACACGAGTGTAAGTTAAACTAGTATTTGACTGCAAACATTTAAATCATATTGATGTAACTCCTCAAGAAAAGGGACCCGTAGTCGCAAACTAAATATTTTTTTTCGTACTGAGACACATTTACTAACTTAGAAGCCTAAGACAAGTTATTCACAAAACATTTTCTCTAGACTATATTACGTCTCATTGTCTTCTAAAACCAATAATAATGAATATCGATATGCAACATCTATTCTGTTGATTATCGCCTTTATACCTATTGCCAAATAAATATTTCGCTGAAAGTCCCAATCCTATACCCTCAAATAAAGATTAACCGAATTCGGCTAATGTTCTGCATTTATGAACACATACAGTAAGAATTCGGCTAATCTCTCTTTTTTTTTTTTTTTTTTTGTGAGTATACATCGTAAACAGTGCAATTTTCATCCATATTCCAGCTTAACTACCTCTGTAGCGAATAACCCTAGCAGTCTTTACAGCCAATTTCTGTAACAAGATAACATATCAGGCAGGCTTAAAGTTTAATAAATTAACATAAATTTCAATGAAAAACTTGAGTAAACTGTACAAAAATTAAAAATGACAACTTCGGCTGGCAAAAGAGTCTCTATAAGTAATTTAAATACAATCAGCTTTTCCTACAAATTTGTTGGGACTAATTAAGTCAAACATACATGCAGTTCTTAATCAATATCAGGTACTTTATCTTTCATGTTCCTTTTATTTTGATTTATTTTGCAGTTAGCAAATTTGAGGGAAATAGACAACACCAAAAACCTCTTGTTTCTCGATGTTTCGGTGCTGTTTCCTAGCGTTACAGGCAGAGCTTATAAATTAGCAGCGAATGGGAGTTTAACTCTTGGCATTAAATCGGATGGCAAAGTTGATATTCGACAACAACATCTGCCTTTCCCTCGAGCTCATATAGACAGCAGGTTACAACCCAGGTAAAAAATCCTTCCTCTTTATTTATTTAAAATTTTATTTAAACACTTGAGACATGACATTGTGTAAACAAAATAAAATTTCGTCCTCCTTTCATTATTAATTGTGCTGGGATGGGCAAGTTCCATTAACTGCTTTCCTTCATATCGCATAAATACCATATTTATAGTGTTCTCAGACAAACTTTCATAATGCTAAACCTTATAATATTCGATACAAAGTCGTATATCTTAATTGATTATATGTGTCGAGATCTAACATGTTTACTTCGCGAGAATACAATTTTACAAGACAATGGCAACACAAAGATAAAGCATAGTCTCAGCATCAGTCAAACAACACAAAAGCTGATTAAACACACCTATCAACTTTAAATTTACTTTAAATAAAATATACTAGTTTACAGCCAAAAAGTATTACTTTTATTAAACTTTTTAGAGCTTTTGTTATCACTAAACAAATGATGATAAAATTCATTACAATAAGCAAACTTTTGGCAAAACTGGTTTCATACGTTCTGTTAATAAAAGGATTGCAGACGCTTATTTGACCCACAAGGTCTAAATTGTCAGTGTATGGCTTAATAACAATCTCAGTTATAGCCTGTTGGGAGAAGGACATAGTAGGAAGAGATTTAAATTGCATTAGCAGTTAATTAATGCATCAACTACTGAGTAATTTTCTCATACATCAACTAATTAGAATGGAAACAACTGTAGGAATTTCATTAAACGAAACTGTTTCAGAATAAATAGCAAAAGCATAAGAAACTGAGTTTTTAAATGTATTCTATACTTCAATTCTTTAATAATAATGGGCTTTCTTTTTCCTGTTGTTGCACTAGAGGCAAATAACACGGTTGTAAAACTCCTTCCTAACTATTGTTCCTTTAAGATATTTCTTTCCTACCACTCATACTGCTTTACTTCAACAGATCTCTAAGATGCAAATTTCAAAATTTTGGGAATTTATGTTTTGACACTTGAACAATTATGTGGGAATTTTCAGTTTTCTGAACTCTGTTTTTCATGCCTGTGACATAGTTCTAGATATGAAATCAGTTCGACAGCTCATCTTCCCAGCTAGCTATTAGAATCAGAAGTTTGTAAGCTGGACAGCGTGATTTCTAGTTAGCTTTACTTTTGAGTATTGGTAAGAGTAATGAATGAGACTTTGATGACCTTGAGTTAATTTCTGTGGAACTTTTATGTCCCTTAAATAGTGGTGGTTAAGTTTTAGAACCTACAAGACAGTAGTTCTCAGTGAGTAGTATTTCATTTTGTTGTATTAACTTGCATAGTTATTTAAATTTTTCCAACTGATTTAACAAGAATTGGGGAAAGGTGAAAACTTTACTTAGATCTCTTAGGATCTAGCTTTGAGAGAATACATGCGAGTTGAATTTGTAGTGGTAATACTGTTCTGTTTTCATTCGTTAATTAATATAAGTTCTTAATAATCTTTGCTACTTTCCTATCTTTTCAATTAGTAAAACATTAGTGAACTACCTATCAACTCGTAAAATATTAGGTTTCATGTTTTCACAAATACAGGCATGAATTTTTTTTAATCTCAAAACAAAAATTTATTTTTGTAATAAAATTTATATTATATTCCATAATTAAAACCTTTGTATTTCGCCACTGTTTTTTTTAATCTTAAACTTCAAAGTGTTGTATCTGCCATGTTTAAAAATAAATTTTATCTTACACTTTAGAAAATGTAACTATTTCATACACAGAAATAACATTTCTTTTTTAGTATTTTAGGTGAGCTGTCTGCATCTTTTACCCTACATTCTGAGGATTACGAACCTGGTGTAAAGGTTGAAACTGCTGTGAACGCTGGATTAGATTTTCAGACAACTTTTATTTTGAAGGATAAACGTATACTGCACATTAAACTCAACCGAGTGCCAGAGCGAAGCGAAATTTTTAGTCTTAAGTAAGTTCTTTTCATATATAAAATAATTTATTGCATAAATTATTTGATTGTATTGTTTAAAGCTGCATTGCTAACGTTTTATAAGAACCCTTACATTTACTTTGTAGGCGCAGAACGTACACATTGAATCAAAGAGGAAAAGTGGAGTTGCCAACGTCTAGTTCCTTAGAAAGAAGTTATTGCACTAAATACGTTCAACAAATCCTTGGAGCACGGTACTGTGGTTCATTTTCTATTGCCCCTTTTCCTCATATCTTTAACGCAGAAGGCAAATTGAAGCTGCCTTTTGTAAGGTCTCTAGACGCAGCTGTTGTAGTCGAGAAAACGGACATAAGCAGGGAAGGTATCGAATTTCTCTTGGAACTGCCAGACTTTGAGGTAAAAGGTGTTTTTTTTTTTTTTTTTTCTTTTTTTTTTAAGTTGCACATCAGTTTAATGAGCATAACAGCATAACATAATGTACTATTTAAAACCTTATTAGTATTTTGTGGATTCATTCGGCAGTGCTTGCAGAAGTAGCAATATAATTTTTACACTTAAGTCGAAGAAATTTTAACTTTGTTCATGCACTATGAAATCGCAATTTGATTCAAAATTTTATCCAGCAATGTTTCTAAGCTTATATGCCTCACTTTTATAATCAGCAGAACCGCTTTCTTTATATCTCTGTGCTTTGTCTCATTTTACAAATGACGCATAAGTAAAGAACCACTTCCTTTATATATCGCTGGTCTTTTTTTATATTGTATCCAAATCATTCCAAAAATTAGGTATTATTTAAAAATTAAATAAACTCGAAGGCTTTGTTGTGTAGTAAGTATTTCACACGAGTTTCCACAGAAATATGCATTCGTAAAGGTTGCATATTTGATTCATTTAGAGTTCATTTCGAGTCATTTAATTTTTTTTTAAATAAATTTTCACACCTTAACCTTTGGGAAGTACTTGGTATGACATTCAGTTAACTTTAGCGATCTCTGTCAGTAATTTAGCTATTGCACGATATATCACGGAAAGACTCCGACATGTTTTACTGACAGTGTCGCATCCAATGAAGGCTTTCTTTCAGCTGGATTATTCCCGGCAATTAAGTTTTTCCAGAACTGTCTGTAGAGTGTTAAAGCTAGTGCTTAAAATTCAGATGGATACTTGTTCCAATGAGACTGTAATTCCAGCTAGACTAAATTTAACTTCAAACATGATGAGGTATAGCACGTTTTTATGACATTAAATCAGAATGCAGACAGAAAATTCTATCACTTATATAAGATATCATTTATATCTTTTAGCAATTAAAACGACAGGTATCGATACACTAGCTACTAAAAAATATGCCTCTTTTTCTACGAGAACAGAGAATCCATACATCAAACTGCCTGGAGAAGGGGAAAAATGCTTCTTGTCAGAATGAGGTCCTTTCAATATGAAGTGTATTAATAGATTTGTAACAGAAAGGCGAAATTTCCCATTTCGGGAATATTTGAAATGGCAAGAAGTCAAAAAACGTATCTGACTTTCAAAAGTCAGAAGCCCATTGATAGAAGAATATAAGTAGCAAATCAACAAAAACTGAAGACCATTACTGTAAATCAAATACACTCATGTCCATAAATTAAGGATAATGCAAAATCAGGCAAAGGAAGAGTTAGAAGCAAAACAAATTTGACTTATTTGTAAAGCTTATTTATTAAGCAAAACGTAAAGAGCAAAAAAAGATGCTATAGTTTGATATTATTAAAAAAATTAGCGATTTTTTCTCCCTGGAGCAAATTACAAAAAACACCTATTTAAAAAAAAACAATATTACATGGTTGGTATGATTGTTAATACATTGTATGTCTCCCAGACGATGCAATACAGTCCGTACAATGCCTAGGCATGCTGAGTATCAAATTATCGATCTGATCTTGGGGGATATTACACCACTCATAAAGCAATGCTCTCCGAAGTTCTGGTAGACATGTAGGAGGAGGTTGACGGGCTGCAACTCGTCGGCCAAGCATGTCCCACACGTGCTCTACTGGATTCAAGTCCGGTGAGAATGCTGGCCAGTCCATACGGGTGATATCCTCCGATTGAAGGCATTCGCTTACGATGTTTGCACGGTGAGGACGGGCGTTGTCATCCATAAACACAAATTGTGCGCCCATGGCGCCCCGAAACAAAGGTACATGTTGTTCCAGAATGACGTCCCGATAGATTTGGCTTGTCATGGTTCCAATTTGAACATGCAGGTCAGTTCTGGAACCCAGAATAATTCCACCCCAAACGAGAACTCCTGCACCACCGTAACAGTGTCGTTTAATGATGTTTTCTTGGTGGTAACGGGTACCTGGAGCTCTCCATATGAAAGTCCGGTGAGAATCAGACTGCAAGCTAAACCTGGATTTGTCGGAAAACATCACACAAGCCCACTGTTGCGGAGTCCACAATGCATGCTGTTTACTCCAGGCTAACTGCAAGCGACAGTGAGTTGCAGTAAGTGGAACGCATCTGACAGGTCTACGAGAATATAGACCAATCTGCCCTAAGCGTCTGTACACGGCCTGCCTCGAAATTGTCGTACCAGTGTCTGAAGATAGCTGACGAGACAGGTCTGAGGCTGGGCTCCGCCTGTTTCTTTTGGCAGTAACTGCCAAATACCTGTCCTCATTTGGCGTTGTAACTCTGGGGCGACCTGGGTTGTAACATCTATTCACATTAGCATCATCCTGGAATCGTTGCCAAAGCCTGGAGATGACACTCTGGGCAATTCCAGGTTCGTCTGAAACTTTCGGTTGGATACGCCCACATTCCAGATGGCCGATAATTCTACCACGTAAAAAATCATCCAAATTCGTCCTTTGTGTCATAACTATTCGGTTATTGCACTGAAATGCTTATAAAGCGCCTGCGAACAATTTTACTTCTTTGCCTGTATTCCTTATATATCACTCTCTTACACTCTCGTCATTGTGACGTACCATCGGTGTCATCTGGTTACTTCCTGAAATTTGCATATGATTCTTGAAGATGTGTGTAGTGATTTTACAGGTGATATATTTATTTTAGAGTTCGATTTCCGCGTGACTCCGAATTATCCTTAATTTATGGACATGAGTGTAATTTCTACAGTTTTATAATCTGCTTTCTATTACATCATGTCAGAGAAAGAAAAGTTATAATTGTTTAAATAACTGACACAGAGTTTGAAGCATGCACTATAAAATAAAGCAAAAGCTGTTCTGAAAAATAGTTTTATTCAATAATTGGTACTGTTCTGTTATCAGGACCGCACTCATCGCCAAATGTTCTAATCTTGTCAAGAGATTGATTGGTTAGAATAGACTGAAGGGTTATTGCGAAGTTGTTGTTTCATTTATTGTCAAGGGAGTGCGCAATGCCAAGTTTGTGCAATGATGTTTTTTTAAGTGAAAATAGGTCAACCTGTACATGGATAAAGGGAGTGCGGAATGCCTAGTTTGTGCAATTCTGTGATTTTTTTAAAGTGAAAATTGGTCAGTGTGTACATGGATACCGAGTTTGTGCAATTCTTTGACTTTTTATTTTGTCTTTGTGTAGCGGGATTTTTGGCGCTAAAATTGCCGCTACACAAAGCCAAAATAACAAGTCAAAGATTTGCATAAACTCGGTATCCATGTGCCGCCAAAAATCGCCAATTTTAGCCAAGGGGTACCCGTAAATATATACTTTTACCGATTGATTTGCATGAAGTTCCTAATGTTTACTTTTAAAATCGTTACAATGTTTACATTTTAAAAAAGTACAAAAATGAATTTCATAATTGGCAACGAGCATACAAATTCTGAAGTTGAAGCGATCACTTTAGTTTTTTTTTTATTCTTGTATTTACCATGGATTTGAAAATTTGGGACTTACCCTAATAGCGAAAAACCTTCCATACAATTTCTTCAGGAACGATAAATCGTTCACTCTAGAAGAAAGTGCACCTTAAAATGAAGTTCTGCTCCATTTTCTAAAGAAGCACCGAAAAACGGAGGTATGAAGATCTGTATTTGAACATTTCTGCATTAACCATAAGTATAATTTTATCGATCCCGATACTAGTTACAAACTTTTGAAAACTTATGGGACAGTGCGAAACAGACTTCACCAAGGCACTGAACGTAACCAATCAGATTTTATTTGAGTTAATGAGGAGGCAGCAGCGTCCTAAAATGAAAATCTTTTCAGGCATTTTAAATGATATTCGCAGTTTTATGCCTCCGCATTAACCTTAATTCACTAAATTTCCTAACCGATTTTTTTTTCTAATTTCTTTGGTAAGTTGCTTAATTTACATTAAAAATTTCTAATTGTACTAATATCTGTTATGTTAATTTTTCCCTTGGATTTTTCTTCAACTAAACCGTATCGTAAATATTTCTGGGATTTTTTTTTATGCTTCGAATTTTTCGCCAGGTCGTCAGCTTTTGGCGATATCTGAATCCGATCCTGATAACAAAACAGTACCTAATAATTGGAAGGGAAAAAATTGAAATAATAATATTTACAATAATGCTGTGTTCAAATATGTTCTTAATTGAATACTTTTAAGGGATGTATAATGTGTAGGTTTCTTTGAAAATTTAAAAACGTAATACGGGTAACCCTGTCCTGGCGTGCCACATCTGCGGATACTTCTCCTGTCAACTGGTCTAAAATGGGTTGGAACGCTAGTATCTGTCATCTTACAATATGGATAAATTTGTGGAGCAGTTACATTTGCATCTGTCAGGAAATTCCGTGAAACAGCATTGGTCGTTCTTATGCTTTGATTATCAACTGAATATTCTCAGGCATCACCGCCAAAAGCTGTCTGTATCTTAATAATATGTACTATAATTATTATCTCATAACTCATTCTTCTTCAACTTTGTCTTTTCACTGCTCAAAAAAAAATTCGTCATCACGAAAAATGTTTTCGGGAGCTGGAGTCTTAGCGAATGGGCTGGCTGCATGGGTGTTTCCGTGGTTTTCCCCATGTGTGACGTGGATACGAACCAGTTTTCCGTAAGAAGACCTCCACGGGCATCCACCCTTTTCGTGTAGTACCCAAGGGCGAAGCACGTAATACGTTAAAAACATTTTTTTTTTAGTTGCATGGATTTTTGTTTTTATTTTTTGTCTTATTTTCCTGCTTTAAGTGTGCATACATATCAAAGTGCATACCACAAAATATATTTTCACTTCATACAGAGTTAAATTCTAAATCTAAACACTGTAACAGGATTGTTCTTGTAAAGGAAAAAATATGTTTTTCAAGCATGATGTGTTTGTATTTATCTTATCATATCATTCCGAAATGCTAATATTTGCTTTATCTCCTTAGAATGAAGAAGAAAAAGCATTCAAGCTCTTATTTCAAACCATAAAAGCGACACCCACTTGGAAATTGTCCACTGACTTTACACTGAAAAGCTCTAACGATAAATCTTCTTCTTTGGAAGTAAAAGTTGAAACTCCGTACTATAATGCTAACATCGATGGTAGGTGTATTTGTAACTTTTATTGAAAATGATATAGTAAATAACCGTATTTAAATGATTATTCATGTAGAAAGATAGATGGTAGCAAAGGTTTTAATATACTGAATTTAAAACGCCTCAAATCTGACAAAGCGCGGATACCGGCTTCCGTGAAATAAATGGTCAAAAGGAACGACATATATCCCGAATGTGTTTATTGTATTTCTGTTTGCATAGATGGAAAGATTAACTAAAGAGGTTTCAATATACCGCTTATATGAGCTCCATGTACAATAGCTCGCGCTATATCTAGGTGACATTCTATTTCATTTAACTCGTTTGAAAGCATCATTGGTGGGATCTAGTTCTATCGATTCTGTAATTCCTGCTGTAGCGTGTGACAAAGAGTCAAGGCTAGCATTTCCACTTTATTAAATTTTTAGGCTACGGTGAAATAGTTTACAAGAGAATGTTCATTTATTTTTAAAGTTGTTTCACCTTGTAAAAAATTAATAAACAGTTACCTTTGTGAAAGTTTCAGTCCGCTTGTCCAGTTTTCTGAGGGATTTTCCCCAGTGCTGTGTGAAGTCAAAGTTCTTGAGTAAGGGAAAGAACATTTAACGTCTCCTAGCTACAGTTAGCAATTCCGAGCCAGTCGATAGTAGAGCACTGGGGCTGTGCTCAGTAATTTTATTGCAGAATTTCTGGGCTTACAAGAACATTCCTTTCGGGAATATCGTTGGTTCGAAAGTTTTATAGCATCTCTCGATTGGCGATTTCACCCTAATTGTTGGTGGCTCTAATATTTCGGACCTGGAAAGACTTTCTTGAAAATTCCCAAGAATACTTGTAATGTAATCTATTACTGAAATCAAGATTACTTTCTTTTGTTTATTTTGGTTATTGCAAAGCGCTCAAGGGCTACATGCCTAAGGGGAGGGATGGAGGGATGCCTTCGTGGAGGACTTTCTACGGAAAACAGGCTGTATACACATTACACGTGGGAAATCCCTGGGAAATCCCTGAGAATTCCCATGCAGCCAACCCGCTCGCCGGCTTTCGAAATCCGGACCGAACTACAATATTCAGCTATTTTACCGCTCGGCCCCTGGTGGTTCCCAGAAGTACTTGGAATCTAATCTGTTACCGTCTATAGGAGTGGTCAGTGGGCTACTGATGCGTGAAAAGATTTAGCGGCGAATTTGCACCCTCTAATCTCGAGAACTACTGTTCCAAATTATGTTCCCTCTTTGGACCACCACTTAACGAAACGAAAAGTCAAGAACTCGACGTGGGTGTAGGTCACATTTTTTCCCCTGAGAAAAGATCGTAAGATAATAGCTGAATAATAGCTGAAAATATTACATGGCACGCAGATTTAGAAAGCTGAAATCCGCTTCTTGCCAGTGTTTTCGACGAATAAAACATTTTGACTTGTTCTTTTTCAACTATCGGGGCCAACCAACGGCCAAGCAGTAAAGTCACTGAACACTACTAGTTCCGACCTATGTTCGATTCAAGGCGAATGGTTGCATGGACGTTTTCGTGTTTTGCCCTTGCGTAACGTGTATACGATCCAGTTTCCCTTAGAAAGTCCTTCACAAAGGCATCCCTTCCCTTAGGCAGATAGCCTTTGCGTGCTTTGCCGTAATCAAATAAACTAAACCAACAAAACTTTTCCAGCTATATAAACTATAATGCAATAAACACGTTGATTTCAAATACATGAGTTTTTCCTTTTCACGCTTCTTTTGCGTGCACCCTATATTGAATAAACTAATTTTATTAGTAGAATGTGTGAATATTAAGCATACCGGTTACATATAGGAAGATCGTGGGTGAACTAATTTTTGTAATCATAGGAATAAAAAAGGAATTTTCTATGAGACGTAGAGTAAGCCCATAGGCCTATCTAAAAGTTATTGTATACAGTTTTTGCTATTAAACTATAATAAAAAATTAATGAAATATGTGCAACTAACATTTTACATAAAACGTGTTACATAAGTATATGGATTTCGTAACACTACCACTGAAGGAAAAAATTTGTAGTTAATGAGATAAAGAAGTCTGAAATTTAACAATCAGATGCAGCTGCCCTTACTTCAAGCACCATTTAAATTTTTTCCTTTGAAACCGCCTAAATGTACCTCACAAAAATATGACTTGGTAAATGCAATTAAGATTTTTATCTTTCCCATACTTGGCATTGATAATTCACTGTTTACTGATATCAACTAATTCTATTCTACTAATTTTTTTTCTTCAGTGTATTGTTTCAGCGCTCAGTAAGATTTTCTTTTGCAAAAGTAAATTAAGATGCAGTTCTGGCCTTGAATGGATGTTGAAGCTATCTAAATGTGTTAAAATTATCTTTATGAAAATACTTTTTGAACCAGTCGATAACCACTTTCAGAAATAGGCAGCAGTTTTTATAGTACCTATTAAATGCTTTCCTTACACCTTTGGCTGACCAACGATTCCACAGAGTATATTAGCTGCTTAAGTTTAGCCAAAACGAGAGTAAATATCTAAGCAGAGAGGGTGATAGAAGCACACTAATCTATTTGGAAACATATACTTAGTTACAATTTTACATATCAAAACATTTCAATTGGGGGACTCCTTTTAATGGTGAACGTGATTACATTTTGAATTATTTTATTATATACAATAACTTAGTTTTATTTTATAGTTTTACTTCTTCTCTAGCTTTTTTCTCATCTGTTGGTATGGGGTTTGGCACTTGCTTCTGAGAAGATTGATATAAAAGATTATCGATTTAGTGTTTTAGATTTCGAGACTCTTATTGATCGTAAATACACTGGTATAATAAATTAAGAGAATTTGTATATTTTATTGAATTGCATGAAAGGAACTGAACTGAAGGAAACACCACTACTATTAGATAAAAATACAAATCTTATACGGCAAATACGTAAGCATACACGTGTGTATAGACGTAGCCATTAGAAAAACAGGCTTTATAATGTAAGCGCATGGAGGGTAAGACGAATTGCGTTCGCTAGAGCACCTCGGCGAATTTCTTGGTGTTATCTTGCAGCAATCGGTTAAATTCACATCGGAACAGCAAAAATGAGTAACCACCAACGTTCAGATGATGGAATGAGGTGGCGAATTGTGGGGAGGCTAGAGGCAGGCCAATTGTAAATCCAGATATGCAGATAATTTAATGCTCAACGTCGTGTGTAACCTATGGAAACAGTTCCAGAATACTGGATCCATCGAGAGAAGGCCTAGGCAAGGTCGTCCAAGAGCCACGACGGCCAGAGAAGATCGCTATTTGTGCATTTTAGCGGGGCGTAATAGAGGGGTTACAGCTTCTCAGCTGTCACGCGACCTGTATGCAGCCATAGGAACCCGTTTAGCAAGGGTAACTGTTGCCAAAAGACCGGCTGTTTGCGTCCCCCTCACGTCTACGGACAGGAGAGTCTGATTAGCATGGTGCAGGCAGTATAGTGATTGGAGTACACGGAGCAATGGGCGACCGTTCTGTTCACCGGCGAGTCCCGTTTTAGCCTAAACACCGATTCTCGCCGTACTTTCATACGGATAGAGCCAGAGACCCGCTACCTACCCTCCAATGTCCGCGAAATCAACAATTATGGCGGTGTAATGGTCTGGGCAGGCATCATGTGGGATGGCCGCACACCTCTCCACGTCTTTGACAGAGGCTTTCTGACTGGTGTGAGATATAGGGATGAGGCCTTGGAGCCCTATGTTCACCTTTTCCGCGGTGCAGTGGGCCCCGAGTTCATCTTACACGACGATAACGCGAGGCCACATAGAGCTCTTCTGGTCGACGAATTTCTAGGGAGTGAAGGTATTCGCCGGAGGGATCGACCAGCCAGGTCTCTAGACCTCAACCCTATAGAGATGTCTGGGACCCTCTGGGGAGGGCAACTGCAACTCGCAACCCCCACCGAGAACCATCCAGGAACTGAAAACAGCGTTGCTGAATGAGTGGGATTTATTGCCACAGGAAATAAACTGCCTTATTTTCAGTATGACATCGCGCTGCGAGGCCTGTATGACTGTAAGAGAGGACCATACCCCTATTAGCCCATTTCTTTTGTGTCTTTTGCAACCGCTGTTTCAGACTTTCAGACTCCCATGAATGTTACACACGAACATGTGTGTCTATTATAACTGTTGAACTTTTATTTGGTTTGTATTATATCAACCTTTGTTCACACCAAATTTTATTAAAATATGTCCTGTAGTTCTGGAGATCGTAGATCAAATATGAAAATTCTCTTAATTTCTTACGTTAGAACATATTTTATTGAGAGGAAATGAAGATATGGAAGTAATTGTTGAGAGGTATAGATACTCTACAGATAAAAACAGATTAGATCGCTTCTGTAAAAAGATGAGAAAGGATATTCAAAAATTGAAAAATGGTTGAAATAACTTACAAAAAGAGAGGAAACACATAATGAGGCTCTGAAGTTGGAAGAGGTGATGATTACGTATGCAGACAAAAATCTGAAAATTAAGAAGAAAAAATGCAGGGAAATTTCATGGTGGACCCCCCCCCCTCAACTGGAAAAACGTGAAAGAAGATAGAATCCTTAGAAAAAGCTCTCAGATAAACGAAATTTAAATTTAAATTAAAGTACAGAGAAAGATATTGTTTAATCGTGAAATAACTATATATAAGAGATTGATTAAAAACGCGAAGAGAGAAAGTAAATACAAAGATTTCCTCGAGAGCATAGAATATTGCGATAGATTTTTAAAAATATCAGCTAGAAAACTTAAGAAAAGAATTATTTATAAAAGGCCTGAGGCGAAGAAGATGATTTGGAAAAATTTCAGAAAGGATTAATAAAGGATGTTTTGCATATAAATGATGATGATGATGATGATTACTCTGAGATGACTGATATAAAAGGTGTGAAATTAGAGATTACTGTCCTTCTCCATTGGGGGGGGGGCAATTCTCAGAAACAAAAGATCCAGATGGTGGTTAATCAATTGAAATCTAGAAGTGCGCCAGGTATAGATGGAATTACAGCAGCCATCGTGAAAATTATGTTTGATTTTTATTTTGATTTTATAGTTCTTTTATATAATAAATGTTTTAATATCATATCTTTCTTAAATGTTGGAAAAATAGGGGGAGTGGTCCTAATTTCAAAAAAAGAGGGAAAATATAGACCAATTTGTTTGTTAAAGTTCCTGTGAAAGGTATTAGACAAATTATGTACAAAAAGATTTTACCATTATGTACTGTCATCAGAAATTATGCCAAGGAAGCAATATGGACTTGTATGGGGCCGCTCCGCTAATGATGCATTATATGATTTAGTAAATTATATTCGAGAAAAGAAAAAAATGTTACATGTGGCAGTTGTCTTCTTTGATATTAAAAAAGCTTTTCATTCAGTAAATTGGAGTATACTTTTAAAAATTCTATTAAAATTAAGGGTACCTCCTGACATATTTAAACTTTTACAAAACTATTTCGAGGAAAGAAAGGCGTTTTCTATACAAGATAGGGCAGGTGATAAATTATATGAAGTGAAGAGAGGATGCTCTCAGGGGTGATGCAGCTCCTTGCTGCTTCGGAATATTGTTATCAATTATTACTCAGTGAAGAGTTCCACGACTACGCGGAAATGTTTTTTTTTTTTTTTTTTTTTTGCCGACGACTTAATGCTTGCTGTGTCAGAATACTCCCTGGAGAAGCTTGAGAAAAAATTTTAAGGTGTTGTAAATATAATTGATAGTCGGAGAAAAGAACAGAGATTAGAACTATAAAAAAGGTCAAGGTTCTATTTTTCCTCAAGAGAGGGAAAAGCGTAAGGAAACGTCGTCTTTTTTATAATGAAAACAAAATTGAACTAATTAAGGATTTGAAATTCTTGGGTTTATATTTCGATAATAAACTGGCCGTTGTTGAATCCTTTAAATATGTACATAAGAAAAAAATCTGATTCTGCAGTTTTAAGAGGAGCTTCCCTGGTGAGATTCTGGCTCACAAGTCCACTACATTACGAAATATCTTTAAGAATGTGATTTTAGAAATTATATTCTACGGTATTGGTGCTTGGGGAACTCGAGCATCGGATGTGCAGCGGATTAAAACAAACTTAGATTCCATCCAGAAAAGCTGGCTGCTGGCCATCATAAGACTTTCTAGAACTGCTCCAACATAGGTGGCATGCGTGTTAGCAGGCATTCCGCCCCTCTCACTATAATACGATTTTAACTACAAAAATTTTTGATTATGGACTGGCATATTGTATATATACGTGATTGAGGACTATATCATTACCAGTTGATCTTTTAAAACCATAGATGTGAACTTAATTCATCCCAGAAACAGAATCTCATTAGCATACTATAAGACTGAGCCAAAAAAGATTGAGCTTGATATTTAAACTGATGAGTCCGCGATTGGGGAGAAATTAGGTCCTTTTGTTGCTTATTATTATGGTATTAAAATAGTAAAAAATTTAAGTTGGAAAGTTGTAACTCTATTTTTACTTCTTGCAATTTTTAAAACATTACAGTGGGTACAAAGAAGATAACCTACAATAGGCAAATCACTATATATTCTGATTGTCTCTCGATTTTACAAGCCCTCTCCAACCCGGATTAACCAAATATTTTTTATTCAAATGACCAAAGAACTACACACAAACCTTCTTAAGAAACATGAAATTTGACTTAACTGGATCAGAGCGCATGTTGGGTACCTAGCCAATGAGAGGGCGAAAGAGAAAGGCCATACCAATTATGGTAAATAATTTGTACAAGAATTGGCATATGCTATGGCAGGACTCTATAAAAAGAAAAGATTTAATGCATGATTTTAAAATTAAAAGAAATACAAAACCTATCTCAAACATAGATGTCAATCTAATTATAAGCGGCCATGGAAGATTTCCCTGTTAGTTTAATAGGTTTAGGCTTCAAGAAAATGATTAAATGTTAGTTATGCAATGTGATTGGAAATGCTGATCATTCTGTTGAAGAGTGTGCTATCACTAGAGGTATAGAAGGAGCAGAGAAAGGCTTTAAAAGATTAAATTACAATAGTATAGCAGTGAAAAGAATTACAGAGAAAATTATGGGAAGAATAGGTCAAAATAGAGAAAAAATAGGTATAATTATGTTAGTTTATAATAAGGTATAATTATGTTAGTGGGAGTGCTATTGTTTGAGTGTTTTTTTATTACGTTAGTTTAGTTCCGATTGCTTTGCTTTATTTTTTCCTCTCTGCTTTCCTTTGTTAGTGCATGAAATATAAAAAAACCAGAGGTCTGTGTACTAGTACCTTCTGGTTGTATTTTACGATTTGTCTCTTGTTATGTTTTCTATTTATTTTTTGTTTTGTTGGGGCTGTTGTTGTTTCTGGCTTATTCTGGCGCAGCCCATAAAAAGGCCATAGGGCGATGTAAAGTCGGCCAGGAGGGTCGGGCTTTGCCCCTCATATCACGTATTACGCATCAAACTGTTTATTGTGGTAAAATAATGAATGTGCATTATACTTCAATTCAGGTTAGAATTAACTATGGGCAACTTATATGGGCAACTTATATACAGATACATGATTCTTAAAACAATATATAAATAATCCGAATGACACGAAAATAAGGAGAAAACACAAAACGTGAGATAAATGTGAAGTGCGTTCGTATTTTTCCGTCGACTGTGAAACTGTCGCTAAGTAGGGCAATTTAGCGTCAGTTATGTATAGGCGGGATTAACAACATCTGCGCTTTCGTTTGATATAACCCCGATTGATTCTTGATAAGCCATCTATTGTTTATAGACAAGTATAGAAATTAGCAGTTGTTGACGGTTTTTCTCTTGCATTTTGGAAAACATCATTAAGATTTGGAACCTGTCTTCTACAAAACAGAAAACATTGGATTACTTTCAAAGTTATGGCATTCTACTATAAAAAAGGGGTTTATTAATGTACGAGGGTTAGAACTTTAATAGTGGCAACACAGCTGAAAAAACGCTACACAACAAAACCAAAGAATATCGCGTATACCACACGTAAACTACATACCTACCTTACCTCTCAGCAAAAAGAGTTGTCCTGCCTAAGTCACGCGCATGCGGAGTGACGCGAAGAACGAATCCTTGTATTAGCTCGCGGTCTAAAGTAAGTGTTGTCAGGATGTTTTCAAAACAAGAACAACGATGTTGGATAAAACTTGAATGTGCCAGAGGTAGTACAGCACGACAGTGTCATCAAGGGCTTCAAGAGGCTTGCGGGGAATCTGCATTGCCTTACAGAACCGCAGCAAGATGGGTGAAAGCATTCAATGAAGGACGCTAAAACGTGGCAGACATGCTTCAATCAAACGAATGGTGTCATCACGGGTTACCACGACGCTTGAAATTTCGTCAGAACCCCAGCAATCTGAAAGTTAGGGTGATTCTCGTGCACGACTGTGCTCAACCTAACGCATACCGTTCCCCCACAGCAGACCGTCACTGCGCAGTATTACTGCTCATTTTTGGAGCACAATCTCCGACCAGCTTTGAGAAAAAAAACGGCGACACTTTCTGTAGAACGCTCCTCTCATTTTGCATAACAATGCTCGGCCGCATGCAGCGCAAGCTGTGACTGGTTTGTTCAAGCGATGGGGCTGGGAAATGCTTTACCATCCACCATACTAAGCCCTTGTGATCTAAGCCCTTGTAACTATGACTTAATTACTAAGATGAAGGAACCACTTCGTGGCACTCGCTTCCAAACTGTTCCTGAGAATCTTGCGGCAGTATACCGGTCCATTCAAACTATCAACAAACCAGGCGCTGCTACAGGTATTCTGCGACTTCCACATCGTTGGACACAGGTTGTACACAATGCTGGCGACTATATTGAAGGACTGTAAAACATGGTGACATGAATCACTTTTGTATTCCTTGTAAATAAATAGTTGCCACTATTAAAGTTCCAACCCTCGTACATGATATGGTCAGCTGAATACTTCCTGCAAATCAGTAATAGATTGGAAGGATTACCTGTAAGAAATCTGCACTCATAGTGTTCTAAACAGAACTTCCAGTAAAATTGGAGAGTCTAACAAACTAATAGAAATCGACCAAAACCTTTTTACAAAATGCAAAAACAAAGCGAGTCGAATACTGATTGTTTATTAAATAAAGAAACTTTAGTTCCTTTAGAATTTCGCAGGAAGAATTGGCGCAACTTTTAGCGGTATTCCCGTCAGCTTTGATGGTTCAGTGGTAGCCAGCTTTAAATTCGACGGGGTAACACGTAAGTACCCATAAATATAAATACATGAATGTAAAAGATTATGGACATATTAAGAGGTATGCCGAAATGCATGTGCAGTTCATTCATAAATGTAACAGAAGCAAATGTTACACAAATGCATACTGAGGGGCAAGGCGGAGATTAAGCTCCCTGCTAGAGTTATTGCTTAGTTTATTAAATGTTCAATACATTTATTACTGAGCTTTCTTATTATTAAGCGCATAGGCTGCGAGTGTTTACTGTTTACTTTCTCTAATACTTAATTATATGCAGGAATTAAAAAATATCAGTTTCTCTGACCATCTTCTCTGAGATCGAAAGGATGCAGATAGGTAGTAAACGGGTTATAGTTGCCGAAATATTGCTTCAAGGACTCTCCCCCCGTTCCGAAGGAAAATTTGACTTCATTGACTTCAGCAGTCAGTATTCTTCTCTGGAAAACTTTACGAAATTTAGGACTTCTGCAGTCAGTATTGAATTTGATCCAGAATTTTTGCCATTTTTTGTAATTAAAAGACGGCGAATATTCCTTTTGAGGGATCTGCAGGGCAATGGATTTGTAATATTTAGAGAACTTGAGTACATTGCTGCTTGTTTGGCGGTTCCGTTTACAGTCAAATGATTAACTTTTTCGTTTTCGTTTCCTATCATGGCATCAATATATATACCGGTCCTGTTTTAAAATCGCTTGGGCTGAAATATTGTAATACTTCTTGGAAATTTGGTAAGCCAGCCACAGCGCTTCACGGCTCTGGGCTGTATGATCACATGGAAAAGCTCCGCCTCTTATATTGTTATTACCATAACAGTACAGTCGTTATTAGTTTTAAGTTCAGCATTTTACTTCGCCGATTCTTCGTGCACATACAAATCCCCAACTTTACAGTAAATGTTATGTAGAACAAAAATGTATTTTAAAACTTTAACATTTTTATTGCATAATCACAATAACCAGGTATAAGACATGCATGTCAATTAGATCAGGCAGAACTGACTAAATATGCTATGGAAGATAAATTTCGTATAACTATGGCAGTTCCGAGAATGTATATTGACGCTCGCTGGCTGTTTTTTCGGTGTTTGCTGCTTGCTCGTTTCGCTCTCTATTAACATTGAATGGAAGGGTGACGTATGAGCTTCCGTTGTGCTTTCTTCTGGTCTCGATCTGACTCCGCATCGTGTGAGTGAAATACTCTACGCTAGCGCTAAAGAGCTCTCGTGGCATAGTTTCGAGTATTTCAACTCATTCAAGTTGCCAGTCTTTTCAAGTGTCTCTCGGGATCGCTACATAAACTTTCAATTCAAGTAATCTAAATAAAAATTCTACTTGTCAACTTCGCTTTAATCTACACGATTATCAGTGTGACTTACAAAAATAAAGAATTTGCAAACAACTGAGTAACGACACTACAGTTTATTTCAAACACAACATGGCATACATCTTAAAATAATTTATACACCACCAGCATACGCATAAATTTCAACGCATAAATTCATGGCTTGAAGCCGCTACCAGTTTACAATTTTAATTGCTTGCTCAAATACGCACTTGGAAGTATTGTTATTGCAAAGTTTCTAATTTCAGCTTTCACTTACCAAAATGCTCTTAATTTAAGGTCAGGAGCAGGAGTAATCTTCAAAAACCAATGTGCACCTGAATTTGATAAACAGACATGCAAAGTAGGCAGATGTTTTGTTTTGCAGTCACGAAGTCTTTCTACCTACAGGGCGAAAAATCAGGCTTTGGTGCGAAGGAAAGGCAATTAGAAAAAGGGCAGTTTCGTCTGGGAGTAAACGAAATTAAAAGTAAATGACAAGCATTTTTATTTATAAAGCCAGACAAAAAATAATTTTAAATAAAATCAAATAAAAATCTCAGACTATATATTAAAAAAAAATATTTATAGCATACATTAGATTCAGAACGTAAAAGGGAAGGGCGATGTAACCTAACAATTATCTACATTAATGTGCAAGTGTACAGTGTGTCAAAAGATGAAGAAGTTCGACGTCATTATCAACTAGAATTACCCCTATTGTATTGTTACAGGAATGTAGTACATGCTGAATGAGGTGGTAAATGTTACTGGCCTAATTTTAAAGCACTTGGAGTTGAAGAATCTCACTAAAACATAAAGTTGCAGTTAAGAATACACATTTATATTTATTCACGTGTAATTGCTACAGAGGGGAAAATCTGAATTGGATTTGTATTGGAAGGCAGAAAGCAAGGAGAAAGAAAATAATCCATAACTAAAATACAGTTATTAGGCAATTAACAGAATTGTCTTACCACGAATGAATATTTTATTGCATTAAGTAAGAAAAGAATGGGTTAAATATTTTAATAAATTTTTCAAGACCAGTAAAAAATTTCCAAAATGGTGGCAAAATTTAAATATATTGTTTTGGGATATAAGTGATACAAGAGCTTTAAAAAGTTTAGATAACCTTGAAATTTATTATAACTAAGTTGCTACAGGCTAAAAATCTGCTTCTTAAAATTCATTATTTTGTGAAATAATCTTAACGTAGTACATCTAGATTGCAAAATATGAATGATATTTTTTGGCTGCAAGTGTCTTTTTATAAAATATATGGTTTATAAAATATTCAAGTTGACATTCGATAAGATGAACGTATAATTAATCTCATTAATTCATATTCATATTCTTAGTTACTTACCTTATTCATAACCATTTAAGATTCTTGTTCTGTTCAAATTACAGGCAAGTTACAAATTCGAGATGACTTGATACGACTGAATGTCGAAGCGTTAGGTGATAATACCAGACGGTATGTATTGACATTAGACGTTGGGAAAGATATTAGAGGTTCTCGGCTTATTGAATACCAGCCTAGGCTTTCTCTGACTTTACCGTACCTCCAGCCCATGGAATTTTCTGGCACTGTTGTCTTCTCAAGGGGTCGAAAGGAGCAAATAACAATAAATATGCAATCCAGTAGCTTCAGATCACCTTTCACAATCAAAGGTATGTATTTCTTTAATTAAGAAGAGAATTTAAACCAGGATGACGAATATCAGTAATAACCGAAAATGAGTTGCAAGTTAAAACGGTATATTACGAATAGATAAATTTCTATCTAATACATGCATATAAATGTTACTAAAAAAGAAATGAAAAAGAAAGGCTAATTAGCATTACTAGCACCTTTGTTATTAATTTTACAAGCAGGCTTCTCCTAAAAAGAAAATAAATGGTATATAAATTGAGTTATATGATCAATTAAAATTTAATTTATTATAAAGAATTTCTATTTTCATAAACTTTTTCATAACTTTTCATAAACTATTTTCATAAGAAAATGAGAGAAATACAAATTACGTCAAAAAATTAAGAATATTTTCTGTATAAAATATATTAATTATGGTGTAATATATATCGAACTAGATCTACTAATCTTTTTTTGCAAATATTTTGGCAATTTTTTTTTTGCGAATGCTTTATGTGCTCTCTCTCTCTCTCTATCGATATATATATATATACAATATATAATCGATGTTTTTTATTTAATGGAATCAGAAACATTCCTCACCATTCACGTACCTAATCGCTCCCCATACTGCTGTTCAGTTGGCTAAAACAGTGTTTTGTAGACAGTGGGTCGTGACCCCAAATGGCGTCGAAGATTTTATTCAGATACATGAATTTCAAGAAATTACATTAATGAGACATTTAAAGAAATTACATTATTTGGCATTAATGAGATTAATCAGCTGCCATTATTAAGCTCAAAAGGTATTTATTGACCTAACGAGTGACTTAAATCTTGAAAGTTTCTATGAAAATTCTTGATTGAATATTGGATCGGAACTAGAACTGAATTTTGCTTAATTTCTGAAACGGCATTAAACGTCACTCAGCACCGCGTACTTAAGTTAAAAAACTTTTTCAGTTTTTACTCTTAAATCCTAAATATTGTTCAACACTGAAAAACGCTGAAGATGCTTTGCGACCAGCAGTATCCAATATTACACTAAAATTGAATTTGGTATGCAGCAAAAAACAAATATATCCTTGTAAATACAAATTTCTTTCATTAATTTCTGTATATTTGAAAAAGATTTGTATATTTGAAATGTATATTTGTATATTTGTCTTTCTAAATAGTTGAAATATAGTTATTTCAATGAAAATTATTTATGGGCAAATATTGGTCGAAACAATAAAACTCTCAATACACTTCTGGGTCTGGCAACAAGATATTTTCCAAAAATTTATATTAATATCCAATATTTCATTTAACTTTAATCCTTACTTTCTATGAAAATATCAAGGGTGTAAAAAGTAAATAATTTACGGTATACGGTGTAAAAGCTCACTAAACTCTGCTGTATTTTTTAAACCTCCGAATATCTTTAAGCAGGGATTGTGTGACATGTGTATTGAAATGCTTTTTTCTGTTTCTTCGCAGGAAATCTGGCAAAAGAAGGTGAAGTCAACAATTTGCAATCCGATTGGAAATTGAATTCAGAATTTAACATTAACGCATTTTCTCAGATACATAGAATACAAGGTAGCTTTGGGAATGAAGCGACGAGTGGTCTTTTCCTGGATTTGGGTCATCATTATGAACCTGACGGTAGAAGTTATGAAAGCATTACTGTCAACGCCAAACTTAATAATATAGAATTCAGAGATCGCTTAGGCTTTAGTCTCGACGCAAAGATACTTCTGGCTGAACATCAAGATTTAAATACCATGTTAAAATGGGATTTTAGTTTCAAACCCTTATACCACCTAAAAAATGATATTACTTTTCGTTACGGCGAAAATTTCGAAGACGACACCCACTTAGTCCGCATTATTCAGAAGAATGCCTTACATGGAGATTTCGACTCATTTTCAAAAATGCATATTGAAAATGAAATAGGACTAACTATATCTTGCTTGGACATTGATACATCTGCTGCTTTTACTAGCATTTGGGACTTTGTGGAAAAGCCAAAACTGATCCTTAATTTTGGTATAAAAGTGCAAAAGGAAAAACAATCAAGACTTGATTTTAGTTATAAACATCTTTCCAGTGAACCTCTTAAAATAGCTACTGAAATTACGGTTCTTCATGATACTTATATTCTTAATTACAGAGACCAACTCGTAGAGACAGCACCTGGAAAATATGAAGGTAAAATAGTTGCTGAACGAAGTGGTGGAAAACAGGTAACGATTGACTACACTTATATAATCAAAAGTGAAAGTCATTTTCATCATGAACTTAATAGCACAATAAACTTTCCAGGAATATCAGTACCTGTAATGGAACGAGCTACTTTAGAATTCACAGCGGATACTTTCCATTTTAACAGTTTCACAGATACTGGAAAACAATCTCCATTCGAGCTAGATATCAAATTAGAACGAGGAGGTACAAATACTATATTCTTGAATTCTCCTTATGTTGATGGAAATGTCCTAATAAGTTCTCAAGCTCCCGTTCGTTCGATACAAGCGGACATCAACTTTAAAAAGGACGGAAGGCGAATTCTTGTAACCGGAAGTCTTGCTCCTGGTGGGACAAATGTACTAGACCTCAATGTTCAGTGGGATGCAGATAACGATTCAGAGCAGAAATTAGTCCTAAACGCGAAATCTTACCTAGAACGGGAAGACGACATTGAGAAGTACATGATCACAGCTACTATGAACTACGTCGGTGCCATCAATGTCGATTTGAATGGGAAATTAAGTACTGATCTTTTAAGAGGTCCACACTATTTCAAAGCAGAATTTTCAGGTAACATGGAACCAATGGCACTTGAATTGAGTCATGAAATTAAGGATAGACATTTAACAAGTGTAGCGAGGTATCTTAGGAGTGGATCTGAAAAATTACGCTCAGATTTTAAAGGAAAATTTATACAGCGAGCGAATCATTTCGAAATAGAAGCTGGAGCATATTTGTCCTCGCCTTTCAAAACGTTCGATGGGAGGGAGATCTACTTTCGAATTATGGCAGATTCGAATGAAGCAACAAGGGATTTCATTGCAGAATATCGAATCAGGCCTATGACTATAATTAACTATGTCGCGAAGATTGATTATCAGAGGAAAAGAGGCTGGCCTGGTCAAATTAGATCAAATCTCATAGTCTCACAACATCAGAAATCTATTTATGAAGGAAGCACTGCCATTGATTACGGTAATGGAAAATATACATGGAAAACTGTTTTTACTCCATTTACTAAACGAAAAATTAACTTCGTATTATCCTTTGAACATGCTGCAAGATTCGCAGCTTTTCATCATTCTATGTCTGCATCTTTACAGTATCTTCAATCTCTGGAATTAAATGCAGTAGCGGATTTAAGGAATAGTGAAGATGCAAAAATAGAATCTAAATTTGATGTTAATAATAATAAACTGTATGAAGTTAAGTCCACATTGAAAGCACGCAGTATAATTGATTTCGAAGGCGAAATCGTACTTTTTAGCAAAATTACGCCATCTCTTCATGTGTTTTCGAAAACTCAAACTTCTGGGGAAGTAACAAAATACGAGTTTAATATTGATGTAGATTCTTCAAGCATAGTAACAGGATCTGGTGAACTGAAAAAAAGAAAAAAAGGATTTAATAGCGAAATGTTTTTTAAGTATAAAGAGAAAGAGTTTTTAACAGTAACAGTGAATCAGGAGGCAAAATCACAGCGCGAGAGAAACTACTTAATTAAAGTAAACCTACCTTCCAGATCTTACACATCAAATGTTCGTTTCATCAAAGGTAAAAAAGGAAATCTAAAATACGAGACAAAATTATGTCGCAATGAGAATGACAACTGTATAAGCATTGATGTGCAAAAGGAGCCTGGCGAAGTTGATAAATGGATACTAACTTACAAGCGCGCAGACGTCGAATTTTCAGTTGAGAGAATCCAAGTCAGTACAAATGAGCTGTCCCGTTTTCACACAGTCATTTTTAAAGGAGATACACGCTATGGTTATGATTTGCAGTTTGGTAAAGAAAAAAGTGCCAGAAGTATACGTTTAGGAATTATCCTTCCATCCCGAGAAATTGTTGCAAAGGGAACATTTGAGCTCTCTTTTCGGAATCCTAAAGCAAAGCTGGAACTAGCCACAGATGTGCGAAATCATCCTGATCGCAATTTAATTGTAGACTTAAGATTTGAAAATCATCTTCGAGATGATAACCCTTCGAAACTGGACATCATTATTAGCCATGAGATATTTGAAAAGGTAAGTATTACACATTAGTGTTTTATTTCAGTTTGTAATGTTGCGCGCTCCCAACCTGCACGCAACAATAGTGGTGACTGCTATGAACTGGAAAGTATACAAATTCTTGAGAAGGGTTTAAATTCCTTTATATTCAACTTTAAAAATTACAGATGCGTGCTCTTGACGCTCACAAACTACGCCGACCCGGCGGTAAAATAAAAATAAGAAACTAAAAAAGAATAATAACAAGTGACTAACTACGAGGCTCTCTAAACGTAACTAACCTAACCGCGTTCTAAGATACCGCTGACAATTCAGCAAACTTCTGAATATTACGTTGAAAGATTTAACTATCTACCGAGGCAAGCACACAGGCCGCTAACAATTTTGAATACATTGCGCGTTCTACTAAAATTTACGTACTCTGGCATTGGCAATTCCAGGGGAAAGCAAGGCTTGACAGGAAAGATAGTTTAAACTTAAAATAAATGTTAGTTAAAATAAATATAAACCCTACATTTGCCGCTGCCAGAATTTGGTAAACTTGGAAGCAGGTCCTAGAAACGACCTGTTGAAAAGTTTCCACAATTCTGAACTAAAGTTTAAGAGCCTCGTTTACATAAAAAAACTGTTTTCTCACAAAAGGTAGAATAAATTTCTGTAGATACTTATTTAACCCTCTCTTCTTACAGCAACCTTTCCTGGACTTCAGCAATCAATCTGTTCTCTTCCTTCCAGCATCTGGAAGGAATAAGTATCAGTATCTTTCTAAATACATTATAATTTACACTTTCTTGACACTGAATACGTTTTTGTTTTTGATTGATTTATTTTTCTTAGTTACTGCTTAATTCACATTCATTCAAGTATTCAAACATGAATTTAACTTACCCTGGCTCTCCACCATGTGTGGTGTCAAACGGGAATATTCGTGTTTTAGTATTGCAACACTTCCCCTAACCACAATGATTTGTTAGAATTCAACGACCAAATAGACACACCTTACTCGACATTCCAAAACTCGATGAGCTATTTTAACATTCTTAATATTCAAGTGTAGGTGGAGAACCCTACAAAACACATTCATTATAAATTCCCCCTCATTCATCTTTAGACATGCAGGCTTTCGCTCTAAAGCATGATTTTATCTACGGTTTAATACTTAAATTTGAATTCATTTCTTTTGAGCATTTACTTTTAGCATCTAAAATTTTATGCTTAAATCTAGACTAAATTCTACTTTTACATAACTTTCAAGTATTTACGTATATTTACAAAATTCTAATACATATGATTTTTACAATTTACCATAAAATGAATAAGAGAAAAATAAATTTTTACTTTACGCATTCTTCGCCAAGCTGGCGGCACTGAAACTAAAGTTCTTATTAATACAAGAATACGAAGTTATTTTTATCTTCGGCCAAATTTTGGCTTTAACATAACAGAATTAGTCTTTCTACCAACAGAAACTGCTTTTTCTTAGATTTTATACTTAAAGAAAATAATACTTTTGCCTTCGCTAAATAAAGTAAAACAAAACTAAGTCTCAACCGAGACAAATTGACTTCCGTGAAAACATAGAACTTCGTATTTACGCATAAAATTTCGGAACAAAAGAAAAAAAATTTATAGAAGATTTTAACTTATCTTTCAGTTTTCGATGATTGGAACTCCGACATCCTCTTCTGGCAGAACTGCTCTCACGATATGGAATTCATCGACGTCAGTCGTCTCCTTTGTGTCCTTCGAGTGTCGTCCATGTTGATATTTCTTTTTCGCCCTCTGTATGCTGGCCTCTTGGAGTGGTAGTCGTCGGGTTGCTTTCTTTTCCGTTTTGCTCCTAGACGGCTGGTCTTGGCGTCCTCCGGTCTGGAATCATGCTTGAATTTCTTCTGTTGGTGGTGGTCTTTTCGTTCCTCCAGCTGTCTTTTCGTTCTCGGGAACGGCGGCCTTGTTTGCACCTGAAACTCTGGCCCTGGAAGCGTTCTCGTCGATGCAGAATTTCTACTGCGATCCGTTGTAAGTGGTGTTTTTCTCTTTACCACGGTTTCTTTACCCGGTGCATCTGTATTTTTGTTTTTCTTAAATGCTGGAGTCTGAAAGTTTTCACTTTTTCTTTTTGGTACCGTCGTCCGGGTTGTAGAAGGGCTAGGTCTCTCTTCAGTTCTCTGCTTCTTGGGTGGTGGAACGGTTGTCGTTATTTCTGGACCTTCTACTTCTTTTAGGCTTGAGTCCTGCAAGAAACTTTTAAAGATTTCAAAATCATTTGGATTATAGTATTTTTTCACCTGGTCGGGACTTGCTTTACAGATCTCCCCTCTCTCGTTCTTAAGGTACAATACGACTCCTTTGATTTCCTGAATTACATAGGGGCCTTCAAATTTTGGAGCTAACTTTGCAGTAAAATTGTCTGGGGCACTTGATAAAGAAAATTTCCGCTTCAATACTTTATCCCCAACTTTAAAATCTGCTTCACGGCGTTTTCTATCGTAATACACTTTTTGCTTATTTCTTGCCGTATCCGAGCTTTTAAGCGCCTGATCAATAAGTTTTTGCACATCTTTCTGTTTAAACTCTTGCTCTCTTTGTTTCACAAAGAATAATTTATGTAAAGGTGTAGTTAACTTTCGGACTAAAAAAAATTCTGCTGGGGTTTTTCCCATAGTGTCGTGATTTGCCGTTCTTAAAGCATAAGCTAATTCATTTATGTAGCCATCCCATTTATGTAGCTTGTGATGTGTGCTAACGTAACTGCGAATTATTTTTACGATGTTTTTATTCACTCTTTCATCTATGTTTGCCTGTGGTCTATACGGAACCATTTTGATATGGCGTATGCCAAGTCCAGTGCATATGTTTTCAAATATTTGACTAATGAATTGTTTTCCGTTATCGCTAATGACTTTTATCGGTGCACCGTATTTTAAAATGTATCTGTGTAAGAATGCATCTGCGACTGTTTTGGCTGACGCGCGTTTAAGTGGAACAATTTCTGCCCATTTTGAAAAATGATCTACAATTACTAAAAGAAAACGATTTTTATTTAACTCACTCTGGGGTAAAGGACCAAGAAGATCTATGCCTAAAATTTCATTCGGAAATGTAGCGCGAATGCTATTTAAGTACCCGGCCGGGCTGTAATTAATATCATTTATTAACTGACATTGATTGCAGGACCTGACATACGCAGTTACTAACAGCTTAACAAGTCTGCATAACAGCTTAACAAGTCTGCATAACAGCTTAACAAGCAGATGTATAATGGCGCTGATTTGGAACAAGGAATGTAGGATTTTTAGTTTATTTAATTATGGCAAAGGACGCTAGGGCTATTTGCGTAAGGGAAGGAACGTCGGTGACATTTAACGGCAAACTGGTTGGTATCCACGTTACACTCGGAAAAATCACTGAGGCGCCCATGCAGCCAACCCGTTCGTCTGCAAACGGACCCAAGTCGAACTGCTTAAGTGTTCAATGACTTTATCGCTCGGCTGCTGGTGGGCACCAAGGAAAGCAAGAAGCTTGCAACTTTAACATTTTATAACTTAAAGAGTGCATCTTCGCTTGAGGAAAGTGGGACTTTAGAAAATTTTAATTCTTTTCATTGATTCTTGAATTTTTCCCATTTTGAAGAAGAAGTCAGATTAATAGAGTACGCGAGAAAACATTTTTGAGTAGTTTGTATTTCTGTTACAATATTTTTATAATAATACAGTAAACTAGAGCCGGAGCCCCTGCCCTCGAAGGTTCGAAGCCTCCCATACAAGGTAAATAGAATTGAGACTAGGGCCTATCCGAGAGGGCGCCACTCCTTCTGGTCGCTGCAGAGGGAACAAAATTCATCGGAGAAGAGACCGACAGGCGACCATCACTAAGAGATCCATAGGGCCGTTCTCAACTCCGACTACTCAATTCACAAAGTTACAATTCCCACAAACGGGGTCACCACGTCCTCTCGCGGTACTATATAGACACTACAAAAGCCAGACATCGTCCGTCCCTCTACACCGACCGAGAGGAGCCAACCCCCTCGAACGGCCATCGGAATCTGACCACATAGCTTCCCCACAGCCAAAGCCCTCCTGCCAAACCCGAACCGACCACCGAATAAACGATGGTTCTAATCTATGTGAAGACTGATTATTTGCTCTGCAGGCCGAAGCTGCCTAGACACAAGTTTATCCAGTGGCCTGGAAAAGCCTGTTATAATAGTGCAATATAATAACCAAAGATAGAAAAAGCGAAAATGGAAAAGCCGAATATAGAAAAAATAAAGCATGTGAGGCATATTTCGTAAAGAGCGGAAGCTCCATGTGTATTAAAACTGAATTTGGGAAAGAATGTCCAGCCAAGTAAAAGTGAGTGTAGAAAAACAATGATCATTGACGTAGATTTTATTTCAGTAGACGCGCTTGCAGCGATATCACACTCTTCAGTAGTAGTAGTACTTATTTAGTTGCAGCTTAAAATTGCGATAGTACTGTACCTGTTGTAACTTTAAAAAAAAGGAAAGAAAGAAACAAGCTGAGGCCAGTTCCAATTTAAAATAAACATATAAAATATAAGTAACACTGAAAAAGTCAATAGTATTGAAACGTTAAAAACGCTTCTGCTAAAAAAAAACCTACGTCAAACAGTGTTTGTTTTTTCTTATACTCAAAAGTTAAATTTGATTATCTTTGATTCTGGGAATTTTTAGAGTTCGTGTTCACTGGAGTTAAGTCATGCCAGAAACTATATTTGTATATTTTTTACTTTTCAGCCTATTGAAATAGAACTGATCGGAGACCTCCAGCCTTCTTCTAATAAATTTTTTATTGCCAAAGCTACAATGGATTATTCTAACAATCCTGAGGACAAAATCATTGGAAAATTATTTCTTGAGAAAACGGAAGGAAGAAGCGGAAATATACTGCTCAACGTTTATCATCAAGGTAGAAATTTTACAGAGCTAATCAAAAAAATGTTTATTTTTGTAAGAATACTAAAGAGAACCCTTTTTTTAAGGGTTTTAAAAAACACACACAATTGTATATTTCTGTGTGTAAGCCGGATCATTTCATCAAATTCTTTGCTACTGAATTTTGAGGGTTGGCTTGTATTAGAATTTAAAGTGATTTAAAACTAATTCATTCACAAAAACGACATTGTAAATAAAATAGAAAAAAAATTTATTGTATTTAATTCTAATATTTTCTATTTAAACGCCCGGACACTTGCTTCTTAAGCATTCGTTAGAAATGGCCGAACCATTGGTCATATAGCCGTCTTATCACCGGGAAAACTGCCACAGTAGGGCGGCTCAAATTCTGCCAAAGGTACTTCCCATTTTACATGTTCCATACTTCAGCAAACGTAGGATTTATATGGATTTTTTATGGTTGTCCAAATTTTTTGGATAAATTTTTCTGAGTTGCCTCTGAATTGTTTTGTTTCTGAGTTGATTTTTTAAATAGTGTATTTTAATAAAAACATTATTGGAAATTTTTATATTAGTTAAATGTTTTAGGGAATTTTATCAACAAATATATAAGAGAAGAATACTTCCAGTTTAAAAAGAGTTATTTCATTTCATTTATTTTTTTTTTTTATTTTTTAGATGAACAGCACTTGGATTTTGTAATGAAAGCAAATGGATCTTTGAACGGTGATGAAAGAAATTTTGCAATTTTATGGAGCTGGAAGGATGATTCCGGAGCCAATGTAGAAGCCTACATACTTGGTAACTTCCCAAGAAATGAAAACAAATTCTCTTTTATAGTAAGTGCATCCATTTAAATTAAGATTTGTGATATACTTTGTAAGTTATGTAGTGTAAGATAACTTAAATTTGCTTTACAGCCTAATGATTAACCAATGATTTATTTAACTGTTTTAGCTCCTTGCAACTGCTTTATTTATGACATAAAGTCAAATCCAATTAAAAACTACATTACTATTTATTATGCTATCTTGATGTTTTATAAGCTTAAAAGGATAACACAAACTACAACGATGGCTCGTTTTCATACGAAAATTTCAAACATGACTTACCCTAATTGATAAGTTTCAGTGGATTTATGCAAAATATCCTAGTTTCAAAACTTTGCAGTAGCTCTGAACTACTGCCCTTGGCAGTACCTAAATTCATAGAGTAACTTACCAAGGCATAGCAGCTGCACTGGCTTTCAAAAGTTAAGCAGCAAATTGATAAAATGACAATAAATCGGCTAAAGTAGTTTGAAACTTGAAATTTGAATATGTTGCAAATAAAAGCAAGCTGCAACGAGTAGCATTACACAAACAGCAGGTGCTGCCATCGCTTTGCGCAAATACAGCTTAAATCCATCTGTTTATGAGGGAATCATTGTTCAATGAACTTCGAATATTAAACAATTTCGAGGCAGCCGAAGTGTAAAAATGAGTTCGAGGCGACATTTGCCAGGAGAATTGTGTTATAAAGCCATAGACCGATTAGAAGCAGGTGAACGACAATCTGACGATGCACGAGGGCTGAATTTTGACCGTAAGCATGTTGTTGTAATGTAAGTAGGTTGTCGAACGAATTTCTAATTATTGTTTCAGCCTCTGGAAAACGTACCGAAGGTCTACTTAGTGCACGTCGCAACAGGACTGCAACTCCATCTCAGTTTAAATGTACTCTTTTTTCTGGATAGCATAAGCCATGGCAATACGCAGAAGGCTATATAAAGAGAACTAAATGCTAGGCAACCTTCATTGTTCATCCGCTTACTTCCTACCACCGGAGAGAGCCTTTCTATTGGGCACATAGTCATGTAAACTGAACTGGAAATCAGTGGAGATTTGTTGTGTTAGCAGATGAATCCCATTTTGCTTTACAGAATGATTCTCAGTGTGTTTACTTATGAAAATTAACAAACACTCGACATCTTCCGCCTAACATAACGGAAAGAGATACTGATGCGAAATGTCCAGCTGTGGTAAGATAGTTTCCACGCAAAGCGGGTTTAGGTTTCCAGAAAATGGCAAGGGAAGGCAGAGTTGCAATATTTGGCAGGAATTCGGCCATTTGGCGACGTTTGGGGACAAAATTGGCGATATGTCATAGACGGATGGAGAACCTTCTAAAACGAATTCTTGCCGGTTTGGCCTAGAGTGTTCTCGAAGGCAGGACGAAAGCTATTGTAGTGGGGTGCACTACTAGGAGGTGTTGTAATGTGACAATCTATCCAAACATATGTCTAGAAATCCTTAATCAATTTACATGTGCCCAATATTTACTGGCATGAATTCTAATTGATAGTACATTGCAAATTAAAATCTAGTATCAAGAATAATTAAATATTTCACTTACCCAATCACCCACATGCATGAGACTTGCGGAGTCAAATTTCTTTTTCCAATTTCACATTTATTTTATCAAAAACACATTTTCTGGATTAAACATATATTAGTTAGGACACAGCACATAAAATATCAAAATATCATAACTTAGAATATAAAACGTGCGAATCTAAAATGGAACAGTAGACGAATGCCGAAAACGTGACTATTCGGAGATAAATCACAATCCGGTCTCATCGTACATATATGCAGTCGAAATTTTCTCCTATTAATTTCGTGCAGTGACCACATCCTTGTTGTACATGTACAAGATCTAATATTTTTACTTTCACTTTTCATTAACACACTTAACAGGATCACTTGGTGACACACCGCTTGTAATGCACATTCTGGAGTCGAACACCTATTGATAATCTGCTTGAGAGGTTTTAGAAAGTTACCGTGGCAGATGGATTTTTAAGCAGAACATTTTCATCTAAATATATTGCAGTATGCTTTCTTTTATGCAAAAGTATGCTGACAATCCATGTTCGAATTTGCAGGAAGGATGAAACTCCATCAGCGAGATATGCATGTTCAAAGCCCCGCACATCGTACGGTCTCGCTGATTGCCAAGCGACAGCAGGTAGGACACGGGCAAAGCAGTCTGACCAGTGCTTATATACACACGTGCAGTTCCGCGATTAAGATTAATTTTGCGATGAGAAACTGCGTGGTATGAGAAGTTACTATTCTCACAGCTATATACACCCTGCTGGTACGAGAAGTAGCAATTAGTCAGTCCCTCGTCTAGCGAGTTGATTGTCAGTCTAGTGTTGAGTTGCTCGTCGAGAGTATCGCGAGTCTAGCGAGTGCATCGTCGAGTCTAGCGAGTGATTCGTCGAGTGCATCGCGAGTTGTAGCGTGGAGAGTCTCGAGAGTACGTTGAGTTCCGAGAACGGCCGAACAGATTCGGGAGCTGTACTCTGGGACTTTGTTGTGAAGCTGTCTTCACCGTTATGGCCCGATAGTCTGAAGGCTGTGTTGTTGATTGTTTCAGCGTGCTTGCCGTAGTTTTTCGACGACTGTAAACGTGATTTTGGAGCTGCTCTGAGTAACACGCCTTAAATAAATCGTGTCTGATTCTTCATCAAGTGTTGTCGTCAGTCACTCCAAATTCATGAACCCGTACAAGAAACGCAACAATACCTATGTAGGAGGTAATGTTCTAAAAAGGGGTGGAGTATCTTTAGGTGTAAGGGAGCGTACAGACCTGTATATGCTGCCACATAGAAATCCCAATGTTCAGAGTTTTAGAGACAACATACTGTATCGTATTATTTTTCCTATGTTTCCGCAACTGGTGATACCATCATTTTGCAAGTGGATAATACTCGTTCTCACACTGCTCGCCTCGTGCACCAATTTTTTGAAAAAGAGACTCTTGTCCAGATCAAGTAGCCAGCACATTTTTCTCAACTTTAATCCCATTAAGCATATGTGGGACGGTCTCGGGAGGTAAGTTGCTGGCCTCCAATCTTCTCCCCAAATACTAGATGGGCTTAGAACTGCTTTACCTATCAGTGGTCATTGCTATCCGTGCAGCTCATTGACAGTATGACAAACAGCATAAGACATCGCGGGTAGGCGGGTATTGCTGTTCGGGCTGGTCGTACTCTATATTGAAATTTTTTTGTTTAATTTGTATGCCCGATTTTAGAAGATTTTATGTTCCTGTTGATTTCAAAATGTTGATATAGTAGCAATTATTATCAGAAATTTTCCTCCAGGTTGCTTGCATGCTTTTTGGGTTATCGTCAGCGTTCTGCTTGTTGTTTAACTTTTGGAAACCAATGTATAACCATGTGTCTACTTACAGGGACTGCTGGAAAGTTTACTCAGTTAACACGGTTGTGTCTCTACTAGTGCTCGAGCGGTAAGAGCACTAAAAGTGAATAGTTAGATATAAGTTTAAATCCGGCGAATGGGCTGGCTGCATGGGAGATTTCATGGTTTTCCCAGCTGCAACATGAATACTAGTTAATTTCTTTTAAAACGTCCTCATTAAAGTATTCCTCTTCCTGTAGGAAGATAATGCTCCTGCGCTTTGCAAGTAATCAAAATAAAATCAATTCAATAGTTAAGATTAACCTTCTTCTTTTAAATTATACCGCTTGCCATTAAACTTGCGTAAACTTTCTAGTGAGAAAGAGTACTTTGCGACATGAATAAGATAGATTTTTGAAACAAATGTAACTGCTAGTAAAATTTAGGAATAATTGAGACAGCTTTGCTGTTTTGGAAAACGTAATTTGTAAATTGTTTGAATAAAAAGAATGATGTATGACATATTAGAATTGATGCATTAAAAGCATTAAGCATGGTGCATTAGAATGAATTCAAAACCTTTTACAAATATTAAAATCAACTTCAATGCCTAATTTTGTAAAAAGCGTTTAAATATAATGTTTAGTAAAATTATAAATTGAAAATACAGACTGATTCAGAATTCATCATCAATATTTGGTCGGGAGGTAGGAAATAGAAAAGGAAGGAGTGCTACAAGGTCCACAGCACTATCAACAGTGTTCTCGTACGCCATGTTTTTCATAGCACCCCATACAAAGAAATCGATTGGACATAAATCCGGTGAACGTGGCCAAGAAACTGGTCCACCGCGACCAATCCATTGACCTCCAAACTTTTTGCTTAGAAAAGCACGCACAGCATTGCAGAGGCGTTAAGGAAAACTAGTTCATATTCACGTCCCACATAAAGAAAATCATGAAAACTCCAGAGCATCCAGTCTTTTGACCGATATTCGAACCCGAGTCGAACTACCAGTATGTAGCTGTATTAGAACTCAGCCACTGGTGGACCTCAAGAATGTTTAAATAGAAAAAATATTGAAAGAATATAATTTCGTTTCGAGAAATAAAAATGCAAAGTTATTACATGATATTATCGCTTATTTTCTTAACATTAACCGATTTTAAATTAGTAACTAACAAATAATTAGACAATTAACCTGAGGTATGGAATAACACTTTTCTGTTTCTTACATTTTCTAAATATAAATTATTCTATAATTTTAGGTGCGAGCTGTGTGTATAGATTTTGGAGAATTTAAGTGAGAAAGCAAAAACATCATTCCCTTTAAAAAAGCAATAGAAATTGTTAATTTTTTCTCTCCTTACAATAGGAAATTCGAAACCGCATTATTACATTAAACAAATTTTAAAATAAAATTTTCATTTCGCCTGTTTTAAAAAATGTCTTTTCAAATACTTCTGGTTTTAACAAGTGATATTTGATTTTTTTTACACTCATCAAATTGAAATTAAAATTGAATTAAGTGTTCATGATCTCTGAAATTGAATCTTCTGTCAAATAAAGCGAAAACGAAATTTCATTGGTTAGTAATAATTTCCTCGGAGTCAAAAATATCCTTGCCGTCCTTCTCACCACGCGAGGATATTGTAAATTCTCCAAATGTTATTTCAGTCACTGATGGCTATTTATGATGTCAAGAAGCCTGACAAGGTGTTTATGTTTTCAAGGAGTCTTACCTCTACTGTATTTTTTTCTTCTTCCACATCATCCTGTTTCCTCAATTAGAAAGCAGTTTGTCACGATTTAGTCTGTACCTAATGCTTAAGCCATCTCTTACTAATGAATAAGATACGGTGAGGTTGCTATTTTATGAGTTTCTCTAAATGTATATATTTGTCCAAGCTTAAGAATACAGTTGTCCAAAAAAATTTTTTTAAATAGAAGCAAAACACTTTTTTAACAGGCTTTAAGCTGCAACAGAAAAAAGTAACAAATATATAGTTGTAAGCTTGCTAAGAACTAGAAAATGGAAGTATTTTTTTGTAATGAATTTCGCTCATCCGAAGCCAATGGATCAAAAGATCAATTCTAATAAGAATAAATGCCAATAAAAATCAAAATAAAATTAGAAGAATAAAAGAAGGAGAATGCAGTCCCATGTGAAATAAGAAATAAGGTCCAAAAGCAATTTGTAAAAGACCAAAATAAACCAAACATACCTTATAATTTAAGCCCACTAAAATGTAGAGTCTCCAGTAGAAAAACAGGGCATAGTATCTGATAAAACAACATGTAAATTGAAGACAGAGTTTCCTAATTAAGTCTGAGGCTAAAAGGTCTAGAATTAAAATTATATTTTTATTATATATACATATATATTATATATAATAGGTACACTCTGTATATATATATATATATAATAGGTACACTCTGTATATATATATATATAATAGGTACACTCTGTATATATATGTATATAATAGGTGCACTTTGTATATATATATATATATAATAGGTACACTCTGTGTTCACGAAAGCCGTTACACAACTTTTTCTCAACCGTTGGTCGTAGACATGCACTTTCAGTTACAAAATTGTTTTAAATGACGCAAAGACTTATGTTTTGGAATTTTTAAATATATAAATGCCAAAATGAGAATCTGCCTCATTCAAACCATTTTTGTAAGTACAAGTACAGGTCTACGACCTACGGTTACTCAAATAAAGGCCGAGTAAGGACTTATGCAACATAGTATATACGTAGGTATAAACAAAGCCCGAAAGAAAAATTGTAATGCATAACTGATTTTTAAACACGCATAAAACTACAATAACACAAAATAGCTAATTTAGATTTAAATTTGTGTATGCGAAAAATCGGAAATATTTAATAATATGAGTTTCTTTCACCCAGGGCCAGTTGACAATTTAAAAACGTGTGCAAGCCCAAGAATAGTAGTACTGTAATGTGGTGGGAACAACTTATAAAAATTAAAATGCATGACATATTGAAGTACATTGCAAGAATACTGAAGATGTGTGAATAATGAAATAAATATCAATATTACAAAGCAATAACCTCCAAAAAAAAAAAACCCTCAAATTTCCTCTTATTTTAAAATCCAATTATAAAAGCATGTAAGAGGGAAAATAAACATAATCGAAAGACAATAAAGTTACATATATGTCTCAGAGAAGCATACATATAATTCCATTAGCTGAGTTTCTGATCTCGCCAGTCCACTCATGAAAATATTTTTTGTAGGTGGAATTAATTATCATTTGGTTCTGGGTGAGAGAAACTCACATTATTAAATATTTTCTTCTAGTTTGCCTGAAAAAACTTAAATTTAATTACTTTATCTTACAGCATTTTTATGCGGGTTTCTTAATATGCATTTTTTCTAGAAATAATTCTAAAATTATATTGTGAAAAGAATAATTGTAAGTAATGAAAGAGGACAAGAAAGTTTTGCTCTATTTAAACAATAAGCTTCATAGAAATTCTTAATTTATGTATTAAATTTTGAGAATTATAATGTGCCTTTAATTTTCTAGTACCATAGACCTAGGCTTAGTTATAGTTTGGAAGGAACTGTTTTAAAACCTCAGTGCCACCTAGAAGACAGCTGCGTAGTGGAAACTACATTCACGTCTATTTACAAGGGCGATACGACAAAAGCGACACTTCTTACTGATTATAATACAGGATGTCGGGAGCTAAGACTTTTCAATGAGGAAGGTAGTATTCAAACTTAAGTTTATAAATAGTACTTAATTCCATGTATCTAGCAAAAGAGCATGCAAAATTCATTTGACTATTTATATACTGACCTTTGTTTCCAGTTCATAATGAGGAAACAATGATGTAAACGAAAGGTGAGCATTCGTTATGCCTGCCGTTAATTAACGCAATTACAAGAAGTTTCCTTAATGAATAACTTTCATTAATATGCATAACATTTATTAATTAGTACATACAATAATTTTATCCGAAATAACATTGAGCAATTTAATTCACAATTGATATCATTACAGAATACAAAAATATAACTTAAATATTCAAGAAGTGCCAAAAACATTGCTTTTTATGCATATTAACTAGCATAATCATTGCCTGCATTTTTATTAAAATGCTAGCATTGCATGTGGTCTATCAAATTAACTTCGTCATAAATAAATACTAAGAAACATCATTGAATAGAAAACTTAAACTTTCTCTGACAGACAGTGACTCACTTTACCTGCAGTATCTATCGGATTAATGGTATAGTATGAAGTGAAGAAGTTTAATTGAAAATTTTCTATAAAGATTTCTTTTATTTTAGTTCATTTGGTGCATATTTTTAATGAAAACCTGCTACCGAATTTGCAACTTCAGTTAATTTTTAGCCCAAAGGAGCAAGGTACCCAGAAGTGCTAATAATTTTAATTGTTTCGGCATTTTGCGTCGTCCGCTATAAAACGGCATTTTACTTTTCAAATTGCTGCTACCAAATATTAGATACCTACGTTACATTTAAAGAGATTTAGTAATGAAAAATATGATATACACTTATGCAGAATGCATGAGTGTATTGTGAAAAAACAGCGGTACCTACAGACATCAAATTTTGAGTCAGATTTAATAACGTAGTCTTCAACTCGAATATGGGCATCTGAAAGTCCGAATTTGGAATTTGTTTTACTATCTATTTCATATTTTGTAAAACTGTAACGAATTTTTGAGTAACAAACTCAATGATTCCCAAGCGAGCAATGGCAACACTGTACGGGGAAAAAATATCACCAGCGCTCGAGACTGTGTATTGGGAACTCTAAAGACATGCTCTTTTTAAATTATTTTGTGATATTGCTGTTGAATTGAATTTTATGGTTTAGGCTCGAAGAACATGATATTTAACGAAAGAAAGTAACACACAAAACGTTAAAAACGCGGCTTTAGGCGTAATATATAATCTAAAAGCTTTCAGATTTTTTTTACTTTATTTAATTTGCATTAACTAATAATAAATTTCGAAATTATTTCATATAGGCGAAAAGACCAGAGTCATTGAATTTTGCATCAACCTACAAAGCAATAAGTTCATTTCCATCGTGATGGAGAGCCTGGACGAGGATTTGCAGTGGAGGTTCGATTATTCGTTAGAGGCAATTCGGAAGAGCTTAACAGTAGTAAATTTGAGGCAGCAGGGTAATCCCGAGTTTCTTGGCGAATTTTTGGTATGTCTTTATATTCCTAATGTTTTAGTAACATTTTAGAAGGGAACATTTCGCACGACAATATACACTGGTGTGCAAAAATTAAGGACGAAGTCGAAAAATTAGCATATCAGCTGAACGAAGAGGCAGAGCGAACAGAAAGACCAATCAGGAAATTAAAGTGATGTACGGTAGCACATGCGCAGTTTATGCAGGTAGACGTAATGGGGGAGTGTCTGAGTAGTATAAAGCATGTTGTCGGTGTAAGATCAGTATTTCTGGCAAAGAGATTGCACGCCGTATAGCAGTTAAAATCACACCGAGTTGCTGCCTCAGCGAGAAATGGAGAATAATCAATCTGTTAGACGACATCTGGATGCTTTTACCCGAGGTCGAATCATTGGGAAGTTGGAAGGCCGCAGTGTGACAAGTGCGGCTGCAGAGTTCGGAATTGCTTACAGCATCGTTTCACGACTTTGGAGACAATTTCAAACTACAGGAACAGCTATCCGGAGGTTTAGTAGTGGTCATCCACGAGGAACCACACCCGCAGATGACCAGTATATTGCCTTACAGGCCAGAAGAAACAGGCGGCAGACAGCGGGAGAAATCGCTAGACACACGACACAGGCGAGTGGACGATATCGCGTTTTACCGTGGCCAGAAGACTGCACGGTGGTGGTCTGTTTGCAAGACGCCCTGTACGGTGTGTACCTCTAACGCCTGTCCATCGGAGAAGGCGTTCTCTGTGGTGCCGGGAACACCGGAATTGGAGAGACAATGAATGGGGACGAGTACTCTTTACTGATGAGAGCAGATTCAGTCTGAGTAGCGATTCTCGTCGCATACTCATCTGGAGAGAGCGGGGAAGCCGCAATCATCCCTCGAACATCATTGAAAGGGACAGGTATGGAGGTGGCGGTGTTCTCCTTTGGGAAGGCATCATGCTTGGTAGTCGTACAGACCTTCACATCTTCGACGCAGGTTCAGTCAACGGGACTCGTAATTGTAACGAGATTCTTCTTCCATATGTGCGTCTTTTTAGAGGCGCTATGGGTCCGCAGTTCCTTTTCATGGACGACAATGCACCATGTCATCGCACAGTAGCTGCCGAACAGCTCTTAGAGAGTGAGGATATTGAACGTATGGATTGGCCGGCACGATCTCCGGATCTCAGTCCCATCGAGCATGTATGGGATTTTCTAGGCAGACGCTTGGCAGCTCGTACTTTACCGCCAGTAACGATTCCGGAGCTTCGATTGGCGCTGCAAGACGAATGGGCAGCAATGCCTCAACAACTCATTGACACCCTCATTCTCAGCATGGGCAGACGCTGTGAAACCTGCCTAGCAGTCAGGGGAGATCATATTCCCTATTAAAGACCGGATGTTTCTTGCTGGACACCCATCACAGGGATGTTTCGGCCTTCAGTCGCATTGCGCGCCATGCTACTTTTTCAATAAAGCTTCTTTTTATCCCTCTGATTTCTCTTTTAGTAAGTGTTGCTTACATTACTCATGTCCTTACGTATTGGGAATCTTACGGTATTAAATGTGTTGATTTGGAAAGCTTTTGTACAAAGTTATATTGAAAAAACCGTCTCGTCCTTAATTTTTGCACACCAATGTAGTGTATTACTTTAACGTTTTAATTTAATTTTGTTTGTTTGTTTATTTATTTATTTTTGCAATTAAAAATGATGGGACATGTTTTCAATCATCTGTCACAAGTATTCCAGTCTGAACAAGCTGCTTTTACTGTATAACAGCTTCAGTGGTGCCTCAGACGTGCCCCTTACGGTACATCAGCTTTACTAAATTGTTATTTATCTAGAAATATTTTCGAAATCGAAACGCCTTTGTAAAAATTTATTTAAGAAACGTTTCTATGATTTTACTTCCTCTTTCGACGTAAAGGAAGTATTGTGATCGCAAAAAAATTCGGGTATCATATCCCAACGGAAATATCCATTTGACCGTTCCGGAATGCATTTGGTCGATTTTTTTGCGTGATATCTGTACGTACGCAGAAAATAAAGGACTCTTTTATCCAAAACGGATTGCAAAATTGATTTTAAATGGATTCAAAAGGGATTTTCTTCGTGGCGTCTGTACATATGTGGCTATCTCGCATAACGCAAAAATGATCATTTTTGCGTTATGCGAGATGCCGTAGGATGTTGAAATTTTATATATGGGACTGCTATAACATTAATTGCGTACCTCCCTTTCCTACTTCCCTTTCTGAAATAATAGAGGAAACCAAGCAGCGACCAGAATGTCAGTTTTGCAAGTGGGAAGACGAACAAAGAGCGTGAGATTGCGCAGCAAAGACTTTTTATTCTAAGGCATGATTACATTCGGATCACATAAAAAGAATGTTGACATTAAGCGAAATAAATTTCAGACACATAACAAATTAATATTCAGATGCTAGGTTAAGATTTCATCGCATTCCAGGAATAATTGCGCAAAAGAGACCAGAGGTGAAAGGTTTCTAGGGTTAGGATATGGCCAAGTCCTCATACTGATTTAAAATTACTTGCTTTAAAATGGGAGTCATATCTATTTTGCTTACATTATGATAATCATCAGACATTTTTTTCAGCAGTTTCCCTAGCTTCTTAAGTTGGTGGGTATACCTTTTTAATTTTCAAGTAAGGGCTAAGGTAATTTCCTATACATTAAATAAGGTGGTGGACATTTAGTTACAGAATGTGGACAAACGGAAGTTCACATGTCCAGTTTTTGACGAAACCGAATATTATCCTATTAATTGGTGTTTGATTTGAGAAACGCTGTAGTCTACAAAAACTTTCTGAAATAGAAAACGTTTAAGGGAATATGAGTAAGGATGTCTATTTAAATAATCCTCTTAAGAATAATTTCTAATGTTTATGCGAAAATACGCAAAATGAAAAGATTATGCTAATCATTATGCAAATAATGAGTATGGAAATTCCTGCATAAATACCAAGTTGCAAGAATTATTAAATAATTAAAATCATATATTTGCAAAAGTAAGTATGATATAGGTTAAGATAAAAAAAAATGGCCGAACAAGTATTAATTTAGAAGTCAAGCAACAAAAAACAGCGTTATATTTGCAAATTTTCACAGGACTAGTTTCGGTGGTTTTACCGAACCATCATTCTCGCCAAAGCTCAAATGAATGATGTAAAATACGTGCAATTTCATTGCACGTATTTTACAGAAATTTAACTTTTGGGTCGTTTATTTTCCTATAAATAAAATTCCGAGGTCCGTACTCAAGGACCCCATTCCGGATATGAATTTCTGGGGTATTTACAGGATTTCTTGCCAGTGAGGTTTAATTTACATTGGTCAAAATAAAAGAGCATTAAAATTTCGCATTAAGGAAGATGAGGCATATGTTAGAAAAAAGAAACACAGAAGTCTTTTGTTGCCCAGCATTGTTGGTCTGAAAATCTCACTTTCAATTTATCTGCAGCCATCATTATTCAAAAAAACATCTTCCATTGGTGAATTAGATTTTCTAGAGGCGTTTCACATTCAAAAATATTTCTATTCTATAATTAAGACACAATAACACGCCGAATAAGTACTAATTCAGAAATCAAACAACAAATATCAGCTTTAATTTTCAAGATTTTCGCAGGACTAGTTTCGATGGTTTTACCGAACCACCATCCTCAGCTGCAAAACCGCAAATGAACAAGATAGATTCCTATCTAGGATGGTGGTTCGGTAAAACCATCGAAACTAGTCCTGCGAAAATTTTGAAAATTAACGCTGATTTTTGTTGTTTGATTTCTGAATTTCTATTCTAGTTAACAATCCTAATTGCAATTCGTCTTTGCCTTCAGCCTTTAAGGGAATTATGTTTTATTTCTCGTTTAGTCAATAGATGGCGCCAGTAGCTTAACTCCTGCCAGCCATTGTTATCTTATCTTATATAATCACTATATCTTACTTCATTCATTTGCGCTTTAGCAGCTGAGGATGGTAGTTCAGTAAAATCATCGAAACTAGTCCTGTGAAAATTTGCAAATGTAAAGCTGATTTTTGTTGTTTGACTTCTAAATTAATATGATGTAGGTTGTCTTATCATTAAATGACTTCAGAACTTCTAATCGCTGATCGCCCGTATAGAGCATCCCCTACAGATAACGCTGAAATTAAAAAATAAATAGACGAATTATTTTATGCAGGTATAATGAAACCATCATTTAGCTCTTTTGCTGCATTTGTAATTTTAGCCTATAAAAGAAACGATAATGCAAAACCTAGATTATGTACAGATTATAGAAAACGTAACCAAATTACTAAAACAGTCCCTGAACCCATACCTAGAATAGATGCAATATTAGATCGATTAATGAATGCAAAAGACCTGGTATCTGGTTAATTGCATATCAAGTTAAATAAAAAAGATAATAAAAAATTAGCATTTACCTCTATTTTTGATCTTTATGAATTTAACAAATTACCTTTTGATTGGAAAAATTCTTCAGCTGTTTTTTCAAAGTGCTCTTCGACAAATTTTAAATAAATATCAAATTCAGTTTGCCTTATATTTTGATGACATAATAGTATTTTCAAAAAATTTTTTAAACACATTTAAAGCATCTTAAAATAATATTTGAGATATGTGAAAAAGAAAATAGAAAATTATTAAAGTGACATTTTGCTAGCGAAAATCATTTTCTAGGATATGAAGTTCAAGCAGGGAAATATTAATCCAGTAATGCAAATATTGAAATTATTAAAATGTCAAACAGTCTTTCAGAATTTAAAAGATTCTACAATTTACAGATCTATATTAGCTTTATTTAATCCAAAATATCCCTATCATGTATTTGCAGTTGAATCTAAAGAAGGTGCTAGTGCAGTTCTAAAACAATAATTTACATCCCATATTTTACCGTTCTCGAAAATTGAGATTTTATGAAAGAAATTGCGCAGTTACTGAATTAGAGTTTTTAGCTATTGTAGATGCTGTTGATAAATTTTATTGCTATTTACACGGGAAACATTTTACTGTCCATACTGATCATGCTGCCCTAGTTTGGCTTAAAAATATAAAATATCGTAAAGGCAGATTACTGAGATGATCATTGAAATTATCTATGCATGATTTTGATAAAAAAAATATAAAGGTTCTACTAATTTTGAAGCTGTTATGCTAATTAGAAATCCCATTTCCCAACATTTATGTATACAAACTAATTTGTAATCGTTAGAGGAAATTAAAGATTATCAAAGTTTAGATAATGCTTGTAACCCTAAGTATAAGAAAATTTATGATGTGTTAACTATAAAGAAACAAAGTTTGTCTAAAATTGTATCTTTTTGCACTAAATTACTTCAAAAAGCTCATATTCAATTTCATCATATTGGTGTCTGCTCAATGTTAAATTAGTTGTCATCTCAGTATAGATATTCGAAATTATTATGAACATTGTGAAGTATGTCAGCCTTATAAGAAAAGTAAATAAACGAAATTTGGCGTAATTGCAAGCATTACCATCTGTATGTGAACCTTTCGAACTGTTACCTGTTGATATTATTGGTGATTTAAATTATTATAATTTTGCTAAAATGTACACTGCGCAAAAAAAAAAAAGGGGGGGGAGGACAGTTCTATATCTCCCATTCTACTGCGCCGATTGACGAAATTCAAATTGCGTTTTTCATGTCTCGAAAGCGCGACTTAGGATATATATTATTAGATTTATATATAGCATTGTTTTAACATAGGTATTCTGAGACAAAAATCGGACTTTTCTGAAATAACGTAATAAGGTTTTTTTTCCATATTTAGATCCTACCGCTCAAATTATGCCTAGATATTAAATTTTGTAAAATTTGGTGCGAAATTTACGGAGAAATTAAAAAAGCTATCTTGACGCTAGTGTTTTCAGTTGCACCAAGAATAATTCACTTGGCGAACTTCTTAATATATAGCAACCTATTTTCTTTTCCCTTCCATAATGCCGGAGCGGAAAAAAAAGAAAAACTCTTTCCTACTTTTCTACATTGTGCATGAGCATGAAAAAACGTCACATCGTTCCTACTTTCAAATAATTTTAACAAAGTGTCTAAACCACATTTGATGTTTTATCGCTTTTTACAAATATGCCAAATTTCAAAACGCGCCAACATATAAATTCACATATACTTCGGAAATTCTGAATAAATAAATGTAATTTTTTGCAGGTATGCTTAGAAATACGTCTACTTTAAGATGATGGTAAAAATTTTATATATCATAATTAAAAATTATTTAAAAATACAAATCTTAAAAATAAATCTTAAAAAAATAGGTGAATTTTTATTTAGAATCAACCTGAATTTCGAAATGTGAAAGGAAGAATCGAATAAGTTTAATAAAAAAGAGAGATTAATAAATATATACCAAACTCAATTAACATTGAGCAGTTAAAATTTTGAGAGCTAATTTTTTAAAAACTATTCGTGCGATTTTTACAAAACTTGGTAGTTTGGCGTAATTTGAGTCGTAGAATTGAAATATGTAAAATCATTGGCATGTTATTTCTGAAAAAGTCCGATTTTGTGTCAAAATATCTATATTAGAACAATGCTATATATAAATCTAATACATATCCTAGGTCGGGCTTTTGGAACATGAAAAACGCAAGTTGAATTTCTTCAATCGGCCCAGTAGACCAGTAGAACGGCAGCTATAGAACTGTCCCATTTTTTTGGAGCAGTGTACGTTCACATTATTATAGATCATGCTACTGGATATAAAAGTACTTTTATTGAACATTTATTTTTTATATTATTATTTATTAAACATTTTATTTTGTTTAGTTTAAACTAACTGGATTTGCTGATGACTTGTTGGAGGCTGGGATTGGAAAATTACCAATTTATGATTCTCCAAGATTCAAAATAATGTGGAATTCTTTGAAATCCAAAGTTCTCCAGCCGGCTCACGAATTTAATGTTGCTGAAGTTAAGAAACTGGCTAACGATCTTCGTAATGATTTCCTAACACTTCGAAATATAGTTCTAAAACTTTTACAGAAAATTCCGTAAGTTTCACAAATAAGTAATATACCTTTAGTTATTCCTTCAATATACAGGGTATATCAGGACAACATTGACAACTTTCAGGAGAAATGCAGTACACCTGGACGATGGGAAATCACATAAATGCATGGTCGGAAACGCTTTTCTGGCGCAGTAGTGACGACTCAAAAAGCAAAAAAGGAAGGACACAAACAGTGAGAAAAAGCATGTTTTATAATGCTTTAATACAGCAGAAACCTACGAATAAGAACTAAAACAAAGAACGATCGTCATTAAAGAAGGTGTTCGAAATTACGACCCCGGACCGTGAGCCTTACATCTCCGCGTGGAAGATCTGCATCACGAATGTAAGATGCATGACGCACGGTTCTTGCATCATGGTCTGGGTGGCAATTTCGAACACATTCTTTGATGATGATCGGTTGTCTCTTTATGTTGTTCTTTTCTTTGTTTTTGTTGTACTCCGAATAATAAATACGTTTTCTCACCCCGTTCGTGTCCTTTCTTTCTTGACTTTTATGTCGTCACTATCGCGCCAGGAAAACGTTTCCGACCTTGCATTCCTATGTGATTTCCCATTGTCTATGTGTATTTTATCTGTCCTGGAAGTTTGTCAACGCTATACTGGTTCACCCCCTCCATATCCACCTTTCATGTAGTTACGTTACGTTGTGTATTTAATGCTATAAATATGTAATCCTTACGCTATGTCATATCATGCTTCAATGCTGTGTCATGTTATATCTACGCTAAGCTATAATATGTCCCCATGCAATGTCCAGCTGTCGCATAGGTCATGCCACACTGCGAATTGTATGTTGTATTGTATGTTGTATGCGAATTATATGTAAATATGTAACCTCAATATTTAGGGAAAGTGTAGAATCACCCACTGCTTGGCGCGTTTTTAAGAATTGCACATACTCAGTATCCATGTACACATCGACCTATTTTCACTTAAAAAACATCCCAGAATTGCGCAAAAATTGCATTGCGCACTCACTAGACTTTATCCATGTACACATCGACCTATTTACTCAATATATCATGTCGCTCTGCTATGTCCATATGCCATGCTATGCTATGTTGCAATACTATGCTGTGTCTTATCTATGCTTAACTATGTTATGTCGCTATACTATGTTCACCTGTCCTGCAAGTTACATTACGTTGTGTATTTAATGTTGTAAATATGTTATGTCGCTATGCAATGACTATAGTCTATACTATGCCACGTCAAAATGCCATGTCATGTCATGTCTATGTTGAACTATGTTATGTCGCCATGAAATGTCCACCGTCTGTAAGTAATGCAACGCTAGGTATTTTATGTTGTAAACATGTTATGCTCTAGATGGAGCGGGTCTTTGACTATACCCGATTAGTCTTTGAAAGCCGTCCGGGTGTTCGACCCTGCTGTCACCTGTCACCTGTACAGGTACACTCTGTATATGTTAATCGAATATTTCACTTGTTATTAGAGGCAGATATCTCTCAGACTCCCATACAACGCTTTCTGAGAAATAAACTGCTATGCGTATATAATGATTATAAAATAATTTAGTTTTTTTTTTTTTCTTTCTTTTCTTTCGCTCCCTTCATCTCTGAAACGGACATTAAAATAAGATACATGTTCAGCCTAAAAGGAATAGACGCTTTCAAAATTTTACAAATATAAGAGTTTGAACAGCATGGTTAAAATATTTACACGTTTAGAAGAATATGCCCTGAAGTTTTTATGGCAAAGTTACAAATGTCCTATATGTGATCCTTTTGTAACATGTCTCTACCAGTGGTCGAATGATTCAGATTGCTGAATTCTGATAGTTCGACCTACTCTGGGTTCGAACCCAAGCGAACGGGATGGCTGCATGGTAGGTTTTAGTAGCTTTCCCTATGTTAAACATAAATACGAGTAGATTTCCCTCAGTGTCATGGTAAAGTACCCTTCGTGTGTAAAGTACCCCATGAAGGCATCCCTCCTCTGAAGTAGCCCTCAATGGCCTTGCCATATTCCTTCAATGATAGATTCCTTTGCATTATTCAAATACCTAACACAATCTAAACATTTGAAACTTTTTATGTGATACGTTAAGACCTTCCAAATTTGTGGGCAGATTTGGAATAAAAACCTGGTCCTTGGTTTCAGTATACGTGATCTCAAATGAACTGTTGTTCGGGCTTGTATTTTGATGTTTATTCATTCTATATTATCTTTTGTTTGTTCTTCCCATTTTTGTGCAACGGAGGGTCTGATTCTTTTACAAATTCTTTTTTGTCTGTTTGATTGCTGCTTGGTTTTTGTTTTATCAGCTTGCGTACTAGGGAATGCCTGATTTCGAATAGATCGAAAAGACTCAGAAATCTTGGGATAAGAATGAGTGACATCCACTATCTTCTTTTCTTCTGCATATGATATGTCTTTGAAGACTCTTATTATTTTGCACTTCCTTTCCCTTTTCCATTTCTTGTAAGATCTAGAAAAAAGCCGGATGTTCTATTGCTGTTGATACAAAACGGTGTCTTTAAGCAACTTTCACTGTCATGGTCCATGTCTGAGTATCTAACACAGATTGCCACGATAGGAAAACTTAGAATGTCCATATTGCTGACACTGGAAACAGCGCATCTTATTGGGTATGTATGTTCGCACTGGACAATTTAAATAACTTGCTTTGATGGATCTGAAAAGAGTCAGAATGCTAGATATCAATATATATGTCTTGTGTTTATTAGTTGCTAATGTCGGCGTATCTTAATTCTTCAAGCCCCACATACGTGTTGATCTTTCACTTTGGCAATCATTTCTTCTTCTGAAACAGTTATTAGATTTGATTCTGGAATAAAGTCTCAAGAGAAATTTAACGACTTATGAGGCGGCTGATTTACGTTTCCTAGGCTCGTTAAAAGTGTAACTGCTTTTGCGTCAAAACATACGTTTCCGGATTCAGTTAATGATTTATTAATTACAGCTATCCGCAGCTGGTTTGTTTGAGAAATTCATTAAATTGAAGGATCCATACAAACTATAGAGAACAATTATTTCGGACGTTAGTCATGCCTTCACGCTCACAGAGCACCCCTGAAGCAACTTTCCACACCTAACGAAGTGCCCAGCAGATGGCAGCCAATTCATACATACGGGGCCGACATGCGAATCCCATTTAAACTAATCTAGAGTTTAAAGCAACGTGTTAGTGGCAGTTCCTCACCCCTTATCTACCAGGCTCGTTCTTTCCAGATTTACGGGTCTCCAGGCACGGAAAACGCTCAAACTGTTTTTTCTCCATGAAAAGCTAAAATAAAGGGATGCAACAGCATCTCATTTTGAGCCCCAACTTCCAAGAAGGGGGACACAAAGGGAAAAAAAAAGCAAAAGCAGAAGCCAACAAAAGAGAAAATTGAAGAAGAATAGATAAATGGAGCGAAAGTGGTCGTGAATCCGTTTCACCAAGAAGGTGAACTCCGCAAGGGTATCTCGGGATTGCCACACCCTTATTCACAAAGAATAATCCCCTGAGGGCTAAGCAAAGTGTAACTTATAACGTAACGTATCTTTGAGGTATGCTACTTCTATAATAATGGATGCTTAATTTTCTTCGAAAATGCTTTGTAGCCATTATATGAATATATTTGTGAAAAGTGCCTACCTTAATTAGACTTAGGTGATTTTAATATGACTCATGCCCAATTTAACCACTGTCTGCTAACATATAAAGTAAAAGGGACTTCTAGACTAGAGTATTAATTGTAGTATAAATTGATGCCTAGAATAAAGACATCGTTATGACACCTTTTGCAACTCTTTACTAGTTATTATAGTACTGTTATTGACTGCTGCGAAGAAATAGTCATAGTCCTTTGTTTCATCTAAATTAATCGTCTGATGGAGGAATCTGTAAATCAAAATACAGCATTAATAATAGAAAAGCCCTTATATAATGTTTCACAAAATGAATGCCTTTTTCTTGCCTCGAAAACTGGTCAAAGTTATTCCTTTGTAAGTGTTCTTTAGTACTTGTATCAAATCAGCTCTTAAAAGAAAGGATTATTCACATTTAGAACAGAAAGTAGTAATATATTCCAAAATATATCTTTTTATATTGCTATCCGATTTCTTGAAATGCTGTTATCTGGATCAGCTTTTCATACAGCTTACAAATGCAACATATTTTTAATGGCTTTCTGACGAAATTGGGCAAAGATCACATAATCTTTAAATACTATGATTATGAAATTTCGTTAGGATCATATGATTTTTAGGTGAACTCGCTCAAATTTCCTGATTTTTCCTTAATTAATGAAACCTAGTATAATGATCCCATTCTAGTACCTAATTAAATTTATAGCAATGTGATTTAGATTTCCATGTCTTTGAACATTATAAGTTAAGAACACTAATAACATCTAAGTTTATATATTAGAGAAATATTTCTATGTATTAAATCATATTAATTGTAGTAAATTTCATAAATATTCAATAATATAAATTCACGGTAATTTGGGCTAATAGGCTTTCAAGACGTGAATTTTTATAAAGTATCTGCAAAATTAAGTTTATTATCTCATTTAAGTTTTAAAATTTATATTATTTTTAGGCCTTTACCTGAACTGAAACGTCGCCTTAAGGAAGTGGCGGATGTCAGTGTGAAAATAGGTTCAGCAATCTTTGAATCCGTGTATCCTTACTATGAAGCTTACTTTCGCAGTTATCTAGATAAAGTGGATAAATATGTTGCAACTATACGAAGCAAATGCCAAAACAATGAAGATTGCCGAACTCTAGTTCATGCCTACAACGAAGGTGGCTGGCGTGGTTTGCTCAACCAGTTGAGGGTATTAATCCGCTCTTTACCTGGTAAGAAAATTTTAAAATATCACTTATTTCAGCCAAGTATCCACTGTTACATAGTTTAATCACTTTATGATCTTTGCTTATTTACATTCTGGTAGAATATGAGTAGGCAAAATCTTCACAAAGAAATTAGCAATCTATCTGATAAAAATCAATAGAATACTCAATAATTTAATGGTCTATATATCTTTCTGAAATCGCCTCTGACTGCTGGACTATTAAATTTCTGTTTGGCGAATCCGCTAAGGATTCCTGTTTTTTTTAATTATTATTATTATTATTATTATTTTTCCCTCCTCTCTTGGGTTTCTGTCTTCTTCTTTTTTTTTCTCTTGGGTTTCTGCCGCTGACTTCAGTCACATGCACAAGTTTTCAGTTTTTGATGTTAATAGCGAGATAATTTCTATCTCTCCACAACGGAAACGATGAAAACATGTATGCTAACACTGTATGGACATCCTGCACGAATCGAATGAACCGCAGTGGTCTCTGCAAATAAAAATTTAGACAATCTGACGATGTTCACAGGCAGCGGCCAAAAGGCCTCGGAGAAGATTTAAACTTTTAAACATTTTATGCAAGTTACTGAGTATATATGTTAATTAACAAATTATTGTTTTACTTGAACTATGCTATCAAATCTATTCTTCGCTAGCTCTCATTAAGAATGTGAATAAGATATGTGTATATAAGAGCAGTGTTCTTGAGAGTTAAACAGACAGCTTTGTAGAGACGCTGACCTTTTGAAACTTCCACCACCAGCTTTAGAGCTTACATTTTGCTCGACGCTTACATTACATAACGCTGGATAACATAATTATCCAGCGTTAGCCTTTTTAATAGCTGAATTTCCTCCCGCACTTAGTTAGAACTGAATCAATGTTTGTAAGGCTTTTTCACTACCAATTTTTAGCATTAATTTTACTTTGAATTTTAATTCATTTTCTATGTTATCTGAAATTCTGCAAGCTCCGAAGATTTAAATTGCAGACACAAGACGTGCATCTGTTCAATTAAAAGTTTTAAATTGAAGGTTTGTTAAACCTTCTCCCGAATCTGTACTTACTTTCACAGATGGGGCGATGAATCGCCTGAGAGTTTTAGTAGCATAACTCTACGAGAAATTTATCTACAAAATATATTCTTAACTTTTAATATTCTGCTTTTGGAAAGTGGTATTCGCTGATTTTGCTTTCATACTGTAATTCATTTAATTGCAACTTACATGCGTGCTTGTAGTGCTTCGTTTTCTCTCTAACAAATATGCAACAGTGTAACTTCATAAGCCAATTATATAAATGTGATTGGAACAAATATTATAACAGAATATTAATTAATTTAGTAATGCCTATTATTCCATTTTATTCAGTTGAAAAGGAAACAGGCCACACTTTGCGTGCTAAATTAACGGAGATACTCAACAACAAATTTATTAACATACATAATTTCTTTGTTTCCACTAATCGACTTAAATTCAAGACTACTAAAAGGAATTTAGCGAGAAGCTTGAAATAAAACTAGCGCATTTGAGCGATTAATAATTTCATCTTATTTAAAATAGAATTCTTCGTGAAATTTTTAACTTTTAAAAAGAAAAAAAAAACTTTATTGGTTAAAAATTCCACTAAATTTTCCCGCAACATCAAATAAACTTCAGAATATACTTAGACCAACAATGTCTAAATATATTCTGAGCTCAAACTGTTGCATGCAACAATATTCCAGTAAATCATTCTCTGTTTACTTGTATGATTATATATTACCGAAAGCAAGCATCAACTTGAAATTTACTTCAGTTGCGTTGTACATAGTATCCGTACGCGATTAGGTTGACATTGTGAATAAATTTCAATGCTTTCCAATTATCAGCTGACATGGGAAATTAAAGTACTTCAATACCTGCTAAACGGCCGACCAGTAGTTAGGGGAGCCGACTGCGATAATAGGCATGGTTGTAAGTGTCTGTCCCTTCATAGAAGGAAAAGGTTGGCAACCTATTAGGTGCCTTTATGATAAAGTGACCACCACTTCTGGCCAAGCCGAAGTCAAGTGGCCAAGCCGAAGTCGGCTGACGGCTCGCCATTGGATAAAAAAAAATACCTGCTGAACGTAATCCTTAAAATATACCATTGATTGCGCAGTAGTTTGTGCTTTTAAGTATAATGCTTGCGAAGTTGTAGGTTGGCAGAGTAGCGTCTAGTCCTAGCATGGTTTATGCTTCAGGCATGCGCAATGACAAGCTTCGTTGGCGTTATTGGCTGACGTCCGTAATACAGAATTGCCGATGTATCATGATATTGGCAACTAAAGACATGTTATTCCACTAAATTTCGTCACGCTGCAGAAGTCAAGCCTGAAATAAGAAGTTTTAAGAGTTGATGAAGTTAAGCGTCTTTCCTATTCCAGCATACAAACGAATATCTTACAAGAAACCTATGGCTAAAGCACTAAAAAAAAAGAAAACCTATGGCTTAAGCAATTGCAGTTGTCATAGTTGAAGCATAAAAATCATTAGTTTCGTTCGCGACAGTCATACGTGGTCCAAGCTGTAGAAAATAAGAGAAAGTAAACTGTGCATTCGTAAATGTGGTCCTCTGATCTTCAGCTTATTTATTTCGCTGAACTGGCCTGCTTTTAAACTCTCTTGGTGTAAAGTAGAAAGGTTAGAACATTTAGACAAAATCATTACACCGGTTTCTATAGCAAATGTTTCTTTGAACAACAAGGAAGTTCGTTTCATGCCACTTGCGACAGTTATGCCACAGTCAGAACATGCCCTAAATTTTTGTCTAAAAAAAGATCTTAAACTTTTGAAAATAGACAGCTCAGTACTTAAAGTATGCCTGCGTAAACTGTTTAATTAAACAGGAATTACATGTTGCCAATTCGCAATAACACTTTATTTCTTTACCTGCTTTCATTTTAAAATGTTATTAATTATTTAGTAAAAGTAGAAGTTTGATTGGCGCTTTATTAAAAATTTTTTGTTACAAAATCAGACTTGATAATAATAAATTAAATTTAAATATTCATTTATTTGTCTTATTATTAAATGCATTTCTTTAATTTTTGTGCAGAAAAATTACAAGATTTCCTTGATGATCCCAGTGAAGATGTCAAAAATGTTTTCGCCACAGTCGTGAATGCCTTAAAAGACAAACTTCAGCCATTGACAGAGTACCGATGCGGAGAAATCATTGTTAAAGTAGCTTTGTTGAGTAAAGAAGCAGCTGAACCTCATATGCAACGAATCCTTGCTAAACTGCCTGACTATTACAGAGTAGCCAAGCAATTTTTGTCATCTAATCCTACGGTTCTTAAGTTAATTGAACTCGGTAAAAGTGGATTTCTGAGGGTATCGTATATTTTATTTTGATATAAATTACATAATTTCTGAAAACAATAATACATATATATATATATATATATATATATATATAATATTAGGATTTAATTATTACCTGCTAGGACTAGTATTTAAATATTATTATAACTAAAATTAAATTAAAATGCAATTCAACTAATTTAGAACTGTGAAGGTCAAATAGGGCTGATGAATGGAAAGCATTAGCTATTAAAGTTTACCTGAAGATATGTATTATGTTATTAATGATTACCTGAAGATATGTATTATGTTATTAATGATTACCTGAAGATATGTATTATGTATATGTCAGGTATGTATTTACCTGACATTATAAAATTATGCAAAGGAAACAGAAATGTTAAAGTATTTTTACAATAGAAAAAAATGTAAAAATCAAAATTAAATTATTGTTTATTTGCCAAAGGAGAAATGACTTTTCAGGGGGAAATCGCAAATAATTTTCCTTTAGCAGATTCACTGTAATTTGGGGATTATCCCGTTTCTTCACAATTGATCCTTGAATATATACTAATAAATTCCCTTGATATACAAAAAAAAAAAAAAAAACATAAAGATAATTTATGGTTTAAATAATAGGGGGACCGGAAAGTAATGTCCCTTTCTTACATTCAATTCACACGAATAAATTTTTAACACGTTTTTATTTTTAATCAATAATGTAATCACCCTTGTTATCAACAACCTTTTGCCATCAATTGTGCAAATTTTCAATCCCCGGACCGATATAAATCAATTGGGTTTTGAGTAAAATAGCTCAAGATGGCATTATGGACATCATTCAAATTTTCAAATTTTTTGGCACTAAGAAAATGTTGTAGGGATCGGAATAAATGGAAATCCAAGTGTTTGATATCGGGGGAGTATGGTGGGTGATGCAGCACCTCCCATCCCAATTCATCAAAACAGACGCCTATGTTTATCAGATTTTTTTTTTTTTTTTAACGAGAGCGTAGAACCGTACACGTGATTGGTTGGCGAAAGAAAAACTTTTAGAGCGCAGTCTTCTGTTTGGCTGTAATTTTTTGTAGTCATAAATCTCTTAAGAAGTTTACTTTTAGTTTTGGAGTTAAAATAATAGAAGCATAATAATCTCTGTCTAAAAGTCAGGAAAATAGTTAAGAAAACGCGAAAGTCGTCAACCAGGACCAGCGACGTCTGTGTCTTTACACAAATAAATATCTGCTTTTTTTTTAAATAAAAGTATAGTACTCAGATGCAATAAATACATTATACACAAATCTTCAAAACATCTTCAAATGCAAAAGCGCAAATGAATGATTCATTCATTCATTTGCGCTTTTGCAGCTGAGGATGGTGGTTCGGTAAAACCATCGAAACTAGTCAACTGTGAAAATTTGAAAATATAACGCTGATTTTTGTTGTTTGACTTCTGAATTAGTATTTGTTCGACGTGTTATTGTATCTTAACATAACGTACTAGTTTAGTTAAATTAGGAAATAAAAATTAACCCCTGCTTTTCTAAATGAATATTTAATAAAACGTGAAGAATGTTTTTTTCCTAAAAGTACGTATATCAGCAAAATAAGTTCATCTTTTAAGTAGTTAACTCCTGTTCTGATATTTTTCATTCTGTGCATTTGATTAATTATTGTGTTGGTAATAACATTTTTTGAGATATTTGTTTTCCAGTTTATTACTCTGATTATATATATATGTATGTATGTATTTGTGTACAGAAGTAGATTTGACAAAATCATACAAATATCCTCTATGGTTTCTCTTCAATTTCTTTGTTATTATCGTATACAAACGAAGTATAACGGTAAATAAGTTTGGTTTATGTGATTACGGCAAAGCCTCAAGGGCTATCTGCTCCAACGGTAAATAGAAAAGATAAATAAACAGTAAGAAATATAAACAAAAGATTTCCAAGTTTCGTATTATTTCGTACATGCAACATATATTCAAAAAAATATATTCCGATTGCCAGCAGATGAAAATCAAAAATATATCAGCTGATGAAAATATAAAATATTTCATTTGGTAAAAGTAATGGTTTCATTTAGAATTTGTTTGTTATTATTATTGTAAAAGAGGATTTGTCTTTGAGTACTGTACATACTACTTATTTATTTATATTTGTTACGAAAGTTTCAGTCCATATTTATGGATAACTGATCGTGTTTAGGTCTTGCTGTCTAAAAATATTCGCTAATAAATCAACTATATTTGATGCATTCAAATTATAATTATTTCCTTCTGAAAATTTACTACTATAAAAGAAGTTTAAGATTTCGGAAACTAAGTGATGCGATGTAGAAGAGACGTGGAAAAAAATCAAACTGGGGAAGAAAGACATCAAAAAAGGCTCTCCGTTCTTTTTAAGCGGACATAATCCCACTTTAAAACAGCCAAGAAGCCGCTCAGACAATATAAAGGTTAGGAGAGCCTACCGCCGAAGGGCCCGGGTTGGTATCCCGGAGAAGGCATGGATGTTTGTAAATGTAAATAGTGTCTTTGCGGCATAGGGCGACTTTAAATATGTGGTGAGTCGAAAGTCCTCCCGTGGGGTTTGGTAGATGGGAGAGGGGTGAGAGACTCCTCAGACCCCCCCGGGTGCTGTCCCTTAAAACTGCGGTGGAAGCAGGGATAAATAGAAGGGCTAGGTCATTCCTTTGTTCGACTCCTCGCCGACGCGAGTCTCATAGAGGGGGGGAACCGGAAGTAATCTGACGTATCTCTGTTGCACCTGCTCTGATTTCGCGCCTTTAAAACTGTAGTTTCATTCAGTTGCGAGACGATTTTCTGGAGATCGCATATCCCAAATTAATTTTAATCATAATATTTGTTTTCTAATAATGCAAATATTTAAAATAATTTGTGTATATGTAGTTTTAGTCAGTTTTCCTTTTAAATTCTATATTTAAAGTATCCTTTATGTAATATGGCTTCTTGTGCTGTAGCAACGTGCCGTAACACTTATAGAAATACGAAAGGAAGAGATATTGTATTTCATGCTTTCCCCAAGGACAATTTGCTTTTGACGAAAGAATGGATACATAAATGTCGAAGACAGGATTCTATTAATGTGAAAAACGCAAGAATTTGCAGCGAACATTTTCTGTGCAGTGATTATGAAGATGACATGAGAAATCGCTTGCTTGGATTGCCGCAAAAGAAACTGTTGAAATGCAATGCTGTGCCGAAAGTAAATTTATCGTGTGCAGTAAACAAAATAACACCAAGAAATCGGAGACATTTGAAAAAACTAATGCAGAGTGCTTTTGAAAGACTACACGAATTAAGCCCAAAGAAAATTTATTTTGAGACCGAGAACGAAATTGAAGCTGACAATAATAAATCAAATGTGAATGATTTTGAAATAAAACTCACAAGTGACAATGCCCTATGTGACAATATCCCTGAGTGCCCTAAGTGTAAAGATAAACAAGAATGTATTGATAATTTGAAGAACAAAATAATATCCTTAGAAAATTGTAATAAAATATTGAAAAATAGAGAAAAGAAAGATTTTAGAATGTTTGCTCAGCGACAAAGAAGGTGGACGACATCTAGAAAGAAATTTGTATCGGAAATTGAGGAATTAAAATCCCAAACAGCGAAATTTAGGAAAAAACAGAACAGATCGGAGAATTTGGAAAAACGTCTAAAGCATATTTTTACAAAGACGCAGATTAACGCATTGCTAGAAAAGAAGGAAAAAATCCGGTGGACTAGTTAAGATATTTCACGTTGCATTGTCAAAAGAGGTCTGTCATCTAAAAGCTACGATTTTTGGAAAGAAAAAATGGGAATTCCTTTACCTAGCACTAGCACATTAAAGAGATGATGCGCTAAATTTTCATGTAGTCCAGGAATTCAGAGTGATGTTCTTGCGGTAATGAAGGAAAGATGCCAATATTTGAATTCTGTAGAAAAAATATGCGTTCTCAGTTTCGACGAAATGCACATAGATTCTAAACTCTGCTATGACTCTAAACTGGACCAAAATCGGTCCTTTTCAAAAAGTGCAGTTTGTTTTAATCAGAGATCTCATTTCGCAGTGGAAACAACCAATATTTTTTTATTTTAACACTCCAATGAAGAAAGAACTTCTTTTTTCACTCATAAGACATATTCAATCATCTAGAGTAGAAGTGAAAGCAATAGTGTCTGATTTAGGAGGATCTACTACTTTGTGGAAAGAGTTACAGATTTCGATTAATAGTTCTCATTTTCCAAATCCAGTATTCCAAACGAAAAAAATATGGGTTTTTGCAGATTTAGCGCACTGCCTCAAATTACTGAGTGTTGGTGTATTTAATTATGACAAAGCACACTAGGGCTATCTGCCTAAGGGGAGGGATGCCTTTGTGGAGGACTTTCTAAGGGAAACTGGCTCGTATACACGTTACACATGGGGAAAACCACGAAAACGCCCATGCAGCCAGCCCGTTCGCGGGATTCGAACCTCGGACCGAACTACCAGTGTTCAGCGACTTTACCGCTCGGCCTCTGTTGGGCTCAAATTACTGAGAAACCACTTTTTAGATAAAGGATTTGTTTTAGAAGATGGAACTGTTTTAAATATTGATATTATTAAAGAGAATTAAATTGTGTCACAAACTAAAACCAAATTATTTAATGGTCAAGGGAAACGAGAGACAAAAAGTAAGTATATATAATATGTTTTGATTTGAAATATTTCTAGATTGCATTTTAGAAGTTAATAGCGTAAAGCATATTTCAAATGAGAACTAATTCTCTTAAGTTATTGTTACAGTTATTTTTATTGTATCCTCTGTTATTATTGATTCGATTTTGTGCTAGCTTAGCATTCTAGATAAAATATATATAAAGTATAATATTAAAGTAATTGGCATAAGAAGACCTGCCTCTTTAACCCCCACTTTTGAAAAATTAAATAATTATTTTAGGTACTGTGAGTAAAGTTGTTTTGTCTAAATTAAGATAACAATTTTACATGTATTTATTTAAATGAAATATCGATGTAAGCCTAAGTTACAAAATTATTTAAAAAAAATATATGTTATTATAATGAATCGGGAGAAAATATGCTAGTGTAAAATTTACAATTAGGCTGAAACTCAAACTTAGATTAGCAGAAATTTTGCCATATATAACCATACACGTTTAAAACTATACACGTTTAAAACTATGCCAATTTAAGGTTGTTTTTTTCATTAATTTTAAATAGCTGTTATTATAGTTATCTTAGCAGTAGTACAGTTCACTTAGTTAACATGCAGATAAAGAAATGATTAGAAACAAACAAGCATTTAAAGAAAAAAAAATCCCTGCAAATAAAAAAAGGAACTATATGCTAAGAGTAGCGCATTTTATCTATTATTTTAAAATTGAGTAAGTGCTATTAAATTTTGTAATGTTCAGTGTAAAATGCATACTGCAGTAACATTGTCTCTTCCAAATTATAGCTATCTTTCACACACAGCTCATTTTAAACGCTGATTCTTCAAATTTAAAACGCTAATTTCTATGTTGTCAATTGCATCTCCGCGCTCAGTGGCATCATTGCTACGTCATCACTCCTCACTGCCTGTTTCAGGGGAAAACGCTCTATGAGCTAGCCCTTCTCTTTAGTCCTGGGTGGAAGTAGAAGTCGAACTTCCTTGAGGCTCTGGCAACCATTCATCCATCAAAGTCATAGGCAAAACAACAACAACCAAGAAAACTCGCGAGACACAGATGAAGAAAATCACTAGACTGTCATTTGATTACGGAGATATGCTAGAGTTATTCGGCCGAAGATTAAATGAAAACAATCTGATTTAGCTGTGGCGAAACTCATTATATTCTACTACTCGTATTCATTCAACCATTTGTGGAAGCAAAATGACGAACGACCTCGCGTGTTTTTGAAAATATCGAGCACTTCTGACAGCGTTAATGAAAATTGCTATTAAGCATCGCCGATAGTCAAGTTCTCTGAGGTGATCCCTTCCACCCCAAGTAGCACAACAACGTCGTAACGACGTTGCAAACTCGTCGCGGATCGTTGCGAAAACGTTGCAATATGTCGTCTTTAAGACGCCCAGATGTCCGCGAACATCCACTGTTTTGCAACCGTTGCAAAGACGTGTTTATTACGTCTTTGCAGATGAGGTTTTGTCCCATAGACGTCGTTATTGCGTCTTTCGCAGGTAATATTTTGGTTGTGAAAGCATCGTATCACAACGTCTTAAAGACGCCTAAATGTTCGCCAAATTCCACCTTTTTGCAACAGTTGTGAAAATGTCGTTATTAGTATGTCCTTGTGTTACATATTGCTTCATGCAGAAAAATAAGCTTAATAATTAATATATTTTTCTTCTTTCTTAAAATTTTGTATTCCTTGTATTTTTCTAAAGTTTAAATATTTTATCATCTCCTGAAAACCAGAAGATAATACTATTTTTTCTCTTTACACTAAATATGCATAATTAATAATAGCCTTAATTATTTTCAGTACTTTAAAGTTTTTAAATTTCTCTTTAGACTAAATATGCATAATTAATAATCGTCTTAATTCTTTTCAGTACTTTAAACTATATTTTAAAAATAATTTAAATTATAAATTACGATTATTTAAGACTTCATCATTTTTTTTTCCTTAACTGAGAGTAATTATGAAAGTGGTTATTATAAATATATAACATTAATAGTAGGTTTTAAGTAAATAAAACTCAATTAGACATAAATAAAAGTAAAGATATATATGTTTGGGTAAGAAAAAGAGCGTTTCTGATAACAGCATTATCACATTTATTTCTGTTAAATCTCAGAGACATTGAAAATTGCTCCTGTGATGATAAATTAGGAAGTGGTTTTTAAGGTAACATAATTAGTATTTTACCTGAACTCAAGTATAAATAAATTTATTCGTTTTTCACAGTAAAAAATATAACCATCAACTTCTATATCTCCAAGATAGCAAATGAAAGACAGTATAAAGTAGTTAATAAATGTGATCAAAAGTATACCTAAATCTAATAATTTTCCCATATTCATATCTAAAATGAAATAATAATCTAACAAACAACTTACATGACTGCACTATTTAAGGAAAAACATGAACTAGTAGTGTTTGAAAGTATAAATAGCAGAAGGAATGTAACAAAACTAAAATTTCCAATTAATAGAGAATATTTGTGTTTTTTAAATAGTAAGCAATTAAAAGTGCAATAATTATGGATTGCAGTATTTACTAGTAATGCTGATGATTCTTAACACCATTTCTTTCGATCATATATTAATGTATTTACTTATTTTTAGTTTCTACATTTTAGAATAGTGGTAGATTACAATGATTATTTCATGCACTTTTTATAATCAATAACTTTCCTTTTTGTTAATGTATAGAAATAATTGAGATAATATATTATACGATAGTAAACTAAGTACGCTAAAGTAAGCTCTTCGTTAAATAGCACGTGATGAAACTTTTTGTTTCTATTTATTATGAATTTCTTAGTTACCACAAGCACATAGAAAGTAAGCGAAGAAAATAGAATATACTTAAGTTTAATTCAGAAGTCAAACAACAAAAATCAGCGTTATACCTACAAAATTTTTAATATATTTTTCTGTGAAAATTTTGTAGGTATAACGCTGATTTTTGTTGTTTGACTTCTGAATTAGTATTTATTCGGCGTGTTATTATGTCTTAATACTTAAGTTTAATAAAAAATAAAACCTAATTTCCAACATTCATTTATTGAGATAATCTAATAAACATATATAACGGCAATATTTAAAAAAACGCGAATTACACAGTGTTTGGAAGAATAGATACCAAACGAAAGTAATAAAACTGTAATTTGCAATCAATAAAAAATACTTAGTACTTTTAATATTACACAATTAAATATCACATAAGTATAGATTACAATATTTCATAAAAATGCTAATGTTTCCTTAACACTAGTTTTTAGATCATACATTTCATACGCTGTTTGGCTCACCAGCGGCCGAGCGGTAAAGACGCTGAACACTGGTAGTTCGATCCGAGTTCGAATCCTGCGAACGGGCTGGCTGCATGGGCGTTTTCGTGGTTTTCCCCATGTGTAACGTGTATACGAGCCAGTTTCCCTTAGAAAGTCCTCCATGAAGGCATCCCTTCCTTTAAGCAGATAGCCCTCGCGTGCTTTACCATAATTCAATAATCCAATCCAGTCATACACTGTTTAAAATCATTAACCTTTTCTGCATACTGTACAAAAGACAATATACTATAGAATGTGCATTATTATTAATTTTAATAGTAATAAATTATTGCTTATATACATATATCTAATTCATTTTCAGCAGTCATATTAAGTACTGGTACCAAAGTGGCTTACCGTTGTATGTTATTTTTGGTTTTATATGAATTAATTCTGAAAGCCAACTTTTTAATATGAACACAATAATCGATTAATATGAATGATATGCGAAACAGCACTTATAACGTTATAACCGAAGCACAAAGCTAGTAAGTTTATCCAAATATTGCACTGCTGGAAACACAGCGATTGGAGACAGACACTATTTCCACAGAGACACTATTTCCACAGAGACACTATTTCACGAACCACAGTGACACTATTTCATGAACCACAGAAACACTATTTCACGAACACTATCTTCCACAGACCACTACAGACCACAGAGACACTATTTCGCGAACACTAGATTCACAATAGCAGATATTCACACACAAAATAAGCACAAATTCAGCATTCTGACGATAATTTCAATCGCTGAAGGCAGTTGAAGTAAATAGATCCAGAACAATGAGAAGATTCACAATGCGTTCTTTGATTGTCAGTGCAATACATCTACTTTTAATATAAGCAATATTATTTATATCAGCCATTGCTTGATTCAATTTCAATCATGAAGTAAGCCTTTTCAAACGCCTTACAGATGGCATCTTTACCCAATGACTTTAAAGAACTGCTAGAATCTGAATTAATTGCGCAGTTGTTCGAATTTGGCAGCTAGCCAAAATGCGCAAATCTCGAGATGTTCGTTATATTTAAGCATCCAGTAAATAACGTACAGGTCTGCTTCTCCTTCCGCCATATATATTGGACAGCCGTGAATTCGTCCTTACTTCAAAAATAAGAAATAAAGTCATATTTCAGTAGTGAAATAGTTGATAACACGTGATTTGCATTGATTTCGGAAATATAATTTTTTAGTATATAAAATGCCTAACTTAATAACTTACTTTATAGATTAGTTTCATTTCTAAATATTTTGATATAATATTTATAAAAAATATTTTAAGTATTAATTATGTTAACAAAATTTTAAACAATTATTTAGCACGTATTTTAGTAATAATTAAATTTAATAAATCAAAAGTATTTATATTAAATTTACATTTCATTAGATGAATCTTAGATTAATATATTTAGATGAAATAAAGTATTGAAACATTGCAAAGTAAATCTTATGCGGACTTCAGATTCTTTAAAAGGGCAGATTTAGTCTCTTTTCATTCTAAAAATAATGCTGATGAACTAAAAAAAAATGCTAAAACGACCACGTCTAAATGCGGTCATATCATGACGTTTCAGCGACGTCGACAAATTGCCAAGATGCAACGGCAAATATTTTGCGTCTTCGCAACGTTGTAAAGACGTCGTAAAAGTTACCACGACCACTTTGCAACCTCTCGGACCAGTTTGCAACGTCGTGTGCTACTTGGCACAGATGATCTAAATTTCTGGAACAGCTGGCGGTCATCTTAGAGAGATTTTATCGCATTTTACAAATTTTTTAAAGTTGAAAAGTAAGCATTTATATGTTATGCTATGTATTTACACCACCGATGATGCCGCTTTTTACATAATGATATCCTTTACTAGATATCGTTATCACCGCAGATTAAAATTTCTGCGTAATTGAGTGTATCCAAATTTTAACTTACTTTAATTCTAATGATTTAATCCCGAATTGTGTTGCAAAGCCCGAGATTGAGTTATTCTACCGTCTCTTGTTTTGATAGCTCTGGATCTACGAGTATATCCATTAAAGGACCCAGTTATTCACTAACTCATATTTTCATGTTTAAAATTATTACACATTATGATTTGAGTAAGACAGATTAGGCAAAAGTAATAACGTTTAGAAGGGTAAGAATACAGTGACCAATTAATGTGTGCTTTAAATGATAAAATTCGTGTAGCCGGCATCGTCGACGAATGTATTGTAGATACTTTAGGTTCTTTTAAAGAAAGACACATGAAAAATGAGCAATGCCCTCGCCGGGATTCGGACCTGGACCTCTCGAATACTCGCCGAATGTGCTATCGTTACACCACGAAGTCACGCAGAAAGCGGGGAGAAAATACTATAGTATAGGCACAATTAAAAGGTATTACTGACCACGACAAACATAAATGCTATTCACAACAATAAGAGAAATGATTTTTAGGCGCAGCATTACTGTTGAAGAAGAAAAGCTGTTCTGAAAAGTAATTTTCTTCTACAAGTAGTCATCGTAGATGCATTCGGGAGGAAAAGAGAAAACTTTGAAAAGAGGGTTAAGTTAAAAAAGGAATGAATAATGTCCGACCTTAAAAGGGAGTTCATAAAACAGATAGTACTCGAGTGTTTTGCCATAATCTAATAAACTAAGCCAAACTTGGCGAGTTCAAAGTTGAATGAGGAAAATTAAGAGACATAAAAAAAAGCATATACAAAAACCAACTGCTAATTATGGTAATAAGAATTGCTCCGCTTAATATCAAAATATGTTCATGTATTTTTTTTAAAATTAAAATGTGTTATTTTTTCCAGCACTTAAATTCTTTTATGATATTCAAAGAGAATAAAAATATGATTTTAGAAATTTTTAAAATGTAATATATTGAAGCAGGTCATAATTAATAATAGTAAATGCATTGTGATATGCAGTAACAGTTCTTTTAAGAAGTAAAAATGTTAATACTATATGATTTCATTTCAATAGTTGCAACAGCGGGTCAAACAAGTGGATTACCGAAAGCTCTATAATTATGCAGAGAAGTGTCTAGAAGATTACCTCACTAGTCTTTCTCCTCCGAGCTTAAAACACGTATTCGTCGTCAATTCTTTCGACATGGAGACAGCTATCATCGACACGGATGTGCATACAGGCATTGGTGATGTAATACTTTTTCGAATCGTTCGATTATCACTGGCTCTTGCGGATCGAATTGTTAGCATTCCTCTGCGATACAACTGGAATACTCTGCTTGTTAAACTGAAAAGGCATGCTGACCTCAACTTCTTCCCTCCCTATGAAAGTTAGTGCTATTTTATATCTTTAATTTTTCTTAAAACGAAAAATGTCAGTTATTATTTAATTCTTATTAATTTAGTTTGCAGATAGCCAATGTTCTCAGTTAACAATATTCGACTCGGAACTTAATTGAAATACTATCTTGTCCTCTTATGTGCTGCTTCAATATCAGCGATTTTAGTCATCCGTGGTTTCTGTGGAACTAAACCGTTTTTGAAAATTGAAGAATAAACGTTTTGTAAGTTGCAACTTTCGCGCCAAATGAGGAGTAAGCTGTACTTGTTGAAATATGGAAACCTAAAATTAAGTAATATAGTCTTCCTTCCTCTATTATATCCTGAGGAATAGACTGAAACATCAAAATCCCTTATTTATATGCGTGAGAAAGGGAGGGATAAAGTAAAATTTAATGTGCATTGCAGGATACAGTAAACTATATTTTTTATTCATTTGATTTTCTGGCCTTTAAATTTTCAACATTTGTGTACGCCTTCTTTTGTATAATGAATAATATGAAGCTTCAATCTTCTATATAACACGAAGCTTGGAAAGCCAAGTAAATCTCAGACGTAAAATATGTAGGCACAGGCTATACATAAATGCTACAAGTTTTATAAATTACAAAAATAATGGATTTCTTTTATATATAAATAACAGAATTTAAAAGTAAGATAAAAAAGGGAACTAGAAGCATAACTAATACACACAAATATGTAACATATAAAAATAATAAAACTAAATACACAGAGGTAAACAGATAAAAGAAATTTTCCGATACTGTGAACAAATCTTAAGATAAAAAGAAAATAATATCCAAAGTTAAAAACATTAAAAAAATTTAAATACTGAAAGATAATTTCCTAAAAAGAAATAACTTATGTCTGTTACATTCAAATACATAATATTTTCAAACACATACTTTTTGCGAAAACTGCAACCCAATGAAAGAATCTGGCGAATAAACTGAAATTTACATGGAATGCATATCAGGGTATGTTGCGCATAGAATTTTAAACAGCGCATGCGTCCGCTTAGCTGTCGAGTTAAATACATAAATAGAAGACTGCAAAAAGGAACGTTAAAAGTAGTTTTTCCTGATCCTGCCAGCAGTAACCGTTTTAGAAGTAACTATACCTCATCGATGACAAAGAGAGCAAACAAGCACGTTGTGCTGCTTGAATAGGAACGAATAATCGACCCAAAATGTTACGTCAACACGAAATGACAGGTGATAGTGACCGACCACGTGATAGTGACCGACCGTGCAGCTTCATCTCGACAGTTGGTACAACGTTGGAGCCCTACAATTCTCCAGTGTCTGCCGCGTCGTGGATTGCTTGCATACATTGCTTTACGTAGAACTGTCCACACGCAAAACCATCGGCGCCTGAGGCTACAGTGGAGTCGTCAATACAGCGTGACGATTATCAACAGATCGTCTTTCTTGATCAGTTTGGAGTACAAAGATGGTCGAATTTGCGTAGGACATAGTAGACAGCACCATCATCCGTCATGTATTATCCAGCCTCATACTGGACGAACATTAAGTTTGATGGTCTAGTGCGCCATTGGGTATAATGGAGATATCTCGTCTGCTAAGAAATGAAGGTATTCTCACCAGCAACCGTTGCATCCAGGAGGTAGCGCAGCTCAAAGTCATTCCCTTCATTCAGTGCATACCTGAATGTGTATTTCAACAAGACAATGTCTGTCCACGTGTTCATTGAAAGGTTGTAAACTTCTTTACCACGTGTTAGATGCCGCTTCTTCCTTCTCCTGTCGATTAACCAAACATGGCGCATATGGAACATGTCTGGGATTCCACTGGTAAGTAAGTCGCTCATAGCACTCGTCTTACAACTAATACTGATCAACTTGGGCTCGTATAGAAGAAATATGGAATGCTGTTCCTTAGATGCACATTCCAAACCTGTTTGATTCAATATTACGATGAATATGAGCTCTTATTGCAACGCATAGGGTCTTCACCAAATGCTAATTATGGGCATTTAATTTTATCCTTTTGTTCTGTAAATTCAACCATGGGTTTGTATCATTAAAAGTCATATGTCTTATCGGAACTAAAATCTATTCAGTTCTGAAGAAACCAAGTGGTTTCGCAGTTTTCATAAGGAATATATGTATACGTAAAATAAAAAGTAGAGAAGCTAAAGTATTAACTTTAATCTGCAATAGTACTTTAATTCTCAATTTTAATTTGTTAATTTCTCTTTTATGTCCTAAAAATAGCAACATCTTATAATAAATCTTTCTAAACTGCTCCATTTAAAAATTAATGTCCATTTCGTGATTCTAAAATTACACTCACGACGCCGATACTTACCTTTTCAGTCAGTAACAGTTTTAAATTTGCAAATCAAAGCTTTGGATTGATCTATGAGAATGAAGCTAAACCAAAACTAAAATATTTTGAACTGCCTTTTTGCCTTAGATACGCCGCATTCTGTGTCTAGCTTTTCTTCTGCCTACTTGTTAACGCCTGTTGCTTCTTCTTCCTTCAAATAAATTTTAAAACTCTAAAAGGTATTGATATATTTCTTCGAGAACAGGCTCCAGTTCATCTTGTTTACTTAAAACGATTTGATAAAGAAAATGAAAAATAGACGAGCAAGGATTGCTACATCATCTATATACACCAAGCTCAGTCATTTTATAATCATAGCCTCCTTTGCGCCGTCAACTTCTAAATTATTAGTGATTTTAGCCGGGGTGAAATCCAATGGCTGTCGGAGAAACTCTTACTTCGTTAAAAAGTTCCTACACAGAATTAAAAAGTGTATTTCTCCACAAGTGGAAGTTTTTAGCTCTGCAATGCAATGCCTGCGTAATTCTCAGACCTTTCTTCAAATCTTCTCTTGCGTAACAAATTCGATGTTCAGCACAGTTGACACCGCTTAGTTTGATCATGTTTATCCTCTGCTATTTTGATAACATTAACCGAATGAACGGTGAGAAAAAGCATCTTTCAATATAGACACTTAATTTATCTAATTTATTGTAAATATAACTAGAAGCATATCTAGGTATTTTGACAGCATTTTAATTAGGAAAAGGCAAAAGTTTGTTTATAAATTTTTCATAATGTTTTGCTGTGCATACATTTTCCGAAAGTTGTTTGACCGATGCTGTATTCCTAATCTTAGGTAGTCGGAGGGCCATCCCTTCACTGGAAGAGAACTTGTTAATGTAAAATTGAAAATTAGGCAAAAAAGCAACCTTAGGTTTCGGGGAACCTTTTTTCAGGGAAGGGAAAAAATAAATTTTGCTGAAATCCTTTTGCTTTTGAAGACGGGAGATCTGTGTGTCTGATCGCCTTCGAAACTGGCAGAGTTGTCGAAAATTTACATCAGACTAAGGCTCTCATTTTGCCTAACTTCAAATGATTGACTAAAATCGAAACCAAGCTATTCGGCGATATAATTTTTTACTAAGCGACATTTTTCTGTCATTCAGCAAATTTCATAATCAATTTTGAAATTATTTCGTAACTTTACTTCAGTTTAAAAAATTTCTTTCAATATATTTTGATCATATTAACCGATCTGTTGATTAAAATAAGGAATAGATTTTCCCTGTTTTCTTATACAAAAGGGCGGGTCTTCGGCAATTCGATAAAAATATCGGGATGTTAACATAAACCGCGATTACATTAAGCAGTGTCCTAAACGCAGACTTTTTTTTTTTTTTTTTTTTTTTGGCTGCATTATCGAATTGATTTATTGAGTGCTTAACAATGCACTAGAATTATTTATAATGTTCTACAAATTGATTTAAATGGTCTTGAATATAACTTCAAATCGTTCTTTTTAATAAATTTCTTTAATTTTGACTTGGTTAATGTGGTTGAAAATACAAATTATTTAAAACAAAACTGACGTAACCTCTCTTTCATCAACTGTACTGCCATAACAATGTGAAGAGGCAAATATGATCAAGAACAGGCCTGCAGATTTCGCCCATTAAAAATCAACACTTATTTCTTCTTTGAAAATTACCTTTTATTCAGTGTCTTTTCAAAAGTTGATCACTTCAGCCACATGAAAGCATAAAATCTATGAAATCAAATTATTTTAATAATTTCTTTGTCTCTCTCTTTTAAAACATGACTTTCCTTTACAGCATACCTTCTTATTTAAATATATGCAACACAAATATATATAACGCAGATAACTTTTATATTTTTTTATATAATTATTTTTTTCTTTTTGTAGGTTATAATTGAATTCTTGGAAATTTATTATGGAACCATACAGTACAAAACAACGCGTTAAAATTATCGAGTTTTTCTAATCTTGTCAACGATCAACGCAGTGTAAATATTGGCAATATTTTAATGCAAGTGTACTGTTTGGTGCGATGTTATTGGCCAATAGAGTTATCGGCCCATATTTCTTCGAGAATGTGGATAGAACGCCGGAAACGTTTTCCGGAGCTTCTTACAGAACGATGATTTAAAACTTTTTGCGGCCAATGGCGGAGCAGAATTCTTTTTTTTAATGGGGATATTTAAAAGACAAAGTGTATTTAATAAACTAGAGACTATTAGACAGCTAAAGCATAATACTCGAGACGAAATACTAAGCCTTCAATCAGAAGCATTGCATGGTGTAATGGAAAACGCGTTAAAAGGAGGCAATCTCTCTATCGAGAAAATGCTGGACATTTGTCTCATGTCATACTTCATACATAATTTCCATAAAATATATTTAATGTGTAAAAACATTTATCAAAATAAAGGATTATTACAAGAGTTATCCGTGTTTAACATTAGTAGGTTTTATTTGGCCCACCTTATATATATATATATGGCTTTTATTTTCATATATATATGGCTTTTATTTTCATATATATATGGCTTTTATTTTCATATATATATATATATGGCTTTTATTTTCCTTGTTTATTATAGTAAATAAGATTGAAATTGAAATTCCTAATCGATCTTCTAGGTCTTTCTGATTACTAATATTTTTATTCAATCCAATTAAAATCGATAAACCCAATTTTTATTTTTCACGTCTGTTGGTCATTTTAGCCGCTCAAGTAATATCACTTATTCTGACTATCATATTATTGAATTGCAAAGAAATAAGCAGATAGAATAACCTGTGATGTAATGTTTGATTTCTGTTTTTTTTATTATTATTATTATTCCAGCACAAGCTATGATACTTGCAAATCAACATTTCATCACATTTGATAAGAAGTTTTATGATTTTGCTGGAGAGTGTACTTACCTTCTCGCCAGGGACTTTGAAGACAGCAACTTCACCTTTGCTTTGAAACCAAGAGAAGGAGATAATGATCCGTCTGTTCTTGTACTGATCAAAGACATTAGCATTGAACTGAATGGAGCTCAAAAGGCGGTAAGTGAATTTTCAAAAAATTAAAGTCTAAGCCCTCGTACCGTTATCAATTTCAGTATTCAAGGTATTGGATTAATACAGGGTAGTGTAAGACAAACCGAACCAAAAGCAAGTGAAGAACACATAAGCTATAAAGCGATATTATGTTATACAAGTAGATGAAAGACAACACAGTGCAATATGCGTCACAGCTCGCTGCGTAGTATTTGAAGTGTTACTGCGTGCTGCTGCATTGAATACACTAACACTTTTCGCTTTCTCCTCTCCCATATTCGGTTCGATTTATCTTGATCCGTCTTGTGTCTTATCAAATAAAAACAGAATTATATATTATGACGTCGAAATCTCGCAACTCGAAAAGTAGGCTACTACTCAAAAAATGGGAATTCAGAGTTACTATAGTGAAAATTAAGGAAAATGGGATCCTGTAAAGGTCCGCTTACATTAGCGTAACTTAGAACCCAAGATATGCGTGCGAACTTTAGGGCTCCATGTAAATAGCCCTGTGCGATAATGTCATTTAAATTTCAAGAGTGAAATATTTCTTTAGCACATTAAACTAATTCCATTAGAGTGTCATCAAGTTCTCGCACATTTCATGCGCTCAAAGTTCCGCCAGTGTAAACAGACCTTAAATATGCTAAGTAGTCCTTTAGTTCGAAAACTCGGGGAAGGACGGAAGGTTCATTAGTGTAATGCCCCATTTTTCATTCTAAATGATCTCATATATGGTTACTTTGGAGTTCATACTGATATGTTTTATCAGTTTACCAAAAAATTTAACATATCTCAACTGCTGAAAAATCTCAGCACAATTTTAGGTACAGTCAGTCGAAAACGATGACGCATCTCAGTCGAAAATAAAAATTAGCGCAATTTATTAATCAGCAAATGTGATACATCTATTTGTTTCTTAATAGCATCCTAACCATAAAGTTTACCTTTGTTCATGGGACTGGAAGCTCTGAAAGAAAGTAAAAGTTGATCCGAAATTACTTTGCGTTATTCTAATGGGCGCATGGGAAAAAAAGAGCAGAAATATTATGTAAAACATTTACTTGTATCTTATGCCATTTGAAAGAGAACACGTTTTTCAGCTTTCAAATATTTTAAAGTTTATATTTAATAAAATATTTGAATTAGCAAAACAACCAATGTCTTTTGTTTAAATCTTGCTTGAACTGATTGATAGCTATATTTAGTTATAAGCTGAACTTAATATGGCTCGATCTACATTCTAGTCTAATTTTCTAGACTGTGGAACAAATTATTATTTCTTTAATTATTAAGTAACTACAACAATGTAAAACATTTGAAGTTAGAGAACTAAAGGAATTAACTTCTATTTGCGGCTGAACCGTTCCGAAGTTTAAATTTACAACTAAACTCCCTGGTTCCGCTATTTCACACTACTAAATTTTTATTAGAGACCAGCTAGTATCAACGGCACTGAAGTTATTTAATAATAATTAATAACAAATATGTGCATCGAGCATCTTGGGCCAATATATAAGAGCATCTCTCATCGTCTTTCCCTGACTCCATCCACACAAAAATCGTTTGGATTCATAGTACACATCACACCATTTAAGATTTACCCGATACGCAAACCCAAGTTCTTTGGTGCGATAGCTGCTGCAGATAAATAAAGCAATGATCTAGCAATATATTCCATAGATAGTCAACTTGTTAACAACATTCATTTAATTTTTTAGTTAACTAATTAATTTTGGCAAAGGCACAAAGCAAAGAATTCATATTTTTAATCGTTTTGAAACGAGAATGCGCTTAATACATAGGTTTAACTATATTACTTTTATTCTCCCATTTTCCATCTCTACTTAACGCAACTAAAGCATAAATATTTTAATCTATAAAATAAGCAGTGCCAAATAATGATAATGATAATAATAATAAGTTATTAAGTCATAAATTGTAAATTTGCATGCATACTCATACAATGCATTTTTATATTGTTACATTTCTAATTCTCAACACGAAATGATTTTGCCAGGACAGTTTAAACATCAGAAGAATGTAAAATAAAGGTATTGTATTTATCGTTTCCAGTTTCATCATTTTATTTAAAACTCTTAATAATAATAAATAAGTAAATAATACTGAGCCACGTGTATTTTAATTTTTTTCAGTTTCTTTGTTTCAGCATAAGCTTTACTTTTTCCTGTTCAAGTGCATTATAAAAATACTAAATTATACAGATTTCTTCATCAATTTCATTTTAGGATTGGATTAAGAATAGTAATATTTTCATTTAAACAAATCTTTTTGTCTTGCAGAACGCTTTCTAAATAAAAAAATCTGCCTTTCAAAACGCTTTCTAAATAAAAAAATCTGCCTTTCAAAACGAAAGATTGATCTTGTAAAATATATTCTATTATCAGATGAGTATTTTAAGTTTCATTAAAGATTATTAACGAACTAGGTTTTCTCGTTTGTAAAGCTTTTTATAACAGCTCATTTTGATCTCCAAGATGGGAAAGAAACTTCCTTTGTTAAGCAGAACAGCTTTAATATTTAGTCTAAATTTCTAGTAGTTCAGGAATTAGTGTCGTCCTCTTTTCCGATGTTAATATCTCCAGTCTTTAATCAGAGCAGGTACGCTATCAGTTCTGATTCTAAACTCATCAGCTCAAAGTTAAATTAAATTGAGGAAACTGAACTGAATTTGACTTCATTTTTTGAGATTTTTTACTTAAATAAAAAATCCCCAAATATAATAAAAAAACATGTGACTAAATAATAAAAAAAAATATTGTTTGAAATGTTTTGAGACAGCAAAATTGATTACAATTGGAAAAAACACTATGCATTTTACCACTACATTTTATTACAATTATCTTAAATATATTGTATATATTTTAATTGTGACTATACCTTATTTAGGTAAAAGTTGCTGATAACGCCGTTGAGCTGCCTTATTTGTCCGAGCATTTTACGGTCATACGATCAGGAAATACCATCATAGTTGATGACAAATATGGAGTGCAAGTTAAATGTCACTTAATTCATGAACTCTGCGTTTTTGTTATCTCTGGTTGGTACTACGGGAAAACTGCTGGTCTCCTTGGAACATATAACTATGAGCCGTCTGATGATTTCAAAAGGCCTAAAGGTCAAATTGCTAACTCAGCCACAGTATTTGCCAAAAGCTGGGAATTGAAGAAAGGCTGCAAAACCAGCAATCTAGTTGCTGATTCGCGAATCAATGAAAGAAGTGACTATTATAAACAATGCAAACTACATTTTGAATCAAGCAAATCTCCCTTAGCAGCATGTTTTGCTGAAGTAAGTATTCCTTATTTTATAAGTTTTGAATAATATCACGAATTATGTATTATTATAATTCATTGTCGTGATATCTGAATGAGATAAGTGTTAAATGACAGATTTCTATGATGTATTTTATTTTTCTTTCGTTTTAAATTATCTTTCCTGTCATGCCTCTATTCGTGCACTCCGTACTCCGTTTTATTCAACAAAAGGCTAGAACAGGGATTTCCAACCTTTTTGTCTTGCAGTGACCTCTTTTATAGGAATAGTTTTCTTCATCGAGCCGCTTACGTTTTTATGTGCAGCAATATCTGTAGCGGTATACAGCCTAACCGAGCATAAACAACTCAAACATGACAATTAGATTAAGAATATGAGAAAAATTTTTATTAAATTTATGCATTATTATTATTTTAATTTTATAAATATTAAGTTTTCAGAAAAAAAATCACAAATTCTAATTGCATAAAAATTCGATTTTAATTAATGTCAGGGTTGCGCGTGATATATTGATGCATTGATGCATTTTTTTTAATATTTGGGCATAAAAGTGCTTAATTTGATTTCTTAACTCATCCTCTTTCTATAATATTCAACCTGTTTCTTGTTTTCTATTCTACTTTTTCAGTCTTCGTATTTTTTTGTTGTATTTTCTTGTGTTCTTGCAATTGACTCTTTTATATTGCATTTATTGCATAAGAATTATATATTTTATAAGAATATTATTGGTTTAAAAAATGTACTGAATAATTTTAGCGTTTTTCCTCTTATATTTTGATATGATTTCTTCCTTACATGATACAGCTTTATAACAATAAACAATTAGTTATAAATTTTATTTATATATTTTTTGTAATCAATGAAATCCTGATAGTGGCGATCAGTTGTTGATATATATTCTGCTATCGACCAATCCCTTAATCATCAATTTAAAATTCCATCGACCCCCTCCCCCCAGGAATTGAATACCGACCCCTTGGAAACTCCTGTTCTAGACATTCACATATTCTGCCTTAACCAATTAGCCAAAGCAATTGATCAAGTGTAAATGCTTCAACATGACTAAATCATAAGATTGATTTTAGAAAAGGAATTTTAAAATGCTTTCAATAAATGTCGGTATAAAATGGCAGAATTTTACGGTCCATGAATCAAACTGCCGTGGAAAGTGCCACTCTTTATAAGCAAAAAAGAAATTATTTTACTCAAGCAGAAATAGCACCTCCAAAAATCTATAACTGCTTCCTTTAGTCTATGAACTCACGCATATTTTATGAAAATGAAAAGAAAATGGAATAAAAATTAAATTAACAGTATGTAAGATTTGACTTTCTACTTAAGAAGGTCAAATCTTACTGTTAATTTAATTTTTACAATTAGATCAGAACTCTGAAAGAGTATGAACAGATCTAAAGAGTATGAACTAAAAGGGTATATCAGAACTCTAAAAGAGTAAAATTTAATACAATTAGATCAGAACTCTAAGAGAGTTGAGTTTTCACTGTGTCTTATAGGTACCACCGAGACAGGGAAAGGGTGTAAAGGAACCTTTAATCCAAATGAAGTTTAACAGACAGCACCAACTCGCGCTTACAGAAATCAGTAGCTTTGGCTTTAAATCAAAGATAATGGATGAACTAGAACTTCAGTTCATCCAGTATCTAGGAAATGTAAGTATATCGTAACGGCTTCACAATATAATTAGCGCGCAAGCTGGCTCTGTCCGAGGTCGGCGTAAACAAGCCGAATGGCAAGAATAACTCAACGCTTCAGAATAATGATCGCCAGAGAATCAAATTTAGCAACTTGGACTTCAAGTAGGCAGAACACACTCTGATTTCACCATCCAAAACCTTCCTTTAAATACTTCCAACTTTCTACCTAATTTGAATATTACGCGCGGTGGAAATTTACATTCTGACAGGGAAATGAAAGCGAGGCTGATAGAAAAGAGAATTGATATAAAATAAGTGGTTAGAAACTTAAAAGATACTTTATGTTTTAATCTGATACGCAAAATAAGATAGTTAACCAAGAAAATGCCTTTGTTGAGCATAAAGCTAAAGCTTTTCTGGATCACCAAATCGAAATTGCATGATTCAACAGTCTGACATCAGCTAATTTTTTTATGAATTGGACCGAATTTGATTGCTGAAATTATGGCAGAGCACATGAGGCTGTCTGTCTCTCTAACGGAAGAGATGTCTTCGTGGAGACTTTAAAGGAAACCGCTTCGGATTTGCGTAACGCATGGGAAAAATCACAGCTCTCATATAACCAGCCTCTTCGTTGGAATTGGAATCCGGATCGAACTAGCCAAAGTCAGTAAACAACGCTGATGTCACTTACTTGCAGAAGTGGGAGAAACAAAGCACAAAAACAGTAGGGAAGAAGTTTCTTTTGAGCAGACTAGGCGTTAGTAATGCCATGCAAGAGCAAACCTTGTAGTATACCAATTTTTGGTACTATTAGTGTTCAGCGGTTTCACTGCTCGTCTGATGATGGCTGTTTTATGAACTGATGACTAACCTAGTTTGACATTTCATATTAACTTGTTAAACGTAAGTATCGTACTGACTGATTAAAAGAGGATCTCACGCCTATGAGCTTGCTGGACTTAAAACTAATTTACTGATAATCTGAAGTTGTTCATCTGATATAGAAGTATAAATATTCACTAAGCCAGAAAAAAAGCATATTAAAATTGTGTAAAAATGTAGGACAAACAAAATTGTCTAAATATAATATTTTTGGGTAAACTAAAAGAACATTATATTTTAACGTAAAACTTAAGGGATGAATTATTTGACTTTTTTGTCAATGTTATGGTAGAGAAAGCCCATTATCAGCCGAGAGATAAAATAGCTGATTAGTGGTACCTGGGCTCAAATCTCTACGAATTGGCTTACAGTATGAGAAGTTTCGTGATCTTCCCATATGTAACATGAATACGATCCATTTTCCCCTTAGAAAGTCTCCTTGAAGGCATCCCTCTCCTTAGACAGATAGCTGTTACGTGTTTGCTGTAATCAAATAAACCAAACCAAACCTACTGCAGAAGCTTACTGCACTCAGTTTACTAATGTCACTGAGATTTCTAATGCATTGGTGTGGAGAAGTGCTTTGGCATAGATACGCAGACTGTATTCTGCACAGAGATCTTTGCATTTCTCAGCCAATAATCTAGTTTATCCTGGTTTTGAGAGTTTTGTCTTTTAACAAATTAGGAAGACCGAAACTACTCCCCCACCCCCCACCCCCCAAAAAAAACCTGCTTCCTGTCTTAATTCATCATTATGGCAAAGCACTCGAAGGCTAGCTGCCTAAGGTAAGGGATGCCTTTATGCAGCGCTTTTTAAGGGAAGCTGGCTCGTGTTCATGTTACTCATGGAAAGGACCATGAATAGGTCCAAGCTGCGAACTCATTCGAATTTGAGTCCAACTACCAGTTTTCAGCGGCTTCTCCACTCAGCAGATGGTGGGCTTGAAAACGGCTGCCAACAAACTCAAGTGTCTATGTTCTTTAAGAGATAAAAACCAACAATTAGTTATTTATTATTTAGTGACAAACAATTATCAATGTAATGTATCAGTCAAGTTATTACAGCGCCTGTCAGTGGCCGAGTAAGACCGCTAAACACTGATAATTCGGCCAGGGTTGGATTCCCGGCGAAGAGAAATTTTTAGCATACACTGGTTAACAAGTAAATTTTACAAACTTTGTAATTACTATTCACATAAAATAATTACATTTTATTTTTTCCAGCAGTAATTACCACGCTTTTTCAAAATAGTTACAGAAAAATGAGGAAACCAGTTTTTAGAATTTATTAAAAAGAATCCCTTGATATTAAAGGTAATGCAGCCTAGCATATTTATCAAATTAGATGCGTCCACCAGCGGCCGAGCGGCAAAGTTGCTGAATACTGGTAGTTGGGTCCGAGGTTCGAATCCAGTGAATGTGCTGGCTGCATGGCGTTTTCGTGGGTTTCCCCATGTGTAGCATGTACGTGAACCAGTTTCTCTCAGAAAGTCCTCCCCGCAGGCTCCCTACCCTTAAGCAGATAGCCCTCGAGGCTTTGCCGTAGTCACATAAACCTAACAAAAACCAAATTAAGATGCGAGTTTTAATCCCACCGATGAGGTCTGTTGATTTATGGCACTGAAAATTGAGGTGGACGAAAATATCTGGCCTGGCACTTGAAATTACTTTAGTCATCAGCTTGAGCAGACACAGAATAAATAGCACGGAGCAAAGCTAAAGCGAATAGCCTTGAATGTAGAATTTCTCTTAATTAATTCAAGTATTTTACAGATCCATAAATCCAATTTTGTAGACAAATTTGGCTTTGTGAAACGAAGCGTAAAAATATCTTGTTTGACGGAAAGACACAGCGCATGCTCATTCCTTACAAAAATGTCTTAAAAATTCTATAAAACAAAAGCGAATGTTGAAAAGTTTTTAGAATCCAGGGATTCCTAACTAGCTTATTGCATCGATTCCCTTTTAAAAGAACTTTTTCTTTCATCCACTCCCTTACATTTTTCTTTATAATATGCAACATATAACATTATCATAATACAAATAACTACACATAAAAACTTGAAAGATTGTAATTAGACAAGAATATTAAAATTTTGGAGAAAATGGTTTATTAGATTTGTGTTTCATTATTTTTTGCATTATTGTTTCTAACTTTGTAATTATAAACAAGTTCTCAGTAACAAAAATCATAGATTCTACTAGTTGCATAAATGTTCGATTTTAGTTAATGTGAGTCCGCGCTTGATGTACTGACGCTATTTTTTAAATATTCAGCATAAAATTGCCTAACTTAATCTTATCATTCAAAAATATTTAACCTGCTTCTTGCTTCAGGTAGTAAATTATTGCTTCCATGTCAGACTAAACTCTGCATGTACTAGGTAAGAAGAGGCCAAAGTTTGTAAGATTGGTTCGGAAATAAACTGGTGTGCAAAAATTAAGGACGAAGTCGAAAATTTAGCATATCAGCTCAACGAAGAGGCAGAGCGGACAGAAAGACCAATCAGGAGATTAAGTAAGGTGATGTACGGTAGCACATGCGCAGATATGCAGGTAGACGTAATGGGGGAGTGTCTGAGTAATATAAAGCATGTTGTCGGTGTAAGATCAGTATTTCTGGCAAAGAGATTGCACGCCGTATAGCAGTTAAAATCACACCGAGTTGCTGCCTCAGCGAGAAATGGCGAATAATCAATCTGTTAGACGACATCTGGATGCTTTTACCCGAGGTCGAATCATTGGGAAGTTGGAGGAAGGCCGCAGTGTGACAAGTGTGGCTGCAGAGTTCGGAATTGCTCACAGCATCATTTCACGACTTTGGAGACAATTTCAAACTACAGGAACAGCTATCCGGGGGTTTAGTAGTGGTCATCCACGAGGAACCACACCCGCAGATGACCGGTATATTGCCTTACAGGCCAGAAGAAACAGGCGGCAGACAGCGGGAGAAATCGCTAGACACACGACACAAGCGACTGGACGACCGATATCGCGTTTTACCGTGGCCAGAAGACTGCACGGTGGTGGTCTGTTTGCACGACGCCCTGTACGGTGTGTACCTCTAACGCCTGCCCATCGAAGAAGGCGTTCTCTGTGGTGCCGGGAACACCGGAATTGGAGAGACAATGAATGGGGACGAGTACTCTTTAAAGATGAGAGCAGATTCAGTCTGAGTAGCGATTCTCATCGCATACTCATCTGGAGAGAGCGGGGAAGCCGCAATCATCCTTCGAACATTATGAAAGGGACAGGTATGGAGGTGGCGGTGTTCTCGTTTGGGGAGGCATCATGCTTGGTAGTCGTACAGACCTTCACATCTTCGACGCAGGTTCAGTCAACGGGACCCGTTATTGTAACGAGATTCTTCTTCCATATATGCATCTTTTTAGAGGTGCTATGGGTCCGCAGTTCCTTTTCATGGACGACAATGCACCATGTCATCGCACAGTAGCTGCCGAACAGCTCTTAGAGTGTGAAGATATTGAACGTATGGATTGGCCAGCACGATCTCCGGATCTCAATCCCATCTAGCATGTATGGGATTTTCTAGGCAGACACTTGGCAGCTCGTACCTTACCACCAGTAACGATTCCGGAGCTTCGATTGGCGCTGCCAGACGAATGGGCAGCAATGCCTCAACAACTCATTGACACCCTCATTCTCAGCATGGGCAGACGCTGTGAAACCTGCCTAGCAGTCAGGGGAGATCATATCCCCTATTAAAGACCGGATGTTTCTTGCTGGACACCCATCACAGGGATGTTTCGGCCTTCAGTCGCATTGCGCGCCATGCTACTTTTTCAATAAAGCTTCTTTTTATCCCTCTGATTTCTCTTTTAGTAAGTGTTGCTTACATTACTCATGTCCTTACGTATTGGGGATCTTATGGTATTAAATGTGTTGATTTGGAAAGTTTTTGTACAAAGTTATATTGAAAAAACCGTCTCGTCCTTAATTTTTGCACACCAGTGTAGAGTTCCCCCCTCTCAGTAACGAAATTTCAGGAACAGTAACGGTTTTTTTAAATCTTGTTTTCTTGTGTTTCTGCGTTTTATTTTTCTTGTATTGCATTTGTAGCCAAAAGAAATTATGCATTTAAAAATATATTATTTGTTTTTAAAATATATTATTTGTTTAAAAAATTAATTAATTAATTATATTATATTGTATTAAATAATTTTTGTGTATTTTCCCCATTTATTTATTTTATAATTTCTTCTTTACTACATGATGCAATTTCACATCAATAAACAATTAATTATCAATCTTATTAATAATTTTTGTAGTCAGTGGGATCTTGACTATGCTGATCAATTGGAGGTGCATATTCGGCTTTTGACTCCTTGATCATCACTGACCTTCTTTAAAATTTCATTGAGCCCCCAAGAGGTCAACAGCTACCCCGTTGGGAACCCAGACGCTAGAATATAAAAATCAAAGTACTGACAGTCTTGATTCGAACTGTTATGAAGTATATTAACTCGTTAAGCGCCGTTCCTATTTTGTCCCTTCTGTTTAGTCCGCGATATCCAATTTCACAAATATGGCTGCTGCCAGAGGTCTGTGTAGAATTTGATTGAAAAATATAATTCTTTTCAGTTGTATATCGTCAATCAATATTGACTGCCTTGACCTGAACGAAAAGTATACTATCAGTCAGCAGCCTAAGCGAAATATACGCGAGTATACATCGGTGGCTAACGCGGCCCGAACGAAAAAATATAGTGCCTGTTCAGGGGTGACTGACATTGGGATTAACATGTTAAAGATTGCCTTTTCTTTCATTAGTGTTCTCTCCATTAATAGTTCTTTCTGCAACTGAGAAGAACAGCAGCAACTGCTGCTAGAATTTAAATTAATGCTCAAAGTATTTTGAAATAATCCAGGTGTTAATTCTATTTAATTAAGATTTCTCTCTTGAGATTTTAATCATACTGAATAGATTCCATCCATCTAATTTCAGTTTATCCTTCTTGTTGTGTTTAAATCTGATGTGCGTTTTTGGATTTTTATTTTTCATTTGAGTACAAACTATTTGACTGTTTCTCTTTTGTAACAAAGAGACGATAAATTAAATTAATCTTCCTTGTTTTAATTACTCATTTATTAAATATTGATCTAAGGTGAAAATTTGTTGAATGAGGAGTTTAAGCATTGCACCTGCTCAGCCATTTACACATAATCTAAGTATAGCGATCTAAGTACAGAAAGAATAAGCTCTAAAACGCACATAGACAACACTTTCCATTCATGTCATTTCTCTTAAATTATTCCCCGTTACTATATGCAAATTATATAAACCGGAAAAGTTAATTTATATTTGAATGAGAGCGAATTATTTTTAATTTTAATTTTTTTCCTTTGACCAGCCTATATAGTCAAGAGATAAATGCTTGATAATTATAGCTATTTCAAACGCTATTGAAATTTTACTCTTAAAATAATAAAAATTTTCCTGTTTATAGTAACTAGGAGATTCAGTGTTGTAACAGGTAAAACGCATTCGAGCTTTTGTTATTTCATAGCATCATTGAAACATTTTAAATAAATTTATTTATTTGCTTCTTAAACATTAGGATTGGTAAATATTCTTTCAGTTCTATACTATACCTGTGACTTCTGTGTGTAATCATAATTACATCGTTTTCCAATAAATGTGAAGCATTTATATCTTTATTTTTAATTTAATTTTACACGCTAGATTTTTAGATGAAATGTTTTCTTTAAATAATTGAATTTCAATTAATTAAAGAAAAAATAACACACCGAATAACGAATTAGAGATAAGGCAACAGAAATCAGAGGAAAATAATGAAATGAATTATGAAAAATAAATGAATGAGTTATAAAAGGAATTATGAAACTTACCACTGATTCCTGTTGCCTTGACAACTCTAGTTGAATTTTTAAATTGTTTGTTATTCACTAAACAGACTTAAATGTTTTTCGTAGCGTTTTATTCTGGAAGTTATCAGCTGAGTTATATCCAATAATATATAATATTCATCCTATAAAAAAGTCACATTATACATATATATATATCAAAATTAGAACATTAGTTAATAATACCTCAAAATGATTCATTATGATTTTTTCCATAGGTTGAACCTCACGAATACCTGCAATTGTGTCTACGTCATCTTGCCAGAGATAATACGAAAAAAGGATTTTGTAGTGTGGCAGCATCTTATGTGATGGAATGCGAAAGCAATTATGTGGAATTGAGCCTTCCACCGGAGTGCCGTAAGCAAATATTGAAAATGTTTTCTATGTAAATTTGAATTATTATCCTTAATAAGTGCAATAAATGAATTCGCTTTATTAGCCCAAAAGGCGTTAGCCCAGAAGAGCTATTAATTTTGGCTTTAAAGCCCAGAAAGGCTTTAAAGTTTTGTCATTTTGCGTTGGTTCACTATAAATTTCGGATCACTTTTCAAATTGTTGCCACCAAATATTAGAGCCCTGTGTTATACTTAAAGAAATTAAATAATGAAGAATCTGCATGAATGTATGCATGTTTCTCGCATTATGATAAACAACGGTACCTAGAGCCATCAAATTTTGAATAACGTACGTCTAGACTAGAATACGGGCATCTCGAAGCCCGAATTTGGAATTTGAAATTTGTTTTATTATCGATTTCATATTTTGTAACACTTTAACTAAATTTTTATTAATAAAATCAACGATTTTAAAGCGAGCAATGGCAACACTGTACGAAAAAAAAAACATTTTTATCTCCAGCGCGCGAGACTGTTTATTGGAAATTCTAAAGATATCCTCATTTTAAAATTATTTTGCGATATTGCTGTTGAATTGAATTTTATGTTTTAAGTGTAAATAACATGATATTTAATAAATAAAGGTAAAACACAAAACGTTAGAAAACGCCCCTTTGGGCGTAATGTAAAATTTGAAAGCTTTCAGGTTTTATTTTATTTTATTTTTATTTTTTTGTTTCACTTTGCAAGGGTGGGACAATTATGTTGATCTCTTAGTGGTTAATTTTTACTTCTTGTGTTCCCTTGTCCATTTTATCTTTCATAGCACTAGTTTGTCCAATCCAGAACACTGCACTTCTTGTACCTTTTTAGCAGGTTGGTAAACTAAAATTTGAATTTCAGTTTCACTTTCTGTAGTTTTAGCTACATTGTTTCCAGCTGTCTCTCGAATTAGGCCATATTTTTATTTGTTACTTATTAAGTAGGAATATAAGTCTTTATTCCCTTACTGGCAATAACTCCTTGACACTGAGTGCAGTCTAAGGTAGGTAGTTAGATGGGAGAAAATTAACAAGCAGAACTTTAGGTTACGAGGGCTTTGTTTCAAATGAAATACTAAAACAGAAAGTAGCTATTTGTTAAGAATTTTTTATGGATTAAAATATAGGATCCCCTTCTTTCTTCCAAAATTAGAAAACTTTCAAAAAAAAAAAAAAAAAGGCACCACTGCGAAGCTGAGAAATTTCGCATTCTTGACCAGCTTCATTCAACAAATATTTTCCATTTTTATATGACTATATATTTCTTTCATATTTTTCTACAAGCTAGATAATGCATAAGGTATAACTTATAAATTAGATCTATTTTCTGGTCCCAAAGAACGTATCGATATCAGAGTTATATAACTAATACAATATAATTATTATGAACGCACCTTTGAAAATATTATATAAAGTACAAGGTGATTGGAAGAAAATGCTCCGATTATTATAATGCATTACATTATAACTTTCAAATATATTGAAATAATTCAAGTGTTTAAATACTAAGATGTGCGTGAAATGTTCTTCTTACCTTATGATGTTACGATTTTTGCTCTATCTTTTGTATGCTTCTTTCGACTCTTCTAAATTATTAAGTTACAGTAGCGATTCCTATTGCAAATATTTTACATAGTGCTTGCTGGAAATGAGGAATTTTTTGCCGTGCGTAATGCCCTTGGTTATGCCTATAAAACAAGGTTATTTAAATAAGACAGCACATTCTTAGACTGCTCTGCTGTACTAGGTAGATTGATAGCTTTCTAGAATCAGAATAGGAATAGGCTCGACTAGGCTGAATCAGAATAGGCTCGATTAACCTATTTTCATCTATAATCTGTTACTTTAAAATAGGCTCTTCAACGTCATTTTGATCGTAAAGCGTGCTATCATCACTACTTATTTTCTTCACATCATTTGGGACTACATTTCAAACGAGCATTTGTTCTTGTCCTTTCGTGAGAAGTTTTTAATCTCACTTCCACATTCTGAAAGATTTCCACATTCTGAAAACCTGGAGTTGCCTATGTAAAGGACATTTCAGTATTAGCCACACTTACATAATTTTTTTTTAATTCAGTGCTTAAATTATCACTTTTTCTATTCTTACATACTACACCCGACCTTTGAATAACAGATGTTGAACAGTTTTCTGAAGGCTGAAAATTTTCATTATTTACGATAACAATACTATTAAGTTCTACTTTAAGCTTTCCTTTCTTCATGTTTTCAATGTTTGCTCCGTTGGAGAATAAAAGGCTCAAGTTTTCAGATAGCTCTTCGTATAAATATCCCTGAAATGTAATACAATAGTGGAAACTAAATGTTTAAGAAAATGGTTCATTAAGTTTATGAAGATACTGGTTGGAGCCTGAATCTATGCTTTACCTTGTTTTACTTTAATAAAATCTTTCGGAAAATTTATTCCTTAAATAGAATTTCTTAAATGGTGCCTACCTTCTGGTAGTTTATGCTAGACTGTTAGATTAGTTAAATCAGCAATTTTATCTCGTAGTTAAGTGCACATTTCCATTTGTGAATACTTTCTGATATGTATTTTTTAATATTATCTGATTGTCTTCAATGTTCAGCTATTTGATTTTAAGTTCTGTTATGGCCTAAGTAATTAGCCAATAAATTTTAATTATTAGCTAATTACTTAGGCCATAACAGAACTTACTTTGTATTTGTTTGCGTAATCTACCTATAACCTACTAGACTTCACATTATCTGTAGAAATCTAGGTATAATCTCATTCATTGAAAACAATTTAGAACTACTGAGTGTTTCAACATGATGTTGAACATTAATAATATGAAAACTGCTAAAGATGAGTTGAAACTACAATGCCTATAACCTGTGAGTATTTTCTTTTTGTTAATTCCGGGGATAAAAAACATTATTATGCATGAAATATCAGAGGTCACAATATGTTTTCAACTGGAATGATATTAAAGTGTCATTGCAAAAACTGAAATTCTGCGGGAGGTGCAAAGATGATGGAAACAGAATGTGATACTTCGGCACCTTGATGAATATAAGATTATGCGAGAGAGAATTGTGTGCGATGTGAAGAAAGTACGGTGCGGCAGGAAGAGACTAATAACAAATCAAGGAAATATGTAGACTGCGTTACAGACTTTCACAAAATCACAGAGAAAAGCAAGGAACTGCATGAAAGATATTCAAACAACTTTGCTGTCCTTGCCGTTGAAATCATTTTTGCTGTTTTACAGTGTTTCAGATTATATACTGATCTCAATAGTGGATGTTTTGAACATCTATAACTTTAACATATGCAACGTTCAAAAAGTTCATAATTGATGTCATTAGAGTCTCTCTTATTATGTGATTTTTATGGATTGTACTCAAAGAGTGTAAAACAGTGGCTTTTGTCCCATTCAACTTTTTCACCATTTCTAGAAGATCATTCCCCTCTCCTTTCCAAAATTGAAAAAAAAAAAAAAAACATATACATATATTCAGATTTACAATTATTTTTTAACATGTTTTATAAATTAAACAACAAAAAGTGTATGAAATATTGTTAAATACCAAAACTTAAATAAAAGTAATTTTTATATTCATAAACTAAAATCAAATTCTTAAGAGTTTAACGAAAGGTTTACCGCATTCTCCCCTGAAACTCTTGGAAATAATTACCCCCTTGTTGAGATCCCTAGTTGAGAAACCTAGAACCTTAAAAAATTTTAACATAAATATACAATAAATTGAAGAGCCATTGAAACAACAGAATGCTCTACACAGATTGAGAATGGCTGAATTAAGTGAATAAGACGATCATATATGTGACATTTTTATATTCATTTTGTGATTTTTATGGATTGTACTGAGAATTTTTTTTTCTTTTAGTAACCTGTGAGGCTCCTGATGGTAGCACATTGCAGCATGGAGACAGGAAAAAATATACAGATCTGAATCCCAAATCTGCTGATATCATTTTTATTATTGAAGATGAGGAATGTAATAAAATCATTCTAAATGATTTGGGAAATCTGGCAAGATCTATTGACAGAGAGCTAGAGAATGAAGGACTGAAGGACAATTTGTTTGGCGTGGTCGGTTTCGGTGAAGACATTGGAAGTCCGCAGATTTATACTGCTCATGGAAAAACATTCTTCAATTCAAGAGACATTGGTACAATATCGGGTAGATTCAAATTGGATAAAAAAGCGAAATCTTCCAGAGCCCTTGAAGCTATTCAACTAGCTGCGACGTTAGACTTCAGAAGCAAAACGGCGAAGTCGTTCATTTTACTATCCTGCTCACCATGCAGATATGATTATAGATCAGTATGTTTTATGATTTAAATTTCCTCTTGCTTTCTAACAAGTTTAGCTGTTATTTCCTCAGCTATCATTAATTAATAAATATAGTCTTAAAAGTCTTAATCTCTTACCATTAATTAATATAATGTCAAAAATGGACATTAAATAAGCTATATTATTTATGAAATGCGATTTATTTAAGTTAAAATGTAAAATATAAATGTTAAAAGTTAATTAATATAATACAGTAATCTTAAAATTATTAACATAATTTTAAATTTCACATTCAGATTTTCTCCACCAATGCAGATAAAAATAGTCATTATACGTTTGAGTTGAGAGATTTAATATAAATTACCACCTTTATTTATCGCACTGTAAGCATGAAATTAATGTTTCTTTCTTAAGATAAGTATTTAAAAATCACATATTTGAAAAGGCATCCATTGATGCTTGAGAATTAGTTAATTCGATTAGTAGTTTCGGTTCTATAAAAAGAAAGGGAAAAGCCTTAAAAGGTTGCAACAAACAAGGTGATAGAAATTTTTTCTTTAATCCATGTGAATTGCTTAATTTGCTTGAAGACCATCATTAAAGTATACGTATTTTTATTGAAAGAATTTAACAGCTTTCATGCTTCTAAATTAAATAGCCGATAAAAATCATATATAATCTCTGCAGCACTATTACTTAATATTTATAATAAAAGTAAAAATTAAAAATTCTTACTATTTATTGAGACTCTGTTATTCAAAGGATAATTCTGTAAAATTCCAGCACTACAATTTCATAAGAACGAGAAATAACAAGTGCTACATCAGCCAATCTTATTGATGGGCGTGAAAAGCAAAAGGCTAAGCAATACCATGTTACAAAGCTCATGTACCAAACTTCTCGAACCCTGCAATGGCCGAACAAAAATTAATCAACGTTTCTTTGATTCGTTCGAGGCTCAATTTCAAAATAAAATGGAGGGAGTGTGAAATACATTGCATGGTTTTTGCATCATATAATGACTATTTTTACTTCTGAGGTTGAATAGGGTTTTTCTTTCTACATTCAAAGTTTAATGCTTCTTTTCGAGTTCTTAAACAATAAAATGTATCTTTATAATATAATATAATCTGTATAATATAAACGGTATGTCGGAAAAGGTGCATTTGTGAAAAGAGTAATAGCATTACAAAATTTGTTCACTTAGTTACTACAGTTTGTTAGAATTTTCTTTTATCACTAATTGTAAGTAAAATTCATAAATTTTATGCTGTTTTTCTTCTATAGTTACTATATCCAGTCATTCAGCAGATTTTGCTCGAACGTGGAGTAAGTCTACATGTTATCAACAGTGCTGGAATTTCTATTCGAAAGAGTTCACTTAAAGAGAAGGAGAAAGATATCATAGGTAAATTTTCTAAACTCATGGTTAATAAATAACTTCAAGAAAATAATAATTTCTCATGTCATTACTTTATGAGACAAGAAGATAAGCCTTCTTTTCCTTTTTTGAATGAATTCATTTTAATATTGCTCACATTTAAGAACAAATATTTGATTTGTCTTATAAGGTATTTTCTTCCTGCTTTCCGCATGCCTTCGTGGTGTAAATGGAAGCATACTCGACGTGTATTCGAGATATCCATGGTTCGAGTCCCAGTCCGAGATTATCCACGGTCCGAGATTTAGCAATTGGGTCCTCTAATTTCCAGTCGACCTATCAATTGGGGAATATATAGCGTATTTTCTCCCTCCTTTCTGCATGCCTTCGCGGTGTAATTGAAAGCATACTCGACGCGGACGCGTATTCGAGCGGTCCATGATTCGAGTCCCGACTAGAGCACTGCACATGTTTCATGTCTCCTGCTTCCTTCCCACCCCAAAAAAAATTAATGACTGTACAATCTATTATTAATAACTATAACATTAAACAAAGGTATTTTAAAAACTATCGATTCAACTACATTATTTGGAATTGCTAAAAAATGTACTGAATGTTTTCTTTATTCAGCATTTTTAAAAGTTATTGTTAGTAGGTTTTTAAAATAACTCTTGCAGTAGAATCTTATGACGAATGTACTCATGTTCATTTGTTAGAGAATTTACAATCTATGATGGTTTTTGCCTTTATGCAATTTGGTGAACATAGACCAAGAAGATAAATATAAAAGACAAAATAAAACGAAACAGGTTCAATTGGCCTGCAAGAAGAAAAGAGGGGAGAAAAGAAAAGAAAATGATACACAACGTCTAGAGTAAGCAGTTTGTTTCATGAATGTTACCCTGGTAATCATAAAAAGGTTTCGTATGGAATATAAATGCCAAAAACAGTTGCATGTGCTATCCAGAGGCTACGCATTCTGTTGAGAAGGTTGTGTAACAGCTCCTATCAGCTAAGAAAAGTATTCTCTTAAAAGCATTTTTTGTTGCTGACTGGTTCGCAGTGAAGGGTTATGCATTGCAACTCAACGACTGTTGTAGAGCAACTGTCGAATATATGCAGAGATATCCAAAATTCTGAAGAGGTATGTCTGAAATGCGAGTCATTAGTAAACAGTACACTGACTTACTGTTGTAATTTCTCATCTAGATGTCAAGTATATCGTTATTTTATGGAATTTTTTATGCCGTATAATTAAGGGCATGCCTCGCATATTGCTTGATCTGAAATCGCCATCGACAAATCGTTCTAGATAAGATGATCATTGAGACTGCCAACAGTTCTCTGACCAGAGAATTTTCTGTGATAGCTGGATGGGATCAGAGAGCTGCTGACACGTAAGGATCTTGTCACGCAGTTGCGACGTAGGGATTTACCATATCTATACTGCCTTTAATCACAGCTACTCTGGGACCATAGCCCAAATGTATACATGACACTTGAAACAAGTTCTTGGGTACTTGGTCTTGTGTATGGCATACCTCTTTTCTGACTTTTTAATTTCTTCTTCATATTTTGCCGCACATGATATCATCACTATACTTTTTGTGTTACTTTTTTTTTTTTTTTTTTTATTTTAATATCGTCTTTTTCAACGGAAAGAAAATAACAATGCTTTCAGAAGCAACCCATTAATTAGTTTTTTAAAGCCCAATAATCCGAACTGACTTCAGTAGATATTACAAAATTTCTGTTATCAGGAACTTAAGCTTTCCTTTCAAGAAGGACAGGTGGCACTGGTGTTCGTTTCCTGTTTCAGTGAATATGAATCGAGTCGGTTATAAAATAATGTCAATTCTAAGATACCTGCAAATTCCTTAATTTGCATACTTGAGTGTATTATTTATAGTTTGGTGCGTATGGTTTGCATAATAATCGTAAAATTTATTAATTCATTATGAAATTGTTTTTTTTTCGAATTATGTGCTTAAAACATACTATGCATAATTTGCTTTTTTTAGCCTCTTACCAATAATACGCTTGTGCTCAAGAGTTTAATATTTAATAGCTAGTTCATGGTTAAAAGAAGTGATTACAGTTTTATTTAATTCAAAGTAGTAGATTTATGCTCGGAATACGGCTTTTCTATTCTTATTTTCTTGTTTTATTTTCAGCTAAAAAATATGAAAACATGAATTAATATCTTTTTTTTTTTTCTTTCTACAGGTGTTGACCCCGATACAGTGTACCATTCAAAAGACGTAACTCAGAAAGATTTGGTTGGTGAACCCGCTCTGCGATCTCAAGTTTCATTTCCGAAAGATCTTTGCATTGCTTTATCTCAAGATGTCAATGGAAGCTATTTCTCAACTCACCCACTGAACAGAGCCTCATCTAGTGAAATTAAGAACTGGAGAAGTGTTTTTGCTCGAAAGTTTCTTAAAGCCATCCAGCTGTTTCAGTGCCAATGGTGTGATTGTACCTCTACTAGAGACCACATCCCTAATACTGTTTGCCAGCCTTGTGAAACAAAAAGACCAAGGCTGCCCTTTTCCGTATGTAAATCTTGTGTTCTTCCAAGAACAGTGGAAGGATTTTTGTCTTACGTACTTCATAATTTGAATGAATGATTTCGATACAAAAACTTATACATTTATTTAAAAGTATTCAATCTCGGAGAAGGACTAATATAACGTCACCAAATATAAAAATACATGAATCGTTCATAAAGAGAAATTCATAGGAGTTTTTCGTAACTGATGTTCATGAGATACTTTTGCTGCGATTTTAAAATAAATAAATAGTCTGATTTATTTCTACCAAAGACTAGAACAATTTTCAACCTTTTATGAGTTTAGCAAATTTTTGAAAGTTATTGATATTTAATTTCATTAACTCTGTGGGGAGTATACAAAAATTTCTGAGAATTTAAATTACAATTATCTTCCAACTTTTGCGAATAATACTTCTTGCAAATCACAAAAATTTATATATATATAGTGAAGGTTATTTAGAAAAGTGTTTTGCTAATTAACTGGCTAAAGAATTCATTGTAAATTAATAGTATTAAGTAAATTTATATTACTTACCTTTTCATTATTTTAAAGAAGGCATCTCATAAATCAGCATTATAATTATTAAAAATGAGCTATAGCATTATTAATGTATATTAGTCATTGTTTAAATATATAATATGAAGTTTAGAATCATTTAAAAAGTTCAGTTCTAGAATCATTTAATAACTTCAGATGCATTCTTAACTGAAATGTCATGTATAGCACAATTTGTTTTAAAATGCTCTAAATTGCATTGGAATTAAAAATCATTCAATAATAATCTTTTCTAAAATATCTTTTGCTTATAACTTTAAAAGAACTGAGAGTTGATATAAAATGTAAACTTAGAAAATGTGGTTTTAAGCGTTTAAGTGTAATAAACTTTTCATCTAATCATATTAAAGGAGTTCTTGTCTTACTGCACAATTCTCATTCTTTGAACTAGAATCATTGTTGTATTAATAATAAGAATTATTATGCGTCAATTACTGCATAATATTTTTACAACCAAAATTTCTCTTTTTATTTCTAGCTGTACCTTACGACTGACACCAAGTATTTCTGATGGTAATATCGATAAACCTCATGAGGCATACTTATTGTGAAGTGCGTTTAGTATTTGGGTTGGCTGGTAAAGGCTAAATCGTATTTTTTACTTTTATTTTTATTTTTTAAAATGTGTCCTGATGTGTTTCGAATGTGGCGTATTTTAATAAAACAATCAAACCACTAATATGTACTGATTCTTTTGTTTAACCTTTAATTAGTAATTTTTATTTTCAGAAAAGCTGAAAAGTTGCTATATTACAGCAAAATTTCATTCTTTAGCTTATCAAACTGTAGTTTAATTGCTTAATTCCCCCAAAAATGTTCTGATGAGAAAATGTTTAAATTATAGTGCAGTTTCCTAATGAGAATATGTTTAAAATTTAATTTTATTAGTTGAAATAGTGCCTTATTTACATAGCCTTGTTCTAGTTATATCATATTCACTACCATTTTGCCAATTTAAATAAAGTATAAAAATAAAGAATTTGTGTACCTGAAAGCAATTCTGGAAAGAATACTCTTCATTTTTATATGGAAACTTTCACTTGTTTTTATCTGATTTTTTTTAATAATTCACCTACAGAAGCTGAAAAGCGCAAAATATGATCTGTTATCATTGAAACATGTGCAAACATGCAATACTTCAAAAAGATATCTTTCAAGATCGTATGTTTAAATAAGTTAAATAAGATATAGAATTTCTTATGGAAAATTTCGAACGTAGAATTAAAAAAAATATTTTCTGAAATAAAAGGGAACAAATCGTTGAAGTAAATTGTGTGTATGAAATGCTTTTAAACAATTAGTGCTTTTCATGAAGTAAAAATTAAAACCCTGAAACACATTTACATAGAAGTTCCAGTATTTGATTTTTACATTCACTAGGTGTTTTATTCTTTTTTTTTTTTTTCTTTTTTTTTTTTTTTTTTGGATTCCTTCCTTTGGAAAACCATGTCCTGCTAAATAGCCCCTAAGCGATGCTATGTAATCTTGCACAATTACGGAATTTTTGCATTCATTCATTCACATTGTTTTTTTCTTAGTAATAAATCATTTTTATATAAATCGGATATTTTTATTTTACATATAATGTGAAGTTTATAATACTTAATCTTCTGCTCTCGTCCTCGGGCTCCTGCAACACGCAAATAGAAAAGAACTGTAGCTGCTGCTGGCTGTTTCCCAGTTTTATGAGCGGAACAAAAAATAATATGCGCTTTCATGGCCACAGGAAAGCGAAGTGCAAAAGAATATGCCAAATCATACCAAGTTACCTTTCCATAAAAATTTTACTGAAGTAGAAAATCTTTTTTTTTTTTTTTCTTTTTTTTTTTTTTCATTTTAAAATGCTTCACGATCCGGGAAGAAATTTTCACGGTATTTGGAAATGAATAAAATTTAGATTTTGTAGTGTCTTCGCAAAGCCCATTATGGTTATAGCTGATTATGTTAACAGTGAGAAATTTTGTTACATGCAAAACAGCTTCATTTGTTTTTCGTTCACTCTTCAGTTGCAGCTGCTACAAAATTAATAAAAAATAGGAAAATCATGTACGGCTTTTCTTGAAATATTTTAATATTTTTATTTATGTCATAGAAATTATACTATGAATTACATTAGAAGCCCAAGCTTTATTTTCATTATAATTTTCTTTATTCTTTTTACATTTCTTTCCGATGAACAAAACATTGTACAAGTACAGTGTCAAATTTGCGGTACATCTTCTTTCAGAAACAACACAGGAACCCCTAAAAGAAATATATAAATACATTATTTTCAGTAACAAATCTATGCATTTCTGTTACGATTTGATCAAAAATGTCTGTTACCTACAATTGTGGTCCCACGTATACATTTTAGTTATGTCCTGATTAATTAGATATAAAGACTTTGATAGAATCGTTTGATCAGAAAAAGTGTTCATTGCACTCGGATTTATATGTGGAAAAACGTGCAATACATATACTGATGATGTCATTGCTAAGAAATACATTTAAAGCAGACAAAAGTTATGCTAATTTTTTTTTTCGACGTGAAGCTGCGAAAACTGTTTGTGATAAACTTGAGCGACTGAGACTTACAATTAAAGATAATTGCTTCTCATAACCTCCATACACGGTGATCCTGGACGATAAATTTTTGTTGTTCAGGTCGTGAACTTGTCGGACGGTCTTTAATAGAAGAACCTGGACCTCTTACCCTGCATTCCGTATTCTGTATCAGCGTTTCTCAACCTGTATTTCCTGATATTCTACTAGTCTGCAAGAAATTGCGACAGATTACGAAAGAAAGGGTGATAAATAGCCAACCGTTTGTAAATGTTTCTGAATCATCTTTATACTTGAATGTACATATTTTAGCATGCATTTTTTACTGTCCATGTATGACATATTCTTGGAAAGTGTCATATATATATTACTGTATAGTTTTCGAGATAGTTTGTCATTAAGAAGTATAATAATGATAAATGTATTTAGGAATGTTAAGCGGAAGCCTGTGAGAAATCCTCTTATTGTTTCGTTTATTATTATTAAAATTATATCAAGGGTTCCCCAAGAAAAGAAAGTCATAAAATGTCATCTATATCTTTCGTTAAGAGAGGCATTCATTCACTTATTGCTGGTAAATGCCTCTAAAGGGACGAAGGTTTTAATTAGGAGATCATATGGAAACAGCAGACTTTTATTTTCGATCATATCTTATGCATATAAAAATATATTTCAAGATGCAAAACAGCTGGGCATTTTAAAATTATTTAAATACTATAAGCATCTTGATCAAGCTATCTTTTATTATCCGAATGAAATAAATTACGCTCGTATCGGAAATAGTTAATGCTAGCTTCCTCTAATTCACCGATCATTCCCTTTTCCTTTATGTAAAGCTGCTTTAAAGTCTTAATTCGCTTTTGTTTCACTTGTATCATTGGTATGATCTACGACATTGAAGCGCATGGGATTCAAGAGCTAGAAGACAGTTTTAAGCACCCTACCCATGACAAGGTATGGAAATCAGGCATTTGATTTTTTATATTTCTGTGATGTAAAAAATCAAGATAAAATTTCAGATAAATAAACTAAATTAACAGCGCGATAACCCTCCTTATTTTAGACGTTGGTATTAATTCATTTTATGTTTCTAATAATGTTCACTTCATACGTAATAGACTAATTTAGATTTGGAAGATATATATGACACAACAATTAGCTTTAATCGTTTATTACAAAAGACTTTTCTGACTGTTGTGTAATTTGTAAGTGTTGCTCTTATGGATATTTAAGGCGGACTCTAGAATCTGAGTTTCTTCCGCAGTCATCGCCCCATCACCGTAGCTGTTATCAGAGAATTCATTTCTTTTAATAATGAAATTGCAGGCAAATTTTTATGAGCTTAGATCTTGAAACTTTGAAACTAACGCTGTAGTGAAACACATTTGTCAATGGCAGGAAAAAATACAAGTCCATTTTATCATTAATATTAAAAGTGTATAGGTATTATTTATTAACATAACTGTCTTCTCACCAGCTTTATTTATCTTCTCATAAACATGCTTATCACCGCATATCTCACTAATATTACTTATCTAATAACTTCAATTAATAATGCCGTAGTAGAAAATATATCCTTTGTTGCATCCTTAGTTAAAATAATAGCAAGAAATAGTATGAAGTACAATTTTCTTGATGTTGCTATAACAATCTGGGAAGAATTGTTGCTGTCAAACAATAGTTCCAAAGACTTCGCTACATGTTCAAAAATGAAGTAAAATCCTACATCTGTCAAGACTTATATGGTAGATTTTTCTGGTTTCTGTGCGTGTAAGAATTATGATCTAAATTTGGAACATTTTAAGGCAAGTTTGTTTGGTTTTATCTGATTGTTGATATTTTCTGTATTGTGACTCGGAATTTTCATATACTTGCAAGGCTTGCTGACTCTGACATTTACGAAGAGTTAAGAAAGGATAGCAAGTGGTGTATTTAATTATGGCAAAGCACACTAGGGCTATCTGCCTAAGAGGAGGGATGCCTTTCGTGGAGGACTTTCTAAGGGAAACTGGCTCGTATACACGTTACACATGGGGAAAACCTCGAAAACACCCATGCAGCCAGCCCGTTCGCGGGATTCGAACCTCGGACCGAACTACCAGTGTTCAGCGACTTTACCGCTCGGCCGCTGGTGGGCGAAAGGATAACAAGAGCCTCGTGGTTTAGAATCTAAGAATAGAAGTAACATCATAGCACAATTTTCTGTAAAAGTTGTTACAACTTAAGCGTCTTTATGGTGTAAAACCTGAAGATGTTCCAACTGCCAAATTTACTACTGGCAACACTTATTCTTTCTTAACTGCACTTATAAAAATGAACGAGTTTAGATAATGTTTTTATTTTTTTGAAACATACATTTTTTGCAATTTTGTTGGAAAATTTTTAAAGTTTATTGAATTATTTATTCTGCATTTTTAGTTTAAAGATATCCATTGATGCCCATTCAGTGGTCGTTAATAGTTCTTTAAGCAAATGATTATTTTACTACTCTCTATTAAAAATGCTTCCTGAAATATTTCTAATGTTTACTACAAATAAAAATGTATCGCTATATGATTATATTTCGGATTTGAATTTATTTTAAATTATATAATATTAATTAAATGCATATGCGATTTCTTATTCACGGGAGAAAAAAACACCTCTTCAGAAAACAGCTACTCCCCCCCCCTTCAAAATATTGTGATTCATTCTGGTCTTTTAATTTTCCTGTTGCTCCGGATTAAAAGTGGGTAAACAGATAGCTCTCGTGCGCTTCGCCTTAAATTAATAATACAATACAAACAATACAATCCTCCTGGGACCTCTCGGTCAAAACAGGAGTAGCGCTCAAGAAGACAGGCCTCGTATCATTTGCTTAAACTAAATAATGTAATCCGATCGTCATCCTTTTCGTTGACCAGCTATTTCAGACACAAAGTACACAAAACCTATCTGCCTATGGGGATGCTTTTGCGGATTACTTTCCAAGAGTACATGAGCTCATTCTCACGTTACATCTTTAAAAACCACAATAAATAAATAAATAAATAATAACATGCATATAGCCCGTTTGTGCGTAATCTAATCTACCAGCGGTCCGTTCTACCAATAGCAAGCACTAATCCTTTAAAAACCCATTGGATGCGGAAACAAAAATCACGAATAGCGTAAACAGTTTATGCCGTAACAATGGATAACTATATAGCGTCAAAATCAGTATTACTGTCTAGTATTTCAGATAATGCCAAATGTTAGTGTAACTGTTTCGGCTTTAAATGCAAATACTTTAAGTAAGTAAGCTCATACTGGTTCACTTAGTGAGATACTGAGGGAGCATAAGAACTTAAATTTTAATAGTACTTTTTCCTGTTTTAATTATTGCACAAAAATGCTTAATAATTGTTTTATTACGATTATGAAATATAAATTATGACAGCATGCTTATAAAAATTTACGTAAACTATATGCGGTACATTTAAACTAAATTTCCTACACAAATTAATTTGAAACGAGTTTTTTATATATTACGTTTTTTCTTTTCCGTTCTGCAACTGATAAATTACTCTCAGGCTAAAAGACAAGAACTCACAAAGGTTGATAAAATTAGTTTAAAGTAAGCTATGATAGTAGATTCGGAGAATTAGCTCAGAGATCGTGGTTCATTGATTCAGCTTTTCTTCTGAAAAATTCTCTCTTGAGGAAAATTAAAGTTTTGAATTTTCATTTCTAAAAAAATTTATGCATACATCTTTAAATTTTACTAATAGTAAATGTATTTTAATTATAGTAATTTTAGCGTAATTAAACGTCTTTTAATTACGCTAAGGGCAAATGCCATTTGGTTGCACTAATGGAGTAAATATTTGTGAAAACTACAAACTAGACTTCTTATTAAAATATAACATAGAGAAAAATTAATAAATGAATATATTATTTTTGAGTTACATATAACTTATTTTTAAACTACCTTGTTATATATGAAAGAAAAGGATATTATGGCGAACGAAACTGCAAGAGCTCTCAGCGGTGTTCGTTTTTAAAACCCCGTGGATGACTGTTGTATGAGTTCTAAATTTTAATTAAAGATAGTTCTGATTTCAGATTTCAGTAGTTTTCATATACATGGTGTCACAACGTCGTCAAACTTAATATGCTGTTCAAGCAAGATTTACATAGGAACTTGTGTTCGAAATTGTGAACGGCGACCGCTAAAGGGCAATGTTCGTAAACGTAGAGGGGAAGAAAGAAAGGATGACGAAATAGGCGTTAATAATGACTTTTACTAAAGAACGTGCTTAAATCATGGAAGATGTTCAAAATTCCTACCATTTTCCACAATACATGCTTCACAACATCGATGTATGAACTCACGGGACCAGTTCAAATGGACTAAGTGTGTCACCGACACGTGCTGCTGCTTTTACGATTCTGGTGACTAAATCCATGTCTGATAGACAGTCTCGTACACAATGGACTTCATGTATAAATCCTCGGTATTCAGGTCGAGGGATCGTGATAACCATGCGACTGGTCCACCTCTATCAATCCAGCTATCAGGATATGTCCTATCAATTCCCGCATAGGGCTGCTAAAATGCGTAGCCACTCCATCATGCTAAAATCAAATGTTCCGGTGTAGAATAATAATCATCAGATCCAGCAATACTCTTTCTAAAAAGGTTCAGAGATTTTCCCATCGGGGCTTTGGAGTAGTAAGTAAGGTTCCGTTTACATGTCACAGATAATACCAGCCGAAGCGGTTATGATGCAGTTTTGTTGACTTCCGTAGGATCGTGTAAACCTTGAGTTTTCATACGTCCACAGGATCATATTGTGCAGATTCAGGACACCGTCCCGTGTAAAAGGAGCTTCATCGTGAAACACAATCCACGATGGGAAATCCCGTGGTGCGACCCCTTTTGTGCAAATATCTGCGTGTGAATGCAACCTGTTGGAGAAATTCGTCATCCCACAATGCCTGTACTGTTTGGAAGTAGAGGTGTAGCGTGTCCACGTGCAGTATGCGCATAACGGTGGAACGATGTACACGTAAATCGCATTCAGTTGCTCGGAGACTTGTTTGTTTCCTCTACAAGTGTTCCTGTTGTTCATGGATTCGTCTTAAATTCCCGTAGCACAGCTTCCTCTACGACAAGTGTGCCTGTAGTGCGTTCCCAATCGATGTAGAAAGATGCCTCACTCAATCCCATTGCCCTCTAGCGGTCGCCGTTCGCATTTTTGGACACACGTTCCTATGTAAATCTTGTTTATCATGGTATGACAGACCAGCATGTTAATTATGGCAATGACCTTTTGAGACACCCTGTAAGTGTTATATGAATCATTCTTCCAAATTCCATTTCGTTATCATCAAATACGGATAATGAACTGTCTTCTTAAGACGGTTCATTTCAATAACGGTGTCGTTTCAATTTATTGGAATAAAAAAGCTTAGGAGAACTGAATTCTGATGCTATTCATTTAACCGAATATTTTCGAAAAGACAGGGTAAAGAATAAATGAATAATACACTGTCTACAATTAAACCTACTTGTACATGAAAGGATTGCATTTTTTCGATTGTTGAGTAATTTATTATGCAAAAATGAACTCGAGTGGACAAATCAGCTTCAGATGTTTTACGCTATAAAAATTTATTTTAAAGCAAATAAAAAAGGCAGCGTCAGATACTGAGGATTGTACGTACCCCTTAAGCCTTAAAAATACTCAAGTTTTTATTAATAATGTAAATTTTATGGCTAAACGAAAATAAACAAATTTCTGAATCATTTTAAATTATCATTTTTTATTTTTTATATTTTATCAAAATATTACACCAACAAGCACCAATTTTTACTACCTGGACGCAATTTGCTCTTTTTATTCAAATTAGAATATGATATAATGACTATATATAAGATATAGGTTTACCAGAAAGTTCCGTCTGGTAATGCAATTTCAAGTTTCAACTCGTCTTGCACACGTTCCTTTGAGACATGAATGGCTGTCTCTCTTTATCATTATATTTATCTTTCCTTTGTCATCGCCCTTCTAAATTAACTAAATCAAAAGTGTCTCATATCATTATTGAGACTTGATCATGTAAACATGGCTACATATAAAGTTCACTTGCGATATTGTATTTTCTAAGAATTCCAACAAAGAAGAAATGATACAGAAGTGTGTCGAAATTTAGTGAAAGTTTTTGATGGAAATGCAGTTTAGGAAAGAACGTCCGATAAATGCTCTAAAAAATTTGTAGAAAGTGATATCGACCTTAAGGATAAGCCAAGCTCTAGGCAACCATCTTTAATCGATGACGATATTTTCAAAAACATGAAAGAAAAAGATTCTTTTTTGACAACATCAGAAATTGCGTAAAAGCTTAATTCAGCTGCACAAACTATTTCTGACCATATTCATAAATTAGGATTGGTGTATAAATATTCCAAATGAGTGTCTCATGAGCTAAGTGAGATAATTTGCATGACTGAGTCGTCATGTCTCTGCTTGCTCGAAACAGAAAACAAACCCTTCTTGCACCTGATGACAACTAGTGATAAAATGCTGATTACCTACAAAAATTAAGGAAAAAAAGCATACTGTGAACCCGACAACCTGTCATCTCCCCTCTGCCTGAATAAGAGAATGTTGTGTATATGATGGAACGTCCAACGACCAACTTTTTAGTTTTTGAAACCTAACGAAAATCTCAATTCGGAAAGATACTATCAGCAAATGGATGATTTAAACAAAGCAATCAAAGAAAAGAGGCCGGCGATGTTAATAGATAGTACATCAATACTACATTATGGTATTGCCAGACCACTTATTTTTTTTGCAACTCATAGAGCCAGGCTGAGAATTTCTATGGCATCCGCCAGATCTCTTCCCTAGATATATATAACCCTCCAATTATCACTTGTTTCCGTCCATGCAAAGTTTTTTGAAGGGTGAAATATACAAAATTGAAGCATATGTCAACCAAGCACTACTTACGTTTTTCGCAAAGAATTATTAAGGATAAGGAATTATTTAGAAATAGTATTTACAAACTACCATCTCCTTGGTAAGAGGTCATAAGTAAGTGACAGAAATTATACTGTACAATAAATATTAAAAGTATGAAAAATTTGGCTTCCATTTTTTGGCTTCACAAACGAGCAAAATTTTGCGGAATGTTACACATCATATAATACAATAATGAAATTTTTAGACAGAAATAACATTTATGGTCTTAATGATGTAATGCAATAAAAACTTTCTTTTAAATAAATGAAAAAAACTATCGAAATGTAGTTAGTGAAATGAAACTTATGTCTTGTTGCTTAAATATCCACTTACAATAAAATCAAATTGAATTTTAGTCTACTTATAAACTTTCTACTACTACTAAAACTACTTATAAAATGCTTTTCTCAAGAAATGAGAACACAAAAATACTAAAAGCTGATGTAGCTTTTCCTCAAAGCTCATAAAGTGTAGTTGTGTTTCCTTGTTCCTTCAGTTTTTACAATTAAATTTCTTCATTTTCATTGATAATCATATTATTTAAATAAAGTTTTGTAGCACTGCATAGTTTTAATAAGATTAGGAATGTTTCTTTATGTGAAACATTTAATCTGAATATAAAATTTACCTCCAGTGGAATAAGTTTACCCTCCATCTGTATCATCATCTTCATCACCTTTCGTTAAGATTCTTGTGAACCTTCGAATACTGATGTAACCTTCTTTATCAACGGGAGCTTCTTTCAAACAGATGTCTGCCTGAAATATGAAACAATTTTATTCAAGTGAGAAGATTTAAGCTCTCGTTTTGATACAAATTTACAACTTGGGCACTCGTTTCAAAAGCTTGGATAAGGCATAGCTGTCGCCTAAAACTATAAAGAAATAACTCTGTACCAAAAATAACACGTCTAACAACAAGCTGGTGATTTCGAAACGCTCGAAGTCTACTTATAAATAACGAATTAATTTTTTAAATCCTAAGCAGAGAATCTCTTTTCAAAGAAATTTTACAGTTTAATGAAATGCAAGAAAAGAACATGGAGAAAGATGAAAACCAAAAGTGGTTACATTGAAGCTATGCAATTGCCTGCATTCAAAAGTTTAATTCTACAAAAATGTAGAAAAGCTGAATGGAACTTGAAAGTTTTGAGTTCGTTCCTATGAAAGTTATCATACTAATCATATCTGCACGCACACTGAATCAACAAATATAGATATGTACACTGCTCGAAAAAAAAAAGGGGGACAGTTCTGTATTTCCCGTTCTACTGGACCGATTGACGAAATTCAAATTGCGCTTTTCCTGTGTCGAAAGCGCGACTTCGGATATATATTAGGTTTATATATATAACATTATTCTATTATTCTAACATAGGAAACACTTAAAATACTTCAGAAAAAGTCCGATTTTGACGCAAATGCGGACTTTTTCCTCATAAAAAGTATTCCGCATAAAAAGTTTTCCGAAGTAACATATATTTTTTTTCCATATTTTGAATCTACGACACTAATTATGCCTACATATTAAATTTTGCAACTTTTGGTGAGAAATGTAAAATTTATCTTGGCGGAATTTTTTTTTTCCAGTTTCCGCCAAGAATAATTCACTAGACGGAATTCTTAATTTATAGTAACCTTCTTACTTTCTTTATTTTTCATTGATGCATGGGGGAAAAAGGTCCATCCTTCATTCTTTCAAATAGTTTTAACAAAGTGCGTAAACCACATTTTCGTTATTATCGCTTATATTAAATACGCCAAATTTAAAAACGCGGCAAAATGTATATTCACGTATAGCTTAGGAAATTTTGAATAAAAACTCAAATTTTTTGCAGATATGCTTAGAAATACATCTACTTTAAGATGATGTTAAAAATTTTATAGGTTATAATACAAAAATGTTTTCGAAAAATTTATAAAAAATATTCAAAAACACATTTTTTTTAAATAAATAATACAAAATGTGCGAATTATATTTGGATTAAACCTAAATTTCGAATTCTGGAAGAAGGAATCAAGTAAGTTTAATAAACAAAGAGATATTAATAAATATATATCAAATTCAATTAACATTGAGGAGCTAAACATTTGAGAGCTAATTTTTAAAAAACTACTCGTGCGATTCTTACAAAATTTGGCAGTTTGGCGTAATTTGAGTCGTACAATCGAAATATGGAAAAAAATTGGCATGTCATTTCAGAAAAAGTCCGATTTTGTGTCAAAACACATATATTAGAACAATGCCATATAAAAATCTAATACATATCCTAAGTCGCGCTTTCGAGATAATGAAAAACGCAAGTTGAATTTCGCCACTGGGCCCAGTAGACTGGGAAATAGAAAACTGTGCCTCTCCCCTTTTTTTTGCGCGCGCGCCAGGTACAACACCACTTGTGACAGATTTTAGTATGCAAATTGAATTCAAGTATAATAAAGATGATGGATGCAGTCTCTATATTAATATAACTGTTGCTTGAACAATATGCATCTTACAACTTTTTCTAAAGGAGAAAACTTTGGTGCATTTTTCTTTCAATAGTAAATAGAGTATGAAAGCTATTCTAAACAAATGGTTGTCTTAAAATTTGCATGCATGATAAATCCTTTTAGGAAGACGAAATTTGCTTTTCAATCTTTTTTTATTCGAAATTTTACAGATTTTTCAATAAGGAAATAAAAGAACAACGAATCGTCTGCCATCAGTTTGCTAAAGAGGAGCTGGTGATCAAAATTTTACTAGACTAATATAATATTTGTCTTTTTTGCTAAATAATATCTATGAAAATTTTGCTAAATAATGATTAAAAGACTGAGGTATTTTCACTCTCCTTTCTGCATACCTTCGTGGTGTAACAGTAGCACATTCGGCACGTATTCGAGAGGTCCAGGTTTGAGTCTCTGCGAGGGCAATGCACATTTTTTACGTCTCCTGCATCCAAAAAAACGTAATGTCTCTACAAGTGGCGCCCGAACTAAAAGGTGGCGAACACTAATTCGTCACTATCAGGATTTGACGATTGGGTCCCCTTATCCCCAGTCGCCCTTTAAAAGGGGGAGTATATAGGGTATATTCTCTCCTTCCATCATGACTTCGGGGTGTAACAGTAGCACACTCGGAGCGTATTCGAGAGGTTCAGATTAGAGCCCCGGCGAAGGCATTGCTCATTTTTCATGTCTGCTGCTTCAAAATAACCTAATGATTCTACAGATTCAATGATTACCTAAAGTTTGTATACTTCACTAAGAAAGTATTACTATATTTTATTCCATCTTGAACAAAGTGATGATGCTATAAGCAAAATTTTGTACTTGTGCAAAGCAGTGTAATGGATTTTGCCAACGCTTAAGATAACTCTTTTATTAAAGACTCGAAAACTGAAAGAACATTCAGTCGATATTACTACCAAAATTCTACCAAAATTCTCATTCTTCTGATATTTTAAATCTGATTTGCATTTCACTAACTTTATAAAGATAATTTATACTTTATAACTTTATAAAGATAATTTACTGCTGAAACAACTGTAACCTCTTAGCTCAGCAACCTAATTCATATGCGACAAGTTTTCCATTCAAGCAAAAATATATATATATTATTTAATCTTACACTTTTAGTGATACAAATGAGTAAATCAGAATTAAAGGACTTGATATCAAGTAAAAGGAACTATTATTTGAAATTACATTTTTTTAGATATAAATAAGTAAATAGTCAAAAATAATTAGGAAACAAATCAAACTTATCACATACTTCTTCATCCGTAAATTTGTCTCCACGCTTGCGCAAAGTATTTTTCAATCTACAAGAATAAATAAAAACCAAGTCTTTTTATTATAAAATAGTAAAAAATTGAAAAAGAAGCATTGCTTATTTGCGGATACTCGTTCGAGTATACCAGAATTATCAGAAAAACATGTTAATTAGTTTTATATACTTTGTCAATTTTGATGAGAAGTAATAAATATATAAAGTAATTAGCTAAATAAACTTACACTTCTTCCTTCATTTTCCCATCACCTTCGTCGAAGATTGAGAAAGCGGACATGATAACATCTTCTTCATCCGTTCCTAAAATTTATGAAATATAAGTTCAGTTCACATTTTCAAAACAAATACGAATTTTTACTAACTGCTTGAAATATAATATTAACAATTATTAGGTAAAGTATTTAACAATGAATAAATAATCTAGAATAAACACAAAGTATGTAAATTCAGAATTTTTTTTTAAATAATTGAGAGCATTTTTCTCTAATTAGAAATGTAAACCAGTTGATGGGAAAGATTTTGAAAGTTAATCATTTTTATCAAGAATTGATTTCAGACGTCATTTCATAACCTCTCATATTGTAGAATCTTCGAAATGAAAAAATTAAATGCATAAATTAATTAGAAAAATACCTAGACAATTGCTTTTCTAGGTTAGTTGTAAAAAAGCAGAAATAAAAAGAATAAAAGAAATTTTTGCCTTTTTTTAATAGTCATTTTGTTCCTATTAAAAACGAAAGGATATATTTAAAACTGAAATAACTGCAGAATCTTTCAATTCTTCCTACATATTGAATAATACAAATTCAGTCCATTAATAGTGTTGTTATCCGTTTGCTGAGAAATTAAAATTTCGGGTTTTAAAGAAGGAGAAAAAACTTAAAGTAAAAATTTTGGTTAAACTCGCATGATGTTTCATTTTGACTGATTATAAATAAATGAATTCTTGCTAATGTTTTCTTTTGAACAAGTTATTCAGGAACGAATTAAAAATGAAAAAAAAAAAAAAAAGATCAATGTGTAGAAAAATTAATGTTCAGTTGACAAAAGAGAATTATGCAGAAGAATTAATGTTCATTTAAAAAAATTAAAGTACAATCACCCATGAACACATTTTGATATACTAAAGTTGCCTAAGGCTGACCAACTAAATCATATAATATAATCATGAAATCCTTTTGAAAATTTTTGAATTTGGGAATGACTTAAATATAATTTTTAGTTATAAATTATTCAATACTCAAGAATGCGTTTGAGTAAAGTAACAGGCTCAATATTATACATGCACTTTTAAAAAACCGTTTAAATAAAACACAATAGAAACTAGTCCACACAAATAGAGACTGTACGCAAGATACTTCAAAAAAAAGTAAGCGCTTTTAACACAGAAAATTTCCATAAGACCTCATTGAACTCCCATGACCCAAGAACTACACGCACCACGGTCTATACTACAAATCCTGTTTCGTGGTATAGACGCAATGCAGAGAAAAGCGATGACTAGCTGAAGTGAATGAAGAGTTCCTAATGATGTCATTTTTGACGCAAGTAACATTTGCCATCCAAAACGGAAAATACTACATTGACTAGAATTAAACCCAAGAGTAATGATTTCGTAACCAGATACTTAAACCTTCAGATCATAAATGCAGTTTGAGTCCTGGTGTGTTAAGGGACGTAGGAAGGAACACGTTTTCGGAAGGAAAGTTTCTGTCACAACCGTTATCACCAAGCTGCAGCAAAGATGAGCTGCTGCAGTAACTCAGTATCTCTAGTGATGCCATCAAGTAAAGCGAATATCATTCGCTGCTTTATACGCCGAATCCATAAGCTTGGGAAGACGCCGATAACATTCTTTTCGTTTTACCATTCTTTTCGTTATACCATCAGAACAAAAATTCACTTTTAATATGGAAGCAAATCGAGAAAATGGCTTTCTTTCTTACCACTAAGTAGGACAACATTTCTTTCTGAAGGCAAATTTTGAATTTTTCAATTTTCCCAGCCTGCTTGGTGAAACCACTAACAAGTAGAGCAGACTGCTATACACCTAATGAAAATGAGATCTTTGTATATGACTTTCTAGGGAGGACCCGTTTCCACTTTGTCTATCGAGGGCTCGTTTCCCCATTAAATGCGTTCTACTATGAAAACGCCTTTGCAAACAGCTCTTCGTATGGAATCGAGCCTCTGTTCACCTGTCTTACCCACTCACCTCCTGATGAGCCAAGCCGATTTCTGGACTTAATTACATTTCTTCAGACTTAATGTCCAGAAGTGGACAAAACTTCAGTACAAAATTTCGGCAAACTTACCTGATATCCTTTCACCAAAAATTGTAAGGAACATTGTAAAGTTGAGAGGGCCTGGAGCTTCTGCCAGCATTGATTCCAAATCTTCGTCATCTACTTCGCGTCCTAAGAAGACAAAAACTCATATAATTTCTCAGCTGATTCGCAGATTTATTTAATTATTTATTTGGCAAATCTTATGGTGAAACAAAAAAAAATGGAAAAAATTTGGCATACAAACGCTGTTTTTTCTCTTATTTGCCTAAAAGGCACGCACAACCATGTTATTTTCTATCCGCTGACAATATATCCGCGGTTTGCCAGTCCCCGAAATATTCTTGTAAATGTAAGGCAATAAATGTAATGTAAGTCGCAAGCACTCACTAAGCGGAAGGTACTGCAATATGATGAAACACATAAGCCCAAATATGGTCAGTACAATCTTTCTATAACCATTCCGATGGTGTGAAACCAGATACGTGTAAACGATTCGGACCAATGATCGATTGCTTACGCACTGTTTCGATGGAAACCCTGGTTTTTATTTATTTGGAATTCCCTGGGGTACTAAAGAGTAGAAATAGAGCATTTTTTCATTGCTCTAAGAAACATCCTGTAACAGCAAACAGTAAATGGTACAGCATTTTTGCATTGTTGGGCCATCTCTTAAGCTGAAAGTTCTAAATTCTTTATTATGAAGTATATAAGAAAGAGAGAAGTATGTGCGCTGTAAAAGAACAATATAGCTTATAGTATACTATTATTGCATTAGAAAGTAATGATAGTAAACTGTAAGCTGTGTTTCTGTGATTTCAACAAATTCTTAAAATACATTATTCCATGTAACTCTGACAAAGTTGCTTTGTCAGCAAAGCAATTTGTCAATTAAAATTCATATTTACCTATGTTACACGAATAACGCTATATGCACCATATTCGGTATTATTCCTGGTTCCACGTAACATCATAGGTCTTGGAATGTGCTACCTGGAGATCCGAAATAACTCTTCATAGTCAGTTTAGCGCAGCTAAGATTAATGTTTCTTGATACTTAAGTGAACACCCGTCCTCCGAGATTTCTACTACTTATTGCTTGTCATGTACGAGGATATTTCATTACATTCCTCGACCAGGGATCTTGATCACTGCTTTTAAGTTGCTTTTTTTCAGTGATTTCATTGCAACCTGCTCTAAAACTGCCAGTGCAGAAAATTGTTCCCATCAGTTAAACAACATTCTAATGTAAGTAAACATTTTAGAAAATGCATGTTCATACATTTTTTATCAGCTGTTGGAATCAAGTTTCTTAATAATCTCCAAAATCTATACGAAATTCGAAACGAATGAGTTTACAGAATGCATGAGTTTTATCAGCATTTACTTCGTATTAATTCCAATTCATTATAATCCCATTTAATGCTAAAAGAAAGAATTGCAAATGATTAATGATTATGCTCAGTATTTGTTCAAGTGTTCTTTTATATTTGATACATAATACTTAATTAATAAATATTCTATTTCCATTCTTAGATTAAAATAGAAATCAAATCTCATACTCAGAGAGACAGAGAAACTAGTGATATGAAAATAAATATTTCTTATAATACAACATATCTATGTCATCTGAGAGAAGAAAGTTTAAGTGTTTTTAACACCGCGAAGAATGCGTTATTATTTTCATTTTGAGAATCTCATGCCCTGGCAGAGAAAAAATATACACAGTTGCATCTTTAATAATTAAGTCTTCTTTGTTAACTGCGAATTATGCATCACTAATTTACAATGGAACAACATTAGCATATGTATTTTTTACCGTACTAACTATTTTCTACTAGCTACTAGCAGTGCTAATTTTGAACCGCTTGTTTAAATGTATGATTTTGCCTTCTGTACCTTAAATTTCTGGAGATTAATTCTTAAGCCAATAGGATAATCCTAAGTGTTTACCTTAAAATTATTTCATGTCCAAACCAGAATCTCACTATGAAGTGCAGTTTGTATTTTTTAAAAATTTCTTAAATTTTTGTACCTTTTAGTGTTTTTTTTAAATTGTGAAACTCTCCACTAAGATGTTAAACTGAAATCTCAAATTAAGAACAATGTCGTAAATCGCAATCTCAACAGAACAATGTCGTAAAAATCTTCAGCGCTGAAATAAAATCTAAATCCATAAATGTCCAATCGTAATCTATTTATGACATATTCTTATTCAAAATTTCTGCTGCGGTTTAGACCAGCGAACCTTCAAACGGTTTTGATCAGGTACTCATAAGACGAAACTCATTATAAGTTGTACCCCATATAATATAATGTAACATATTATAATATAATGAGCTATTATTATATATTATATTATGCACATTAAAGCCGGTGATCTTATAAAATTGAACATCAAAGGTGCTACTTAAACCAAACACAACGGTCGCTGATAGACCTAGCATTCACATGATGCATGAGCATACACTCACAAGTCATCGTGAACCTACGTTTTTGGTGTACCCTCCAAGTATCATTTTGGAGACCACTGGTTTGGACCATGACTTCTACTATTCCAAGATCTGGAGGTCTACGTTATGTTTTATCTCTAATCATCCCTCGGCTAAGGCAGAAAAACGTTTTAAAGCTACTTTGCAACATAAAACTGTGCAAACTTAAATCAGGTTTAAACTTAAATCACTAATCTCAGTGGCTGTTTCAATGAAATCATGTTTTTCGAAAAGAAAATTTAGCATTTTTTACAAATTAAAATGCTTTTCTCAGGAGTAGTTCATTTTTACTGCTTCTGCTGCATTAATATTTTCCAATACGATGTAAAGAGTAACAACATTTTTTTTATTTCCTTCAGACGGTATGTACACGACTCTGATCTCCGCTCTAAACTTTACACAACAAATTGTTGAAATCCATCATTGCAAAAACTGTGCTCTTTCTTATAATACAACATATTATAGTATTTTCTAGTTCTCTCCTGATGCTACAGATTATTAGAGTGATGGCAGAGATTAGGCTTTAAAGCAGATTTTGAAGGATTTTATTATTTTAATTTCATTTTAATTTTGCTTCTAGAGTGGGAAAAGTTTTAACTTTTGAAATGCCCTTTAAAAAGGTTTCTCAAATAATTGCTTACTCACCCAGCAAGTCAAATGTTAATTTTAAGTCTGATTTCGTGATAAATCCATCTTTATCCTGATCTATCAACTGGAAAGCCTGCAAAAGAAAGATGTGTCAGTTGTTATATTAAATCATTCAGATTAAGAAGGATTCAGTCACATAAATTTATAGTTTAACATCATATCGAAAACATTGTTTTTTATTTTAATTTAGTGAACGGAATTATTGAAAACATTATATATCTTTTTCAGAAACTGCCTGTATCAAGGAACATTTTTACTGTTGCGTTTTCCGTAAGCAATTTTTCCTTTCTTTCCGAGGTACTTCGTAGTGAGTAATTAGAAGCATGTCAGGTTTCCAAGATCTGGAGGTCAAATCCTGTCGAGCGCATAGATAATTCTTCATGCTTCCCGACTTCCTGAGTCTACTATTCGAGCCCGAATTAAGGAGCATGCCGGACGATAATTCATTACCACCTGGGTTCCTTGCTTTCTAGTCGCCCTTCAAGAGAATGAGGGTGTAAGGAATGATCCTGCACATCTTTGTTGTATAATCGGAAGCACGTCCGGCTACTTCAAATCCTGGCAAGCGCATTGCTGATTTTGTTTGTTCTTGCTCCTAAATAAACCTAATGACTCTACAACACTTCGGTCTTTCTTATATGACCATTAACTACAGAACACTGATAAAAAGAGTTTCTACAGTTATTCTGAAGATAAATAAATGCATTTTGAAAGCATTCTGAAGAGATCTTTAAATTAAACACAGAACTGTTATGAGAAATAATATATATAATCATAGAAAGGTTATAAAATGGGACGAATCAAATCAGAGAACTATCAAGAAAGCTGAATAACAGTAGCATTATCTTGAAACACTAAAATAAAGCATGCAACTCTTTTCAATCATTCACTTTTTAAAATTATTCTTATATTTCAAAAATTCTAATTTGTTACACGTTAGCCTATAGAATTACATGTTAATATGTGCACATGTTAATAACTTTTTTTAAAAGCTATTATATATTTACAACTAAACATTCAGTAGCTTAATTATTTTTTCATTATTTAGTAATGTATTTATTGCTGTTTTATTATTATTTAATTACACGTTTATTAGTTATTTGATTACTATTTAGTAACATTTTTAGCGAATGTTTTAGTAAAATTTAACCTCTATTAACTAATCCTTGAAATAACTGTTTAGCAGCAATTACTAATGTTCAGTCTTACAAATAAGTTAAGACCACTTTTTGCTGAATCACGTGCGAATAGAATTTTTATGCAACATTCTAGAATTTTAAGTATAAGACTAGAATTAGAATAAGAAATTACCTCTTTAAATTCTTGAACTTTCCTCTGGGTGAACATGGCAAAAACATTCGAACCACACCTCTGCGCTTTTTTTTTCGCAGATGGTTTCTTTTCCGGTGGGGGAGCTGGAGCGGGAACTTCGGGTTCAGGGGCAGGAGTAGTTTCGTTCTGCGGAGGAGGGGCAGAACCCTCTTCAGGTGGGGAAGTTTCAGATTCTGGAGCAGCTTCCGTCTTCTTCTTACTCTTCTTCTTCTTTTCCTTTTTCTCTTCGTCACCCTAAAATGCAAAATTTCCTTTAAAGTTTTTTATATCACAGGAATGAATTGCAACGATAGTGATAAATTTTCATTTTCAGATAGAAGGAGGAGGGAGATATTGATAATAATAAGTTTTTAATGACACGCAACTTTAAGTCATAGATATTTTAATCTTATTTGGTCTAGTTAAACTACTAAAGAATGATAATTATTGAAGGTATTTTCAGGTTTTGATTGAAAAGGTTTCTGAAAAATACGACATCATTTTCAGATTGCTTCATAAAGTATCAAACTACATCTTTAAATAACTTGCAATGCACCAGTATGCAATGTGCTTTTTAGGTCATGTTACGTTATGTAAAAACAAAAGAATAAACCCAAATGCTTGTCATTATCTGCTGATTAAAATTTAGATGCCAAAGCAAAATGCTTTTTAATACACCTGTTAGAATCTGTTTCGTAGGCCATAGTGACCTTGATTTTTAAAAAATCATTCTTTATTTGTTACTAAAGACAAATTTAACATAATAAATGTGTAGAGACATTAGGATATATTTGGAAGCAGACGAGATGAAAAATTAGCAATCGCCTTCGCCGGGAATCGTACCACGGACCTCTGGAATACCGGTCCAGCGTGTAGAACCACTACACCACGAAGGCACGCTAGGAAAGTGGGAGAAATACCTTATAAACGAAACAGTAAAATGTGAAGTAAATGCGTTTCCTTCACATTTACTTTGCTGGCATTTTTCTGCTTGACAAAATTTTCGCTGGTACAGCTATTTCTGTGCTTTAAAAATTTAAACAGATGATTTCTGTTCCTTTTCATAGCTACCATTACTCTATCTACAATGCTGCATGTTATTAAGGTACTTCATCTTCTTTTTTTTTTCTGTGCTTGCAAACTCATGGCTTTCATCAAAGAAAGCATAATAAGTGCAATAAAATCCAACTGTTTTGTCAAAATTGTCAGCTTTCTAATAACATCATAATGCACTGCAGAAAAATTCAGTTAAAACATATGTTATTACATCGAAACTTTCAGACACCACTAAACTATATGTAAGTTAAGATTTCGATTAAAAGCTATTTTGTGAGTAAAGAATGAAAATTTTTCTCGTTAAATTATATCATTTCATCAATCCATTTCAAGCCATTTAAAACCTAACAAACCATTTTAAGAATTTCTTGACAACAAAAAAGAGTATTTTTTTAAATAGTTCAGAGCCAAAGGGATATTAAACAAGGTCTTTTGCTTTTAAAATACAAACATATTTTTCTATTAAGTTTGCATTTTATTATATTTAATAAATTTGCACTTTATTATATTTAATAAATTTGCATTTTATATGATTTAACTAATTAATGAAACTTACTCTGGCTTCGAGAAAACGTACGTTTAGCCAGTTATAATATGTATCCACAATACATATTATAACTATAACATGTATTTAATGCTATCTATAATAAAAACGTATTTCAATACTCCATCGGTATTCGCAACGGAACCTAACATTCTTTCTGGCAAAACCCTAGATATGTTACTAATTACAACCCAGAATTTTAGAAAGTGGAATTTTCAGAATCAAATATTCAATAAAATCTTTCCAAACTCAGCTTGCAGTAAATCACACTTGCTTAGACTTAAAAGTCTATATTTTTCTTATTTTCCGGGGCTTGAGTTACATATATCCAGGATCACAGAAAACGAATACTCTATAAAAACACATTCTTTAAAACTGTTAAATGTATTGAACTGACTAAAATATTAAAATGCTTAAAAAGCTTCGACGTCTTTATCTTTGCTTCGCAAGGTTCCATATTTTGCATTTGTCACATAGACTATCTCTAAACTGTATTCGATCTGCTTCCAAAAGACTGAAGTTTGATGTTACACAAGCGATAGGTATTGCAGTCCTTTACTGTAGCTACTGAACATCAAGAACAAAGCCAACCCACTTTAATATAGTCCTAACGATCCGTCCTGACATAAGCGACTCATAAGAAAGTCCCGAACTCCCTTCCATCGGATGCAATAACTATTTGATAATGTACATTATCATCAGCTCTAAAGAATCGTTAAAATGCGAGTCTACTATATTTTTATTGTGCACAATAATCTTATTTTATTCCCTCAAAATAAGTTTGTCGTTGAAAGGCAGCACACTCTAAGACTATTCCGAGGCGTTGGTTAAGATTAACAGAAAAAAAATAGAAGTGGATTAATTAGTCTGTCCTCCTCAATCTTCGAAGGCGTTAGAAAGCGTCTCGTTTTCAACTTTGCATATCCAGCAAAGCCTTCATTGTTTCACTATTCATGTTAAAATCTTTATAGTGCACTCTTATTTAATAATTTGAGAATAATATCTTCTTATAATATTAACATTACTGAAGACTAAGTAAATTCTAATCGATAACCTTGTAATAGGGAGACCGGAAAGTAATGTCTTTTCTGCGCATGTCGACAACAACATGCTAAGGACAGAAGCAAATCCATGTCAAACACTCTTAACCAACCTTGGTCGACCATCCAAGAACATTTAAAGCAGAATTGAAAATTAAACAAAGGTGTTCGAGTTATGGGTCCTATGCGATAATCCAAAACGCAAAGGACAGTTTTAATAGGGGTTACAAAGGGTTTGCATCCCAAAAGGCGCTTCTGTGTGCTTGGTGGAGTATTCGCGGAATTGTTCATTTTGAATTGCTGGAAACAATTCGATCGGGTGAACCAATCTTTAATCGAAAAATATCCGGCTATTGTCAGTCTAAAAGGCATAATTTTGCAACACGACAATGTAAGACCGCACAGTGCAAGACGGACACTGGAGAAAATGAATTATTTGGGATGGGAGGTGCTGCATCACCCAACATACTCCCCCGATATCGTACACTCGTATTTCCATTTATTCTGATCCCTACAACATTTTCTTAGTGCCAAAAAATTTGCAAATTTGAATGATGTCCAAAATGCCATCTTGAGATATTTTACTCAAAAACCAATTGATTTATATCGGTCTGGGGATTGAAAATCTGCACACTAGATGGCAAAAGGTTGTTGACAACGAGGGTGATAAAATAAAAACGTGTCAAAAATTTATTTGTGTGAATTTAATGTAAAAAAGCGACATTACTTTCCGGTCCCCTATTATTTATGAGATTAAATCATGCACGAATACTCAAAACTGAGGGCTTTGAAATATTTTGCCAGATTTTTCTAATATTGTGCACTATATGCCGAAGCTAAATTTTTAATCTTTCTTTAAATTAACTATAGTCGGATAAGAAAAAAATTATCTTAAAAACATTTATATTTTGCAACGATATTTCTTCGCGTAACACAATAGTATTATTTACTACAATATTATTATTTTTATATAAGCAGAAAAAATAGACATATCGCTAAATTTAAATGTGAACTTGGTCTGAACTCCAAATGATTTAGCATGACAATAGGTAACGGTATCTTTAACAGGTACGATAAAAGTATCATTTATTAGAGAAGGAGAAATTTGGCATCTGAGGTGGAAAATTTTCAATTCATTTGAAAGTAACTTAACTAAAATAAACTTTTTGTTTCTTTTTACATTCTTATTACCAATCTATATTGTTCTTAAATGTAGCTATTTTGTTCTTTTAAAACCGCAGCCAGCAATACTTAAGGTGAACAGCATTTTGGTCACACCACTCTTCGTTATAATTTAAATTTATTTTCCTTCATAGTAAAGTAATTTTCAGAAAGCTACTGTTGTAAGCCTTTTTTGAAAGATTAAACATTTTGTCTGCATTAATTTTACATGCATACTAATAAACGTTTTACACTTTCTTATCCAATATTTTGAATGAAATTCATCAGAATCTTTCGAATGATCTAAAAACGAAGAGATAACTTTACACATTCACAACGATGCAGAGTGAAAGATAGTGTACTCCAAGTTGCTATATCAAGTAGCACTATATTTTAGCTTCCAAATCTGTTGCCATGATGGCTGAAATTTATAAATGCAGTATTTCTCTAAGTACATAGAGATAAAGTAATTATGACAAGTATAAATAAATCTCTTAAGACTAAATGAGAAATCATGTTTTGTAACATTTCTTATATGCCCTTCAAATCCAAATTTGATGCTAACTACGAAATAGTACAATAATCCGGTTGAGAATAATCAATATATCAAAGAATCAAATAGACATACATATACTGACTTTTAAATATATGCTGCACTGCAGTGTGTAGATATCACATGAAGAATGTGCGACCGTGTTTTCCCGGCTGGCATAATTCAAAACGAGTTCTGGAGATGGGATTGGCATAGTTCTGCAGTATGGTTTTCGTTTCATCAAACGGTCAGTAACTGATTTATGCAACACCATCAGTATTATAGGGCCATACATTATACTTCCTCGAGTTATTAATTACTACTAGTTTGCATGAAGAAAAAAGACAGAAAATTTTACTTACCATGATTTGAACTTCGACCGATAGCAATGAAGATGGAATTAAATCCGTATGCTTTTTCGAATGCGATGCTGCGATTCCAAGGAAACCTTTAAATAGTCGCCTTCTCATTAATTAGGTCGCATTTTGAATGGGTTCACTTTCACATAAACTCAACTAAATTTGGAAACTTGTGGGCTGCAGCTTCGAATGACAGGCGGAGAAAGCACAGGAAAAAAGTTCATTTTATTTACATTAAGCTACAAATACGAGTCGAGGGGGGGGGAAACGGATTTTCTTTTCCGTTTATAAACGTTTATTGCGTTTTCATGGAGAAAGAGGAAGGATTCTAACCCAAAATATAATATTACGAGCGGAGTAGTAGCAGAATCTGTGTTTTCGCTGAATAGCGACTGTTCAAAAGAGCACTTAAGTCATCGTAATGATAATCAATATTCATGAATAAAACATTAATGTTTAATAAGTTTTAAGTAAAAATGCAAAATTATGCTTTCTTCGACAAATTTTAATGTAAAGTAATTATCATATGGAATGAATATCTATATTATGGATTTTTTTAATATTAAAATTATGCATATAAACACAAAATATTAGAGAATGCGTAAAGAGGTTTAGTAGTTTTTGTAATTCATACTTACTTAAGAACGTCATGTACTCAAAACGCTCCCGGATATTTTTTTCTTTTTAAAGCACATGAGGTGTTTAAGAGTGGATTACATGGATAATGGCAAATCCCTCTGTAACTATCTGCCTAAGGGGAAGGATAACTTCAGGGAGGACTTTTTCAGGAAAACTGACTCGCATTCACGCTGCGCACAGAAAACAACACGAAAATTTCCAAGCAGCCAATCCGTTCACCAGGATTTGAACCAGCTGCTACAGATAATAAACATTCTAATGGGTGTTATTTTAATTTTATTTAATTCCTAGTTTTCCGTTCCATTTCAGACAAGTTTAATATTACTAGACATTAGTGATTTAAAATAATATTAGACATTACGGTGACTTAAAATTTAGAGAAATAGTTATAATACGTTCGAAATGCGGCAATTTATTACGATTCCCGAACTTCCATCTAAACTAATAGCGAAAAATCTTTAAGAGTTAAACAACATCAAACTTGAGGGAAAGACTTACTCTTAAAATTATATCCTCCATTCATAAGATTCATCAAACAAATCAAAAGAAGCCTATTCTTTTGATAACAAGGGATCATTTCATATTTTACAAGCTATCTTTAATACCAAAAGATTTGCATATTTGCATATTTTAAATTGTGCAATTCTCCCATATAAAGACCCTTCTAAAGACCTTTTCTCCCTTTTAAAAACCGTATTGGAAAATACAAAAAAGTTTAAGTAATTATAATTTGATTAAATTGAAAAAAATAACTCTCTATCAATATAATTCTAAAATGTTGTAATACATCAATTACTAAATGACACAAGTGAGATCATATGGTTTAACTGCTTTCTTAGCAAACTCTATAAGGCTTCCAATTTTTCAATTTTTAAATTAAATTATCAACGGATTATAAGAAAGAAATTAAATCATCAACGGAATTAATATCAAAATGTAGAATTTATATCTAGAGTTCTTTCTATGGAAGTTTTACGTTGGAAATAATGATTCATCAAAATTTAAATCTTTACCTTTTTATTGTTAAAAATGGAACACGTTGAAATAGCATGCAAGTTCGTAATAATAAAAAAGTTATTCTTTTCAATGCAGGGCTGTCATTTTTTTTTTTTTTTTTTTTTTTTTTAATTTCCAGGGGGAAATGTATACTAACATGAAATAACTGTTATTCGACTAACAATGAGCTACTTAAATACCAAATGAAATTTACACATAAAATGCCCTGAACAGATCTCGGAAAGGGTGTTAACATTATGAATAAATCCTAAAAAGGGATCCTAAAAAGGTGAGCCACACAAAAACTGAAGAAAACCAATACATAAAAATGCTTCGAAAGCATTCGTTTTATGGTTTAAAACATATGCCATGATAAATTCTTATATTTTGAGAGTCATAGTCCTATTATTCGTTCTCTTAAAATTGTCTCCATATAAACCTGGGACTCATGGACTCATACTGAGTTTCATGACATTCAGTTACACGGGTCAACAGTTATTTCGTTACAGAAGAATATTTCAATGATTTACGATACATATTTTGGTAATGAAGTTAGAATCATTGTATCAGGATCCATTGTTTTCGTAGCAGAACTTTTCTAGTGCTGTTGTTTCATGCCAAAATTCGATTTGGCTGTCTTTTTCAATCGCGGGTTAAACAAACTCCAGTCAAACTGGCTTCAATTAACGTTCTCAGGTTATTTTATCAAAACTATCCATTTAATACGACATCTGGATTAAATGGATAGAATTTATTAGGAAACGTCACACGAGTGTGCAGTTTTTGTTAGAAGAAAACCGTAATACTTTCCAAAAAATTATTTTATATATTTCATAGTTGTAGCTTCATTACCTGAAATTTTGGGATAGTTACAATTCTAAAGAATGGAAGCTGTTATGCTTCTCCCAAAGATGTCTGAAGTCGCCCAGACGGTATAGTGGTTAGGGGAGGTAAACCGATGAGTTGGCTTCCGACCCAGGTATAGATACAACCATGCAAAATTGGTTACCAACTCGGCGGGAGTTAACCACTAGCTACCAGGCCGCAGCCCTGGGCAGCCTCTGCTGAGCAATGCTTAGGGAAGCCTATTACGGTGACGAAGGGCCCGGGTTCGAATCCCGGAGAAGACATGGATGTTTGTAAATGTATAGTGTCGGTGCAGCATGGCGGCACTCTAAAAATGCGTCTAGCCGAAAAGTCCTGTTCGTGTGGATTGGTGGGAGTAGAGACTGTGATAGACCCCCGAATCCCCTCCGAAGTGCTCTTCCTCAAAATTGGGGGTGGAAAATAGAAATCCAACCTCTCTTCGGAGTAGGCTCTCGCAACCATTGTTACATGTAATAAGGGCACGACATCAACAACAACAAACATGTCTGAAAGCACTCGTGCTTTACAAAGAAAATTACTAACCATCAGTACCTCTTGCTTATGTTTCATACATGAAAGCTTCATTATGAAAAGATGAAACGCTTGCTCAGCAGTGCAAATTACAAGAAAATTTCATAAAATATCAACGAAGTGTTATCGCTACTTTTTGACTAATGCCTCTACAACTTGGATGCACAAAATGCTACTGTTTATTGTTGAATGGCACTGTAGGAGTAAATCGAAGCTTCGTATTAGAAATTTCTGGCATAAAAAGCGGACATTAACATCGTAGATTAAAAATGTAGTATCTGAATTCTCAGTATGATATCAAAATATGTACTTTCTACATCTTCACATTAAACTAAGTTTAATAAATACGTTGCAGGTAATGGCTTGGAAAGAAGAAAGTTTTCATTTCTTAAACCCAATCCCAAAATTAGGGAAGTCAAAATTAAAACAGACATATCTTTTTACACTCAAATTAACGAACTAATAATTTATTTTGAATTTGAAAGCACTTTGAATAAGGCAGAATCTTAGATATGTGGGTCTTTTAAAACAGAGGAAGAATTTCGTAGGTAATTATGTAAAGAATTAACTCTATTCTTAACGTATGTCAGAGTGATGCAGTAGTCTGCATATCCAATCTGCAATTAGGAGATTTTGGAGGACAAAAAAAATTTTTTTAAGTTCCTATTCACGTAAAAACTTTATAAATCTACCTTTATAATAGTTCCGTTCCTACCAAATCTAAAAACTTGTGGACTATAACAACCGCCGACTAGGTCCCACTTCTTTTCCCCAGTCGCCTGTTAAGTACGGGGTTGTAAAGAAATGAAGTACATTCTTCCCATGTGTCTTGTGGTGAAATAGGCAGCATACCTAGCCAGTGAACTAACAAACTAGAAGTTTCGCTTTCTCTTTAAATGCTTGAAAGGAGGGAAAACTAATTACTGAGCATCTCTTACTAGGTATGGCGTGTCTTTTAAGACTCATTTTCTAGACTCCGGTTTCGATTTTTTCCCAAAGAACTTAGCAAACGTAAATGGCAAATAGGAAGAATGGTGCTATGAGTTCAACGAACACGTACTGTGCCTTATTTTTTGACCACATTCTTGACCATATCCTTGGCCATACATCCTTATGTCCTTTAAAAAGGAAAATAAAGTAAAAATATGCTGACAAATGAGAAAACTGTTGGAATCCAGAAAAGAGATATGCAATGATATTGAAGAAAATCCATTAAAAATCTTCTTCTAAGAAAATAATCACTTACTGTATAAGGTGTTTCTCCCGCCTTCTTGGCATGCCTTCGTGGTGTGGTGGTCTGCAGGCTAGGCGCGTATTCCAGAGGTCCGAGGTTCAGGCATTGCTGATTTTTCATCTTGCCTGCTTCCAAAAGTACCTAATGTCTCTACAACTGTAATTGCTACGTGAAAAAGAAATAGTACTTTTTGTAAAAAAAAAAAAAGAAAAAAGAAAAAGAAAAAAAAAAAGAAAAGAAAGAAAAAAGAGAAAAGAAACTCTGTCTGCCCAAAAATAATGCTCAGGATAAAATGTACTGATCGGATTAAAAATCAGCTATATTTTATGTTATTATTCAGAAATATTTTAAAGTTCAGTATTTGGAGTCTCTGGAACAAAAAGTAAGTTATATTTTGCCGTTCACAGCTATCTTTTCATCTGCACCAATCTAGAATTTAACAATCGAAGAAAAAAAAAACATGCTCGAATGGGAATTTAATATATAGCAGTTTAAGTACAGGTATATTATTTTCCGTAAATTAGATTGCTTTTCTCAGCTACAATAAAATTACGAAATACAGAATAAAAGAACTGAGCTAGATACAAAATGAGTTGAATATCATTTCTATTTATGCATTTCTTATTTTGATTGTTAATCTTCACTAAAGAGGAAACTGGTCGCCTTTGTATATTTCTTCTACATCCTGCAATTTTGTTCATAATACAACGCAAAATTTCAGTACAAATAGCCTACTTCATTCTAACGTTTGCCTGAAAGCAGTATTCTACTTTTGCTTTCCGAACTACTTATCTTACGCTGATTTTAAATGCAGCAGGAATGTAAAAAAAGTATGTTTATTATATTTTTAATAATTTTTGCTATAACTTTTCACTTCATTCATAGGAACATATTCTTTCGAAAAATATGATACTTTAAAAATAAATAAATAAAAGCAGAATGTCAGTGAGTTTTCGTAAAATAATTCGTGCGACGTTTGATTTGTAATTTCGGATCGATTTCTACATATTCTCACTTGAAACTTCCAGTACATTTAGAGTATTTTATTTTGCGTTATTTTGCTTTAAATAAATCAAGAGTTACTTATCAGTCGGTCTTTACACTTTTATATGTTTTAAAAATTAGATACATATTTTTGAGTTGATATGCTTTAAGAATACCTGCAATAATAATTATCCGTGCGGTTGCAATAATAGCTAAATGTTCGTTTGTTATCCGCAATTTAGGATTATACTCCGGGTTATCTGAAAAAAAAATTCTTTTTAATAGCTCTAAAATTTTCTTTAAAGCATTCAGTAAACTTCTGAAAAGATCATCCTAAAAAAATGAGAGAGGGAGTAGAGGAACAAAGAAAGAACAGCAAGACGAATGTTAAAATACAAGAGACGGTAATGAAGCAATCTTAATTTTTAATTACCCTAAAATAATGTGCGTTTCTGACTATCCGAGCACTCTTAAGGTTTTCCATCAAGATGGATATCAGTAGTTCAATGTCTAAGACTTCTGAATCCTAGTTCGATTCAGTTTCATATTCCTGCGAACAGACTCGCTGCACGGGCAGTTTTCTCAATATTTTTCTCCTATGTAACGTAGATACTAACCAATTGCTTAAAAAATCCTGCAAAAAAGCACGCAGGCTTTGTGAGCTTTATCTCATTTCAATTCATAAACATCGTAAAAATCTGTGAGGACAATTAAATTACAAAAAAATATTCGCTAGGATTATCTAAGGGAAGATCTTAAAAAAAAAAGACTATTCTTTAAGTTCGAAAATGTTAAATTACCGTGTTTCAAAGCCCTCAGCTACTCGTGGGTTTCAAAAATCATTATGAATTATGCAACCCAATGCATTTGAATTTAAATTTTTATGAAAGATACAAGTAAAGACCAGTCCGGCGGCTCTGTATTACTAGAGGTGATTGAGGTATTGCTGAACTTTGCTAATTATTAAGCTTCTGCCCTAGTTTTGAGGTACACTGGTGTGCAAAAATTAAGGACGAAACGATTTTTTCAATACAACTTTGTACAAAAGCTTTCCAAATCAACACATTTAATACTGTAAGATCCCCAATACGTAAGGACATAAGTAATGTAAGCAACACTTACTAAAAGAGAAATCAGAGGGATAAAAAGAAGCTTTATTGAGAAAGTAGCATGGAGCGCAATGCGACTGAAAGCCGAAACATCCCTGTGATGGGTGTCCAGCAAGAAACATCCGGTCTTTAATAGGGGATATGATCTCCCCTGACTGCTAGGCAGGTTTCACAGCGTCTGCCCATGCTGAGAATGAGGGTGTCAATGAGTTGTTGAGGCATTGCTACCCATTCGTCTGGCAGCGCCAATCGAAGCTCCGGAATCGTTACTGGTGGTAAGGTACGAGCAGCCAAGCGTCTGCCTAGAAATTCTCATACATGCTCGATGGGATTGAGATCCGGAGATCGTGCCGACCAATCCATACGTTCAATATCCTCACTCTCTAAGAGCTGTTCGGCAGCTACTGTGCGATGACATCGTGCATTGTCGTCCATGAAAAGGAACTGCGAACCCATAGCGCCTCTAAAAAGACGCCCATATGGAAGAAGAATCTCGTTACAATAACGGGTCCCGTTGACTGAACCTGCGTCGAAGATGTGAAGGTCTGTACGACTACCAAGCATGATGCCTCCCCAAACGAGAACACCGCCACCTCCATACCTGTCCCTTTCATAATGTTCGAAGGATGATTGCGGCTTCCCCGCTCTCTCCAGATGAGTATACGATGAGAATCGCTACTCAGACTGAATCTGCTCTCATCTGTAAAGAGTACTCGTCCCCATTCATTGTCTCTCCAATTCCGGTGTTCCCGGCACCACAGAGAACGTCTTCTCCGATGGGCAGGCGTTAGACGTACACACCGTACAGGGCGTCGTGCAAACAGACCACCACCGTGCAGTCTTCTGGCCACGGTAAAACGCGATATTGGTCGTCCAGTCGCCTGTGTCGTGTGTCTAGCGATTTCTCCCGCTGTCTGCCGCCTGTTTCTTCTGGCCTGTAAGGCAATATACCGGTCATCTGCGGGTGTGGTTTCTCGTGGACGACCACTACTAAACCCCCGGATAGCTGTTCCTGTAGTTTAAAATTGTCTCCAAATTCGTGAAACGATGCTGTGAGCAATTCCGAACTCTGCAGCCACACTTGTCACACTGCGGCCTTCCTCCAACTTCCCAATAATTCGACCTCGGGTAAAAGCATCCAGATGTCGTCTAACAGATTGATTATTCGCCATTTCTCGCTGAGGCAGCAACTCGGTGTGATTTTAACTGCTATACGGTGTGCAATCTCTTTGCCAGAAATACTGATCTTACACCGACAACATGCTTTATACTACTCAGACATTCCCCCATCACGTCTACCTGCATATCTGCGCATGTGCTACCGTACATCACCTTACTTAATCTCCTGATTGGTCTTTCTGTCCACTCTGCCTCTGCGTTCAGATGATATGCTAATTTTTCGACTTCGTCCTTAATTTTTGCACACTAGTGTATTACACCTCAGAAGACAGTTCGACATTCTCCCACCCTCTCTTTTCCCTACATGCCTACATCACTTTCGGCTCACCGTGTATTTTGAGTTCTCTTTAGCCGGACAGACACTGTATGCTTAAAAAGGTCCATGCCTTCTCAGGGATTCGAATACGGGCCCATCGATAGAAGTAATTAACCGTTGTACTGACTCGGCGGCTGAAGTTTTATGACAATGTCCTCCGCTTCTCTCTTATTACGTCCAGTGCTTTAGCCACTAGAAGCATAATAGAAAGGCATATTTATTATATCTCTTCAGGCGTGCTGTGAGGGAGCAGTCCTGGGTGCCGAAGCATCTTCCTACGATAACGAATAATATATAAAAATTATAGCAATTTTGAAAAAATCTGGAACATAAAAACTATATATATACTTATATTATCAAAAATAGTTTTTAAACATTGCATAAATCAGAGAAAATATCCCAGTTTTGGTAAAATTGGCACTGATAAGCAAAGATTTCATGTAAAGCTGAACGGCTTTGTTCTTTGTTATAAAGTCTGAAATGAGAATTAACAGCAAATAAGTCATAACTCATACACAGCCAGAAAATGCAAACTTGAGAGGGAGGGAGTGGAACATCTTTTTTGAAGTCCACGGCACGGAGGGTCGTAGGAAATGTAATCCCCTTCATAACTTTTAAGAGTCACAGACCTCTCTTTTTACTCTCCTTTGTCTTCAAAATTTAGCGTTCGGAAATTTACTTTTATCACTTGCCACTTAAAAGAATATTTTAGAAGTGAGAACGAAATCACATCTTGCATCACCTTTGGCTAATTACCTTTTGTTGCATTAAATCTTGTTTCGATTTCAACTATACTAATTGCTTATTAGTATTCTTATGATTTTCTAACGTCATAGGTTGGTATAATAATAATCGTATACGTGCTTCGTCTCTAAGACACTACACGGACTAGTCCCAGCTGAGAGACCCCCAATATCAGTCAAGGGGGGTGTCGCCAGCCATAGTTCCCAAGAGGGTAAATGTACGCCAACCATGCTAACACCCCGGGGACCCAATTCGGGATGGCAGACTTTAAAAATTTATCTATAGCCACTGCTACCTCTTGGGGTCGCGGGGCCACCACTCCCGGTTCCCAGTTTTCACAGCGGCGGGGAACATGCGCGCCTGGAGATTTGACTGCCCGTTAAAGATGCTACCTGCCAGTAATTCGCCTTGATGCCCGATGCCTTTGCACCGGGTTTAATACGGGGCTTACACCCCTTACCCTGGGGATCCACGAATACCCACAGGTGATGGGGAACCGCCAAGTTCGATGATTTTATACCTCCGTGAGAGAATATGATCAGCTTGCGACCTATTTAGACCTGTAGTATTATTATTTTATTTAGTTGCTTTTTGTTAACTCTTTTGTTATACGGAATTCCAGGCTTGGTTTCCCTGAATACCTCTTGATCTTTTTAATTAAATGTGATTTTGTCTTTTTGTAGTTGTTGGTATTCCGGCTACGTTTTATCTTGGGGGATCGGTTGGGTCGTTGGATGTGCTCGTTTGTGGTCTGGATGGAGACATCGCTTTATACCATAGGCAGGTGAGATGTGCGCAATACCGTACCTCCGTGGCCGAGACTGCCTAGGTACAGATCCTAGCCAGTAGCTTCACAGAGTTCTCTGCGTCCACCCACCCCCGGGGGTCGTAGGTTAGTATCAATCAATTTTACTCGATTATAAGGTATTTTTCCCGCCTTCTTGGCATGCCTTCGTTGTGTGGAGGTCTACGCGCTGGGCGCGTATTCCAGACGTCCGCGGTTCGATTCCCGGCAAAGGCGTTGCATATTTTTCACTTCTACAAATGAACGCAACTGTGGAAAACCTATGACTAATTTCCGATGTTGGTGAGAGGAGCAGGTTGAGAGGACTGAGTCATTGCGCTCGTAAGTGGGTTTGAATCCATGTAGACACTATCACTTTGTCTCATCCATATTAGGCGGGAGGAGATGGTCTGTAAGACTTTTGAGTATGTATGGATGCCAATGGACTAAGATAATTGCAAGACAGAGAGCCTTTGCGACTAAGTTTCCGTCTACGTCAGCCGCTCTACGATCTCGTCTGGGAGATTTATCTCGCCAACAAATCGCTTTATTTTGAGAACTTCAATGACGGTCCTCTTACTTCTAATTTTGCTTTTATTTAAAATAATTACAAAAACGAAGTGAAGTAGAAAAAAGAGTATTTATAGTATTTACATATTTACATGAGTCGAAAATCTTGTCATTAACATTTATCCTTTTCTGATCTTTTGATCTCATACAGTTAATCAAAACATGAGTCGAACGAATGAATTTTACAAAAACCCTATGAACTTAATCTGTGACAGTATGCATGATTTCTTTTATCCTTTACTCTTATTAGATACTTAACCAGGTGGTTCATCTCTAGTGACGAGAGAGATGGGGGACAAACTTTCTTTCCTTTTTGTGCCGTTTATGGGCACAGCTTAATATGTCCTGTTCATCTGTTTTGCTCAGTTCAAAGAAGTACCAATTAAACCTTTCATTTCTTTTACATTCCTTACTTTCCTTTGGTTGGCAGACACGTATTGTGCTACGCAAGCACTCTCAACATCTCCAGAACAAACAGACAGAAATCAAGGAGAGCTGTGAGTACCTTAATTTATAGTACTATAATTTATACGCAAGAATTAAATTTAATACATTATTTGAATACATTATTCTTCATTATTTGATTTCTTCAAATATAATACTGGGCGATAATATTTGGTGGCAACAATTTGAAAAGTGAAACGGACATTCAGAGTGATTTGCCGCAAAATCAGAAAACGAAAACAATAGTCCTTCAAGAACAAAGCCCTTTTGGACTAAAAAAAAAAAAAAAAAAAAAAAAAAAAAAAGGCAGTCTTATATTTTCCGTTCTACTGAGCTGATTGAAGAAATTCAAGTTGAGTTTTCCATGTCTCGAAAGCGCGACTTAGGATTATAAGGTATTTTTCCCGCCTTCTTGGCATGCCTTCGTTGTGTGGAGGTCTACGCGCTGGGCGCGTATTCCAGACGTCCGCGGTTCGATTCCCGGCGAAGGCGTTGCATATTTTTCATCTTTCTTGCTTCCAAAATACCTAATGTCTCTACAGTGGCCCCCGAACTAAAAGGGTGGTGGATGATGAATCTCCACACCCAGGATTTGGCAATTAGGTCCTCTAAAACCCCAGTCGCTCTTTAAAAGGGGGAGTATATAAGGTATTTCTCTCGCCTTCTTGGCATGCCTTCGTGGTGTGAAGGTCTGCCCGCTGGAAGCCTATTCCAGAGGTCCACGGTTCGATTCCCGAGAAAGGCGTTGCATATTTTTCATATTTCCTGTTTCCAAAATCCTTAATGTCTCTACAGGATATATATTAGATTTACATATAGCATTGTTCTAATATAGGTATTTTGACACAAAATTGGACTTTTTCTGAAATGTAATGCCAATTGTTTTCCATATTTCGAATCTACAACTCAAATTATGCCTAAATATTATATTTTGTAAAATATGGTGCTAAATTTATGGAGAAATTCAAAAATTTATCTTGGCGCCTTTTTTTGAGGTTGCGCTTTTTTTTTTCATTGCAATGAAAATTGGTGAACTAGATTTCTACAGGCGTTTCACATTCAAAAAAATCTTTTTGTTCTAGTTAAAAACCCTAATTACAATCCATCTTTGTCTTCAGCCTTTAAGGAAATATTTTTTTAGTTTTCTTGTTTCATCAATATATGGAGCCAGTAGCGTAACTCCTGTCCAGCCATTCTTATCTTATTACTATATCTTATCTCGTTCATTTGCACTTTGGCAGCTGAGGATGATGGTTCAATAAAACCAAGGAAATTATTCCTGTGAAAATTTCCAAACACAACGCTGATTTTTGTTGTTTCACTTCTAAATTAATGTTTGTTCAGCATGTAATTTTAATCTAAATTCTGGATGTTAGTTAGAAGCCCGTTTGTATAATGGAAGCACATATATAAAAATAGGTTAGTTCTGTATGCCCTCTAGCTCAAAAAATCAGCAACAAAGGCAAAACACTGAATAAAACAAAAACTGTTTAATGGATATGCGTGAAATTGATCCAAGAGATTGTTGTGGCAATATTAGACCACATAGCAAACAATAAAATAAAGACATACAAAACATATATATTTACGATCATCGCGAAAGGCTAAATGGGTCGAATGAATGCGCAATGGAAACATCATGCTAATGACGGGTATGATACCATCAAACTGAAATACGTGTATGAAAATGGCGAAGCAAGATAGCAATTGTGTCGTTGATCACTTGTTGTGGAAGTAGCGTTCATCTCTGCAATAATGCACATCGGAGCTCGTGGAGCATGCCTGCGGCACAATGCGGCCTATTGTCCGTCGTCACAACATGTCTCGTACATGTTTTATGGGATACAGGTCCGGTGACCTAGCAGGCCACGGCAAATATGAAATGGCTTCCCTCTCCATATAACTCCGCACCAGTCGAGCTCTATGCGGGTGGGCGTTATCGTCCATAAAGATCGCGTCGGTACACGATCGCGCACAAGAATGTGCCGAATTTCGTCGCGATCTCGGATAGCTATGACGGAACCACAAGGAGTCATGTAGAGGTCGATGCGTCCGTTTATTGTTATCTCACATCATACTTGGAAGTCTCCTATTCTGTAACGGTCTCTTTAGACGATGCTTGACGCCCGATAGCATGTCCCTGGCTTTCGCCATATCATCGCACTTCGGGAATCGTTCTGGATGTTAAATCTAGACTCATCCATAAATAGTGCATGGCACAGCTGCTGTCCAGCTGGCCTTCACGGGCCCAGTTCAGCCGCGCTCTGACATGCGATGGGGGCAAAGAAGCACAAACCACAAGTCGCCGGGCCTAACAGTTAACCAATGCAGTAGACATGACATATTTTGGCGGGATATGGCCCGTTCTGCAGCAATAGAGAGATTTCGTGCTGTTAGTGATCTACGGCATCTTGCACACAGCAACAGGAAGTGACCGTCTGTTGTTGTGCTCCAGCGTCTAGACACACATCTTCTACAGGAGTTTTGATCCCTTTGGTAACGATTCCACTGCCTATTGATGACACTACGATGCCCATTCAGCACTCTCGAAACAGTGGATTGTCTTGCACCAGCTTGCAACATCCGGAAAGCCCTCCAACGCATTTCGTGGAGATGGTAGTTCATCTCGTGCTTCCCGCTTTGGCTGTTTCGGATCACACGGAATTACTTGCTAACTGACGCACTCGTCCAGCGCGCCTCTTTTTAAGCCTTTATGGTGTGACTGCGGGATTGCGTTTTTTGCTAATTTTGTTTGCCAATTTGCATTGAACGATGCAACCTCTGCCTCTGTAAATGGTATGTTTAATTCCTGTTTTTGCCTACGTACCTTTTTTTTAGCGATTGTTGCTTATTTTTTATAAAATAATCGAACAAGATTTCTTACTTGTTTCGTATATTAAAGTAATTATGGGTCATTTTCTCATTGAGGCGCTGATTTCTAGTATTTGTTAAACATCTGTAAACTCTGCACTTTAAAATGTATGCAAAAGCAAAACTTTCAACCCCATTTATCGCTCTGGAGCGCAAAAATTTCTGCAACACTTCGTTTAGAATTAAGATACTTGTAGGAATTTTCCTTAGATTTTATTGAGGAGAAGAGAGAAAAAGAGAAAGTATAATCGTTAATCCGTATAATTTGGTACTTGATATATTTATGGTTTATTATTTCAAATATATAATTTCATAAAAAAACTATACACCGCATTCGGGAAGGACGGAGGTTTTTTTTACATATTAATCTTCGACATTTTCTTCCAGTTTCTGTGTTTTTCAAAATATAGTAGAGAATTTTATGAAACGTGTAAAAACTTCCATATCTTCAAAAGCGAAATTTGCAGATTTACTCCAAAATTAATTTAATAACTTTCAGTGCTCATTGTTAAATAATTTCAGAGACTTTTGTTCATCAGATTTTGACAAGAGACAACTACATAAAAAATTGCTTAATTTGATGATTCGAGATTCTGTATTGAGGTAACATTCACGATTAACTGTCTGACTGGTTCCGCGACATTATTAATTTCTAATAACTCAGCGAATTTTGCAAGTGAAAATAGGAAACTTTTGTACTTAAAAAAGCATGAAAAAAATTTTGTTGGGGTTCAGGCATTAAATGTCATACTTCATAAATCTTTCTACCTGTAATGCTGTACTTAATTTCATAAAATTATCTATCCTTCTTCATAATGGAAGTATCGCAGGTCTAGGATATACTCGTAGAAAATAATCAGTTGTTATAATATCTCTTGACTGTTAAGCCCGGCTTAACAGTCGGTATAGCACGAGGTTTTAATCTTGAGGTCGTGGGTTCGGGCCCCACGTTGGACGACAGTTAATTTTTGTTGTTACTCTCGGCAACAATAAACTTACTGCTACCAGCTTCGCCAATAAAATTAATGCATTTTTTGGTTTACTTTTGAATGATTAATTTCTTTTAATTAAGTTCATCAGGCAAACATATTTTAGAACTATGAACTTAAGCGGAAGCCTCGCATTTAGCAACTTTTCTTGCATTTCTTCCAAAATTATCAATTCAAAAAATTTTAATTATTTGTTGTAATATCAATCGATCGGTAAGCCCGGCTAGCTCAGTAGGTAGAGCACGAGACTCTTAATCTCGGGGTCGTGGGTTCGAGCCCCACGTTGGACGACAGTTACTTTTTCCTGTCACGCTCGACAATGATAAACTCACTGCTGCAGTTTCACAAGAAACCAGTTTATTTACGAAGGGTGGATAGACATAGTACTTTTTCCATTCTTATTTATATCACATAGCTTTCTCCTTTTAAGTAGTCTATGCTGATTATGTGGATCTTTATTTGTAGTTAACATTTTGATTACATTATATTTAATTTTATTCATTTAATTATGTATATTGAATATTATTATTTAATTATCTAACTGAATGCCTTTTATTCAAACGCACTGAATATTGAGAAATGTTCATCAAACAGCTCTGAAGTACATTTAAATAGATAAGCAAACATTTTCTGTCTAAGTGTAACAGTTTTAATGTTAAATGTAATAATTAGCTACTCCCTGCAATAATTATCATCAAATCTTTTTTAAAAAAAGAGAGAGAGAGAAAGAGAAAAGACAAAAAAAAAAAAGAAGAAGAAGAAGAAGAGGGAATAGCGAGAGAAAGAACTCTGGAAAATGCCTCTAGAATCTAAATAGCATGTAACACAAAGCAAGCAAACAAAGAGATTTTCTATCTAATATTCATAATATAACTGAAACTATAATGTTCGTAATTCGTTATTATTCTTTTAAACTACTTTTAAGCAATCTTTCATAGTTAATTTTTAATCAACGTTCCTTACTACATTTATTAAGACTTCCGTTAGTTTTATTTATTTTGCCCTTGCTTCTACAAAAAGAACATTTTGAAGTCTGCTGTCTCGGATTAGGGTGACCGAGCTTATACACCCCCAAGTTATTCCGATTTCTTTGGCGATATCTCAGAAACATGGGAATATTTTTTAACTTTTTTGCGAGAGTTCTGCTAAATTATGAGGCGGTTCTCGTGATCCAGGTCAGATTTCAGACGCTTGCAATGATCCACCACCCTTCCATAAGCGAGTGCTTCAATGAGTTACAACAGAGAAATTAAAATTCATTATTATGTAAGAAGTATCTTTGCATTTTCTTCTTTCCGAAACGAAATTCTTTTTTTAAAAAGCGGGCACCTTATTTAGTACATTCTCCTTTCGAATGATTATTTACTCTTTAACAAGTCTTCGTTTTCTAAAAAGACTCTACAATGTTAAAAGAAATTCTTCTTCACTTCCGTGACAATAACCGGCTTACTGACATTTCAGCGCAAATTTAAGATAAGAGCTCGTTACCCTAGCCGTTGTACATGTTTTCACATGCAGTCTATTTTAGGTCATTTTAGGTATGACAAAGCACACGAAAGCTATCCGCCTAAGGGAAAGGACGCCTTCGTGGAGAACTTTCTGATGGAACCTTGCTCGTATTCACACTTCTAGCTCTTCCACTTCGCAAGACTCTACTAGAAATCGCAAGGAGGAAGTTCTTTCCACTCGCCTCAGAATTGGTCACAGTAGAGTGACGCATAACTACCTTATAAAAGCTGAGAATGAGCCTGTTTGTTCAAATTGTAATGTTTGTCTATCAGTCCGTCATATTTTAATGGAATGTCCGTGTTTTAATAGTCTTCGTCAGAAATATTTTAATAGCTGTGACTTACATCTCGAACGTTTAATCGGAAGAGAGGTCAATTGTAATTTATTTTATTATTTAAAAGAGACTGGCTTTTATTACTTAATGTAATCTGTTCTGCAGATTGTGTATTGTATTTTAATGTGTGCTTTTACCTGGTTTCATATGACTTCATCCTCTGGATTTGGTACATTTGTCTTTTTTTTTTATTAATAAATATTTGATTTTATCAAATATTTATTCAATCAATCTTCATCAATCAATCTTGGTCTTTCCTTCCAGCATCTGGAAGGAATAAGTATCAGTATCTTTCTACATACATTATAATTTACACTTTCTTGACACAATAAATTTTTGTTTTTAAACGATTCGTTTTTCTTAGTTATTGCTTACTTCACATTCATTCAATTTTTCAAGCATTAATTTAACTTTACCCTGGCTCTCCACCGTGTGTGGTGTCAAACGGGAATATTCGTGTTTTAGTCTTACAACACTTCCCCTAACCACCATGATTTGTTAGAATTCAACGACCAAATAGACACACCTTACTCGACATTCTACAACTCAATGAGCTACTTTAATATTCTTAAAAATTCAAATGTAGGTGGAGAACCCTACAAAACACATTCATTCTAACTTCCCCCTCATTCATCTTTAAACATGCAGGCTTTCGCTCTAAAGCATGACTTTATCTACAATTTAATACTTAAATTTTGACTTCATTGCTTTTAAGCATTCACTTTTAGCATCTACAATTTTATGCTTCTAGACTAAATTCTACTTTTACATAACATTCAAGTATTTATGTACATTTACAAAATTTTAATACATATGATTTTTACAATTTACCATAAAATGAATAAGAGAAAATAAATTTTTACTTTACTCATTCTTCGCCAAGCTGGCGGCACTGAAACTAAAATTCTTATTAGTACAAGAATACGAAGTTATTTTTATCTTCGGCCAAATTTTGGCTTTAACATAACAGAATTAGTCTTTCGACCAACAGAAAATGCTTGTTTTTAGTTTTTACACTTAAAGAAAATAATACTTTTGCCTTAGCTAAATAAAGTAAAACAAAACTAAGTCTCAACCGAGACATATTGACTTTCGTCAAAACATAGAACTTCGTACTTATGCATAACATTTCGGAACAAAAGAGAAAAAAAATTTATAGAAGGTTTTAACTTATCTTTGAGTTTTCGATGCTTGAAACTCCGTCATTCGCGTTTGGCAGAATTGGTCCCAAGTTAGAGGTTTCATGGATGTTAATCTTCTCCTTACTGCCCTCCGAGTGTCGTCCACCTGACTTTTTCTTTTGCGTCCTCTACATGCTGGCCTCTTGGCGGAGTAATCGTCTGGTTGTTGGCCTTTCCGTTTCTCCCTGGGACGGCTGGTCTTGACGTCCTCCGGTCTGGAGTCCTTCTTGAATTTCTTCTGTTCCTCGTATTTTTGTGCCTCCTGTTGCCGTTTCAGTTTCCGGAACGGCGGCCTTGCTGGCACCTGACTCTGTGGCCGTGTGCGCGTTCTCCTTGATGTATAATTTCTCCTGCTATCCTTTGTAGGTGGTGTTTTTCTCTTTACCACGGTTTCTTTACCCGGTGCATCTGTATTTTTGTTTTTCTTAAACGCTGGACTTTGAAAATTATTTTTTCTTTTTGATACCGACGTCCGGGTTGTAGAAGTGCTAGGTCTCTCTTCAGTTCTCTGTTTCTTGGGTGGTGGAATAGTTGTTGTAGTCTCTGGACCTTCTACTTCGTTTAGACTTGAGTCCTGCAAGAAACTTTTAAGGATTTCAAAATCATTTGGATTATAGTATTTTTTCACCTGGTCGGGACTTGCTTTACAGATTTCCCCTCTCTCGTTCTTAAGATATAAGACTACTCCTTTGATTTCCTGAATTACATAGGGGCCTTCAAACTTTGGAGCTAGCTTTGCCGTAAAATTGTCTGGGGCACTTGATAAAGAAAATTTCCGCTTCAATACTTTATCCCCAACTTTAAAATCTGCTTCACGGCGTTTTCTATCGTAATATAGTTTCTGCCTATTTCTTGCCGTATCCGAGCTTTTAAGCGCCTGATCAATCAACTTTTTCACATCTTTTTGTTTAAACTCCTGCTCTCTTTGTTGCACAAAGAATAATTTATCTAAAGGCGTAATTAATTTTCGGCCTAAGAATAATTCTGCTGGAGTTTTTCCCGTAGTATCATGATGTGCCGTTCTTAAAGCATAAGCTAATTCATTTATGTAGCCATCCCAGCGCTTGTGATGTGTGCTCACGTAACTGCGAATTATTTTTACTATGTTTTTATTAACTCTTTCTGCTATGTTAGCCTGTGGTCTATACGGAACCATTTTGATATAGCGTATGCCAAGTCCATTGCATATGTTTTCAAATATTTGACTAATGAATTGTTTTCCGTTATCGCTAATGACTTTTATCGGTGCACCGTATTTTAAAATGTATCTGTGTAAGAATGCATCTGCGACTGTTTTGGCTGACGCGCGTTTAAGTGGAACAATTTCTGTCCATTTTGAAAAATGATCTACTATTACTAAAAGAAAACGATTTTTATTTAACTCACTCTGGGGGAAGGGACCAAGGAGATCTATGCCTAAAATTTCATTCGGAAATGTAGCGCGAATGCTATTTAAGTACCCGGCCGGGCTGTAATTAATATCATTTATTAACTGACATTGATTGCAGGACCTGACATACGCCGTTACTATTTTGTATAATTGCGGGAAATATACCGCCTCGCGTACCCTTTTTATAGTCTTTCTGACCCCTAGGTGGCCGGCTGTTTTTGCTTCGTGCAACTCCTCAAAATGCTTAATCGAAGCGAGGCTGGGATGACTGGTTTATACTCAAGATTTTCGTTTGTTGTTTTCGTATAAAATAATAAATTATCTATTATTTCATAATTTTTTGCTCTATTTCTTATCGCATCGATATCTGTGTGCTCGAAGCTTTCGGGGTCTTTCAAATAAGCATAGATATTTCCAAATTCAGGATCAGCTTTCAGTTCAGTAATAACCGTATCTCTAGAATCTAAAATTTTTGAAGTCAACACAGCGCATTTAAGTTCATTTCCTTCATCGTCCAGTTTTATACGAGAAAGTGCGTCAGCTACATTGTTTTCCTTACCCGGTTTATATTTTATTGTGGTATATTCTTAGAGTTTTAAAGCCCATCTTATTAACCTGGGCGTTAGGTTTTTCCCCGAGTAAAGTCTACCAACAGCCGCATGATCCGAAAAGACTGTTACTGGCGATTTGCCGAAATAAACTCGAAATTTGTGTACAGCCATTAATACGGCTAATGTTTCTCTTTCTGTAGCTGTATAATTTCTTTGAGTCTGATTCAACGTTTTACTAAAAAATGCCAGAGGATGGTTATTTTGCATAAGAACCGCACCCACCGCATAGTCTGACGCATCTGCTGCAATTTCCAGGTTTTCGTCCCCCTCCGGGAATTTTAAAACAGGGGCATTAATAAGCGCTTCTTTTAATCTTTCAAAAGCTGTGTTAGCTTCCGCTGTCCACGTAAATTTAGCCCTTTTTCTTTTGATTACTAAGAGTGGTTCAACAATATTAGCGAAATCTTTTATGAAAGATCGATAGTAAGAACATAACCCAAGGAAGGAAGAAAGTTTCTTGGCGGTGTTGGGCGGTGGGAAATTCTTAATAGCTTTTATTTTTGAATCTTGCGTTTCTATACCCTTTTGCGAAATTTTATAACCGAGATATTTAAGTTCTTTAGTTGCGAACTTGCATTATGAGGCGTTAATTGTAAGACCGGCCTCTTTTAATAATTTAAAAACTTGTTCTAGATCATTCATATGTTGTTCCAACGTACTACTCGTTATAATTATATCATCTAGATAAATTAAAGTTGATTTTCCTAGGACAGGCTTTAGAACAATGTCCATAGCTCTCTGGAATGTTGATGGGGCCCCACACAACCCAAAAGGCATGCGTAAAAATGCATAAGTGCCCGATTTTGTTATAAACGCGGTTTTATGTATATCTTCGGGTCTCATAGCTATTTGATAGTAGCCAGACGTAAAGTCCAAAGTAGACATATATCTTGTCGATTTGATCTGTCTAATGATCTCGTCTATAACCGGCAAAGGGTAAACTGGAAATTTGGTAATACTATTTAGTTTTCTGTAATCAATAGCAAACCTCCAAGCCCTTTTATCCGAAGGGGAAACTCGTTCTTTTTCCTACATAGTACGACTGGACTCGCGTACTCACTATTTATGGGCGTTATTATTTTATTCTTTAACATCTCCTGAATATGTTCTTCGATGATTAAGTCTTTTTGTTTGTCATAACGGTATGGTTTAGTCCTACACGGTTTTTCGGCATTTAATTGAATCTTGTGCGTCACTATTTGGCAGTTTCCTGGTTTTTCTGAAAACAAATGAGAAAAATTACTCACCACTTGCTGTATTGCTTTCCTTTCATGGTCATTCAGATGGCTAAGGTCCACTTGAGGTATCTCCTCAATATAACATTCCACGTTCGGTGGGACCTCCATTTATTATGAATTAATTTTTGAAAGTATAAGGAAATTATTCTACATATTTTCATATTTAGTTTTCGTTTTATTTTTAAGGATTATACTTATTTCGTTAAAAATATTATAATAATCATAAACTCTTTTACAAAAAATTAAATATATATATATATATTCTTTCGTAAAGTGTCAAGTATATAAATTTAAAAAATATATCATCTGCTTCTTGAGTAAAAATTATATTATTTTTTCTTTTAGTTTTATTAAAGAAAACTATTCTACTGTTATATCTCTGATTTAAAAACATGTTTATATTAAAATCGCAATAAAATTCATCTTCTGAACTATCACAAATTATAAATTTTTTCCAACTATTTTATTCATATTTCTTCAGATTCTTTTCTGTCTTTAGAAGCGTCAGCTTTGCTTTCTGAGCTAGAAATACAGTTTGAATCTTGTGCATATTCAACATCTTTGAAAAAATTTGTATTCATTTACTATGGTTTCGTAACTTAATTTTGATTATGCTTGCTAGGAAAATCCGCAAAAGAAGCAAGTACTTTCTTTGGTTCTACTATATTTCTTTCAGAAATGTATTTCATACAATAAAAACAACATTTTAGAGAAACAGGATGTTGTAAAGAAAGCATCATTATATGCAATATAAATCTTTTTATTAGATAATTTAGGATATTTCAAAATATTATCAGGTGGTGTGGTGTATTTAATTATGGCAAAGCACACTAGGGCTATCTGCCTAATGGGAGGGATGCCTTCGTGGAGGACTTTCTAAGGAAAACTGGCTCGTATGCACGTTGCACATGGGGAGGGCCGCGGGGGCGCCCATGCGGCCGGCCCGTTCGCGGGATTTGAGCCTCAGACCGAACTGCCAGTGTTCAGCGACTTTACAGCTCGGCCGCTGGTGGGCCCATAATATTATCAGGAACAAACTATTTAACATTTTCAAAATATTATCAGGAATAAACTAAACATTTTCAAAATATTATCAGGAATAAACTTTTTAACTTTTAATATTTAATAATTATACGTTATGATATGCTCCCTCTCCGCCTTTTTTTCGTCTTAGATCCTTTTCCTAAAAGTTTGTGAACTATTGTACTATTGAACAAGTTTTAAATCTTTTAATGCTATTATTCCAAGCATTTATTCCAAACATTATTTAATGCTATTATTCCAAGCATTATTTAATACTATTATGCCATAAGAGCCTATACCGTTTACTGCTCCTAATTCTAATGATGTTAAAATACCAAAAGTTGTTTTAAAATATCTTTAAATAATGCACGAACTTGTTTCGATTTGATATTCGATCTAGACATTTTTGTTTTATTTACTGTAATTTTTTCCCGTTATTAATTTGAGTAATTTGTGTTGTTAAATTTAAATCATAGTTTGGAGTTTTAGATTTATAAAAATTTAAACAATATATAACAATCTTTAACGTTACTTCCTATTTTTTATTATAAGCAAATTTTAATTTACTAATCTGTTCATAAACTTTATTTTTTATATAATTACTCATTTATTAAGGACGAATAGAATTTGATCGTAATATTGTTTTACATCTGTCTCAGTCATAATTTCATTTTTCGATAATATTTTAACAATAAAACTACTTGATTAAATAATTTCTTAGACAGCAGAGTTCCTTTATATTATTAGTCAAATCTGATAAAATATCCAGCTCATCTAGACCCTTATCCACCTTTTTTTTCTGTTGCGTCTCTTTCCATTAAATATTATCATTTAAATGATTTATATATAAATTCTAGTGATAAAAAACTGTGTTGATTAAGCATTTCTTTCTCATGTTCTTCTTTTTTCCCTTTGATCTTGTACTTAAATTGTGGTATAATTTGCTTTTTCATCGTTTCTTTTTTTTTTTAATACATTTTTCAATGTTTCCTAATTTTCCTTCAAAAGTTCACTTGGTAATTTAAATCCTTTATCCTTAATAAATTTTTTTATCTATTTTTTCATCAATAAAAAGATCTAATACACTTTCTTTAAGTTTAGCCTAATCTTTTAAATTTTTCTAGAAACCAGTTTTCTAGTTCAGGTTTTCTTAAACTTCTTGGTGTGGGGGGGGGGCATAATATTTACGAAAATTTTGTGGGACCCCATAAGCATTGCGCAAATCCGACACACGCGTGAGTGAAACTGCCTGTTTCTTCCCTTGTAGAATACTATTGCAGTTTTAGGTCATTAACTTTAATTTTTAAAGTAAAATGAACGTTTCTATTATAAAAAAAATCCGTCGAAACATTTTCGCTTTTTCTTTCCTTGTATTGTCTTATCTTTATCTATTTATAGATGCATTATGTAAAAATATTTGGTTATTGTAAAATTATTATAATAAGTTAAAGGAATATCAAAATTGCTAAAATGTTTAGCCTCCCCCTACTGCAGGCTGGAGTCGCGACTCACAGTTTAAAAAACTCTGTTCTAGTTCATAAGGTTCAAATTGAAGTTCAGGTGTAATTCTTGATAATTGATGGAGGAAATGATATGTTTTCTCCAACATCTTTATTTGATTTTTCATATTTTTCTATTTTTTTAATAACAGTGTAAGGTTTATCCTAAGTTTTAAACAGTTATCTTTAGTTAAAGCTACTTTTCTATCCCTCCTAATTTCAGCTTACGATTTCCTACCAGGATGTATTTTTAGAATCGCAGTTAATGGAAATGAGTAAGAGCGGCATGTAAGGCGAAGTTCCACTGACTTCGTTAGAGAGCCAGAGATTCTGACTAGCGCGCATTTGCCATTTGGCTACACTCTCTCTAAGTTATTATTGCGCTCGGCAGTATTTCAAGCCCTTGATAGCTTCGCCAGTTTAGTTGATATTTAGGGGCCAACTACTTAGAATTTTGATAATTTCGGCTATATCTTTTCAGTTAAACATTAGTTAAGTTTTATTTCTTAGCACTCTTGAGTTCAAGCCCAAGTGGAGGCTTTTCTGTACGCTCTAAGAAGAAGCCAACTGTTTAATTATTATTTTGAGAAATAAAGGGTAATTAACCCTCACTGAGTTTACGTCTCTGTTCCTGAACTAACGCGATTATTCGCTTACCAGTTCATGAGATTCCTACACACTTAGCTGTTAGAGAAAAGGTTGGAACCCCACAACAGGTTTATGAAATTCCTCTAAATTTTTTTCAATGCCTAATTTTTCTGTTTTTCGATCATCATTTTTCTTCTAATTTCTGCTTATAATTTTATGCAGTTTTCTAGTTGCATTTTTCTCCTTAAATTTCTTTTTCAATTTCGTTCATTTATATAAAGGAAATTTTACTTATTGTTAAATCATTCTTACTTATAGTAAAACAGATTGAAAAAATAATAATTAAAGATTATACTGAATCTTATGAATTTCATGATTCAAATTAACATCCTCTATTACCAAAATGGCCTTTTAGACGCTTCATCACAGGTCCAAACAAATTTAACACTATTTAATATATGATTTATTAGAATTTGACACATTATATATATATACTAAAGACAATTTTAAGATCCAAAATATGTTAAATTACAAGAAAATTGTACTAGGTTTGAAGATATAGAAAAAGAAGTTATTATAAATTGTTCTTCGAAAAATATATTAAAATTATATGATAAGTTTAAAAAGAAAGAAGTATAAATTTACTTGTGATTTAAATGATTATATTACTCTAGATGAATTAGATCCATCACTTAAAAAATTAATTATTATTGATGGCTGTGTAACTGAGGGAAATAAAAAAATATTGTAGACTTTTTATAGAAAGAAAAATTTATCCCTTTTATATATAATACAATTTTATTATTTAATACCTATAAGTAAGAAATAACTCTAATTATTTTATATTTTTTAACTTTCCTATCCAAGAGAAATTAAACGGATTATATGAGAGGAATAGATGGTCTTAAAGAATTTTATAAAAGACTATACAAAACCATGTGATTTCTGTATGTTAGATTTAGTTAATCCAAAAAAGGGATATCGGAGAAATTTAGATCCTAGCTTCTGTGGATGAAAAACTCGAGATATGGTTACATGTTTATCGAAAACGCTTTAAATATGTTGTAATACTCTTCCCTTTTATCCTATTAAACTAAGTGTTGAGGAACCTAGTGAACCTAGTGAACTACTAAGCGAATAATCGCTAAAGTCCAAGAGCATAAACATCAACTCAAGAAAGCTTAATTACCCTTTATTGCTCAAAATAAAGATTTACAGATGACCCTTTTCTCAAAGAGTACAACAAAGCCTCCACTTGGGCTTAAACTCAAAAATGTTAGAAATAAGAACTAACTAATGACTCACTAAAGAGATTTAGCCGAAACTAAAACAATTTCTAACTAGTTGGGCCTCTAATATTAAATTAGCCAGCGAAGATATCAATAGCACGTTATACGGCCGAGCGTAGTAACAGCTTAGAGAGACGTAGCCAAAAGCCAAACGCGTGCTATTCAGGAAATCTCATTCCTTCTCTTTCGAAGTTAGTGAACTTTGACTTAAATACCTTCTACTTCTCTTTGCGTTTAACGCGATTTTAGAAACTCATTCTGGTAAGGAATTGTAAGCTGAAGCTAGAAGAGATAGGAAAGCGGTATAAAATAACTTATAAAATTAGGATATACCTTACATCTTTCCCCATCAGAATTTAAGTACTCGGAGAAAAAGGTCTCCCAACGACCTTGCTAAGATTTTAAATTCTAGAAAACTTCCTAACAATTCAAAATTTAACTTCTAATATTATTGAATTCTTAATTCAGTCTCATTGAAATCGAAGTTTTAACTTTCTTTTAGGGCCGACTTTACAAATGTTAAAACTAAGGTAACTAAAATCGTTTTTACAGAAGTTCTTGCTTGGATTTTGTTACATACATCTTCCAGGTCTTGAGAACATTATAGGAAGTCTGGTCCTTCCAAATATCTCAAAGAAGAAGGATTAGTACTGGAGACAAAAAATTTCCAATATTCCCTTAAACTTATATTTTATTACGTTTATTTGGCCCACAAACTAATTTCATTCACTCACATTGTAACTCTTTTTCCCCCACGCTCTTCAGAAATTTGTTCTGTTATGAAATGAGCGTATCAGTGTTGTGTTACCACGAACAACGTTACCAACTAACCATCTGGCTAACAAAAAATAAAATCTAGACACACAAGACTTCAACTAACAGCTCAATCTCATACTGCACCTAGTGTGATTTGTCTGAATGGAAAGCCTAACTTAAATACACATTCATTCTATACTTTCTCTCCAATCGTTCATTTAAACAAACTTTAAAGCACTTTCACAATCAGCATTTAAAATTTTACTTTCAGCACAAAAATTTTTTCACATTTAACATATAAAATTTTAAATCCATTTTACATCACAGGCTAGTCAGGTGCTATACATAGTTTACAATCTTTTCCTAAAATTTAATTATAAGTTCAAGTTTACAACAATTTTCATCCTATTTTCAAGTCTTTCCGACTAAACGATATTTACAACATACTTTCTCGCAAACTTTCGAACTCAAAATTCTTGTTTTTAACAGCATTTAACACTTGTTCTCACTTGAGAAAAGCAACTTTGAACGAAATGATATAAATTGAACATTAATTCTAAATGAGAAAACAAAGAAAATGTTCACTTATTTTTTTTGCTTTTTGTAATCCTCCATTCTTTTCTGGCAGAATGCTTCCCAGGTGGGGCAATTCAGGTTCTCCAGTCTCATTTTCCTCCTCGGGCGGCCTGAATTTTCTGCTGGAAATTCTTTCCTTTTCTTCCCTTTGGCGATGAATCGGGCTGACCTCCTCGTGTGTTGAGGATTCTAGTACCGGTTCTGTTCTCCGGGTTCTGTAATCTCCTTTTGGACTTCCTTGTCTGTTGAAGCGGCGTGGATGCCGTCTTTGCTGTCCTTTACCCTTGATAATTATTCTTGCTGGATCTCTTCTCACCTTCCTTGGGATGGTTGTCGAGGCCGATGCTATTCGCACCACCGGTGCGATTAGCCGCTTAAGCTATTCGCACCACCGGTGCGATTAGCCCCTTAAGCTATTCGCACCAACATTAACCACGCATGCGCATTGAGTTGTCAAAGGCGGGTTTCTACCTTGGCGTAGTTTATCATTTTTAAGCGTTGGCGACTTTCAAAAGCTTAGAAAGGAAAATGGGTTCCTTTTCTTATAAAAAGAAGGAACACATTTCCTTTCATTAAAGTATATATAAAAAAGGGCACATTTTTATGTTCGCAATGTTTATCCTTTTCCTGAACGCTTTGGAGAATGTGTGGAAATTATTTTGATTAATTGATAGATGGCGCTAGCGTTGCGTGTTAACGCGACGCAACGTGCCTTCTGAATTTCCATAGACTCTCCACCGGCAGTTCGATAGATGGATGTCTGATACTTCGCACACTATTTGATTAGGACACTTCGGTTCCTATTTAAAAGATTTCGATTTTCGATTATGAAAGCATATAGATTTGTTTGTCAACTGAACCACCATGATTGATTAATGATCTGTAAATATTGTATATATTAAAAGTTACATTATAAAGTGATTGATGTCGATTTATAGATCTTAGAATATTTTGAAACGGCTGGTGCATTTCTGTTTGAAGGGCTGTTTGGTTCAAAAGAAGTCCAAAGAAAACCAACATGGTAACGCTCTTCTTCACTTCTAATGAGTACTTTAACGAACATGTCATGGCCTAGTTCTTTTTCTTCCTTCCAAGACAACGATTGAGCGGAATCATTAATTCCTGTTGTTTCTAGCCACCAGCCACATATCTGGAACATTCAGTTCTTTCAGACATAAATAAGATTTTTATCTTAAAAGAAGCTGGTATTGACCCGCCTAAATTACCTGATTAATAAATAATATAAAATTAAAAGAAGATTATAATGAAGAATTTTTTAAGAGATGGTCTATTACAAAAAACAAACAGCAATGTTGTAAAAATTTCTTTCCTTTTTTCCTGTTTCCTTTAAAATATTGTTACGTGCTTACGGGCTCGTAATAGATTGAATGTACAACTCCGATAATAGGTTAATAAAGTTCATTTTTATCAAAAGAAACATTTCAGAACTCCGAAATTTTCCATAGAAATATTCGTACAAATGCTCTCAATATCACACACTATAATCAGTAGTTAAACTTCAAACTACTTTCTTTCTTCCTTTCCAACGACAGCGAGGCAGCCGATTCACTGGGACAGTTAGCATATCGGCCAGATAGCCCCGCTGATGGAATTAACTTGGTCCACATAACACACTTTGGTGTATATTGTGCTCAAGACGAGCGCTGGATGGTACAAACAAATGCTAGGCGAGTCAGTGGTGCAGTGATGGAAGAAGGGTGCATTGCGGGTGAGGAGAACGATTCCACTTTCATATTTACAGAGTTATAGGTAGATGGTTAAACCTTAAGTGCTGTCAATAGGCGTCCACAACGTGAACAATAAATGAGTGCTGTGGATAATCAAATACAGAGGTATAACTGAGCTATAATCAGCTGAATAGTGCATTAATTATGAATTCGAGCAATTAACAAAGTGACTGGCAAAACAGTAAAAAGAATACATAAAATAAGGCAAAATAGCTAGTTCACAATTCAAGGAAATAAGTATAAACAGAAAAGAACAGAAAAAGTATACAAGTACAGAACATACAAGTACAGAACATACGAGGGCTGTGCTGGTGATGAGGACGGCAGTTGAAAATTACCTCATCCTGTCTGAGATATTACGTGCAATATCAACACAATCGCATATGCGTTTCAATGCATAGCGATTTTTCGAAGTAGCTTCGGTCCATGCATGGATGTGGTCCGCTACTGGCTGTCTAAGATAATGTTCGGGAGTCTCTCTGCAAAAGAACACATAATAGTCCGAATCTCCTGCCATCCCGCATGAGCACTAGTCGTTTTCGGGTCGTCTGAAGCGATGCATGTAAGTCATGAAGGGACCGTGTCCTGCTATAAACTGGATAAAGTGAGCCGAGCCACTTCTTAGAAGCCGACACACTTTTGGAAAAAGTCTGTAAACTCTTCTGCCAGTAGTCTCTGTCTCGCACAGATATTGCCAACGCTTCAATAATTCTCTCTCGAGCTTGGCTTTTAAGAACGAGCCCGGGCGAGGCACATCAAGTGAGCGAACATGGGGTGTCAGTTGCTGCTCCTTTGGGTCTTGCATCTGCAATTTCATTACCAAGTATTCTGGTATGGGCAGGTACCCAGTGGAGTTTGGGCCTGTAACGAACCTGCATTTAACCATGGCGGCCCGAAGAGCCATCACAAAACATCCGGTGGTTCAGTTTTTCTAATGCTATTTATTATCCGTTATATTTACATATTTACAACTGTCCTATTATTAGGCTGACTACCTTCACAGAAATCATATTGCCTAATCAAACGATATTTCGTTTCTACTTACATGCATTGCGCTACTGCCAAGCAGCGCCCTCTACTTCTCTCTTTGCAACACTCCTCACCTGTGAACTCTTTAAGTTCACACAAACCGAATACAAAATAAGCCAGTATTTCTAAATCAAACACAACATTTGAATACTATATAAACTGCATCAAATTACAAATAACAATTAATTAATGTTTAAACACATTAAATTAACTTATTAACTAAATAAGAATCAAGTAATAACTAAATAAGAAACATTATACTAAATCAAAATTCGCAATAATCATATAAACTAAACTACATTTAGCAACAATCAATAAAGATACTCAGAAAATGACCATATGTGCAAACAACAAATTAGATTATTACACAGTAACTCTTTACTACTAATTATGCACTTCAAGGTTGTAGAGAAGTTGTATTGGTCTCTTCAGATTACCTGTTTGAGTTTTTATTAGACAAGAGCGAACCTGACCATCTCTGCCAGGATAAGTTTCTATTATCTTACCTAGTGTCCACAAATTCCTAGGTAAACGGTCGTCATGTACAAGGACTACGTCATTGACATTAAACTGACCAGACACTTTAGTAGGTGGACATAAATTCACAAATCTTAAAGAAAGCATGTAATCCTTCCTCCACCTATTCCAAAAATGGTTTAACAAGGTTTGTTGATGTTTATACCTCTTGATCAAGGAATGTCTAGACCCAATCAAGTCTTCTCTGCACACTCTTGTAACTGAAGAGAAAGTAAACGTTTACCAATTAAGAAATGAGCAGGAGTTAGCGGTGAGGGTTCTGAAGGGTCATTGTAGACATACGTTATGGGCATTGAATTAATTATGGGTTCATTTTCTACGAAGACTGTTTCTAGCTCATTCAAAGAGAGACTAGAACGTCCAACTAGTTTCCTTAAACAAGTTTTGATCGTTTTAAAATGCCTTTCCCAGAACCCTCCCCACCATGCTCCTTTTTCCACAATAAACTTCCATGTTATACCGTGGGAAGAAAACAAATTTTGTACAGATGGATGTTGAATACACTTCCAAATTTTTCGCAACTCGAGATCAGCACATTTGAATGTCTTGGCATTGTCCGAATATATCGTTGAGCACAATCCACGACGAGAAATAATCCTGCGAAATGCAAGCATAAAATTCTCCACGCTCATAGAAAGGACAAGCTCTAGATGTAAAGCTCGAGTGTAGCACATGTAAACAAAAGCAGATAATGTTTATTCTTGCTGTCCTTTGTAAAGAAGGGACCAGCATAATCCAGTCCTGTTACAGAAAATGGAGATGACTGAAGAACACGATCAGGTGGTAAAGGAGCGGTTTCCTGTGTACCGGCACGCACCTTGTATCGTTTACACAAAAAGCACTTACTTAACGTGGACTTGACGAATTGGCGTCCTTTTATGATCCAAAACTTTTCTCTAATATCGGCTAAGGTAGCTTCGACTCTAGCATGAAACAATTTGGTATGAGACTCAAAAATTACTAGTTCGCTGTATCTATCTTTATAAGGTAACAGCCATGGGTGTTTTTCTTCGAAAGCAAAGTCTGAGAATTGAAGTCTGCCCTTTAAACGCAGAAGACCATGGGTATCCAATTCTGAGTTAAGTGAATAAATCAACGATGTCTTTTCTAAGCATTTTCCACTTGATAGATCATGAATTTCTTTCGCAAAGTATTTTTGCTGTGTAACTTTTACCCAATAGAGCTCAGCTCGTGAAATCTCAACAGAGCTTAATGGACCTTTGACTATCACTGAATTTCGTTTTATATTGTTGGTAAACCGCATAACATAAGCCGTAATTCGATACACCTTCAGCAGCCTGCTGAATCGCGTTAACTCTAGTAATGCCGAAGACTCTACGTCTTGAACAGAAACATGAAGAGATGTTTGCATCCTTGCTTCGTTCTGAACGCTCTCCTCGTCGATGTTGATCTGTTGATTTACTGGCCAAACACTTTCAGGTTGAGAAATCCAGCTAGGTCCCTGTAACCAAAGGGAACTTCTCACGATGTTAAAGGCATTTTCTCCTCGAGATAAAAGGTCAGCAGGGTTTTCACTCCCACTGCAGTGAAACCAGCATTCAGGATCCGTGAGTGACTGAATATCAGAAACTCTGTTTGATACAAAGGGTTTCCAGTTTCTTGCACATTCCCTTATCCAGTAGATAGTTATTTGGCTATCACTCTAAAGAAACTTTTGATGACAAAGTTCAGGAAACAGCTTTGTCAAATACATAGACATTTTGGCGGCTACTAAAGCAGCCATCAATTCCAAACGAGGTAGAGTCATAGTCTTGAGTGGAGCTACGCGACCCTTTGCGGTAATGAAACTGGTGCAAATAATATTTTCTGAGTCAAGATATCTAAAGTATGCTACTGCGCCGTACGCTTTAGGGCTAGCGTCAGCAAATACATGAAGGCTAACATTAGATTTTTCACTACTACCAAAATATTTTCTCGGAAGAGAAAAATCCTCCAACATCTTTAATTCAGCTTGCCAGCGACTCCAGTCCTTAATTATTTCTAATGGAAGGGTATCATCCCAGTCCACACCTAATGTCCAAATTTTTTTGTAACAGAATTTTCATTTTCATCACAAAGGGTTGAAATACACCAATCGGATCGTAAACTTTGGCCACCATTTGGAGAATAGTCCTTTTTGTGGCCTCAGCACTGTCATGGGATAAATTTCCTAAAAATTCGCAATTCAACTTGATCTTATCTGCTTCAGAGTTCCAGATCATGCCCAAAAATTTTGACTCTTTAGCTGGTTCTATGTTATAACCTTTTCCAATCCACCAGGAATTAAGTTCCTCGGAATTTGACCTTAATTTTCTCAAATTCATCTCAGCGTCTTTAAAAATCTTAACCGCGTCTGAGGATAATCGACATGTGCATCTTCAATAGTGTCTGCACCGTAGTGTAAATCGTCTACATATAACGAATCTAACATTACATAACTTTCTGGATTTGTGCTTTTATATTTTTTAATGTGGAATTTTATCGTCATCGCTAAAATTGCTGGACTACAGCAAAATCCGAATGGAAGACGTTTAAATCTTAAAACTTTATATTTTTCCTCACTGCTCCCGAACCAAAGAAATTTTAAATATTCCCTATCCTTTTCTAAGATTTCTATCATTAGAAAGGCCTTAGCTGAATCTCCGCTGAAAGCAATTTCATATTTCCGAAATTTTAAAATTATGTCCAAAACCACGGGGATCAAACTAGGTCCAATGTCTAAAAAAATCATTTAAGGACTTTACATCTTTAGCTCTAGAAGACCTCGCGTCGTAAACAATCCTACACTTTGTGGTTTCCTTAGGTTTTATTATTTCCCTGTGCGGCATGAAATACGATGCCTCCGTTATTTCCTGTGAACACTTCTCAACTATACCCTCCTTCATTTGCTCTTCAATCACGGATTTATACTGCTGATAAATCTCAGGATTTCTAATAAGTCTATTTTTAAGACTTTCAAATCGTCTTAATGCGACTCCGAAATTATTTTCTAACTGCCCTGCTTCCGATTTCCATAATAATCTGACACCCGTATTTCCTTTTCAAAGCTCTGAATCATTTCCCTCACCTCGGTTAGAAATCGCTGAGTCATTGGTAAGGCCCATCAAATCTAAAGTCCATAACGATCGCAATGAATCAGTTACGAAAGAAGAAAGGTTTACTATTGCCGTGTTTTGAGATACTATTTCGCTCTCTTTATCTTGAAGGCCAACTGGGACCCATCCAAACATAGTAGAAATCGCATTAATTTCCTTTCCTAATTGGAATCTTTTCCCCCCTTACCATCTTCCAGTAATAATCCACATCTATTAAAATTCCAACGCTTCTTTTACATAAACAAGCGATTCGCAATCCGCACTCATTCATCATTTTTAGGGCTTGTTTTGACGGCGTGGTCATATGCGCAGCCGTAATGGCGTCAGTGACGAGACAGCTGATTTTTATTTTGTTCTTTTGCTTCGCATCCGAAACACAGAATTCCACAACCTTAGATGTTTTAGGTACTGCGTATTTCATTCCGAAAGAATAAATAGACAATGTTTCTTCTCCAACAAATTTTAATTTCTTAACTACACTAATATGAACAAAACTTCGTGTAGCACCACAATCGAAAATTAAATTAGTTAACTCTGACCTTCCGTCATAATGAGCTAACACTGAACAGGTTTGCAATAAAGCATTTTTCTTCAATGATTTATCACAAGGAGCAACAGAAAGCATGTGTTCTTTCGGGGAGTTTAGTGTTTCATCTACTGAATTGTCTCGCGAGCTTTCGCACAATTCTTTTATGTTTTGATTTGAAGCCGTTCGCGCTTTGTTACGATTTGAACTACTCGTACATAGTGACTCATGATGCGACTTAAACCCACATTTTAAGCAGATAGTTTTATTCCTGCACGATTTCCAAATGTGATATTTTCGAAAACAAATAAAGCATCTATTCTCAGTACGTAACTTACACATTTTTTCTTTAATGCTTTTATCACAAGAAAATGAATTATGGGACTTTTCGCAGAAGATGCGTGCACGATTATCAACAGCATTGAAACTGGCAGCCGTAGGTACATTTCTGTGAATTTTATTATAATCAGACTTAGCATGTTCGAAACGTGGAAGCAAGGTATTTCTTTTATCTCGCGTCAATAAACTCGACGCTTCACGACATTCAGTTTCCCGCTTTAGGAAATCCAACAAGTCAGATACATTGGTTTCTTCATTTGGGTTTTCCCTTCGATTAAATTCCAGAACGAACTCTTCTGGAATAGCTTTTAACAACGCAGGTATTAATAACTGATCAAATGAACCTTTCGTAACTCCTTGCGCTTCTAAATTCCGAACTGCGATTTCGATTTCATCATATAACCTACGTAAAGCTTTAATATTATTTGATTATTTGAATTCCTTACTGGTTCTAAATTTAACAGTTTGTTCATGAATTTGGCTAATTATTATTTCTTTTTTCCCGAATCTATCCTTCAAAGTTTTTATACTCTCATCGTATTTTTTTTTTTTTTTTTTTTTTTTGCATTTAATTCTAATGAAGATACTACATTACTCGCGGCACCTGTAAGTAATGTTTTCAAGTATACGAATTTTTCTATCTTACTAAGACTTTCGTTTTTGTCTATAGTGCTTTCGTAACTGTTCCAAAACTCCGTAAATTTTTCAGGATCACCTGAATATTTCTCTAAAACTAGTTTTGGAAGTTTTACCGTACTTTGTACATTTTGCAGTCTAACCAAGTTTTGTTCAGGATCTTTAATACTTATTTTATCCTCTTCCAACATTCGATTAATTCGTTTAATAGCTCGAGAACATTTTCCCTGATATTCCTCAGAACTAACTACATCCGCTTCTAGAGAATCTATCTCAACTACGGAATGAATTGCCTCGTCTAATTCTTTCGAATTACTTTTCTTTTCTGTTAATAATTCATGCACTTCGCATAATTCATCTGTATCTTTCTTTGCTAAGCTATCCTCGACTTTCTTTAATAGTTTAGATACTACCGTTCTCAATGCGGTTCTCTTTCGTTTTAATCTATCTAGTTCTGCCATTATTTCGCGTTAATACGTAAATGTACCTAAGACTGCTAATGATCAAAATTCAAATCAAACACGTTCAAAATTTAATAATAATCATGCTCATACCTAGGGCATGGTCTGGACACATCCTTACTCGTGAAGTTCACTTTAACAAATCCAAACATTTCCGTAAGATGCACCATTGTAACGAACCTGCATTTAACCATGGCAGCCCGAAGAGCCATCACAAAACATCCGGTGGTTCAGTTTTTCTAATGCTATTTATTATCCGTTATATTTACATATTTACAACTGTCCTATTATTAGGCGGACTACCTTCACAGAAATCATATTGCCTAATCAAACGATATTTCGTTTCTACTTACATGCATTGCGCTACTGCCAAGCAGCGCCCTCTACTTCTCTCTTTACAACAGGGCCTATAGTATCTTGGTGTATTTATTAAGGGTTTTTGTATGGACCTGACGAGTGGATTTTTACTTCATGCGCCTTAGATTGCCTGAAGGCTAGAGGCCGAGTCTGAATAAATACTGGAATAATTATTTTCTTGCGCATAGACAAGTGCAGCTTTTAATGCAATCAGTTCAGCCTGAAAAACTGAGTTGGGGTGCCTAAGCTTTCTTTTCCAGGTCTTTAAGATCTGATTCCCACGTAGAATACAAAATCCACTACTAGTGCCACATTCTCCTTTGGACCCACCGGTGTACATTGCAGTGGCTTTGAACCACGTAGGTGACTTACAGTTAATCGAAATATTGAATTCGGCCGGGTGACAATGTGGCTTGGCAATGCTTTGCTCATAGTCAGTATATGCGTAAGTCATTAGTCATTCCACAAACAGTCATTCCTTAAATTTGTCATTCCACAAACTTATTGTCTCTTTGAGTCGAAGCACTCGCACTAATGCACTCTCGCGCTGAGCTAAGAGATGCAGAGGCGGCAGTCCTGAAATGATGTTTAGTGCACTAGTAGGCGATGTTTTATATCCTCGGGAAGTGCTTAAGAGGAATGGTCTTTGCGTTGAGCGTAGAAGATTCTCCATTTCGGTATTGACCGTTATGCCCTACATAGAGGCCCCATACAGTGCAATACGCACAGCAACTACGGAATAACGCGTCTTAAGCAGCTTCGAAGAAACTCCCCATGTTGGTGCTGCTGTCCTGAGCATGGAATGAAATATCCTGTGAAGTCGTCTCTTGACCTCCTTTAAATGTGTCATCCAAGTGAATGTGTCGTCAATTAAAACCCCAGCTTTATCTCAAGTTTCTAAACTACTTTAATATTTTTGCCATGAAGGTGGATGCACGGAGTAGTAATTAACTTATGGTCATTGGCTCATTTGGCCATCTTCTCCATTGCTTCTTGGAGGACAGCCTCTATTGATTAATCGTGAGTGCACTCCTGCGTCCGTTGTGGCTTGTACGCGGAGATCACTTAGGTAGCTGTAAATTAGGTCAAAGAGAATCTTAGGGCAATCCATGCCGTGTAGTCTCTTGAGTACGTCGGGCCACCACAACGAATCAAAGGCTACCTGTATGTCCACAGAAATAATGAGACTGTGCTGATTATTTCTTCTGTTCTTAACTATAATTTTTCGTAAGTGCTGCAGCGCGAGATCCGCCGATCTGCCAGGGATGAAACCGTATTGCTTTTTACTTATACTTTGTCCAGACAGGATATAGTGTTTAAGTGTTTGAAGGGAGACTGTCTCTAGTACTTTACCTAAGGCAGGCAGGAGGCAAATGGGTCTATAAGACGTTAGTACATAAGGGTCTTTGTTCGCTTTAAGGAAGAGCACTACCTCACCAAGTTTCGTGCCGGCTGGGAAATGTCTGTTGCGCCAACACGCAGTTATGTAGGCGTACAGTAACACCGGTTGCGTACTGTTAATGGCTTGCAGAATGCCATTATCTACCCCATCAGGACCTGCGGCTTTATTGGTGTTTAATGTTTTAACAATGTCCCCCATCTCTTTGGCGGTTGGCAGTGGTTCTATACCTGTTTTCTTGGTTTTGTAATATTGCCCAAGACTGGCTCTGATATTCTTTGCGCAGGATTATCTGTGCCTGTGTTATCAGGTGTGAAGATATTGTCCAGAATGTCCGCAACTACTTCTGTGCTAGTTGCTGCTCCGTAGCTTATTGTGGCCGTAAGATAAGAAAGTGTAAACGTCTTATCAAGTGCGATATGGAAGACAGTTCCGAACTTATTCGCAGTGTTCGTAGAGTACCCTTTCCAGGATGTAAACTTCGCTTTTGTAAGCAGCTCTGTGCTTCGAAAATTAGCGAGTGTGTCGCTCTTTCTATGGGATTCTTGAATGCTTTCATTCTGACCCTTAGGGCCTGGACTTTGATGCGTTCTGCAGTCAGCGTGGGGCTCCACAAAGGGGTGCATTTCGGGGCAGCATAATTTTTCCTTTTCAAGACTTTTTCTTACACTGTGAGCAGTGTTTGCGTAAGATTTTCATGTATTGCGTCGATGTCTTTCCCACTATTGCAACTGTTACATTGTGCGACGAGACCTTCAATATGGGGTGACAGCGCATCTTTAAATTTATTAAGGTTTATGCACTTCGTTTTCCATCTGTTCTTAAACTCAACTTGGTGTTCCGAACCAATTCTGAACTCGATGTAGCGATGGTCACTGAACGAGGGGGTGTCTCTGACGTTCCAATCGTGAATTTTGTTAAGTATACCAATGGTGCCTAAAGTGATATTAGGCACCCCTGAGCCCTAGTAGTCCAGTACGTAGGAGGGCTGTCGATGAGGTTGACGACTGAAAGGTTGTGAGAAGTTATGAAGTCAATAACAGGGGAAGCACGCCTTTTTCCTCTGGGGCACCCCATAGAAGGCTAGCAACGTAAATGTCCCCAGTGATTACCTTTTCCTAGTCGGAATCAGCATGACTTGTTCTAGCTCCTGGAGTGCAGTGACAGTGTCATGTAAAAGAAGAAAATACACGCTGGTGATGGCAATCCGTCCATAAGGCCCTTCCAGCTGCAGAGTAACTGTGTAATCTCCTTTATGCATTAGCAGGGGCGTAAGACAACTTCCGGCTTGGCAGCGCTGCAAGTTGTCTTAAAGTACTGCAAAACTATGAACTGTTCTTGGATATGCAATAGCCTGCTGTTCAGCTAACACTGTACCGCTTTTTTCATTCTGAGCAATTCTACCTTGTAGGCCTGACATTGTCTTGCACTTGACGGGTGTGTGTTATCGAAGCTAGTCCTTCTGGATTTATTGTGAGTTGCGCAACTGACGCAGAGTGGAGTCTTTGGTTTGCAGTTATCCTGGCTATGAGTTTGTCACAGTTAACGCAGGTCAACGCCGCCTTACAAGAGTGGCTCAAGTGTGTCAGCCGTTGACAGTTAAAGCACCTTACAGCTTGAAACTATTTTCTAAAAGCACAAGAGCAAAATCCTATGAGAATTCTTCTATGGTCCCTAATATCCTCGTACAGATTCTGCACTAGGTCGACGATCCAAGTGAGGCCGGTAGTTGTGCAAATAGGATTTCTAGGGTGTATTTGTTCTTCACTTTCTGAGGACACCAGCCTTGCAAAAGCCTCACGTATGTCGTCTTCTGTTGCGGATGTGGGGTACCAAAAACGATTACTGTGGACTTCCTGAAAGAGGGCTCTATGAGCGTGACTGCTGCTGAGAGTGAGGGCTTTACCTTGTAGAGATTTATATTTATTTTAACTAACTTTTTAACTAACTAATATTTTCGAAATTTTAATTTAGTTCTGTGATTTCAGTTACCGCTCAATGGAGGAGTAGTATGTTAGCGTAGAGTTGACACATTGCAAATTTTAAAGAGTTAATAAAGGTTACTTTTAACCCATCTCCTGTGCAGTTACTTCTCTTAAAGTTCTCACTTAGAAGTTAAACAAATAGACCCTACAACCTCAGTCCCTTTCCTGAGTGTTTCTATATTTTTTCTGTGGCTACACTTAATGAAAAGTTCGTTAGAGCGTGTGGACCGCACGTCTTCAAGAGCAATGCCCAGTTCCCTGGCGCTAAGTTCAGTAGTCAATTGTGTTCTGACTTTCTCAAGATTTCTGTCTGTTTCTTTTGCTTTTAATAGGAGGACGAGCTTTTGCAACTGTTTGGTAAGTTTCACTTTTGCCGTTCTCTTTTTGACTTCGGTAAATGGAGTTTCTTTTGTTTCTGTCTGTTCTGGAAGTTCTTCTGGTGAGGCAGTATATGTTAAACAACTATTATCATTCACGCTAAATTGCTGTTGCAGCAGCTGAACTTTTCCTTGCATACTTGCACAGTACGCTTCTTGTTCTGCAAAAGTATTGCGGATAGAGGTAATTAATGAACCTAGCAGTGTTTCTTGCTCACGCTGAATTTGCGTCTGTCTCTTGTTTGCATTAAAAATGAATGTAGCTGGTCGCTAAGATGAGTGATGGCGTCGATTTTGGAAGCTGGTGAATTAATAGTAGTAGTACGTATCTCAGCTGGAGGATAATTGTTCACGTTAATGATAGCACTTTCTGAGTTTGCTTCAGATTTTGGAGTTCGTGAGTTCATTCTAGTGACTAGCACGTGTCTTGCATATATATTACAAGTAAGTTTAACTCAGCATTAGGATGGTAATTGCACATAATTATATGCACTGTTCACACTGAAAGGCTCCTCTCAGTAGGATGCAGAGCCGCGACCGCCAGTCCCTTTATACAAGCATATATAGGTAAACTTAGAATTAAACAGTTAGAAGTGCCTTAACTGAACACAATAAAGACTTATAAAAAAGTTGCATGAATAATTGCATGATTCGTATGAGCTAATAGCGAAGAACAACACATATGAGGTGAAAATGCACAGTGTTAATAAATTAGTAAACGACTACACATAAGATAACCCAATAAAATGGATTTATACAATGTACAAGGAAATGAGAGAATACTACAGAATATTGAGATACACAATTTGCACTCTATCAACGTTAGTTACACGAGTATGTGTAAATAATGATGGGTGAAACTTATCCTAAGAATATTTAAATAATACGGAAATTAAAATTATAATATCCGATAAGCACAATATTTGAGAATTAAAATGAATATATTATGCAGAATATTAAAGGTACAATAATCGACAATTAAAAAAGATTACATAATACAACAAAAATAGTATTTTACAGTATTAACCGTATGCACTTTACTAGGGAATTATTGATTAAATAATGCAGAAAATTAGAATTACAAATAGTGAAAAGCACAATAAAAGGAATTATAATATGTAAATAATGCAAACGATTAACGTTATATAAACAGAAATGCACAATACTGGAGTATTATAAAAAAATACAATGCATAGAATTAAAAATTATATTTTCCAGGAAGGTTACGGAGAAAAGTACTAGGTCCTTAATGTAGACAGTAGCGAGTGGAAAAATAGTTCTTGCAAAGTCCTTTAAATGGCAGTGTAGAGTTCAAGTATTTAAAAAAAGAAAAAAAAATATCGCAGTCTAAGATGTAAATAGAACAACTTGGATAAGTTTAGCCAAAATCCAGGAGGAGCACTGTATTACGTTATCGCATGCGTAATGCAACCTTGACTTATGGAAGGTTAGGTTGTTATTGTAAGTACACTCATATACTACTGCGAGTGCAGATGACGAGATTACTTTAGATAAAGATATTAGCTCAGTTGAAGAAAATCCTAAACATAGACGAGGTGATCAGACAGTTAGAACAAAACCTACCGTCAGACTGCTAGAAAAGTTAAGCTTACCTCACAAACACAGATTATCTCACCAACAATCACGACAAATGGTACCGCTAATATGATTACCGAAGAAACTACCAACGATACACAGGATAATGCGACTGTTTCATATATCACTATGGATACTACTCAAAATGATGATGCACGATAACACTACTCAAGTAGTTAATACTGAAAACAATAAACCTACCAGATTGCTTCCAATTATTCTTAAAGAAACTAAATATACTTGGAGCAAAATTAAACAACTGCTTCAGTAGCTTAAGTTTGATTTTATGGGTATAAATATCAGGGATGGTATCAAAATAATAGCTAATAACATTGACAGTTATAGAGGTATTGTCAAATTACTAAAAGAATTAAATGTGGAACACCACTTATACATACTTCCAGAAGATAAAAACCTCAAAGTAGGGTTGAAGGCTTGCTTCTCAGCACTGAAATTGAAGAAATAAAAAGTGATCTTGTGAGCTTAAAATATAATGTCTTAGATACTAAACAAATGTCAAGAAGAAGAGAAGGTAAAGTAATTAAGCTTTCCTTGTACTTAGTTACACTGCCTAAGACAGAGGCCTCAAAGGCAATATACTGTTATGAAAAATATATTTGCGATCTTAGAATTAATGTAGTCGAGTATAAAGGCAGACAGGGACATATCCAATGTTTCCGCTTTCATGGTTTTAATCAAACCCAGGCATGCTACAACAATCAACCGACATGTGTAAGATGCGAAGAGCAGCATTATATCAAAGATTGCCCTAACAGGGGAAATAAGGAGAAACCCCCAGTGTGCGCGATTTGTGGTCAATCTTACACCCCAAATTATAAGGAGTGTGAGAAATTTCCAAAGAAAAAAGCTGAGAAGCATCAGACTTATTCTAGAAGAATTATGGAAGGCAAATAAATCTTTTTCGCAAGCCCTTTCCACAGGTTTCAGATACCATTAATGAGGCCCGCAAAATTTTCAGCGACATAGCTGAGCTAGTGTCAATGATAAAAAGCGCAGGCTTTTTATAATTTAATCAACACATTAAATAAATGAAACAAACCAATCAAGAAAACAGCATAACTAACAGTTCAAATAATGGGCCAACACAACATTAATAGAGCTCCAATTCAACTCATGATTTGGAATGCACATAAGTGTATTAAATAAAATTCACAAACTTCACAGCTTTCTCTTAACCTACGATACTGACATTGCTCTGATTACAGAGACTTATGCCAGTCTAAGTAATAATTTGAATATTCCTAGTTATAAATGTTTAAGGCACGATTGACTGAGTCACAGAGGTGGGGGGAGGTCGAAAATTTTGTACTATTCCCGCTCTTCGAGGTAGTATGCTTTAGCTCTATGTAATAATCAACCCGCTTGATGAAAATTTACTTGTTGAAATTCTTCCCACAAATAAGCAGACTACAGTAGGAGGGGATTTAAGTGCAAAGAACGTGGAATGGGGCTGTCGCAGATCTAATGAAAATGGATTGCAATTGTATGACTATTAATATTTATCCTATCTACTTTTTTGCCCCTACAGAATATACTTATTTACCGGAAAACTCCAGAAGAGGAGATATTTTGGATATCATTTTAGCCACCGCATCGATTCCCATGTATCTGGAGGTCAAAGTTGAGCTCACTTCTGATCACGTCCCGATTATCGCCACATTAGGCACGAATCAATGCAACGACACTAAATATAGAAAATCTACTGACTGGACTGTCTTTTATGATTATCTTTGTAAAAATCCTCCCGAATTCGGTAATTTGAAAAATATCAGTGATATCGATTTAGCTATTGAAATTCTCATGAACAATATTCTTGTTGCTTATAATAGTGCTACGAAAAAATTCCCTGCTGATCAGAATGCAGAAAGTCTCCTTCGTTATATTCATAATCAGATTAAAGAACAGAACAAGCTCAGAAAGGGATGGTGCATATCTTGTGACCCAAAAGAGAACTAAATAAGCTTAACAGAATCATCAAAGAAAATATTCATAAATATAAAGATGAGAAATGAAATGACAAAATTGCCAGTTTTAACGAACTAAACAATGCTTTTAGGTCGTTTGCTAGAAATCTAAAATGAAAACCCACTGTTAACAAGCCTATTCACGGTGATAATAAAATGGCTGTGACCAACAAAGTAAATATTATGGCTGACCGTCTAGAAAAGCAGTTTATGCCAAACATGGACCCCTGCGACCTCACGTTTTCTTACGGCATTAGGTATTTCATACATGATTGAATTAACAATCCAAGTCCAAGAAATAAACCAGAATTAACGACTTCTAGTGGAGTGAAAGATGTAATTAGGAAATTAAAAAATAGAAAAGCGTCAGGTTATGATGAAATTCCGAACATAGCTATAAAAAAACTGCCTTTAAATATCGTCACAAAATAAACAAGTATTGTAAATGCTTGCATAGTGAATAACTACTTTCCCAGAAAATGGAAAGTTGCTAAAATCATTTTGTTACCTAAGCTAGGTAAAGATATCACTAAACCCGAGGGTTTCCGTTCTATTAGGCTTTTATCAGGATTAGGTAAAATTTACGAGAGTATTATTTTACGAAGAATGGCCCCTTACTCGACCAAGCTACCGCCCGAACAGTTCAGGTTCAGAAATTCCCTTTCTACAACCAAGAAACTTGTCTGCTTGAATGAATTTATTGGATCAGCAATTCGCAATCATCAAAAGGTCGCCTTACTCATGTTAGACGTGGCGAAAGCTTTCGACTGCGTCTGGCATGAAGGGCTTATTTTCAAATTAATTTATTTAATTTATTTGGATTTTAACAGAGATTTAATACTACTCATTTACTCATTTATTAAGAATCAGAAATTCTTTGCGAATACAGGCAAAAACAGTTCTGCTCAGAAGAGACTTAACGAAGGAGTAGCTCAGGAATCTATTTTAGGCCCTATCTTGTATATATTTTATGTGGCGGAATTTCTGCGTGTTTTCACTGATTCAAATGAATTCGTAGGTTCCAATGCGATGATACGGCTCTAGCTGTAAGATCACTTAGCGTCGAAAATGCCATCAGCAAACTTCAGATTATTACACCTCAGATCGAGCATTGGTGTACAGTTTGGAGGATATCGATTAACTCTCAGAAGTCGCAGTTACTCATCATTCAAAAAAAGACCAAAAGGACTCCCGACATCGGCAGACTTAAACTCTTCAATGTTGAAGTCCCCACAGTCCAAAAAGCCAATTACCTGGGCGTCACACTCAACAGTAAGTTCACATGAGGTGATCACATCAATAAAGTACGTGGAAAAGCTCTCTCTACAATGAAAAATCTGTTTCATCTAATAGGTAAATATTCGAAACTGGACATTCTTAGAAAGAGGCATGTTTTTACTGCAATCATCAGACCAATATTCACTTATGCTTCGCCCGCCTGGGCAGTGGTCAATAAAAAACATCTGAATAAGTTGCAAATTTTTCAAAATAAGTACTCCGGCAAAATATTTCTACGTCTCAAATAACACTTTACCCAATGACCTAAAAATTGAATTGTTGGAGGAATTTATCAGTGGCATGAACATGAATTTCTTTACTAAAGCTAAGAATTGCCTGCATTTAAGCGAATTCTACACCTTTAATTACATAATGTTTTACCTGAGGATGCAAGCATCACACCTTACGTGGCCCATCTCACCCGTGACTCAAATTTCCTTACTTAACACACGTAGTTGTATGCACTCATCTATATATATTTACTCTATATATTTTGTATTGTATCATATATTTTCTCTTACTTTTCAATTTATTGTATTGTGTATATTCATAATTAATAAAAAATTTTGTATTATCAATGTATTTTTCTTAGGTATGTTTTGACCACATCTGTCAGACTCTCCATACTCTTATCAAGCCTCTGCTGGTTTTCTTTTCTCAACGTTTTGGTTTCATGAACTTTGTGGTGTATGTTCACCCCCCTCTCTTCATCTCAGACATCCTTTTACTGCTAGCCCGGCAATACTTGTATTGATTGATTTATTGTTATTGTAAGGAGGTAACAGAGAGGGAAAAGTGGGGTCGAAACGACGGGCCCTGAGCCGCTATTTAGCCCGACAGGGAGAAAAGCGAAGATTCTGCGATTAAATTGCAATTAAAAGTTAAATTACTTGAAATCTAATTGGGCTAATGCAACAAAATTAGAATTTAAAAAAAGGCAATTGTAAGGTCTACCATGCTTATAAAGAACGTGGTGATGTGACTCATAGGCTTGAAGATATACTCGATTTAATGAGAAAAAAAAAATGGAAGAAAAGTGACACTTCATTATGCCACTATAACAACGCTCACAATCACTACACAAACACAATTCTAGTTTTCAAATGATTCGAAGAGCACCAGCTAACCGATGATTGAAATTGAAATTGAAATTGATGTGAAGATTGAAATTGGATGGTTGTTAGATGTCGTGAAATACTTTAGGAAGTATGGCACTTGCATGGTACTTCCTTCCGTATTCCTTCTTAGTGTTGCCTGAGAGTAAATACAATGAAAAGACGATAATTCTTAATTAGGTGCCAATATATACTTAAATTTAGTGTCCACGAAAAGCTTTTTTCATGATCATTCCGATGATCCCACATACAAGATAGTGCATTGTTTTTTACTGAGATTTAACGTAGTAATCAGAGGAACTTCCTCGTACACGTACGTACAGCATAAACCAGGAACAATCACTGCACTTGAAACTACTAAGAAACTTAAACACAGTCTGCAATCAAAGCGCATATAAAGAAATAGCTAAGCCGATCTCACGTTGAACTCGCAACAGTAACAACCGCAGCTAACTAAACAACTCGCAACAACAACTAAGCAATTGAACTCAGATGCTCTCTCTTCGACCTTTTAAAGTTTACAACCGGCCGCGAGATATTTCTAGTACTTTCGGCTTCTCGAAAAAGCAAAGTAATAAGAGCGTGGAATCAAGGTTATAGCTAACATAGTGGTCAACTATATTTATTCAATTGCAATAGAAATTACAGAGATACCCATTTACTCAATGTTAAATGCACGTGCACCCGTAATCTTACTTTTCCGGCTTAGCCTTCTCTTAAAATTTATCTGGCGCTGCATTACACAGAAAAATGCAATTTTAATGATAATTCTACTAGAATTACCTAACTAAATAAAAAATTCGTAATACTGCACATCCCTAGGACTGCACGTCCCGGGCAGTATAATCCCTGGACAGGAAGGCATACGTCATTACAACTAAATCATCAAAGCAATAATAAAACATTACAATACAATAACAAAAAACATAAACAATAATTGAAATAAGCAACATAAAACAAATCAAATACTGAATCAATAAATTAGTACACAAATTTACAAAGTTAGAAACAAATAGGATCATGGTAACTATAGGTTTGGGCTTCCCTGTTCCGAGAACTAGCTCACTACAGGTCGACTCTGCCTTCGGGCACGTCGTGGAGGTTCAACCTCCACTATTACCCTCCAGCAGAGCCGCGCACCACCTGGATACGTCACCAGGCGGCACCGGTCGTCAATTGCTCCTGCCAGTCGCTCGGGCGAGCCCGTCGCGGCGGGACATTACCCAGCGACCCCGGGGGAAATCCCCACGGGTTACTAGCACCACGCCGCGCTAGGACGTGCCAGACTCCGAGGCCGGCCAATAAGTGACCTTTCCCAGAGCCTTCAGAACCACCAAGTTCATAAATTTTATACCCCCGTGGCCGAGACTGCCTAGGTACAGATCCTAGCCAGTAGCTTCGCAGAGTTCTCTACGTCGACCCCCGGGGGGGGAAGGACCATGGTCTTATACTATGTACATTATATACACTACGTACTATAGTAAGGGACTTTAGGCTTAGAATTCAATGACTTACAGATATGTACTACGACGATGTTCAGCCTGTTTAGGACTGTGTAAAGACTATTTCAACGTGACTGTAGTTTAGGACACAGTCCTTTCCGTCGAATCGGATTCCAGAACCACTCCTTCGTTGAATCCATACAGCTCTCGTATCGTATCGGGTCTTCACCTTCTCTGTCGCCAGGTGGACTCGCTCTCGTAGAAAATTGTGCATCACTTCAAACCGTGCCTGGAGATCTTGGATGTACTCCTCAGACGATGAAGGGGCATCCGGGTGGGCTACCGAGCAAGAGATCACAAGGCAAACGAAGATCATGACCGAAGAGCTTCAGAGATGGGGAATAGCCGATACTCTCGTGAACAGCACTGCCATAAGCCAGTAAAAACAGATGCAACTTCTTGTCCTAATCATATTGGTTTCTGGAAACCACCATTGAGAGGTTATTATGTACAGTTCGATTAAACCTCTCTACCATCCCATCTGACTGCGGGTATAAAGGCGTCGTTTGGGTTTTCTCGACTTCGAGTAGCTTACAAGAATCTTTAATGACAGCCAATACAAAATTTCTTCCTTGAATGGAATGGAACTGAAAAGGCACTGAACCTGGAAATTCATTGCCGTATCAATACCACTGTTACTGTGACAGACTCTTGATCAGAAATTAGATTATCAGGACTACCATTTCTTCAAATCTGCTTGGCGAAAATGACGGTCTTGACTAGAGAGTGAGTTTGACTACAAACTATGTCCTATGAAGTGTAGCAAAGATGACAAGATCCTCCTTTATTTTCCGCGATATTACAGGCGCTCCCGCCCTTCGGGATACAAAGACCAACCACTTGTGGTCTGAACGTAAAAATATAAGAACTAAAGTTTTTATTTAACTAAAATTTAAATAAAAGCTAACTTTGAATACTTTACACAAATGACTAACACTAAGACTGGCCTTTTAAATTATTACGTATGTAGTATAAACTGCGGAAAACTGCAATATGTCTTTAACTTCCGAAAGGAATAAAACCTCTGGCCTTAAAAGACAGACAGCAACTGATGGCAAGCTCGCGCGAAATGCAGTGGCAAGACGGCTCACTTTCTAACCATCTAGCTTTGTTCTTGGCAAAAAGCCACAACTTAAATACTTAAGCGTTAGCAAGAACAATTCGCATAAACAAGTTAACGCTTTTATTCTGGCCGAAAGTGGAAAATAAAAGAGGATAGTAAAGTTTTAAAATAAAATAAACGTTAGTAAAATTTCAGATCCTTACAAGATAAGCTTCAGGCTACTTGTGAAGTAATCAATCACAACGAGAATGTGTTTGTTGCCACCAGCAGTTCATGGCAGAGGTCCAAGGATGTCAAAAGTGATACGCTTAAAAGGCGTTCCTAAATTGTAATGTTGTAGCTTCCCGCTGCTGCGTTCCTTCGGTCCTTTCCGCCCGCACAGGCTTCGCAAGATTGCTCCACTTTCGCATGTCATCCTTTGCATTACTGCAGTAGAAACGCTCTCGAACGTTCTGCAGAGTCTCCATTATTCCGTAGTGGCTTCTTGCAGGGCTGCTATGGAGTTTTTTAAGAACGTCCGGAATCCGGGATCTAGGAAGTATCAGCTGCCATCCGAAACCCTTTCCATCATCCGATTCCAATTTCCGGTAAAAGACAGCGTTTCTAATATGGCGTGAGTCTCAGAGAGCCCAATATTGTTTTGTTGTAGGACTATAGACCGAAATGTTCTGCCAAGTAGGTTTTCTGTTTGAAGATTCCATTAAATCAATTATGGGTTCAATGTCACCGTCTTCCAGCTGGTTTCCGTCATCACTCTACAGATCTCAATCAGCTGATATTGAAGTTGTAGCTTGTTGTTCGACCAGATTAAACAGCTCGTATTTCGTTTCGACCCTGGAACAATATCGGGAGCTTCCTGGGCAAGGTGTTCTAGACAGGGCTTCGGCGTTTCCATGTGAGGATCCCTTCCGATGATGGATACTTATGGTCTTTAGATGCTGAATGTAGTTCGTTATTTTAAAGTCCAAGGAAAAATTACATTTCCTTAGAGAGTCCAATCCGAGTATCCAGGAATCTGTAATATCAGTCACATGTGCCGTGTGATAGTAGGCGGCACTTTCAAACGGGATTTTTAGGTTTAACTTCCTAGCTATTTCGATTTGATCACCAGGCGCAATCTGGAGAGTAACAAAGGATGGCATCCAAATGAGTTCATCTTTAAACTGTTGAGCTAAATCTTTCCAAATGATTGTAACATTCACGCGTCTATCGGTAGCCATATTGCAAGGAACTCTAATGATATGTCCCACGATGAACAGTCCATTATTGCCAACACTCACTGCAAAAATCTGAAGGGCCTAAAATGGGGTTTCTCAAATTCGCTCCGCGAGATGGCCACTAATTTGTTTCTTGCGTCCAAGCTGAGCAATGGTCTTATTTTCCGTGACCTGGGGTGTTCTACAGTTCCTTCGTGCGTGGTTTTCAGCACCACAGTTCCAACATATTACAGTCGGTTTTTTTGTTACTCCTATTCCATCTCATGGCATTGACTTGTCTGTTTAAATCATCTAAACGGGCAGTCACTTGATCCATTGGCCCCCTAGACTTGAGTAGCTCTGATTGGCTGGTGGTCTCTACGAGTTGCTTGCTTTCCTGCCTCGAATTTCATGGCGTACACTAAAGCGCTTTTTAAAGCCTTAATATCCGCCATTCGTAAAGCTTTCTGTATTTAAGGATCCCGGATGCCTTAGGTGAAGTATTGCAAAGACAGTATTTCTGTCGGGCCCTCCGAAAAGGTGAGATGAGACAGCCTTTCAACATCCGTTGCAAACTTCGGAAGTGTCTCCATGGCCTTCTGTTGACGGAATTTTAATTTAAGCCTGCTGTATCTTTTAAAAACTTCTCCCCAAAGCGCAGATTCAACGCGCTGAATAGAGCTTCAAAGTCTAGCCTTTGGCTTTTGCGAAAAGTCTGAAGGAAATCCTCTGCGTCTGCTCTGAGAGAAGAGGGGAGTTGACAGGCCTTAGTTTAAGAAACCCATCCGTTCGCCTCCGCCACTATAGAAAATTTTGTATTATACAGTTGCCAAGAGGTCTTCCCATCATATCTGGATATCTTCAGAGACGGACGAGCAGGCATCGGTAAGAATTTAAAACCATGAGTACTCTTCCTTGCCGTCGCTACGAAGTTCTTTGGCGACCGCAGAAACCCTGTCATTAGTTTGCTGTTCGATTTGTTGTTGGATGGCAGATACTCTTCCTTCGATTTGTTGTTCCACAGTAGAAACTTTCTCTCTTACTTCTTCTTTTACAGAGGAAACTCTTTCTTCAGTTTCTGCAACTTTATATTTACCGCCTGTATTTTGCCTTCCATTGCCTCGAATTTGTTTTCTATCATGCAGGTAATTTCTCTTGACATTTCCTCTTGACCTGCTTCAATCTCTCTTGAAGCGCTTACATCTCCTCTTTAACAGATACTTTACCACCTTTTCTTTGAATCCAGCAAAGGCAGTCACCAACTGTCTCAGTTGCTCATCAAACGCTCTTGTCACAGGCATTCAACCCTACTACTGACACCAAAAAGTGTTGCATGCGTACGAGTTCGTGATACATTGAACGCACAAGTCCGATAATAGGTTAATAAAATTTATTCTTATCAAAAGATATATTTCAGAACTCTGGAATTTTCCCCAGAAATATTCATACAAGTGTTCACAGTATCACACACTGTAATCAGTAGTTACACTTGAAACTACTAAGAACGTTAAACACAGCCCAATGCAAAATGCATCTAAAGAGAAAGCTTATCTAATCTCACGCTGAATTCGCAACGATAAAAACAACAGCTAGCTAAACAACTCGCAACAACAATAACTACTGAACTCTGATGCTCTCTCTTCGGCCTTTTATAGTTTTCAACCAGTAGCGAGATATTTCTAGTCTTTTCTGCTTCTCGAAATTACTATGAAGCAATAAGAGGATGGAATTACGATTACAGCTAACATAGTGGTAAATTCCATTTTTTAAATTACAATACAAATTAACAAGAAAAATATTTACTCCATGTTAAATGCACGTGACCCTGTATTCTTACTTTTCAGGCATAGCTTTCTCTTAAAATTTGTCTCGCGCTACATTACACTGAAACAATTTTAACTATAATTCTACTAAAATTACCTATTTAAATACAAAATTCGTACAATATATGTTTTCTTTCCTCAGAAAATATAAAAATGCACTTATAAAATTTGAAATTTAACTTCAGTTCCACAGAAAGAGAAGTGAAAATATGATAAATATTGAGGAAAAAGTAATTATAAAGTAGTTGATGAAAATTTAAAACTGATCTTAAATCATTTTAAATTTTAAACTGAAGCAAAGATTATATCTCAAAATTTTAAAATGGAAAAAGAAATAGAAATTGAATGGAATCAATTCAAAATACTGAAATCCTCACCGTTTTCTTCTTCTACCGGTGCTTACAAGACAGCATCTACTTCAGATGATGTTTTAAGCATGTATGTTCTTCCTCTATATGTTGAAAGAGAAAATAATGCAACATAAAATAATATGATATTTGATAATTTAGATATGACCGATTTTTAATTAATGGTGAATGAAAATGGAATTTCGCATACAAATTATAGAACGGATTTTTCTAAAAATTATTCTAATAATAGATTACATGCATATCTTTTAAAAACAAGATTGAATGATGTTAATTCTGAAACAGGATGTATGATAGATCTTTTAAAATTTGAAAAAACTCTATTCTATTTTTTGTTGTGATCTCTCTAATCATGAAAGTTATACTTCGATCAGTGATACTAAAATGAATTTTAACTGGACTTCAGGAAATAATCCTTAAAAAGAAGATAGATTTTACTTTATTTTATTAGAGAAAATAAAATGTATTTTAAGTACAGCAACAGGAGAAATTACAATTACAGAGACTGTAAAATTACCATTATAATAAATGATATTTTATAATGTGTCTCGGAGAGACTGTTTATCTCCGGCCGTTGCAAAAGCCCGTCCCGCCCAGCCTCTTTTTTATTTAATTTTATAATGCCTAGTGTAACATTTCACGGGGCTTTTTTTAGAAAGTATGGGATTTTTTTGTTTAATTTTTGTTTTCTTTTTTCGTTCCTTTCTTCATATTCATCCCTCGTATAACTGCAAAGGATAACAAATCACATTATTAATATTAAGGATACACTTACACAAAACAATCATATTTACTCTGTAGTGCCTGGTCCTCCGAAACTGTAACGCTGAAAATAAGTAGCGCCCTCTAGGCGGAAAAGGGGTAAGTTGGAGACTGGCTTTCGGTGGGAGAGGCCGAATGCTCAGTATGCTCAGTGTGGTAATTTTATAAATTTAACAATCCTATTATCTTATATATTTCTATTTGTACAAAGTGTATATAGTTTACGTTGATGGTGTGAATAAATTAAAAGATAAATCTGAGTCTATTAATTACGGCACCGGACACGGCTGGATCTTACACTGTCTCAGTACGACACGATTAGAATCGAAACTAACGCTTCAACGGAGAAAAGGTTTATGCTTACCTATTATTTTAAAGTGACTTTAAATTATAGTTACGTAAAATGTGTAATGAGATAAATTATAAGTTACTATAATAGTTTGAACTAATTAGCGCTATATTACGAAATTATAAGAAAGTCGCAAAATGTTTTCGAGTAAAGGTCTCAAGAAACAAGATTTAATTTTATTGGCAAAAGAACTATGTCAGGATGCTGATGAAAGTCTTAAACTCACAGAACTGAAAGATAAAATTACTAACAGTAATGATTACAAAACTGATCCTGAATTCGTTAAATCTATGCTAATATCCATAATTAATAACAGGAAATCAGCTGAAGAATTAGAAAAGTTTAAATTAGAAAAAGAACACGAATTAGAAATCGCAAAATTTAGAGCTTCACCTAATTTTAATCTTTCGGACAACACATCGTTAGAAAATTTAATTAAAAGCATAAAAACTTTAATGATATCCGTTCCGACTCGTCTGGAATCATGGACACTTTATTTCTCTTCGCTAGAAAGAGCATTTAAAATTAAAAATGTACCAGAAGAATACAAAGCCGAAATTTTGATAAATCTTTTAGGTGAAAATGCAGCAAATGGCTTTGATTTATGTTTGTGAAGATGATGTCAAAAATTACGAAGCAGTTAAGAATAAAATCTTAAAAGAATATCAGCCAACTGCTCAAGCATGTTTGGATATGTTTCGAAAGGCTAAACGTCAGTCAGGGAAACACAGGCACAATTTGCAGCCCGGTTAATGACACAGTGGAAATACTATTGCACCTTAAGGAATGCGAATGATTTAAATACAGTTTATGAATTAATTGTAGCCGATAAATTAATCCAACTCTTGATCACGAGACAGCCATGCATATAAATGTAAAACAAGGTGATATTTGGTTAAAACCCGCGGAAATCGGAAAGGAATGTGACACGGTCTTCGCTTGTAAAAGAAAATCTTTAAATGATATCGGTAGCTGTTCTCAGGAAACACCGAATATTGAAACCAAAAGTATCCGCTATGTACCCCCTCCTATGCGAAAACCGGATGGTTTGCCCAAAATTACTAAATTTAAAAAGGATTGTTATATTTGTGGATCTTTCCAACATATAGCTAAAGACTGTCAGAAAAAATTTAAACGCGAAAATCAAAATAGAGCTACTTCCGAAAGTAATAAATCACAGAAAAGTGACGCGGTTGTGGCCCAGATTAATACAGAATACCTCGAGAAGAAACAAGTCGAAATTCAACCTTTGCAATATGTGAAAATATTAGTTGAAAATAAAGAAATTGATGCTATTATCGATTCAGGTACACAAATTCCGGTATTAAACAGTAATATTGTACCACCAACCGATCAAGATAATGGAAAAATTAAGTTAATATCTGCATTTGGCGAAGACATAGACGCGAAATTAATAAAATTATTTATGTCACTGAAAGATGAGGATTCTGATTTATTAAGCTACCCGGTAGACATTTTGACGGCAGTAACAGATCGCTTGAACGTAGATTGTTTATTACCCATACAAACCTTTGAACTCTTGCGCGACGGATGCGATTTGAAGAGGGAACCAAATTTAATGGGGGAAAAGAATTTGGAAAGCGAAACGAATAAATGTTTAGACTACGTGAGTTAAATACGCCTGAAAACATTCCTTAGCTATATGAAGAAACTAAAATAGAAAATAGGGATAATTCATATGCCAACACGCATTCAGTAACGACTCCAATACAGACATTAGAAAATAATCAACGTAATGATGTATTAAAATTTCGAGAGGAGCAGATGTCTTGCCCGACTTCGAATAACGATTCGTGCTTTCAAATTATCAAGAAGTCAGAATTAATTTAAAGCAGGGGAAAGGAAATTTTATGGAACTTGATAATATAATTTTTCATAGGGATAAAGTAATGGAAGATTCGGTTCAGCAGTTAGTTCTTCCACAGAGTCAAAGAAAAGATGTTTTAAAATTAGCACATGAATCTGTTTTCGGAGCTCACATGGGAATAAAGAAAACAAAAGAGAGAATCAGACATAATTTCTACTGGCTCAATATGAATAATGATATTACCGAATATTGCCTATCTTGCGAACCATGTCAGTTAAGAAGTACCGAAAAAATAACTGATAGAATTCCTATTACCCCAGTTCTAAGACCTTATTTACCATTCGAAGTTGTTAATATCGATATTATAGGTCTTATAGAACCTCCTTCTGCTAGAAAACATAAATATGTTTTATGTTTAATGGATCAACATTCACGTTGGCCAGAAGCCATTCCATTACGTTCTTTAACGGCAAAAGCTACTTGTGATGATCTGTTGGAAATATTTACAAGAACTGGTATTCCGAAAATTATAGCAAGTGACCAAGGAACTAACTTTATTTCTCAACTGAAACAAGAATTTATGAAGCGTCTTGGATGTCATCCTAGATTTTCAGTTCCAGGATATCCAGCTAGTAATGGACTTGTCGAGAGGTACAACCGAGTTTTGAAAAAAGCTCTACATCACATCATCCGTATGGATCCATCTAATTGGGATAAGTATCTACTATATTTGCTCTTTGCTTATCGCGAGGTTCCCAATTATACTACAGGGGTTTCTCCGTTAAAGTTAATATGGTCGAGAGATACGTGGTCCACTGAGTGTTCTGAAATCTAGTTGGAGTGGTGAAATACCGATACCCTTAAATATGAAGCAATATGTTGTTGATTATTTACAAGAAATGAAAATAAACTTAGAACGAGCAGCTGATCAAGCATCTTTGATAACATCTTAGAAACAGGCAGCTTATTCGAATTACTTTAATCGTCGAGCTATACCTAAAGAATTCAAAGTAGGAGATAAAGTTTATTTGCTTATTCCTGATTCGTCCAATAAACTTTATGCAAGATGGACTGGTCCAAGGGAGATTATAAAGTATTGTCCACCTCATTCATATAAAGTCAAACTCTCAGATGGGAAAGTAAGACATGTTCACGCGAATAAAATCAGAAAGTATATCGCTAGAGTAAATGCCGTGGGAGTTATTTTCGAAAACGAAGAAGAATTTGGAGAGATTCATCCAACTCCGCAAGCTTCTTCTCAAGATATGGAAGTTGTTCTCCAAAAATTGCAACTTGAACATTTAACGGGTGACCAACAGCAGCAAATTCAACAACTCATAAGAAAGCACGAATCGTTATTTACAGATAAAGTGAAAATTGCAAAAGTGGGTTTTCACAAAATAAAATTAAAACCCAATGAAGAAAGGAAAAGACCACATATCTAACGGATTCCGGAAACTTTAAAATCCAAAGTTGATGAACAAATTGAAAAGCTGTTAGAACTTGATTTAATAGAAGAAAGCAGTGCAGAAATTGCATATCCTATAGTTTGTGTGAACAAGAAAGATGGGGGAATTCGATTGTGTGTTGATTATCGTGCATTGAATTCTGTAACAATTACTGATGATTTTCCTATGCAAAAAGCTTCAGAACTTATACATTCAATAGGACAAGCTAATATAATATCAACACTGGATTTACTACGAGGTTATTGGGCTATTCCTATGGATCCTGAAAGTCGTGATTATACTTCGTTTAAAACCCATCGACAACAGTACAGATTTAAAGTTACGAGTTTTGGTCTGAAAAACGCTGCAGCAACATTTCAAAGGGAAATCAATAAAGCACTCCATGAATACAAAGACTTTGCCAGAGCATATATTGATGACATCGCAATATTTTCAAAGGACTGGAAATCTCATATGGTTCATTTAGATATGATACTCACTAAGCTGAAAGAGCTTCGCTTTACAGTCAATATCAGCAAATGTGATTTTGCCAAACCGCAAATCAAATATTTGGGTCATCTAATCGGATCTGGAAAACATCAAGCCGATCCTCAGAAGATAGAAGCAATTTCCAAATTAACAAAACCGAAGACCAAGAAGCAACTCAGAAGTCTATTAGACCTATGTAACTATTATAGGGACTATATTCCAAAATATTCTGAATTAGTATATCCATTTACTGAACTTACAAAGAAGATACCTGAGGAAATACCATGGAAAGAAGAGCACGACATTGCTTTCGAGGAACTCAAAAATGCTCTGATTAAAGCTCCATCGTTGTATACACCAGTTTTGAGGCAACCATTCATTATACATTGTGATGCCTCACAAATAGGAGTTGCAGCATGTTTGTCACAAAATTTCAATGAACGCAAGTATCCCATAGCCTATGCCAGTCAGAAGTTAACTCGAGCTCAGCAATCGTGGTCCAAATAGAAAGAGAAGCAAATGCTATTGTGTGGAGTTTGAAAAATTTGAAACCTGGATTTTTGGATCCAAAGTTGAACTTTACACCGACCATAATCCTTTACCTTACCTGACAAAATGTGCACCGCAGTCATCTAGATTACAACGTTGGGCTTTTGCTTTACAAAAATACTAAATAGACATGAAGTATCTACCAGGAGTAAAAATGGGTAACGCAGATGCTTTATCTAGACTGATAGAAGGATGAATATCCTTTTTATGGACCAAAAACATTTATGGACAATTCATAAAGACTTTAATTTTGGTGGTCAGATTAATTGTTAATTTTCTTTAAAGCTTATTGCAAGATATACTATCTTTACTAAGTAATATTTGTAAAATTATTGAAATTAGTTACTTACAGCAGTTAGATGATTTAAGTGTAGCATTCTTAACCATTTAGAAGTTTTTCTTTAAAATGTATACTTGTAAGAGTTAACTCTTTTGTTATGCAAATGTTGTAATATTTTATATTTTCTTTTAGTTGATTAGTAGTTATAATGTTGAATTGTGAGCACCAGGCTTTGTTATCAAATGTGTTTGGACATCCTGCCCAACCACAATCTTAGGGGGAAGGTGTAGTGCCTGGTCCTCCGAACCTGTAACCCTGAAAATAAGTAGCGCCCTCTAGGCGGAAAAGGGGTAAGTTGGAGACTGGCTTTCGGTGGGAGAGGCCGAATGCTCAATATGCTCAGTGTGGTAATTTTATAAATTTAACAATCCTATTATCTTATATATTTCTATTTGTACAAAGTGTATATAGTTTACATTGATGGTGTGAATAAATTAAAAGATAAATCTGAATCTATTAATTATGGCACCGGACACGGCTGGATCTTACATACTCTTTCACAGCTATAATTGTTTATTGATAACTTCAAACTGTGTTCACGTATCACTCACAGACGGTTCTCAGCCATTCTCTTCATTTCATCTCTGCCGCTCTCCGCTCGGGGGCGTTGCTGCTTTTAGAGCATGCGCAAACAATTAGTACATTATACCGTTATTATGCATTGTTACATTTTATGATTATTATACATCATATTTAATTATAATTTAACAGTACTTACTCAGCAACACATGCAAATCGCTTGGAACAGAACTTGAGACGTTCACTTGGAAGGAGATTGCTTTATTTTATTATTGATTTCTTTATTAATATTATTATTATTATCTATTGCTTTATTTTTTTTAATAATATATATATCTGCGTCGTTTTTTCATTTAATTGCAATAAAATTCAAAGTTTTCAAAGATAATTAATTGTGACGAACACAGTTGCTTTTAAAAAGCTCGTGCTGCCATCTTGCACATAAAAACATTACTAAAATTACATATGTATTAATAAATACACAGTATTTTCTGATTTTAATCTTTCTGATATTTTTGTTTTTGAGGTGACTATTTTCATGTTACTTGTATTTTTTAGTTTTTTTTTTTTTTTTTTTTTTTTTTTTAGTGTGTTAAAATTACACTATTTACGAACATAAAATAATCGCAAATAATTTGTGCTCTTGAAAAAAGACTTGTGCAGTCAACTATCAGCCGAAAACCTTATTAACCTTAAATGTATATTAATAACTATTATATTACTTTCTGATTTTAATCAATTTTTGTTTTTTGAGGTGACTATTTCAAATGTATTCGTTTATGTCCTTAGTATCACAATTTAATAATTTTAAGAGTGAGTTAAATTGTTGTGCAAAAACAGCTTAAAATCCGACTGCTTTTATGAGTATTTTAATCTTTTTTTCATATTTATTTGCTATTTTTATATAGAAATAACAGAAAATTTATTATCGTAAATTATTAAGTTTTGAGGATGTCTTAAAATGTTGTAAAAAGTGTGAAATGTTTATAAGTAGCAGCATATGCCCTATGTTATAAGAAAACACAAAAAGAAAAGAAAAAAAAAAAAAACGACTGTAGCGTTGTGACCACGGCTAGCTGTAAAGTTGTTAAACAAAACTGGTAAAATTTAGCCCAGACAAACTTTAACATTTAATTAAACACAAACACTGCATAAAGAAAGTTACATGACAAAACTAACAACAAGAAACACAATGAAATATCACTCAAATGAAAATAAAAATACATGTTCATAGTCCTCTGCCGAAACTCAAATTAACTAGTTCGGATGTAGGTGTTTTTGAATAGCGTCCGATAAGGTGGGGCTGCAGTACATGGGGCTGTTTGCTAGCGTTCGTTACAGACTCTCCCTCGGGCTCTGATGACGTTCCGGCAAAGAGTCCGTGTTGCGAGGTCTGCCTCTTTTCCTTATGGGAGTCACAGGACCTTGGTCTTTCGACGGAGGCAGTTTATAGGGTCTCATCATATTGGTATGATAGCACAGGCGGTGAAATCAACCTTTTTTTTAACTCTTCAAGTACCTTACACTTGATCAGGAATAGCAGGATCTGCAATGTCATATGTTGTGGGAGATCTGTTAGTAATCACTAGATACAGAATTTCGCGTTTAGGCATAATTTTTTTACTTTTCTTGTGTATGGATTTACTGACTGGATGTATAGTTATCCGTACTTTATCACCAGGCTGATAGTAAGTTTGTCTACGTCTTTTATCAAAGTATTCTTTTCTTTTGTTTTGTTTTTGTTCGACGCGCTCCCTGATTTGAAGTGTCAAACGAGCAAATTCCTTCAGATACGGCGTAATTTCAGCAACAAAGTTGTCATTATCAATAAGTGCTCTTAAATTGCTATTAACGTCATCCGTCGTCCTAAGTTCTCTGCCGAACTGCAAATAAGCAGCGGTATGACCTGTAGTGTCACATATTGCTGTTTTCATGGCAGAACGAATCATGGGCAGTTTTTTTTCCCAAGTATCAGAGCATCACCGACTAGTATGGCTAATTTGGGTTTTAAATCTCTGTTCTTTCGTTCGGAGGGATTCGCTTGAGGGTGATAAACAGGAATAAGTTCTTGTTTAATACCAAGGAAGTTACAGGTTTGCTGCATTACAACAAATTGTGTGCCATTATCACTAATCAACCTTCAGGGTAAACAAGGGACAACAAACTGAGCCTCTTCGGAGTCTGTGTCAGGAGAGTAACGATACAAAACTGATTCATGAGATATCCTCTACTAGTCCAATTTACATAATTTTCATCTTTTTTGCCACTCTCAAAACAGTCTATAATCTTCCTTACATCTTCATCTTTCATTTGTTCCTCACGAATGTCTTTAGATTTCCGGGATGGTAAATCTATAGAAACAGCATTTAAATCACAAAGTCAGTATTTGCATAAGATGGTCTAGAAAGAAGATCTGCTATAACATTGGATTTTCCTGGAGTGTAGACAATTTTTGGATGATATGACTGGATTTGAAGGGCCCATCAAGCCAAACGACCAGATGGGGCTTTAATACTCATTAGCCATTTAAGAGGTTGGTGGTCAGATGCAATTATTATTTCTTGATTTTCTGTATAACCGCGGAACTTTTCAAGAGCCCAAACTACTGCAAGAGCTTCTCTCTCGGTAGTTGAATAATTTCTTTCTGCTGAGTTTAACAATCGACTTGCATACTCAATCACACGTTCCTCTGGGCCTTCTCCTTGGATAAGAACTGCTCCTAAAGCATAATTACTGGCACCTGTCCTAATGATGAACGGTTTAGTTCCGTCAGGTTGAAATAACACAGGCGGTGAAATCAAACTTTTTTTTAACTCTTCAAATGCTTTTAGTTCGGTTTCACCCCATGTCCACTGTTTATTCTTTCTGGTTAAGTCACTAAGGGGTCTAGCAACTTCTGAAAAATTAGGGACATATCTTCGGAACCAGGATCACGTCTGTAGAAAAGACTGAACTTCCTTTACGCATGTTGGTTTAGGAATTTTCTGAATGGAAGATCTTTCTCGGCATCTACCTTTACACAATCTTCTGTAATCCAATGACCTAAATACTTTACTCTGTCACAAGCAAAATGGCATTTTCTCTTATTAGCATTTAGTTTAAACACAGAAAGTCTTTCAAACACTTTCCTCAAATCTGATAAATGTTTATAAAATGTTTCTGATAACACTATGATATCGTCGAGATATGACAAGGCAAAAACATCTTTTAACCCTGACCTAAATTTATCAATAAGTCGTTTGAAAGTTGCAGGCGCGTTCCGCAACCCAAATGGCATTCACAAAAACTTGAAAGTGCCAAATGGACAAACAAAGGCAATTTTCTCTTGATCTGCTTCATGAACTTTAACTTGATGATAACCTGCTCTTAGGTCAATGGTAAACATGTATTTCGTTGATTTGGCTTCAGTTAGCAAATCATCCATTCTTGGTAATGGATCTGAAACGGTTTGGGAGTTTAATTTTCGATAATCTATAGACAATCTGATGGAACCATTAGGTTTAAGGGCCAACACAACAGGACTCGCATAGGGTGATTCGCATTCCTCAATGATACCCAGATATAATAGTAAGGAATCTAGCTCTTTTTTTAACAACTCTTTCTTCGCGGGTGTCATTCTATATGGTGGTTCGGCAATAGGTAAATTATTTCCCGTCTGGATTCTGTGCTCAATATAAGGAGAAGGGTCTCCCCCTGGCTAAAAGCTAATTTTATACTCTTCTAACAATGAATTTAATTTCTTCCGTTGTTCTCTCGTCAAATGTTTTCCTTCATCATCTCTCAACTTCACGGATTCGGTTGCTTCTGGTATTGCAACAGGAATGTCAGCAGACGTTTTTGTTTCTGGAGATGTTACTTTCAGAGATGTTAGTACGTTTGGAATCTCTTTAGTTTCAGATGGTTATTTGTAAAAGGGATACTGCTTCTGTGGATTTTCACTAAAATACCAAGTGCCATTCTGGATGTTGAGCACTATTCCCGCAGCCTGTAGAAAATCAATTCCAAGTAACGTCCTGTTACCTTTTGCTTTTGGCAAAGCAATAAATTTCATACGGACTATCTTTCCTTCAACATTAAGATTTACCACTCTAGTCAAAGCTTGAACATTTCTCTCCTTGCCAGCAGCTAGTACCATCGTAATATTTGTTGTTTTAAATCCAAATCCTCGATCTCGTAACAACTTATAAAATCTTTCTCCTGCAATAGAATTCGATGCCCCTGTATCAGCGCAAAAAGCTGCTTTTTCTCCACAAACAGATAAAAAAAATGGAACTGGACAGTAGATCGGATGATTCAACTGACCGGACTTTCACTCTGTGTTAAACCATCACAATGAATGAAATTTTACACAAAATAAATCTCCTAACTTTTGTGTAACTGCTTCCCACTAAAACCAAGGACTTTGGATTAATCCTTCATATTTCGAAATGGATATTCGAAATTGTTCATATTACCAGAAAAAGCCAGAAGAAAAATTGAGCTCGAGTTTCGGTAAAGAGTAGGACTTTTATTTTAGAATAATTTTAAATTTTCGAGGCCCACCGTTGGGCAACCATTTTCTTTTATGTAGCGTTGTGACCACGGCTAGCTGTAAAGTTGTTAAACAAAACTGGTAAAATTTAACCCAGACAAACTTTAACATTTAACAAAAGGAATTTAACTAAACACAAACACTACATAAAGAAAGTTACATGGCAAAACTAACAAGAAGTAACACAAAGAAATATTACTCAAATGAAAATAAAAAATACATGTTCATAGTTCTCTCCCAAAACCGAACTAACTAGTTCGGACGTAGGTGTTTTTAAATAACGTCCGATAAGGTGGCGCTGCAGTACATGGGGCTGTTTGCTAGCGTTCGTTACACGACTAATTTAATTTCAAGAATTTGAAAAAATTCGACTGATTTAATTACATTTTTCTCCAGTGGCAAATTAGAATACAACTGTAATCAGAATTACAAACAGAAGAAATAGGTAATAAAACTAAAACTACAGTAAGTCTATAAAAATCGTTAACCTTGCGCCGAGCTCTACAGTATTTCTCCCACAAGTGTCCCGGTCCCAGTGCAGGGCAGTGACTCAAATGGTACGCATCCTTTTGTTCACGAATGTTGCACAATTGGCAAGGATGAGTTGGCAGTATTTCTATATGATATAAATGCTTGGAGAAGCAATCATGGCCAGTATCAAGGCGAAAAATGGTAATAGAGATGTCCCTTGCCAGTAGTGGAATATTTGTGATTTCCTCAATCAATTTCTTGCCTTTGCATGCCTCTTTGATGTTTTTTCATTTAAAGTAAGCGTTTGCTGGTATAAAAAGGAATTGGTTTATCTCTTATGTGAGTAATTCTGGTTGCCTTCTTTGCTAGAGAGTCAGCTATTTATTATCCTGAAGTCCACAGTGTTCTGGTACCCACTGCTAAGCAACCGCTTTATGGTTTTCGATTAAATCTTTCTTTCGGACTTGCGATTAAATCGTTCTTTAAGGTTCAGACGAATATTCAAAATATCAACTGAAATAGGAGCTTCAGATGAAGCAATGGTCAGGATGGCAGCCCTAGAATCTGATAGTAAAAGAGACCTTGAAAAAATTTCAGATTGGCATTGGAGCTGTGATAAGGCAATTTGAATTGCAGGGATTTCCGCGTCAAAGGATGTTTTAAACCTTCCAACAGGAAAGCAAAATGAGAAGAGCCTGCAGAAGACGCCAGCGCCAGCATTCATATGGTCATTCAACATGGGCCGTCTGTAGACACATGCAGCCACTCATTATCTGAGTACAATTCATGGATAGTCCCCAAAGCTACAGCATTTAGAATTAACTCATTTGTTTCTTTCGTAAAAACTTCACTTGATAGGTTTATCCTAACCATGTGCTTACTTCCTTCAACTGGACATTGTGACTTGATGAGATTTTCCATCTCCCAGTTCAAACCTAGTTGTTCTCTCATATGAAAAACTCTCTGAAGGAAACCATACTGGGTTTTAAGGTTTCGTGAAGATGATGACAAAGGGCTATTCCATAGGGGATCAAAAGCGCATGAATCGGAGTTGTCGTAACAGCTCCCGTGATAAGACAAAGGGCTTAGGAATGGAATTTTCCCAAAGTATCAGTAGCTTGCTTACTCGCCGCCACCAAAGTTTCGGAATAGTAAGTTATAAGTGGCAAAATATATGGAACTATAGGTCATGTCAAGGGTTGTTATGCAGCATCCCCACTTAGAGTTAGCAATTCTTTTCAGTAAACTAAGTCTCTTAGTAGCTCTTTCCAATATATTTGTAACGTGCTCTTTCCATGTCAGTTTACGGTCAGAAATGACACCCAAATAAGAGAAATAGTTGGTCTGAAGAACAAGGAAGTTTTCGGTAAAATAGTAAATTCAGTTTTCATCGGTTGCTGTGTGAGAGAAAAAGTTTGATATACAGTTTTTTCTAGACTTACTTCCATACTATTAGCATGACATCAAACGCTTAATTTATTTAGAACTTGATTTAAAGAAGTTTCAGATTGTAATATAGCTTGTTTTTTGGGATTTTCAGTCCAGATAACCAAATCGTCTGTATAAAGTACGCATCTGACATCACCAACCTTCAGTAGGTCAGTAATAAGATCATTTATATAAATGATAAAAAAAGTAAACAACTCGTGACGGCGCCCTGATGGAGTCCAGTTTTAAGATCCTTGAAATGTGAGAAGCAGTTTTCGAAGCGATTCCCTAGACTAGTTTCCTACAGATTATCTAGCCGAGAAGACTTTTGAAGCAATGTAAGATATCTGAGTCGATACCAGTATTAGATGGCTTTAACAAAAGACTTTGCCTGCAAACCAGGTCATAGCCGGATTTTTAGTGCTACAAAAATAGCTCATAGGCTGTGTTTTTTGTCCAATGCATCCTTTACCATTTGGCTAAGGAGAGCGACATGCTGGTTAGTTTCATATATTTTATATATATTTATAGATTTAATTACATTAAAATTAAAATTATGATGGATTTGTCATGTGTCCTATAGCATAGGACATATGCTGCCAAACTGCTTTATTTGCTACAAAAGTTGGAAACTTAACGCAGTTTCGCTTTTGATAAAGTTTGTAGCCTTCGAGAGATAGTACTAGACATTATCTTCATCCTGGATTGTAGACGTTCATCATTCAATCGGGTTATTTTCTTATCAGTTTCCAATGTGAGAGAGATCTGTTCGCACATGAATATATTCCCTAGGAAAACAATTATCTTTAGTGCAAAACTTCATAACTGAGCATACTTATTTTCTGACAAGTACAAATAAAATATTCCATCTTCAAATCTGTGAATAAGATTTGTGTCAAAATGTAAATTAACTCTACTTATAGATTTTCTGATGCGTTATTCATACTCGTTTTTAATAGAAGAGAATATAATGCATATTCTGACTTCAAATAACTAAAATCTTTAAATCTTTGCAACACCATATTCTTAAGAAATACATATTATCCCGTTAACCGTGAATCTATTTCCAAGCAGCCATGATTTAGCACCATTTGTGAATGAGCGTGACGTAACAGCAAACTCATAACGTCTGTGCTTTCATCTATTGTAGCCAGCTGGTTCTCGATACATCACCTAGTTGTTATGAACGAGAGTAGATAGAATATGAGAGTTTGGAGCCACAGGGAGCAGATGGCCGAAGCCTCCTGAGGTGCTCACAGAGGGGGGGATTTACGGAGGAGCACGTGCCGGTTGCTACGTCACCAACTACGGACGCGTTGCATCCTGTTCATGACGTCATCACGCATTGTCACCTCGGATTATCTTGCTATTGCTACGTCAGCCGCATGTTTCATCCTGTTTGAGCTGTAATCCGGTTTCATGTCGCCGCTTATCTATTAACGCAAATCCGCCACGTGATTTCAACATGCTCGAAATTTCTAGAACATTCTGTTTAGTTCAGCAATGGCCGCTAGAGGGCAATAGTCTCACCCACGGCGCTTTCTGTAAAATATGTTTCTCTTCCTAAAAAAATTAAAGTGAAAAAAATCTAAATGAATTTTTTTCGACTTTTTAAAATCAAAGTGTAACTTTTCCCCCTTACATTTTGAATTTAACATGGGTTTTCCTATAGACAAAATAAAAGTGGAGATTTTTCTCTCTAAAAAAAAAAATAAAGTGAAACTTTTTCGACCTAAAAAAACCCAGATGAATTTTTTTCGACTTTTTAAAATAAAAGTGTAACTTTTCCCCCTTGCGTTTTGAAATTAACATGAGTTTTCCCATAGACAAAACAAAAGTGGAGAATTTTCTTCCTAAAAAATATAAAGTGAAACTTTTTCGATCTAAAAAAACATAAACAAATTTTTTTTCAACTTTTTAAACTCAAAGTGTAATTTTTCTAACTACATTTTGATATTAACATGGGTTTTTCCATAGACGAAATAACAGTGGAGATTTTTCGTCTTAAAATATTGAAAATTTTTCCAACTGAAAAAAGCAAACTGTTTCTTTTGAGCCCTAACGGAAACTGCAGTGAACATTTTTCGCCTTAAAAAAAAAAAAAACACTTTGAGAAATTATCATCAAGATATTCCACTCAGATATATTTTTCTACTTTTCATGCCATTACATTTCCAATGAAATTTGATTCATTGCCAGGTAGTTAAATGTTTGTTATTTTTTTTCGCATCCGAATGCATTTCGTGTCTCACATATGCTCATTACAACCAAGTTAGAAGTTAAGTGAATACTTCCTGAAATACTGCACATTTCATTCCGGAAAGTATCTTCATTTTGAATCCTCTAATGTTTCTTTTCCTGCATTCCAAGTAAATTTTTCTCATAAAGTTTTCAGTTTCGATGGAAGTTATTTGCGGATGACTGTGATGTTATCGTGTTTTCATAAGCCTTTTGAAAACTTTGAATATTACCAATTTTTACGTTACGGCCACTGCAAATCATTGAATTTTCAAATATTTTCTTATTTATCTTTTACAACGCCTTGTAAAGATTTGAGAACAAATTTTTATTAAATAGTTACATTGTTTGATTTAATAACGTTTTACACGTTTGGAAGATTTAACTTCAACAACACTACCACGCTGAATCAGAAAATTAAGAAAAGAAATCGAATTTTTATCTTAGTATACTATGGAAGTAGATTAATATATCTGACACTGATGTATTCGAATGTAGATAATAGAGACTTTTAACCCAGCTCATACAGAATATTTTCTCGAAGTTACCGAGAATCATTGACTTGCACTGTCTTAGATTTTTCTCATGAAACATGTCTAAGAAAATATCTGACATTCATAAGAAACATCAGCGCCTTAATTTAAATTACTAGGAAACTAAGAACCACTGTTTCGTAAATACCTTTCTCTTTTGACTCAAAAGTTTCTTCTTTATCATATTCTAAATGAACAATTAACCATACATAAGTAATACAAGGTGTGTTCGAAAAGTTCGGTGAATTTTACCATAAAAAAAAGGAAACAAGAGAAACAAACAAAATAGCTTTACTGACCTTCAAAGTATTCGCCATTAGCAACAATACACTTTTGACATCGGGTGTACAATTGTTGGAAACTGTCTGCAAACGCTTCTTTCGGTATGGCTCGAAGCACCGTTCTCACACGTTGTTGCATCTCAGTAATGTCGGAAAAGTGTCGGCCTTTCAGAACTCCTTTGAGGAGGGGAAACAGGAAGAAGTCCGCGGGAGCCAGATCTGGAGAATATGGAGGGTGATCCAGAACTGGAACATGGTGCCTGTCGAGGAATTGGATTACACGGATCGCAGTGTGCGGCCGGGCGTTGTCATGGAGCAGATTCCACTGTCCATTCCGGTACTGTGGCCGAATCCGGCGTATGCGTAGCAGCAGTCGTTTCAAAACCCCCTCATAGTATTCCGCATTGACGGTTGTAGCCGCGGGTACAAATTCACGATGGATCAAACCCTTACTGTCGAAAAAGACGATCAACAACGTCTTGATCCTGGATTGTGTCAAACGACTTTTTTGGGGAGGGGGTGACGACGTTGAACACCATGCCATGGATTGCCGCTTGGTCTCCGGATCATACTGATAGCACCACGACTCATCCCCTGTAATTATTGTTTCCAAGAATTGCGTATTCCGGTCACACATGTCGATAAAATATCCAGAGGTTTCCATCCGGTATTGCTTTTGCTCGTCTGACAGCGAATGCGGTACAAACCGGGCACATATCTTACGTTTATGCAAATGTTTGTGCACAATGGTGCTCACACTGTCTAGGCTTATCTGCAATTCGCCAGCTATCATTCTTAAAGATAGTCGTCGATCTGCCGCAAGCATCCGTCGAACTCGTTCCACATTGTCTGGAGTTGTACTTGTTGTAGGGCGCCCCGACCGCGGCTCATCTTTGACATGCTCCTTTCCATCTGTAAAGCGTTAAAACCATTCATAAACACACGTTTTACTCACTGCTTCCTGACCGTAAACTTTCACTAACATATCATGTGTCTCCGTCACCGTTTTGCCTAACTTAAGCCAAACTTTATGCTTATGCGTTGCTCTATGTCACACTGACAATTCTCACACTGACTGTGTTAAACTGCTCATAACGTGCGCTTCCTCTAATCTGTCGTAAAATGGCCGTTAGATGGCTCTAGATGACATTTCTCTCACTGCGTCTGCGTGAGTGCAAGATCCTAACCCGCGCGGTTTTTTAATTATGAGACCAATCACCGAACTTTTCGAACACACCTTGTATATTGTATTGATGAACCAATTTTAACTTATTGTATTACTTGAATAGTTACATTGTTTGATTTAATAATGTTTTACACGTTTGGAAAATTTAACTTCAACAACACTACCACGCTGAATCAGAAAATTAAGAAAAGAAATCGAATTTTTATCTTAGTATACTATGGAAGTAGATTATATGTCTGACACTGATGTATTCGAATGTAGATAATAGAGACTTTTAACCCAGCTCATACAGAATATTTTCTCGAAGTTACCGAGAATCATTGACTTGCACTGTCATAGATTTTTCTTATGAAGTCTATTTCTTTCTTAAAAGAAGTTTATATACTAATTTCATTAGAAACATGTCTAAGAAAATATCTGACATTCATAAGAAACATCAGCGCCTACGAGATTATGAGCCTAAGTGACTATGAGAAGAAAGTCAAGTTTTCCCTAAATGCTCATTTTTCAAGTAGAATTTTACTAACGCACATATGTGTCTATTGCCCTTTTTGATAAAATCTCAAAGGTTGAAATGTTTCATTACCAAATTTGTACTTTCCAACTTCATTCTAATGAAACGAAAACATTCATAACTTATGTGAAGAAAAATTTGTACATGTTATACTTTTAGATTAATTTTCATACCACTTAATTTTCTTTGAAAATTTGTTTCCTAGTCCAGTGCTAATATATTGCTAATTTTCGCTTTTTCAGTGTATTTCGTATATGACAAAAATTCAGTTTAGAACCTTTTCTTACTTAACACCTTGCGCTGCATTGCTGAACGGGGCCATGCTTTCATTTTTATTACATATCATGCGAATATTATAAAAAAGTACATGTTTTCCTTCCGTTAGCCTAATTTTAACAAGCATTTTACTATTACAGAGACTTCTTTAGTAAAATCTCAAAGGTTAAACTGAACGTTTCATTACTAATTTTGAAGATTCTGGATATATCCTACTTAAACGTTCATAACTGGTTAGCAAAATAGTTTATACATGTACTCAGTTGTACTCTTGGTTAATTTTTAAATCGTTTTTCATCTATAACACTTGATTTCTAGTGAAGTATCGAAATGATTATTAACTATCCGCTTTTTGCAAAGAATTTCGTAGACACATGTGTTCAGTACAGAAAATTTTTCTAACTTATCAGTATTATTACCAAAATAGAAAACATGCAAACTTTTACTAAAAATATATATATTTATTTCTTTAAAAACATGTACACGAATACCCACACTTAATAATTTAATGAGTATTTTCCTATAACAGAACGAAAATTTTTAAATAATGTCATGTTCCATAAAATTTATATATTTGTGATGTCGTTGCCTTTTCACAAACATTAAATTCAAAATGTAAGGGGAAAAGTTAGACTTTAATTTTAAAAAGTCGAAAAAAATTCATTTAGATTTTTTTAGGTCGAAGAAGTTTCACTTCAATTTTTTTAGGAAGAAAAATCTCCACTTTTATTTTGTCTATGGGAAAACCCATGTTAAATTAAAAATGTAAGAGGGAAAAGTTACATTTTGATTTTGAAAAGTCGGAAAAAATTCATTTAGATTTTTTTAGGTGGAAAAAGTTTCACTTTAATTTTTTTAGGAAGAGAAACATTTTTTACAGAAAGCGCCCTGGGTAAGATTACTGCCCTCTAGCGGCCATTGCTGAACTAAACAGAATGTTCTAGAAATTTCTAGCATGTTGCAATCACGTGGCGGATTTGCGTTAATAGATAAGCGGCGACATGAAACCGGATTACAGCTCAAAGAGGATGAAAAATGCGGCTGACGTAGCAATAGCAAGATAATCCGAGGTGACAATGCGTGATGACGTCACGAACAGGATGCAACGCGTCCGTAGTTGGTGACGTAGCAACCGCAGGTGCTCCTCCGTAAATCCCCCCCGTCTATGAGCGCCTCAGTAGGCTTCGTCCATCTTCTCCCTCCTCGCTGTGCCCCCAAACTCTCATATTCTATCTACTAACGAGCCTAAATCAACTGTTACTGCTGCATTTTCCCTTGAATTTTAGAATAAAAAAAGGATTAAAATTTTAGATCTGTCATCCATAGAACAGCAAGCAGGAGATTATTTTCAAAATTGTGAGATCCTACCATCAAAAACATGAATGTATTAATGGACATGATATGGCCAACTGTATTTGGCCGAGAAGTCAGAAACAGACTGGAACAATTACCTGGAGGAAGTGTGTATTAATAAGCCTTCTAAACGGAACTTTTGGTTAAATTGGAGAGTTTAACCACAGCAGAACTTATTGAAAGCCTTTTTAAGAACCGCAGATACGAAGCGGTTAGAATATTGACTGTCTGCTAAATAAAGTGTAGTTCCTTCGGAATTTCATACGAACATTGCCGCAAATTTGGCGGGATCTCTGCCTCCTTTCACGGTCAGTGGGATAATAGAAAAGTACCCAAATACATAATTGAAATTAATCCTCTCCGAGCCGCATAAAACTGGTTCAGGGTGGCGAATTTGCAACCACTGGGCTAAACCGAAGTGTTGTTTGGGTATGTCCTCTCCCCTTTCCTACGGTTAAAAGACCATTCCCAATGAGTGTGGCCAAACGTCCTGGCTACCACTAATTCTTGAATGCCGACATCAGATCTAGTGAGTTAACCCTTGTGGGTCAATTGCTGCCATGGTTGTAGTTCACAATCATGTCAAAATTCTTGAGGGCATCTTTGTTGACTCTACCTTAGATGAACTTGTACTTCAGTGGATTTAGAAAGGCTCAGGTTGTAACATTCCTCATTACTTTGTCTATGATTGTTGTGCCTTCTATTAAGTTTAGCATTCCCGTTTCTTATTATTTAATAGTTTGTTTTGTAATTTTGTTTGATGTAAGAATCTTGCAACCATTTTTGTTTTTGAATATAATGATAGGAAAATTCCCGTTCTAAGCAGTTAAGCAGCAGTTAAGTTTGTTACGTTACTGAAATACTGTTTTTTCATCATTAAGATTTACGGATCGTTTGATCATTATACTAAATTCTACCTGTAAATAGTCGCATTAATTTGTGTGTGTTCGTAAGGTGAAATAAATTGGATATTAAACGCAGTGTGATTTCAAATCAAAAGAAAACTGGCGTCCGTGACAGAGTTTGTATTCTGCATTTGAAGAATTCAGAATTTGAAATTATACACTCATGTCCATAAATTAAGGATAATTCGGAGTCACGCGGAAATCGAACTCTAAAATAAATATGTCACCTGTAAAATCACTACACACATCTTCAAGAATCATATGCAAATTTCAGGAAGTAACCAGATGACACCGATGGTACGTCACAATGAAGAGAGTGATATATAAGGAATACAGGCAAAGAAGTATAATTGTTCGCAGGCACTTTATAAGCATTTGAGTGCAATAACCGAAAAGTTATGACACAAAGGACGCATTTGGATTATTTTTTACGTGGTAGAATTATCGGCCGTCTGGAAAGTGGGCGTACCCAACTGGAAGTGTCAGACGAACTTGGAATTGCCCAGAGTGTCATCTCCAGGCTTTGGCAACGATTCCAAGATGATGGTAATGTGAGTAGATGTTACAGCACAGGTCGCCCCAGTGTTAGAACGCCGAATGAGGACCGGTATTTGGCAGTTACTACCAAAAGAAACAGGCGGAGCACAGCCTCAGACCTGTTTCGTCAGTTCTCTTCAGCCACTGGTACAACAATTTCAAGGCAGACCGTGTACAGACGCTTCGGGCAGATTGGTCTTATATGCTCGTAGACCTGTCAGATGCGTTCCACTTACTGCAACTCACTGTCGCCTGATGTTAGCCTGGAGTAGAGAGCATGCATTGTGGACACCGCAACAGTGGGCTTGTGTGATATTTTCCCGAGTACAGGTTTAGCTTGCAGTCTGATTCTCGCTGGACTTTCATATGGAGAGCTCCAGGTACCCGTTTCCACCAAGAAAACATCATTGAACGACACCGTTATGGTGGTGCAGGAGAGCTCGTTTGGGGTGGAATTATTCTGGGTTCCAGAGTTGACCTGCATGTTCAAATTGGAACCATGACAAGCCAAATCTATCGGGACGTCATTCTGGAACAACATGTACATTTGTTTCGGGGCGCACAATTCGTGTTTATGCACGACTACACCCATCCTCACCATGCAAACATCGTAAGCGAATGCCTTCAATCGGAGGATATCACCTGTATGGACTGGCCAGCATTCTCACCGGACTTGAATCCAGTACAGCACGTGTGGGACATGCTTGGCCGACGAGTTGCAGCCTGTCAACCTCCTCCTACATGTCTACCGGAACTTCGGAGAGCATTGCTTTTTGAGTGGTGTATTATCCCCCAAGATCAGATTGATAATTTGATACTCAGCATGCCTAGGCGTTGTACGGACTGTATTGCATCGTCTGGGAGACATACAATGTATTAACAATCATACCAACCATGTAATATTGGTTTTTTGTAAATAGGTTTGTTTTGTAATTTGCTCCACGGAGAAAAAATTGCTAATTTTCTTAATAATATCCAACATATAGCATCTTTTTTTGCTCTTTACCTTTTGTTTAATAAATAAGCTTTACAAATAAGTCAAATTTGTTTTGCTTTTAACTCTTCCTTTGCCTGATTTTGCATTATCCTTAATTTATGGACATGAGTGTAAAAGTGTACAGGTACGAATGATTTAAATTACTACTTATAAGTATACCATATGCTGTTTACGATGATAAAGTGATTTAAGTTTAAGAAAGTATAAACATGTTAATTTCTTCAGTATAAACAGAAATTAAGAATTTATTTTGAATAATTTTAAGTGTATATACAAATATGGATGCTCTGAAAATAAAACGAGTCGTTAAGAGCTTCAGTTATGTTTACGGTGAATAAGTTAAAGCAATATTTGGAGACGAATGTAGACGCCAAGGATGGCTATGAGCTGAGCGTGTTGAACGCTCAATTACAAAATAAATTTTTACATTTAAATGAGATTCAGAATAACATTTCGTCATTACTTTTAGAAAATACTGAAGCTGTTGCTGAATACGAAGCTGATTTTGAGGCGGCAGAGGGTTATAGAGATATATAGTTAAAATTACCTAACTTTGAATTTAAAATGCTTTCGGGTGATCCCAAAGAATTTTTAACATTTTGGAGTATTTTTTCAAAAATACATGACTCAGAGGAACTGACTGCTATAGACAAATTCAAGTATTTATACCAGTCTATGGTGCCTGATTCGAGAGCTGCTAGATTAATATCCAGTTTCCCAATAACAGCTGAAATTAGGATTTGGGCGGGAGGATCTCCTAGTGTAAATATATGTCCGCGATTTATGCCACTGGTTCTGAAACATGCTACGGCCAGGAAGAATGCCCCTGATTTAGCCACCTTCTACGATATGCTAGAGACAAAATTAAGAGAATTGGAAAGTTTAGGGAGGACAGAAGAAATATTTGCTGACCTTTTAGAGCCATTGGTGGAGTCATGTTTGCTGGAAAATGTTCTACGAGTAGGGAAAAGGAGTAAAATTTCAAAAAATATTGACGAAGCAGAAGCTACAAGTCAGAGTATCTCTGGAAAGAGATGATAAATTCGGCTCGATCAGGTTAAGGTTAAAAGGGAAGTTGATACTACAAAAATTGATATCTCTTCTGATTCAGCTCTTATTTAATCCATGCAGGAAAAGGTTAATGTATTTTTTGTGATCATCCACACTTTAGTAGAGACTGTGAGAAGCTCCCAAAATGACAGGAAATCTCAACTTATATGCAAAAGATGCTGCTTTGCTTGCATTAAGCCTGGTCATATGGCAAAAAGGTGTCACAGTAGTGTGAAATGTTTGATTTATGCACGGAGGCATTACGCGTTACTTTGCCCAGATTAACGTAAAGATATTAATTCCTCATCAAAGGACAAAGTAGCAGATCAAAAACTAAATTCTACAAAGACTGTATTGACAAATCTTCCTCCAGAACGTGAAATATATTTGAAAACAATCACGATCAGATTACAGCATAGATGCAAAGGAATTTGTGTTCAAGCATTAATGGATAATGGATCACATTGTTCCTACATTGAGAAGAGCTTAGCTGCTGGGTTAAATCTTTCTCCTTCTGGAAAGGAAGTGTTATCTCAAGGACTGTTTGGTGGAGGAATTTCTCTGCCTGCTGAGCATAATAGATGCACAGTAACTATTGAAAGTTTAGATCGAAAGTATTCTACTTTAATGCCTTTGCTTGATCAACAGAAAATTTGTTCAGCGCTACCCAGAATATGTGATGAAACATTGCTTGTTGAGTTTGCTTCATGAGGGATAAAACTGACAATGTTGGAAGAGATACCCCACCTATACGAGTTCTTCTAGGAGCCGATGTACTTGGAAGCATTTTAACTGGAAGAATTGAGGTACTTACATCTGGAGTTTCAGCTGTAGAGACTTTACTAGGTTGGACAATTTTAGGACTAGGCAAGAAACGGCAAGTGTTTAATTTGGTCACGTTAAATCTTCAAAATTTTGAGTTGCCGAATATATGGGATTTAGAAGTTTTAGGGATTACAAATCCTATAGAAAGAAAAAATAAGATCATTCTTAAAGAAGAAACTGATCCATTTCAAGAAAACCTTAAGGGTATGTGAAGATGGACGTTATGAACTAGCTTTGCCGTGGCTAGCTGGGCCTCCTACTTTTTATGATAAGTATGCTATAGCTGAATCAAGACTTCGCACAGTAACAAAACGTTTGTTAACCGAAAATAACTTCGAAGCCTACGATGGATTCCAACAGAGGATATTAGAAGGCGTCATAGAAACTGCTTCAATGGAGCAGCTGTTTAAGCTCAACCATTATCTCATTCAAAGGCCTGTTATCAAGCCATCCAGCAGTACTACCAAAGTTCGTCCAGTGTTCAACGCTTCTTTCAAAAGGCCTGGATATGCTTCTTTAAACAAGTGTCTGAGTGTTGGACCGAGTCTGATACATCAGATGGTTCCCATGCCAGGAATCGAACCCAGGCTGCCAGGGTGAAACTCTTGGGGACTTGCGGTAATGAGATTACGGAAAATATAAAGGTAACTCGAAACGATCATCATTGAGCAGTGCGTTAATCCTCTGAGCGTTACGGGTTTAGCCCTGAAATTTCAAAGTTCCTCAAAATGTCATGAATAACTGGCATTTTCTTGATTTTAATTAAAAAATGACTCTGTCATTTTGTACCTTGATTTCTTTTCTTCCAATATACATCCAAACCTAAATCAGATACATTAAAAGCTAGCAGAAATTTTCATGTATACAGTCAAAAGTCGTTAATCCGGACTCGTCGGGACTTCGGCGATTCTGGATTACAGATCATCAGTTTAAATCTCGTAAGATGGCATGCAGAAATTATAAAATTAAAAATATGAAACCGTAATTTATGAAATAAAGAACAATTATGATCTAAAGGCTATCAAAATTTACACAAAAAAAAGCTTAATATTTATTTGTTTACTTTATTAAACATTTATTTCAATGTAAGTTGTTTAATTTGCTTCGTTTTATGTGATAATACTTTCTCTTTAATTCTATAAACATACATAATTTCTTGTTCAGTTACAAAGTTCCGCTGTTCAAGTCCCATAATTGCTGTGTCGAGAATACCGACTAATTTGTCAAAAGTAATTTTTTTGTTTTCAATAACCTCTGCGTCACTTTCTTCACTATTGGAAGCGAATTATAATGAAGAAGAATTTGATTTAAATCATATCAAAGACGGAGTACATCGAAATGAAATACTACATTTAGTAAGGAATTATAAGCCAAATAAAATAAAAAATCTGCCCTGAAGATAAGGATAGTGCTGACAGATCAATTTCCGATTCATTGCGCGCCGCGGCGTTTCTGCCCCCCTTTCTGTCGCAGAGCAGCGTGAAATTGATAAACAGATTTCAGAATGGATAGAGAAACAAAGGATATGCCTTTATCCATTTTTTTACAGCAATTCCACTTTTGGTTTGATGGACATCGAAATATACTTTCGCTTTGTAGATCCTTTGGGAGTTCCAGCATCGGAAATTCTATTTGACATAATCGAAAGTTCAAGCTTACTTTTATAAAATTGCTCTAACAGTCTGCAAAAAATAATAAGCCGGATCCAATTCGAAGATTATGGAACAATGCAATCTGCAACATTAACTGAAATAGATAATTTCAGCTTATACCGTCCGTTATACATTAAAGTTGCATGCGTAAACTTATTATGCGCGTGCGCACAGGCATATGCGCAGCCGTAAAGGTCTTATGCACATGCGTCACGCAACGCATGCGCTGAAAGTTTGTAGCTTTGAGGTCCGGATCATAGATCATTCCGGATTATGGGTGTCTGAATTAATGACTTTCGACTGTAATGAATATAGAAGGCGGCCTTCTATATGGAATTTTCCACCCGTAACGTTGAGAGGGCGGATGGACTTATGAACTGTTATTGACATTTTTTCTTAGACTTTGATAATTGTAATGTCATTTGTTTTGTGTGTTTATTGTTCTTTGATGTTATATTCACACATTTACAGTTCTTAGTTCAGTTTCATGTCATGTGTTAAAATTTATGTCTATTATATGTATACATTTTCATTACTTTAAGGAAAACATGCCTGCAATGCAAAGGGGAGTGGAGGATCTACCTGTAAATAATAGCATTCATTTGTGTGTGTTCTTTTACGAACACACACAAATGAATAAATTGGATATTAAACGAAGTCTGATTTTGAGTCAAAACAATGATAAAATGTCGAGGAACCTAGTGAACCTGAACTGAGTAGCGAATTATCACCAACTTCAAGCACTTACAATGTACACTCGAGAAAGGTTAAAATATCCTTTTATTCACTCAAAGAAATAATAACAGATGGCCCCCTTCTCGAACTTACAGGAAAGCCTCCAATCGGGCTTTTAAATCAGGATAAGAAAATAAGGAATGAATCTAATACTAACTAAAATAGACATAATTGAAGCTAGACACAAATATCTAATGTAACTGGCCCTTAATTTAAACTAGCCTGCGATTATCAACAGGTAATAAAAGGTTTGAAGTTCGAGGTTCAGACTTGGTGCGTGAAGGTGCATTTGCCCCTCGCTCCCTATTTTTTTACTTCGCTGATGTTTTTGCATTTTAGTCTATGTGTTATATGTTTGATCAGACAGCCCGGCTCAGTAAAAGTAGGCGGCCAGTGTAACTCTGATTAAAAATCCGGTTATGACCACGTGTTTCTGAGATCCCTTTGCGAATGCTTTATTTTTCTTCTTTTTTCCCCTTTCTAGTAATTTCGTTCTCCTGATGAGGAGGGACTTTTAGCTGCCCTTGAAATCGATTGAGTGTTTTAATATATGTATGCTAAATACAAGGTTGTTATAGCGATTTTGATTGTCACATTGCTGTGTTTCTCTTCTGTTATAGACTATTAAGTTCAGAAACTGAAATAAGGATTTATTTCAGAATAGGCTAATCAATTTTTCTACATTAATACATCAACAAAATACATCTAGTAACATATAAATAAATCATATAAAAGCTTATTCATTTTAGAACCTTATATTTAAAATAAGGCAATATAATTTAAAGAAAATAACTCATGAATAACATAACTCATTTTAAAAATTTATTATCTTACATATAAGTTATACATTTCTGTCCGACATAATGTCATGAATTGCATCTTGAAAAGGCATAAATGATACCATTCCACGTATAATAAACTCTTCAGTATTTAGTGAGTCTAAGTGGCATATCTGTGAAGGGAAAGAAACACATTAAACACACGTATAACTTAGAATACACCTCATGTGAAACAAAGGGTTTATTATGTAACTGGATTAATATGTAAGACAAGAAAATCTATATTATGTAACTACAGATTATGCATTCTAATTTCATAAAATAAAAACAAGTAAATAAAAGACAACAAACAGAGGGAAAGAAGAAATCCTATAAATTAAGTATCTCAAAATTTATGTTGGGAAAAAAGAATCTCGGGTAATTCAAAACTTACGAAAAGCATAAATTGACCTCTTCATAGAAAATTTAATGTATGGTCTTGTAAGGTTACAATTACTTTTCATTAATCAGGTATTTTATGTTTTGTATCTTTGCAGTCACTTCTCCCTTCCATTTTATCCCCTTGAATATTTAAGCTGAAGTTATTAGATTCTAAGACAGACCGTGTCTCTGCCTGTGTTTACGTGTGTTACGATTCTCCCAGTTTTGACAGCCTGAATTTTTTAGCTTTGCATTATTTGCTGCTGATATATGAATATCCATGCTGGTTAGGTTTGTGAGCCAACTAAGCATTAAATTGTGTAGTCTTTGGCTACTAGCTTATTTAAATTAAAATTTACATTTGACTCTTATTTTCAGTTTTCTTGACATAAGTGTTGGCAGTATGGGCACCAGGTGTGCATTCTGTTCTATTTTACTTATAATAAAGTGTTCTTTACACCTTTTTTAAGTTGCAGTTGTTAGACTTAGCTATAATTTGCTCTCGGTCTACCTAGACATTGGACACTGTTTATGATAGCAAAAATGAATAAATTTTATAGTCTGATACACAACTCAAATGAATATAGTACATTCAGAAATTTGAAACTGAAATAAAAAAAACTAAAAATCTCATAAAAAGTTTAAGAGAAAATCAATGCAGTGTTGGGCAATGGAAATTTCAGCAAAGATTTCATACTTTACCTTAGCAAAACAAAATATCAAACTGATAGTTTTACTTTACACAGAAAAAAAAATTCATATAACTGTACATAAAAAATGAAACATTTTGAAATTAAAAATATTCTTTAAAATATATCATAAATACCACAAATATTACATAAGACAATGACCACATTAAATTATGCACAACTTGGAACTGTGAAACTATGATAGCCATACATTGTTTTTTTTTTTTTTTTTTTTTCCCCCCATGCCAACTCATCATTTAGGAGATTTTAAGAAATTGATTTTACAAGAGTTTTCATATAAGGTTGCCATCATCTTGATGTTAAACAATCTGATACCCTACAATAAATTTACTGAATACTATTAGCAATTTTAGCATCTTTTTTTAAGTTGAGTCTTCCAATTCTAAAGTTTCCCAAAACAATCTGGTGAATTGTATGAAAATATTTTTATACTGGATATGGGAAGGTTATATAAATATATGAATCTACCTTTTTATGTGGCCTCCATAAAACAAAAATTCTGATCACATTTATTAAGCTTTTATAAATTAGACGCAAAAAAGTTTCATTCCTCAGGTATAAAAATTTTTCACAATCTAAAATCAAATAAAATACTCAAAATCTTGAATTTAAACACCACGTTTAAAAATTTGTAAAACAGGAGTTTTTCCAGACACTTTGTCAGCTGGAATTGGGATGCATGTCAACTTGGAATATTGTATTTTGTTCTAACTTCATTTAATTAATTTATTTCTTCATTAACTCTTTTAATTCTCCATCATGTAACTCAATGTGTTTAATGGCAATATTATTGTGTTTTAAAAGTTGTTTATATAAATATGGTTTCAAATGAATACTATATACCAATAGTATATAGTATTTCTTTGCATAAAGGGCTGCTTGTGGGCATGAGGAGTTACAGGTAAGCGTAACACAATTTATGATATTAATAACAAAATGTACTATTTAATGCTAAAATTCAATAGATCTTTCTACATTCAGGTTCAGTGCTTAATTAATATTAATAACAATTAATTTATATTTGAAGGAACATTAGGGCCTTGCATGACATATGAGACAACCCAAAAAGTTTGTGTTTTTAACATGCCACTTAATGAAGTGCTAACAGTGATTAAACAATGCAATTCACATGCCAGAAAAATGATGGAGGATTAGCATAACCATTGACCTGCATTAACACAGGCAAACTGCACACACACAGCAATCACAGATTGTCCAGTGTTGAGAAATATAGGTATCAAAGCAACTTGTTTACAAGTTGTTCGCTGCACGACTTTAAGGTAAGCCTGTTAGCAACCGAATAACCATCAGTTAATAATGAGTTCAGTTAATAATCAGTTAATAATAAGAATAAGTTGTCCACTACATCAGGCAGTTTGAGAAGATGCTATAAATGAATTCACTGCCAGCTATTGGCTCCAGAAGTTCAGATAAAATTTGACCTACTGTAATCAACCTACTGTATCTATGGTCTTTGACCTACTGTATCTATGGTCATCTATGTGACCATAGATGTTACATGAGAGGTGCTGAAATCAACAACAGAGGAAGACAGCGAACATGTGGTAAACTTGCCAAATGCTTCCAAGTTTACACGAAAATCATCAGACTTTGCCTACACCACATAAGGATGGTGTACAAATTGAGCAAGTGGGTACTTAACACAATCTCGGCAGCCAACAAAGAACAAGTAACAGCTTGTTTATCACTTCTGTCTCAGCACAACACACCCACATTTGGTCAAGTTCATCTGCTAAGCATATTTTATGCACATAAAGCGAAATACAGTAATTTCAGAACAATAACAGTGGTACTACAACAGAAAGTTTATCAATAAGTAAAATAACTACACCCTTCTAGAGAAAGATTTAGTGATAATGATTCTATCTCAAATTCCCTCCTTAGAACTGCTTAATCAACAATGCACCTTTGAATCACAGAAAGAAAAAGGCCTTCATCTTCGCTCATCTAGATTGCTGTGAGTATGTTTTTATATGCTAACCTTTGAAACATAAATCTTTACACACATTATGTAGCGGCCCATATCAATGTGATCAACAGCTAGAGAAAATATTTCAGAATGTTGAAAATGTTGAACAATTGTCAAAGGTCAAAACCAGTTATTTCACAATGAGTATGTGAAACTCAAGTATTTTTCCAAGAATGTCTTTAAACATCTACATTCTCTTTCTCAGCAAATAATGTGCTACCATCATTATCTGCAAAACACTGAAATTAGCAGATAAGACTACTATTTAAATCAATCATGACAGCAAAAAAATCCCTTTTTTGGGGGGGGCATATACTTTGTACACTGATGGGAAAGTATTGAAAAGAATGGCAACAATCTTTGAATGCTTCTGCTGCTATTTTGCATCCAAAATGTGGTAGCAATTTCCCTTAATTAATATATAATTTATAGAGCATTTTTATAAGTCTTTACATTTCTATATAAATGTTATGTAAATAAAAAGTTTTTAGGAAGACTTATATTTAAAAATCTTTGGTTAATCTTTGGAGTATGGTAACTCGGTGATTTTTTGGCAAAAATTTGGCGACCAACCCTGCTACAGCAACCTGCTAGTTTTTGTTTGGACGCCATTTTGTTTTCACAAAGTAAAGGCATCTTTTTTTTCTTTTTTTTTTCCAACATTTGTTTCCAACAATCTGCTAGCCGAATTACACTTATGCGAGAACTTTTATGGAACAAAAGTGCTTAATCATGATGAAGATTAGGTGCGAAATTGGGAGAAAGTGCAAAATCGCAAACTGCTTGCCGTGTTTTTAAGAATTGCACGTACACGGTATCGATGTACACGTCGACCTATTTTCACTTAAAAAAACATCCCAGAATTGCACAAAAATGGCATTGCGGACACTCTTGACTTTATCCATGTACACTGCTAAAGTCCTAGCTAGTAACCTTTATCGCCTTACCAAAATGTCGCCAAACTACCTGTTACCATATTCCAAAGATTATCCAAATCTTTATACCAATTACATGACTAAGAAACTAGAATTACACTTTCACCTTATAGAAGTATCATAAAATTTGTATTATTTACAATACCTGTCGCCTAACATACAGCACTACATTTTCTAGCAGTCTTGGGTCTATGCAATGACGATCAAATAATATCCTCCAAGCAGATGCTGCGAGTACTGTGTCATCTCCCAACAAGCCCTAGAAGCAAACAGTACATTTTAATTCAAAGCTTCCAATAAATGTGGATGTGACAGTAATGGATTTCTGGAACAAAACTCTATAGGTGATATGTACGAAACACAGGACTCGTACTTTAACACACAAGTTATTGTACATATGTTAGGTAAAAGGTAAGTTCAAAAACAACGGCACTCTTATAAAATCGAGACTAGTAGTAAAATTATGAATGGTGCGATGAACTGCTGATTATGATTCAAATAATGATAATGCAGTACAGATGTAAAATCATAAAACATCTGATTCAGTAAAATACATAACATTCAAATTCTAAAATGGAATCTCGACACGATTTTGGCGACCAACCAAATTAAAGAAAAGAAACCTCTTTCTTTCAGGTAGTGAAACAAATTGGTATTGACCTCTCTTCCGATTAGACGATCGAGAGGCAAGTCACAGCTATTAAAATACATCTGATGAACATTATTAAAATGTCATGGACTGAAAGGTCACAGCAGGGTCTGGACACATGGACAGCTTTCACTGACTATTCGGGTATCGTCCAGATCCCGTAATTTTCCAGAAAAACAACACTGCCAAACAGGGGCTGATGTTGGAAGACAGACACATTGTGGATTCTTACAATAACAATATAGAAATACTTTACGTCAAGAAATTGTGTTAATATATTGAATTACCACAGCAGTAATGTTCTACATTATATCTTAATAGTGCATTCGATATATTAATACATACAATAATAACATTTCCTAAACTCTACAGACATATTACAGAGCAGTACCAATGGAGATTACGCAACTTATAACTATATACAGTCAAAAGTCGTTAATCCGGACTCGTTGGGACTTCGGCGATTCCGGATTATCGATTTTTCTGGTTTATAGATCATCAGTTTAAATCTGGTAAGATGGCATGCAGAAATTATAAAATTAAAAGTATGAAACCGTAATTTATGAAATAAAGAACAATTATGATCTAAAGGCTATCAAAATTTACACAAAAAAAAGCTTAATACTTATTTGTTTACTTTATTAAACATTTATTTCAATGTAAGTTGTTTAAGTTGCTTTGTTTTATGTGATAATACTTTCTCTTTAATTCTATAAAGAGACATAATTTCTTGTTCAGTTACAAAGTTCTGCTGTTCAAGTCCTATAATTGCTGTGTCGAGAATACCGACTAATTTGTCAATCGAAATTTTTTCGTTTTCAATAACCTCTGTGTGACTTTCTTCACTATCGGAAGCGAATTATAATGATGATGAATTTGATTTAAATCATATCAAAGACAGAGTACATCGAGATGAAATACTACATTTAGTAAGGAATTATAAGCTAAATAAAATAAAAACATCTGCCCTGAAGATAAGAATAGTGCTGATAAATCAACTTCCAATTCATTGCGAGCCATGGCGTCCCCCCCCCCGCCGCAGAGAAGCGTGAAATTGATAAACAGATTTCGGAATGGTTAGAGAAACAAAGGATATGCCTTTATCCATTTTTTGCAGCAATTCCACTTTTTATTTGATGGACATCGGAATATACTTTCGCTTTGTAGATCGTTTGGGAGCTCCAGCATCGGAAATTCTATCTGACATAATCGAAAGTTCAAGCTTACTTTTATAAAATTGCTCTAACAGTCTGCAAAAAATAATAAGCCAGATCCAATTCGAAGATTAAGGAACAACGCAATCTGCAACATTAACTGAAATAGATAATTAGATAAGTTTAGCTTAGCTTATACCATCCGTTATACATTAAACACGCATGCGTAAATGTATTATGCACATGCGCACATGCATATTCGCAGCCGTAAAGGTCTTACGCGCATGCGTAAGCACCTATGCGCATACGTCAAAACGACGCATGCGCAGAAAGTTTGTAGCTTTGAGGTCCGGATTATAGATCATTCCGGATTATGGGTGTCCGAATTAATGACTTTTGACTGTACTTCATTATATATTAATAATACATGCATAGCTATATTACATTAACACATACAAAACATAAAATGTGCATTATTCTATTAAGTTAGATTCAGCGTTAAACTGCATTAGCATTACATTAACTGGCATAAAGGTATTAATACGTATCTAAGAGTTATGTCTCTTATAGCTAATGTAGCTATACCATGATCTGCACTGCAGAGTTTAGTGCCTAGCGCTTCGAGTTTTAGCATTATTAGATGCATTTTCTTCTGTATTGAAGGTTGCTTGACCATGAATCTTTTGTAGGCGGCTGTATTTGTAGTTGGCAGAGCGTGGTGAAAGTCTCGTGTAAGTGGGCATGATGTCAAATAATGATCAGGCTTGCCCACATCTCCACATACACAGACGTTGGTAGTTGTTAGGCACCTATCATAAGAGTAACTGAGAAATGACTCCATGTCCAGTTACGAAGCATGTTATATGTGGGTGTGATATTAAACTGTCTGTACTGATCCTGTGGAAGAACTCGTATGTGTGTCTACTCTGTGGCATGGAATCCCAATCCTCTTGCCAGTGGATTAGAGCATCCTTCCACACTGTCCTTTTAATACTGCTTCTAGGGCACAGCACTTCTCTTTGCTGCAAGTGTAAGTTCTGCACTACCTCTTTTGCAAGTAAGTCCACCTCCTCATTTCCCTGGTACCCTAAAGGAGAATTAATCCAGGAGATGTGGAGTGGATGCCAACAATCTGGCTCTGACAGACAAACATTACAATTTGAACAACCACGCTCATTCTCAGCTTTCAGTATGTAGTTATGTGTCACTCTAGTGTGACCAATTCTAAGTGAGTCAAAAGAACTTCTTCCTTACGATTTCTAGTAGAATCCCAATGCTCTATTTTAGGCCTCACCCTTCTTAAGTTGTTACAAGATTGGAAGTTCCATAGTCACTGCCATTTTTTTTAATGATCTTTTGTTTGATGACACAACTGATATCTCTCAAAGGGATGAGGCGATGGAACAATTCAACAGCAGATTTCACTGTGATGTATGCCAGCTCATTACCTTTTATTGCAGTATGTACGGGAGCACAACAGTACAGAATTTCATATCCATAAATTGTTAACTTTATATTTAACTTGAGTACATCAACTATCAGAGGATTTTCAGTGCTGGAAAAAAGATTCTAAAGTGCATTGTACAAGTCTGTATATAAAATGAATTTTTTATGGCATAGCCTTGAGATGTATAAAAGCGCATAATATACGGCAGTAAAGCGCCATGTAAACATTTGCCCTCGTCATGTGGCCACCAATTATAAATGCCATCTCAACAGGACCAGTTGACTTAGATCAATCTACATATATGGATAGATAACTGCAGTACCTATGCCTGTACTCAGGCTCGCGTCGACAATAGGTTCAACGACGTGTGGCGCACAACAGTGCTGAGTCAAAAAGGCGCCGGGCAATCATTAAAACAAGCAGCTCGTCTCGCTGCCTGTCAGAACAAGAAAATGCTTGTCTTATTTGAATGCCCCTCCGGGAGTCGACTCAGGTAAAACCTGGGAAACTATTCATTAGGATCTGTACTTACGCATTCTCGACCACGGGTGTTTAAATTCAGTTTCCACAGGACTGAAGTCATCACTGGCAATGGCTGTCTCAGGTTCGGCAGGGACCGTATGGTATTGTTTTGTCCATTGGTTGTGGTGCAGCTATATAGTCAGATATTCATGGTTGTCCTGGGTAAAACACCCCCATCGAGGAGCTGGCGAATTCAGCGAGCCTTTAAACTGCTTGAGGTTTCCAGTGGGCTCCTGGAGCCTCAAAACTGCATATTCATATCCTTCCTTTGCTTCCCCCTGGGGAGCCTAAAGCTGACATCTGTATACCATGACATAGTGTTAGCAGGCTGGATTGGCGTCCCTGTCTGTTTGACAGTGTTTAAGTGACTTTGCTCTGCTGTCCAGGGTTGAGGCCCCTGTTGATAGCAGATGCTTTTACCATCCTTCCAGAACAGGGACGTGGATTGCAAGTTGCTGAGTCTGAAAATCAACACTAGAAAAATAGCTCACTTCACAGAATAGTAACAAGACTGTAAGAGCAAAACTATTGTAATGTTAGCATATTATTATCCAGGTTATGTACTTGATAAAAATAATATTGTAAAGCAGTTTAAAATGACACTGAAAATCCAGTCAATGTGTAAATGAATTACAAGTATACTTTGATTTTCTCAATAAAAGTATTGTAAATATGAATTCAGATAATGCTTAAATGTGCACATAACTGTCATGATTTTATGTAACTATCACATGTAACTTGTACAAAGTCAGGTCAGTGGTTATCTCAGGCAGCGCTAAACTTAGTCTTAGCTCGTTGGCTCGACCTATGCTAACGGCCTCTTGAATTGCCTCTAGGGGTTGGAGCATTTAACTATGTTAAGACAGCCTGGCGCTTGCCAGGGCTGAGTGCCCCTTCCTCCAAGTGCACTGTCTTATTTGACTGAAAGTTATAACCAGGGCAGGAGTTCGTCTCTGGTGTACTCTTCTGTCTTCTTTGAACGTGAAAATACTTGATGCTGATGCGTATGTAAGGGTAGACGCGTTCGACAAATTGCTTAATCTTTATTTTGTGTCTATTTTTGCAGTCATAGTAATATGTGCAACATTTATCTTTTTTGTGATTGTTTGTTGTTATTGTTTTTCTACATAAAAAAAGGTAAGTGCAATTACATATTATGTTAAACTCAAGTTAAATTTTTAATTCAGAAAAGCAACAATTTGAGCATAATTACTCGGAAAATGTCTACCTCTCATGTTTGAACCATTGTCGTATTCTTGGCTGCGTAAATTACTAATATCTAAACCATTTTCCTCTAAAGTCTTTAACCTTCCAGCGGGCAGGCGTATGTGTGAGATACACTAGATATTAATTTCGCATTTGTTTCAGAGGCCAGAAGGCGCTATGACCACGTGTCCTTGGCTATTCTATCCCCTTCATTCGCCCTTCTTTCACTCGTCTGCTGGTTTTCGAGGAGTTAATGCGAGTCTGCAGATTTACTATTTGTATTCAAGAAATACGTGCGACCGTTGAAGTAAGTTTTTGCTATATCTTGTAAGTTTTACTAATGTTTATTTTATTTTAAATCTTTACTATCACTTCTTATTTTCTACTTCCGGCCAGAATTATAAGCGTTAATGTATTTATGCAAAGTTTGTCTGGCGAACGCCAAGTATTTAAGTTGTGGCTTTTTGGCCAAGTAAAAGAGAGGAAGCAGTTAGTCGAAGCAGGCCGCTTACCTTAGAAGTTTTACTCAGTTGCTGGTTGCCTTCCAGGCCAGAGGTTTTAATCCTCTTGATAATTTTTAAACGTATTGTAGTGTTCACAGTTCTCTGTACTACATACGGCTTCCTGTTAATATAAGGCCAATCTTCCACGTTTATTATTTTAAAGTTAAATTAGAGTTTAGTTTTATTTTTATATTTTTACGTTAGACCACAAGTAGTGGGTCTGTGTATTCCGAAGTACGGAAGTTATTGTAAATAGAGAAAAAATAAAGGGTTTTGTATACCCTTCTTGTGTATCCTGTCTACTTCCCACAGTGATTGAACATAGCTTTAGTAAGCTCTCTGTTCCGAGTCAGGTTCTTGCATGTTCCCGAAGAAAGTAAGACGGAACATTGAACCTGATAATCTAATTTCCTTTTTTATTGTAGAAAATCTTTATTCTTTTGCATCTAAATCTTATGATTTTATATAATTTGTGTGCATAATTACTTTTAATGATAAAATAGAAGCACTGTATGCGTCACATACGGGCGACCATGTATGATATTTTTGTTCTTTTCTTTTCAGTTCTGGAGAATAAAAGCAAAATGTTTGACATGAATGATCCGAAGGCTCTTGAGATTATAAGAAATATACTTTTATGTGACAGTAATGACGAAGAGGACATTATTTTAGATGAAAGCATTACAGATGAAGAAGAGCAAATTTTAGAACGAGAAGGTGATTCAGAATCGGAGATAAGTGCAGAGAGCAATTCTGAAGAGGAAAATAATGATAATAATTCTTCCGAAGTGTATATAGCTCATTAAATGAAAAACAGAAAAGTCATTGATTCTTGGACATGGCATAAAGAACCGTTTGAGAAAACTAAACAAGCGCCTCGTAACATGTGTTCATGTTCCTGGAGTCATCAGTGAAGCTAAATATCTAACAGATATTTTGGATATATGGAAATGGCTTTTTACTGATAGTATGATAGAAATCATCGCTGAAGATACAAATAAGTTTATATCTTCTGTGAGATCTAATTATTCTCGTATAAGGGATAACAGAGATACGGATGGAGCAGAAATAAAAGCTCTTTTGGGCTTACTTAGTAATGAACTTGAAGAGATTTTTTTTTACTAAGAGATTTACGATTTGATGACTCAAACACAAGAGCAGAATGAAGAGGATTGTCTTCAATAAGAAACATTTTTGAAAAGTTTGTCTCTAAATGCCAGAAGTGCTATTCACTTAAGGAGAATGTGACAATAGATGAGAAATTAGACAGATTTCGAGGATGATGTGGTTTCATTCAATACATTCCTAAAAAACCGAACAAATATGGCATAAAAATTTATGCCATGGTAGACGCTTGTATGTTTTACACATACAATATGGAAATTAATCCTGGAGTGCAGCCAGATAGTCCTTTTTGTGTAAGTAACAAACCACAAGATGTTGTAAAAAGGTCGACAGAACCTATTCATAACACTGGAAGAAATGTAACCACAGACAACTGGTTTTCAAGTTTTGAGTTAGTACGAGAGCTAGATGAAAAAAAAAATTGCCATTTGTAGGTACTTTGAAAAAAAATAAACCTCAAATTCCAGATCAGTTCAAGCTGGCGAAAACTCGGGAACCCAATACGAGTCTTTTTGGATTTAGAAAAAATATGACACTTCTCTCCTATGTACTAAAACGTTATAGAAACATCATATTGATTAGAAACATCATATTGATTTTAAGTCTTCATGATGACGTAGCAATAGATGAAGATACCCAGGACCCAGAAAAGCCCGAGATTATCGCATTTTACAATCGTACCAAAGGAGGTATGGATCCAGTAGACAAACTCTGTGCTTCCTACAATGTTGCCAGGAACACCAGGCGTTGGCCTCTTGTAGTTTTCTTCTCTATGCTGAATATAGCAGCAATCAACAGCTACATAATTCCTTCAACAAATAATAGTGAAAAATTACTTAGTAGGTAATATCTGCAAAAGCTAGCAAATGCTTTTATGAAGGAAAACATTGAAAGAAGAAGCCCTACCTCTCTTCAAAGTGAGCTGAAATTAAAATTGTTGAAACGAAAAGCAGAATTAGGTGTTGTTGAAGAAATGACTTCAGGGAAAAAAAGATACAAACCCTGCCAAAATGACAAGCGTGCTAGAATTACAAGGTTCAGCTGTGAGATTTGTTTAAAATGCATTTGTCTAAAGCACTGTAAACATATTTGTTCAGACTGCAACAATGCAATGAAGTGATTATGAAATTGATTTTTTATGTAATATTTAATGTGTTTTTCCACTTATTAAAAATATAAAAGTTCAGCTGAAATTTTGGCAGTTTTATTTTGTTTTACTTTCAAGTTAGTTTGGTAAGTCTTTAGTCCTTTTTATATTGTTTTAGTGTTTTATACTTATTTTATTTTCCTTAATTTAAAGTTAATATTGTTTAAATCAATTGTATTTATTAGAATTTAACTATTTACAAAATAATTTTAATATTTTTGCTCTGGAAATTTTATTTTTTATAATAGCGTATCTAGGAAATACGTGCAACCTTTCTTGTTGGTGCAGAAGGTGCGCCCACTGGAAGGTTCATAAGAATGTTGTTCATATCTGTTGTAATACAAAATACTAAAAACCTTTCTTCAACACTCATGTCCGTATTTTCTATATTAAGATACCTCATACAAATTGATATCTGCTCTTGACGGCTGGCATTAGGGGTACAATCAAGTAAAATAGAAAAATGCTTTGCTTTTTTTTAACTTATTTAAAATAATTTGCTTTATATTATCTCCTAATAAGCTAATTGTTTTATTCTAAATTTTATCTTAAAGGTAATGAAGCATATTTTTTTTAGTTTGAATTTTATAAACAAACATGATAGGTTCAAATTTTGTGATCATTTCTATACACTTTAAAAAATTATTTCTTTCGAATAATTTGTTACTGGAACCACGGAAGGCTAGTTTTGTTTGGCTAAAAACTGGATGGCACAGATAACCTGAAACTCAAAACCAGGTTTGGGTAATATCCATGACCATTTTCTATTAAGGCTTGAACTTGGAATGGCAATACTGGACTTGGGCATAATCCGGAATCATCAGGCACAGGCAAATGTGTATCTAATGTAGAAATTGTAAATTTCAATACTATTTCTTCTGCTTTTTTCGACCGGCTGCATTCGAGTTAAAGGTAATTCTCATGTGAATACGCTTTCTAACGCTTTTTTGATTATTAGGTTCTTTTGGTAATTTCAGTGGTAGCTGAGACATTCATGGACAATTAGTGCTGGTAGTGTGAGCTTGGGTATTCTCTGAGTTTTGGAAAAACAGAGTAATTTCAAAGTTCAGGTTTATTAGGGCTCCCTCTCACTTTCTTTTTCTTCATTTCTATACTTATATATTTTTTCTGTTTTTCTTCCTACAGATGGGGGAGGGGAATGAAAACAGAAAAAGTGGAAGTAAAAATAAAAGTAGAAAATAATTATTATAAGAACTATTGCGTAAAACATTTCTTAATAACACTCAGAAAGTCACTGAAATATTTTACCTAACGTCTGAAAAGGTGAGTATATCTTAAACCATTGCTTGGAAAATATATGAACTATTAGATGAATACGGAATAATTCAAGGAGGTGGTGATACTCTTTTGTTTATTAAAGTAAACAAATCAAATTTAAAGTATGTATTTAAGATGTAATGAAATAACGAAACATTTTCCTTCGATTTTTTGTACAGCTGAAAATCGGAGGCCAATTTTTGACTTCAGAATACCTTGTATATTTTTACTTCACTTTAAATCTCAAATAGGCATATTTTAAATTCAGTGGTACTCCGTAAATATGTCAATCCTTTCTTCTCGAAAGATAATAATTTTTAATTTAATAAACAAATGGTTCATGTAAAAAAACATTTTTCGAGTAATTATGCTCAAATCTTCGTTGTTCTGAATTAAAAAGCTAACCTAAGTTTAACATAATAGATAACTGGCTTTTACTTTTTTTTTATGTAGAATAGCAATAACGACAAGCAATCAATGAATAAAAAACAAAAAAGATAAATGTTGCACAAATTACTACGATTTCAACAGTAGACACAAAATAAGAACTAAGCAATTTGTCGAAAGCGATTTGTTGAAAGTGTCTATGGCACCCTATTCCTTTACATACGCATCGGCATCATGTATTTTCGTTCACATATATTTACAAGATCAGCTCAACTTATGTCAAAAACTGCAAAAAGCATTAACTGATAAAAATCAAAGCAATATAAATAGCATAGATCTTATGTATGAACTGCAGTTTTTGCTAACTTTTGGAGGACATGTAGCATTGTCGGTTGAAACTCTACGCTATATCATTGTCAACAACATAGTGGTGTGTAGAAAAGAATTTTGGATACATCCTTAGATATCAGTCCTGCCCTGTTATAATCACAGTTTGAACCCTGTCTTAAACTACGCTGTGTACAATTTATTCAGTGCAAACTTATTAGATATATATATTAATTTGTTTTTAATTTTAAGATAATAAATAGTGTTCAGCATAGTTGGTATCCAATGTGTTTAGTATATTAATTTCGTTTCACTTGCAGTGTTACTTTTTTATAACATGTTGTTGTTGACTAATGCTCCCTTGTCTGACCTATAGTCAGCCCAAGCCCACAAAATTCCTCGTGGCAAGGAGCGTAAGCTATGCTGGCAACAGCCTTGAGCACCTTACTATTGACAGTGCGATTTAACTCAGTTACATCTGCAATTCTGATGGAGATGTCGGAATGGAGACGCAATTTGATGGCGGATCCGAGCGTCCCCTCTACCCTTACCACCAACCTTTTGAGTGGACGTTTGCCTCACATATTTGGAATGCCCCCATGATGCACGAACATCATACAGTTACAAATATCCATGTCTTCTCCGAGATTCGAACCCGGGCCCTTTGGCACAGCAGTCAGCATCGCTAACCACTATACCTGTTGGGCGGCTTTTTATAACATAAATGTATGTATAATTCTTCAATAAATATGTTTGAGTGTGGGTTTTAACAAAGCACAAAATGTTTGTATATTTAGCCAAAAGATAAAATGTAATTTTTTTGGTTTTTCATATTATTATGTCAATAATGCTTCATTTTAAGTGTTAACCATAAGTAATGTCCCTTTAATATCATCACTACATAAAGGCACTCGCTAGACATTTGCACAACGACGTCGATTAGGCTTGGCGCGAGCCTGCCTGTGCTCAGCAAAAATTTGCTTCCAAAAATTTACTAGCTTCCAAAAAATTCTAAATGGAAAACAGCAGGTTGCCATTCAAGCCACTATCGTGAATGATACCATATCTCCATGTCTTATCATAAGCCTTCTCAATGTCCCCCCCCAAAAAAGAAAAAACTGAGACAAGGTGATTTCCTCTTACAAAAGCTTTACAAATAGATGTCTCCAAAAGGAGCATGTTATCTATCATTGGCCTTCTCTTTCAAAAACCACTTTGATAAGATGATATTATATTATTCTTCTCCAAGAAATAGACTAAATGGCTGTTTACCATTTTTTTAAATAGCTTACATAAACAACTTGTAAGAGCAACTGGCCGATAGTTTGAGGGATTCCTTAGATCTTTCCCTGACTTAACAAAAGAAATGATAACAGCTCTCTTCCATGCACAGGGAAAACTATACTCCTTCCATACTGCCAATTTCTGCTAGAAGGAATGGCAGCAAATGTCTCACCAATAGTATTCACAGTTTCTTCTATGGAGCTAATCAATCAGCCATCTTTTTTCAGAAAGGAAAGTGAGTGGTCTTTATATATTCCACATGCTTTTGAAACTCTTTCTTAAACCCACTTACTAGGCATACAGGATGTTATTGATGACAAGCATGAAATCCATGAATCCCTCTGGCTCTGCCTTCTTACTTTTCGTGCATTTGCTTTGGCTCTTTTAAGCACTATAAATATTTCACAAAGTAGGGTACCTACAAAAAATTTCCCATGCTTTTCTCTGTTTTTCAGTGCTTCATATGACAGTCCTGATTCCATTATGGTTTCAAATACTTTTGCATTTTCCCTGATGTTCTAGGAATAGAGAGAACAGCTGCTTGAATAATAGTATTAGTAACTGCTTCATCTCAGTTATCAATATCTATCATGTTCGCTGTGAGCTCTGCAGTGGAAGAGAAGAGCTCCCAGTTTGCCCTATCAAGTATGAAATGAGGGAATCTTGACATGGAGTTTTCTCCTCTTCTTGCGAGAGATACAAAAATGGGATGATGATTGCTGTTGTAAAGATCATTTCCCACACTAAAAGTGCAAAATGAAAACAGAGATGGTGAACATATGGCAAGGTCGAGAGCGTGGAATGTCCTACCCATTATTCAAGAAACAAAAGCAAAGATCTTCAATCATCTGCTCAACTTGTCTTCCTCAGGAATTTATGTCTTTGCTTCCCCAGAGAGAACTATGGCTGTTAAATCCATATCGTGATAAAGGGCTCTGGCAGCTGCTCTATAAGACAATTTAAATCTTGCTGATCAATATGCTCATTCTGAGGCAAATAAAGAGAAACGATTGAAACAACAATATGAAAACTGCTTGAGTAGAGACAAGTTGGAGGGATGTCATCAAAGGAAGTGCATTTGATGGATAGTCCAGTGAGGTGAGAAAGCCTACACCCCCACTGGCATGTTCACTTGCAAAATTTTCTTTCCAGACGAAAGAAAACCTCCAAAATTTTGCTTGTTCTGGTTTCAGATTTGTTTCCTGCATTGCTAAACACACAGGATGATATAAGCATTGATTATAGCTATGATGGTGAGCAAATTTCGGTGGAAACCACAACAGTTCCAAGAGACGAGAGTGGCCATTATGATTGATTGTTCTTTCGGTGCTGCTTTTTTGTTTTTCATGAAAATAGATGCTTGGGAACTTCTAGACCCTCTTCTGCTTCCATACTATCTGAATCCACAGATTCAGAAATCATCCCACTAAGAGAGCTATTGCTTGGGCTTCTATTTTTATTAATTATTTTCTGAGTGATATCTTTCAGTTTGCTTTTAACTACTGTTTCTTTTATTGTATTATATGGGTTGGGTTTTCTTTTTTCTTGTAATCGGTTGGGTTTCATTGAGTAGAGTCTGTGTACCAATTAAAGTTTCGGTGGCAAGTGCACGAGATTATTTAAGAGCATGGCCATAAGATGTATTTGGACAAAGCTGTCTGATTTAGAGTAATCTTCTGGCTTCAATGACATGTTCATAGTAATTTTTGCAGTCTGCCCTTTTTCTTTGATTTCCATTTTGGGCACAAGCGAGAAAATGTTGGGTGTTCACCCTTCCAATTTATACGCAAAGGCACAGCGGTGCAATTGTCACAATTGTGACCAATCTGTGAGCATCGGGTGCATGTGAGGCTTTCACAAAAGGACATCTTATGATGGCCGAAGCACTGACATTGGAAGCATCACATACGGTTTGGAATATAAGGTCTTACAGGACAATTTAAGTATCCCGCCTTAAAATTCTTACACAGATCAGGCAAGTTGGAGGTCAGAATCACGTGTTTTATATTGATCAACTGACCTTCCTTGTGCAACTTGATCCACTTAGCACCACAGACATTTTGGTCAGACAGATCGGATATAATCGCTTCTTCAGGTACAAACAGAAAGTCAACTTCCAAGATTACACCACGACAATAATTCAATGTCTTATGTGCTGTTACAGTGATATTTGCTTGCCCAAGTTTAGTTATTTGAAGTAAGGACGCAGACTGGTCACTGAAGCTGTGTCAATAAGCAAGTATCCAGAGCAGAGACACTTTATATTTCTTGGCTCACCAACAGAAAAATGAATGTATTTATTTATTACAAAAGGAGACATCTTTTGCAGCTCGCCAGAAGGACTAAAGACAAGGAAATGGGGACAATTGTTAGGATTAGTCGCATTTGCATCAGTCCATACTTTTTTAATAGTAGACTTTTCAGGAGAATTGGAGCTTGGAATGACATGACTGACTCTAAAGTATTTAATTAAACATATCTTAGAATTAGCCATATTGAAGAAGGAAATGATTTGGGTCTGAATGCCCCACAAACCACGGAGCCCAACAAGGGAACACAGATTCATGCGTTAGGACTAGCCGGACCTAAACGCAAACTGAAGCCTACAGTCAGCTTTCCCGAAAGCAGGTACTCCCTAAAGCTTAACCCCAAGCCACTGACATAAGGACTAGACACCAGCAAATTGACACCCATGACGACGACAAGGTGCCTCCTGTTTAGCTGAAGCAGAGGCCAAAGTGGTGTGTTAGGGACAGTACCTCACCCCTCAAATACCAGGTCCCCTTTCCAATGACATGGGTCTCCATGCACTGCAAACATGTGGGCCGTTTTCTTGCCACTTGAAAACTAGGGACAAGGGCTGTTCCAGTTTCTCATGACAAGCCCCAACCTCTGAAGAGAAAAACCACAAGGGAGAATGGAAGGAAAAAAGTTTCAGCTCAGATGAGAGGAGATGGAAAAGAGGAAAGATCACTGAGGCTCAAGGATCATGACACCTGTCTTACCAAGATGATCCCCTAAACGGCTAGGGTACCTCGGGATTGCCACACCCATACTCACAAAAAGTGAGCACCTGAGGGATACATAAATATGGAATAAAATAAATAACTTATGTTGTATAAAATTTTAACTGCCCTCAAGCTACCCAAGCTGAAGTTTTCATGAACGCATGCAGGCACACACATATGCACAGCCACAAATTACAAAACAAAAATTTTGGAATTCAGAACTTACAGAACAAATTTCATTACATCTACATATACTATTTCTTAAAAAGTCTTTATGCACATATCTAGCAAAAGAACTTTGTAAACAATATCAAAGAGCACACGTCAAACACTGTATTCTTGAAAACATACATTCAGTGAAGAAAGACAAGCATAAAATTAAGCCTATATGCTTCACAAATGTGAACTCTCGAAAATATTAGTAACTGATAGCTTTATAAAAAAATATTACCATCATAATATTAGCAAATGTTAATTAGGTTAATACTTATAAAATTCACATATTAATCAAACTTTTCAAGAGATATAGTATTAACATTAAAGTATGAGGTGAAAAATGTCTGCATATTTTTAACCAAGGAGAAAAATTCATTCTTTAAGACCATTCTGGCAGTTCTAGCACTAAAAGAAGCAGAATTTGAAAACTTTAAAAAATTAGTTAAGAAACAGAATTTTCTTAAAGTATTCTCACACATAATAGTGCATTTAGCTTCAGGAAGAACATTACCAATTTTAAAAAATTTTAATTTTTGCCCAAAATGATTCAGAAATAAACTAATTATTTTCAGACCCCTGAGGGTTGGTTCATAATTAGTCATGCCACATAATTAGAATTGAAAAGCATGCAAGGAACTTAGTGCTTAGAAGAGAATGCCTGCAAAGGAAGAGTTTATAACAAAAACAGTCACATATTTAGACTATACACAGGAAATATAATCCAAGAGTCAGCTGAGTCTTCTGCCATGAAGAATCGTATATCAAAATAAAACTACATCTCAAGGAATAATTTGAATACATATTTCAAACATATGAACTAAGAGTAACTTGAATCTGGGAAACTTGAGTAATAAAGCATAAAATGCATTTTGCAGAGAAAAACAACATATTTTAAGTAATTGCACATGGATTGCACACTTGACATAAATGAAATCTTAATTCAGTACCTTTTTTCTGCATTTGCTAAAAAGAAACTGTGTTTCTAATATACATTACCAGATTTAAATTTCGGAATTAAAATGCACAGAAATCACCAAAATTAAAATTACACTTTTTAGAACAATAAAATTAAAATAAAACTTTTGTGCTTAAATGTCATATTATATAACATTATGATACTTGTTAAAATAAAATTATCAAATTCCCAAATCATAATTTCTGTAAACAGATTAATATCAAAATTGGCAAAATGTGGATAAATTGCTAAATTTAGCAATGCATAGCAAAGGATTTGGTGTTACAAAAATTAAAAGTCGTATAAAATATAGAGGTTGAATTAAAATGACCGTCTGAATGATTGAAAAGACTACACATTTAAACATTTATCTGGAAAGAAATCATCCAATTGGTTAAATCTGTGCTGTCTTTACCACTTTCCAATTGATATATTAAAAATATTCCATTTTGATATATATATATATATATATATATATCCACTGTTAACACAAGGAATAAAACATACTACCAGCATTCATCAATTCAGGAATGTGAACATTTAACATATTCAATCCAAAGAAAAACAACCTTTTTACAGTAAAAGTAATTCCAAACTTTAATTAAAAAAAAAAAAATATTAAAAGTTACACACATTGCCATTCACAAACTCAGTAAAAAACTGTTAGGAGCAGAGGATTCATGGATTAAATTAAACCGCCCCTCCCACACTAAAGTGTTGGCAGGCAACTTAACCCCAATCAAACACATTAAAGTTTTAATGTTTTTATAATATCAGTCTCTGATGGGCCTGTATTGTTCTACCACTTTTCACTATAAGCTTCTTCATACTGGGCAGGTAAGTCTTTGGCCCAGCCAAATTTTATTCATTCATGTCTTCAGTTCCCCCATTTCTCACAGGGCTTTCAAGTGCTGCAGATCAGACTTCAAGAGGAAATATTCTCTGTATTGGCCTCTGTTAGTCTTGACGTGAACTAATCTCCTCATCTTATCTATACAAAGAAGCAACTCTGTTACAATACCAAGTGGCTGTTCAACACACTTTCTAACATTATTTTCAATCAGTACAATGTCACTGAGTCTAATTTGTTGAAAATACTTCTCATGCTAATATCATTGAATTAGAAGTCCTAAATATTTGGACATAATCTTTTCCTAACATTCTTGATCACTTTTTGCCACTACTTTAGCCTTTTGTTGAGAGAAATTTCATCAATTAGATCAAACTCTGAAACGTCAGTTTGCTGAAAGTAAGTTAAGAAGAAGCTCGGGGATAACATAATATACAGACAAATCCTTATATACCAGGGGCAGATTAACCAAGGCTCCACTATAAAAAAGGCTCTGGAGGAAAAAATATTGCAAAAATCATCAACAGACACGATAGTGAGAGAGAGTGCAGACACTTATACGAAAATTTGACAAATTTTCAGGCTTATTCCTTCCTCCTGCCTTACCCCTTCCCAACACATTTTTAACAACCTGACTGCAGTTATTAATCCCTTCCTGTGTCCCTCCTTATATACTGCTGATAGACTTGCTCTTAATTTGGCAATACAGTAATTGAAGAAATTCTGGTTGGCGAATAGTTTTGTACTTTTGCTGAAACAGAAATTGCTACTTTTAGAACTCGCTCAAATACTTCAAAAAGAACTTAAGTTTTTACTTTTTCATTAACAAGTCATAGTAAATTACAGTAATCAGTACTGCTTGTCATTGATAAAAAAAAAAAGCATGTGATTTTTTCCATTCATGAGAAACTTGAAATGATAAGTAAAGAATGGATCAAGCATAAAATCAGTATCTTTGCTGTACAGAGTTTGAAAGCAGACTGTGCATCATTTATTAAAGAAAAAGGATCAACTTATGCAGTTTGCATGCACATCATATTCTACCACAGGAATGAAGGAAAGGAAAACAATAAAAAAGTCCACCTTCAAGGACTTGGATGAAGCCATAGTAGTGTGGTTTAGTCAGCACAGGGAAACGCAATAAACAAACTGATTTGTGCGGGAAAAGCTAAATATTTTTTTTTCAGCAATAAGGACCTGAAGGCAAATTCTGGGCATCATCAAGATGGTGTTTCGAACAGCGCCATGGTATTCAAGAGCTAGAAATGAAGAATAAACTTTTGAATGGAAGTCAGAATGCAGCAAAAGACTTTTGCAGTGATTTTAAAAACTTGATTGAGACTGAAAATTTGCTTTCAGAGCAAATATACAATGGTGATAAATCAGGGTTATTTTGGAAATGCTTGCCAAACACTTGTGTCTGGAAAAGAAAAGAATGATCCAAGACACAAGATCAATAAATCTCATATGACAATAATGACATGCTCTAACGCAACAGGAAACCACAAATCGAAACTGGTTGTCACTAAAAAGGTGGAAATACCAAGGTCTTTTAAAGGCACGGAAGCAACCAACTTCCCAATGCACTACTTTGGTCAGAAAAGGGGATGGCTTAATAGAATTATATTTCAGCAGGGGTTTGATGTGAAATTTGTACATCAAGTGACAGACTTATTAAAATCACAAGGCCTTCCTGAAAGAGCAGTGTTAGTTTTAGACAATGCACCATCCCACCCAAGTGAAATGGTATTAAAATCGAGACATGTACAATTTTTTCTAAAGTACTTGCCATCTAACGTGATAACCCTAATGAGCCAATGAACTAAAGTGTTATTACTTCGGTCAAACAAAACTACCATTCTGCTGTGTTACGTAAACTGATCGAGAAAGATCATGCACTTTAAAACTTTTCAATTCTAGATGCTCTGCCACATGGCAGAAAGTGAAATCCCCAGTACCAATTAAATCTTGGAGAAAAATTCTTCCGATCTTGGAAAAATATGAAAGTTTTTTAGATTTTGATAGATTCACACTGGTGTCATCAGCTTATCTTCCTCAGACTGCAGTGTAGATGGTGGTGAATATGTGGTTGAAGAATATATTTCTGAATGGCTGGACTGTGATTGCAACTTGCCCTCATCCAAAACCCACATAGATGAGCGAATTATTAGTTGTGCAAGGGGGGGAAGAAATAACGAGTGACAGAAAAGGGGAGGTGGATGGAGGCAAGGAGCTCTCTGCTGATGATAAGGTCATGCATGGAGTTGCACTTTATCACGTCTAGTAATTGCTGGATTACTTGAAATGGCAAGAAGATAATCTGCTGGTCACAAATGACAAAATGTCACTATGCAAGACTGATCTTCTTAAAAATAGCCAACTAAACAAAGTTCTGACTGACTTTTTAATGTAATTTTGAACTATCAATGTTTTCTGCATATTTTACTATACTGTAATTTTTGTTTGCTGATAAAGTTGATTTGAAACTTTATTCAGCCACAGTTCTTGAAAATAATTTACAGTTAAATTACCTTGTAGCATTTTTCTTTTCATACAGTATTAAGTTATTTATCCCAGCATTTTTTTTTTTTACTAGCTTATGATTAAATTGTAATTTTGAGTTAACCACCCATACCCTCCCCTCCCCTATATTACTCCAGTAAATCAGTAGTTGACTGCACTTAGTTTTATTTTCTGAAAGAAAGATGAAGGTTGTGAGTGCTGCATGATAGACAAGAGTTTCTGCGTTACATAAAATGGTTGACTCTCTTCATAACAAAGGAAGGCATTTCCTAGTATTTTCCTGAGAATTTGCTACATAACATTTATCAAACATTCCCAAAAATCTCCTCACCAAGGAGCAGCTGTGGGTCGAAAAACCACTGAATCCTTTTGTTGTGCTAAACTGAGAAATTTTATCCCAGTTCATGAATTTAAATTGTTAGACGCTCCCACAAAATTACTGCATTATCATAACACGTAAGTGAGGGTATGCTTCATCATGCAACAAATCGACAAAAACTGGAATAATGTTATTGTATTCAGACATGCAAGAGTTCAAAATATGCTGCATGACAAGTAGAACTCGTGTAAATATCCAAAATATCCAAAATTTGGTTCCTCCATTTAAACATAAAGGACCCACTAAAAACAGCAGAATTCTTTACCCTGTTTTCTGATAACAAAGGACTTCAAACAGTCATGTTCCATTTAGCTTGTTACAAGGAGCTAACGCTTTTGGATATAACTGATATTATAGTTTTTCTTACAGGATATAGATCAAAATATCTTGCCAGGTATATTTCCTGTTTAAGACAATTTAAGGATTTACTGTTGCTGTCTTCAAACTATTTTTTTCTGACTTCATCATTCTGTCAGTCGTGTTCAGGAGATGTTGAGTTTGCAACTTGATATACAACTGGATTAAGATGCTCATATTTTGCTTCAACTCTGAAAAAATATCGGCAGCTTTTGACCAGGGTCTTCTGAAAAAGGCGTGAGCATTTTTGTGTCACAATTCTTTCCGATGATGTATAAGGATGTCATAATAAAGGAGTCTCTGTATATAATAAAGGAGTCCACCTCGCTATTTTGCCTTCAGGATTTTTGAAATTTAAGAGCCAGGTCAACGATGTATGATCAGGGCAAAGCAAGAATTTTCTGCTACAGAGGTAATGGTGGAAATGTTCAATTCTTCTAACTATGGCGAGACACTTTTCTGGTGATACATTAATTTCTCTCTGGTTTAGACAGACATTTGCTCTAGTATGTTATGGCATGCTCTTGACCATTTCCTTCTTGGAAAAAACTGCAATGACACTCTCACTGCTCACATTTGTGTCAAGAATGAATATTTTATCAAGCTGAGTATACGTTAGGACTGTCGCAGATGTTAAAGCTCCCTTCAGTTTGTTAAATTTTCTTTAGTATGCCTCCTCACTTTCTTTTGTCCACAAGAACTGTTGCTTGCTCCCTGTCAGCTTCTGAAAGGATCTTGCGATGGAAGAAAAGTCCTTCACAAATCTCATATTTTAGGTGCAAAACCATTTCTCAGCTGATGGACATTTTTGGGGCGTCTCCAATCTTTAATTGCCCACATTTTCTGGTTCTGTTCACACACTTTTGGCAGAGCTAACATGCCCAAGGTAAGTCACCTCATGGCTGAACAATTTAGATTTGGCAGGACTTAACTTTGATTGGCTTATTTCAGTTTCTGTAGCACTTTTCTACGATTTTCTAAATGCTCTTCAAAACATTTACCGAAGATGTTCTCCAAGTGTATCAGACAGGCTTTGTAGGAAATACCTCTTAGCACAAGTGTCCATAAGGCATTTGAATATTGGCAGTATATATTGGATTATGTAAAATCCAAACAGCATGACTTACAACTTGCAAAGTTTTTGACCAGTAGTAAATGTCATCATTTCTTCGTCATCATGTTGCATCTCTACCTGCCAGTATCTACTCTTTCTTCATGATGGCATTCAACAAGTGATAGCCCATGCAAAATTGAATTGATCCACCTTTCTTTCTGATCAGGATGCTAAGAGAATCCTAAGAACTATCTGAAGGCTTGATAACATCCCTTCTTTTACATGCTCTTTAGAAGTTTTACTACCTCTCCCTGTTTGGTAATTAGTAGGAGTCTTGGATGTTGCCTAATTGGCAAATAATTCTCTGTATCAATTCTATGCTGTGTCATACTGCCTCAACCTACATCAGAAGATGTTAGGGAGAACAGGACATGCTCTGCAACACTCCTCTCTTCATAGCTTTATTGTGCATTCTGCAATAATTACAATGTTAGGCTTTCCAGACACACAGAGTAAAGGATTATTGGTTTGTTTAATGCAGGTCACTGGAGTACATGCTGCAACCACTTCACATTTCCTAATGACTTTGACCTTTTCACTTACGTTAGCAACACGTTGACGAGTGCCCAGGATACTAGTACTCCCATTGGACTCTTACAGTTTTTAGAATATTCCATTATGCCACACAGAACATTTCTCTTTTCAGTTATGCATCCATACAGAAAAAATGTTCTTGCTGTAACTATAATATCCTATCAAGCTATTATTTTGTGGATGGATTTAACTCCTTCACCTTTAATTCTGAACAGGGCTATGTCCTCAGAGGCAAAACACAATTCATTATTTTTAAAGTCTAAAGAAAAAATGTATTTCCTTAGAAAGTCTAATCTGAGTAGGCAAGGATCGCTATGTGATTCCAAGTGGTACTACTAAATGTGATATTAACATTTATCTTTCCATCAATACTGATTTTATCATCAGACACAGTCTGAAGGGTAACACATGGTGGCATCCAGATGAGTTTACTTTCCAGTCATTGAGTAAGATCTTTTTGAATAACGATAACATTGGCTCCTCAAATTATGGTCATAACATTGGCTCCTCAATTGATGGTCATATTACAAGGAATTCCATTCATATGTCCCATGATGAAGACTGCATTACTGTCTCCATTCATTGCAGAAATCTGAAGTGCTTTAAAATGCTCTCAATATTTGGTAACCTTTGTATTGTGATATGGTCATGAATTTGTTTCCTGCCTTCTTGTTGACAAGTGATCTTAAATTTCATGGCCTGGGGTATTCAGTTATTCCTTCGTAAGTAGCCATCACTACAGTTCCACCAATTTAGGGTCAGTTTTTTGCCACTCCTATTCCAGTTCAAGGCAGACTTGCGTGGTCAAATCGTATAGATGAGCAGTCAACTGGTCCACTGGCTCTTTGACATGAGCAGCTTTGATTGGGTAGTGGTCTCTAAGGGTTGCTTGCTGGGCTACCTTGGATTTCATGGTGTACACTAAAGTGCTTTCATCTTGACATACATATACAATACTTGACATCCGCCATTTGCAGACCTTTCTGTATATCAGGACTCCGGATGTCATTGAAGAAGTACCGCAGCAACAGGATTTCCTTTCTTTCTAAAGGGCAGTCCAGAAAAGCCAGATGAGACAGTTTTTTAATATCTGTGGCAAACTCCTGTAGAGAATCCATGGGCATTCGCAAGATTTCAATTGAAGTATGCTATAGTCTTTTAAACACTTCTGGCCAAAGTGCAGTGCCAGTGTGCCAGACAGAGCATAAAAAATCTAGCCTCTTGTTTATGAGCTGAGTTTGGAGGATATCCACTGCGTCTGCTTTCAGAGAAGCAGTGAGGTTTCAGAGAAGCAGTGAGTGAGCAAGGGAATCCCATCCATTTGCATACACCTTTTTAAAAAAATGAGTCTTGCACACTTTTCAAGAGAACCTTTCCAGCATATATGGACATGTTTAGAGAGGGTCAGATTGCCATATGTCTAAATTTAAAGTCATCAGAATTGTGAATAGCTGTCATTATGATGTTTCAAGCAGTTAACTTCCTTGGTGACAGCAGCAGAAACTCTGTCATAAATTTGTTGCTCAACAGTAAAAACTCTTTCTTCGATTGTTGTTGGACAGCAGAAACTGTTTCTTTGATTTGCCTATTCAAGAGGAGAAACTCTTTCTTCAGTTTCCCTAAACCATGTCATCCTGCTTTCCATAGCCACAAATTTGTTTTCTATTCTGGAGGTAATTTCTCTTTTCATTTCCTCTTGACCTGCTTCAATCTTTTCTGAGTTCATCTCAATTTTAACACAATTCACGGCCCCTTCCAATGCAGCAAAGACTATCACCAGCTGTATTAGTTGCTCTCCATTGCTCTTGTCACCAGCATTCAATCCCATTTAGGACACCAAAAATTGTTACATGCGTGCAGGTTCATAATGCACTGAATGCAAACAGAACTGATGACAGCTTGATAAAATTTATTTTCTCAAAAGATATACTTTACAGTTTCGAAACTTTCTACAGAAGTTCTTGTACAGCTCTTCTCACTGTGACAGAGCACAATCAGTAGTTACCATTTCAAACTACTACCAATTCAAAAAAGCTAATGCAAAGTGCATTTAAAGAATGAAGCTCACACTCTTAGTACTCTGAAGTCAACTTTGAACTAAAAATTGAGAGCTGATGCTCTATCTTGACCGATATAGTTTTCTCCTGACTGCTAAGAAATACTACCTTCTATTTCATGAAATTATTGGAAAGCATATAGTGTTAAAGTTACATGTAAGACCCGGATATGGTTATAGTTATATATAGGGATACAGTAATTCAATTACAACACCAATTGGTTATACAGGAACCGGACCAAAATGTAGCAAAGTGTGGCGACTTTTGGCAATTTCTCTCCAAATTTTGGAATAAAAATCAGTCATGAAAACCATCGCCAATTTAGCAAGATACCTATTTACCTCAGTGTTTAAATAGACTTGCCCCAATAATCTTATTTTTCCAGCACGCGAAAAGCATCGCCAGCTTGGTGATATGTCACCAATTTAGCAAGATAGCCCTTTATTTCAATGTTAAATAGACTTGCCCCTATAATCTCATTTTTCAAGCACAGCTTCATTTCTTCAATCTGTTCATATTACAAAGTTACTTCGGTTTCACATATAATTTTACTAAAATTATTTACATATTTACAAAATTCATAACAATGTGTATAAAACATTCTAATGAGTTACTGCCATAAAAAAATAATATATATCGTAAAAAAATAGAGCCAAATATCATAATTTCATCTCGAAACAGTCATTCATTGCTTTAAGAATGATTAACTGTAAACTTCAAGAATGATTAACTTTAAAAAAAAAATAAATATATAAAATAAATAGAAAATAAAAAATATCTTAGATATGGCAAAACCGCGATTTCACACAACTTTTATACATAGAAGTTATTAAATAAATGAAGGAACAAATTTATTAAAACATTTGAGAATAAGACTTTTTGGGCCATTTCATATGTACTTTTGCAGTACACATAGTTCACACTAGTAAATATACCAAATTAAATCAAGTTCTATTGCAAGCTTTTATACAATGGTTACATATGTACTTTCAGGAAAGTGGCACCATTCAAAATAGTTGCTATAGATTATAGCACTGAAAACATGGCTAATTTTTAACTTTGTTAAAATATACATTTTGCAAACAAATGCTTTTCAGTAATGGAATTTAAACAATAACCTTACACATGAAAACTTGAATCACTAATGCTTTGAGAGTAAAAAAAGTAAAAGAACTGCAACTATTTAAAATACAGCCAACTTTACAAATGTTTTAGATATTGGATATTATGTCTCCATACAAGAGTATTATACTTTACAAGCATCACTGCACAACAAGATAAATTATTACATTAAAAAATGCTCTCAGAATTTCCTTTTTACACCTCAGATAAATAAAAAGTGTATTAATCATAGAATAAATAATAAATGCATCATCTTGAATTTCCTTGTTACACCTCAGATAAACGCATCATCTTGAACTTTCAGGTTTTAAAAAAGTAAAACCTTTAAGGGAAAATAAGAGGAAAGAAAGGAACTTATTGTACTCCAATCTTCTGGTCAAATTTAGTCTACGAAGACTGCCCTTATCTGAGTTTTTAGCTCTCAGCACAACTTGATCTACAGTAACAGAAATTAGTGCAGAAGACTTCAGACAAAAGTAAAAAAAGTATGCCTAGGCTCTGAATATGTATCACTTTAAAATGGCAAGCCAAAATATGCATAAAAAAAGGCATTTTCAGGAGAAAAAGAAAGAATTCGCCTCTACACATATGACAACACTAAGGAACAAAATATTTTAGTACTTTCAGTTGTACAGACATTAGGATTTTGTGGAAGCCAGAGAGATGAAAAATATGCAACTGCCTTCGCCGGGAATCGAACCACGGACCTCTTGATACCGGCCCAGTGTGCAGAACCACTACACCATGAACAAACAACACTAGGAAAGTGGGAGAAATACCTTACACAGTTAGTAAAACTGAATGTTTCAGAAGTACTGATTTAAACACTCTCTCCTTCTCAAAATGTTAAAAAAAGGAAAATTTTCATGCAAATGCATTACATTAAAGCAATAATAATTAAATAACCTCTCATAATTAAACAACATTTTTAATTTAATAATCAACAGATGCTGTTAGTAAGCATTTCATAAACTTATTTCAAGAGCAACATAAATATACTAAGAAACAAATCAGATTATTTTAAGATTTACTTTGCACACGGCGGGGGACATTAAAAGGACCATGCAACCAATTCTTGGATTTAAGCTCTGGTTAAATTTGCAGTGTTTCGAAATATTATTCACTCAGACATTGTAGAACATGAATTAGATGAAATTAATAAAATGTCTTTTACACATTTCAAATATCAAAAGCTTCAACAGTAATAAAATTTAAAAAATTGCTAACCTCATCATAACCAATTAAAGCAGCATTAAATTGCGCTGTAAATTCTTTTAGGTTCTTCTTTTTATCTGAACTCGGCATCTCCTATTTAAATAAGCAAAATTATTATTTCAAAACAGAAATATTTAACACCATTTTCAACTCATTATTTCCAAACAAAAGTATTTAATATTGTCAACTTAATCTGCAGTAAACAGTGCCTTATTGCACAATTTAAGAGATATGAAATTATATTACCACTAATTTATCCATGCGCAGCTCCACATCACTCCACATCGAATCTACCAAACTATTACGAAATACTCTGCCATGTTTTTCTGAAATTGTAACAGCTATACACATCCTGTGTAAATAAAATAATAATACTTATAATAATAAAATAACTGTTTTACAACAAGTGATATCTTAATGTTTCCTCATGCAGAAGTATTCATTTACTCACCAGACATGAAGATTAATAATATGGAACCATGACTGAAATGTATCAGGTAATTTGAAGTCTAAAATTAGAAAGAGTTACTACATCAATAAAAATAATTCAAGCATTTTTTAAGAAATAATAAGTAATAATAGCTCTACAACAATACAATCAAACAACTCTACACCAAGACAACAAAGATAAAAGGTCATAATCACGTGCATCTTGATATTTTTAGTGCCAAGAAACAATGTTTCCAAGATAGCTGTTCCTTAAAACAATGGCAAAGCATATTACAAAAAAAAAAAAAATTACTCGCCTTGTTTGTTCTTAGCTACATCTCATTGTCAATGTCAGATGACTACAACACAGAGAGTTCTCTAATGCAATTGATATAACCCTGGAACACATCCTCCTCTTCCTGATCCTGGTACTGGTGATTGCATATAAATTTTCCAAAATATGGGTAAAAAATGTCACTCGGTCACTGCTGAAGACCCTGCTTGTGAAATTCCTGTTTTATCTCATTCCATATACCCTCAATGGTGTTGGTATGGGTGCCAGTTTCGGGTTCTTTGTAAGTCAGGGAGTAATTCACTGATAAATGCTGAAAGCCTTGATTACCAATTCAATTGACAGTTTTCCACCAGTCTAAGATAATTGTGGTTTTAGACAGAATTTGTTTAGAAATCACCTCCAATAAAGATTCTTTCATGCAATTTTCCACAGCCTAAAAAAACACCTTCCTCTCTTTGTTTCAATACAACCAAAAACCCACTTTCCATTCATCCGTCTACACCTATTATACTTCCTTTTGCCAAACTTGCTCTCATCAATTCCCACAATCATACTAGGACCTCCAGTTATTTTCCTCTTTTTTACATGTGCATCCCTACACACTTCTGTACAAAAATTCCTGCAGTCAATCACAGTTTTATCCAAACAGACATTCACCTCATTCATAGTCAGGTTCATACATCCACAAATAGGTAAAAATTAAAACATTAATTATACTCATCTTGCTTTCTTTGAGCCATGTACCATTCCTTACAGACATCTTATACTAATGAGCATTTGCACCTTTCTTACAACAGACCCACTCAAGACCATCCAATTCATCCTGACACTCGACCAGATGCATATCATTTATACAAACTACACATTCACACCGAGAACTAATTAAACATTCATTCATGCATCAATCAATAATAGTTTTCTTATCTCTTTGACCTAAATCATTAAAAAATGAGGATTTATCTTGCCAGACATATTTCTTTGCAGAAGTGATGGGATAATGATTAATGAGAACCAGTTAACGAAAACAAATGGTCAATTTACAGCATTTAAAATTTCAACAGTTCAAAATTCCAAATACATGATTTTTAGAACGCAATACATGTATTACAAATCACACAGCCCTCTATCAAGAAGCTGAAAACTTCCAATCATATTACATTTAAGAAAAACATTAGTGGGCAGCGAAAAAAATGCTTGTCATAACATTGAAGAAAGAGAGTCAGTTCGGAATTACCAGAAAACTGGTATCAGTGTTGATATTTGACACCAATCCAAAGAGCACCCTTTTCTATATTAAAACCCTAAAAGCATTTAAAAATAAATAATTCAAGATGATATTTTAGAAAATAACTATTGTTTAAACAAATTTCAGTTTTGACGCTTTCAATTTCATAACAGCGTATCAATTGTTATTTTACAACAATAATTTTAAAGTTTAAAATTTCTTTAGCAACACCACTGAATGTATTGACTGCTACTGCAATATTTAACATGTATATGGAGAGGTGCAATGATCACAGGACAATTCTAAATATACTGATTTAAATAACTACTTTTTTTTATGTTTTTTCCATTGTAAACACCAAAATTCTCTGTCTTAAAAAAAAAAAAAAAAAAAAAAAAAAAATAAATAAATAAAAAAAAAAAGAAAAGATGCAGTGGCCCACTAGTGCTGTAAATTAGACAAAATATTCATTAAAATGGTTAATAAAGTGCATAAAACTTTATTATTGTAGTAATGAACAGAAGGGAGCAGGATACAAAAACACATAAAGCATGGTAAACTTTGCAAAAGTCACAAGGTAAAAAAAATCCTGCTAAGCTTACACTGCCTGCAGAAGTTTTGGGATAAATATACAGAGGGTTAATAAAGACTAAAAAAAAATTAGATTTCAATGCTATTTAATGTTCAGTTGAAACTTTATTCTGTGCATCTCATTTCTCATACTAAATCTTATCACTCTACCAAACAAGAAATTAATTATTCCTATCTTTATGTTGCTTATGTGTTCACAACCTGTTCTTACTAAAGAAGCAATTAATAGAAGTGAAATGCTTTTATTCATTATTACCACTTTTTTAAATAAGTTTCAAATTACCATCATCTTACATTAAAATAAATTTATTTAGCATTTAAAGTTTACAAAAAAAAAAAAAAAAAAAAAAGTTCCCTATTACATTACATTGAATTTTATACCCTCTGCTGAAGTCAGACAATGTTTTACACTTGTTTTCAAAAGATAATGCTGGAAATGAATTTTGTTCTTTTGAATTATCCAGGCTCCCCTGAAAAGTATTCATGAGGTTTATTGTGTTGCCAAAATAGGCAATCCACAGCATTGCACAGAGATTGTATGTGTATATATATATGTGTGTGTGTATATATATATATATATTATTTCATACTCTGTAGTCTGCCAAATAGCTTGTTGGCAGTGAAAATTAGTATTTTTTTCTTCTTCCTCATTACGCCACGACAATTATTCATAAATTAATTAATTTCCATTCATTAGTTAATATACTAAAAATTTAACAGACGCTTTTTCACTCGCATAAAAACTCTGAAACAACCTCCCTCAAATATACCACGTCCCTCCCACGTACCTAACATAGCTTCTCAAAGGTTCACTACCTGTAATATTTCGAAGTATCCCCACTGCGGATAACGGAATTTCAGATAGTATGGCTTGCAACACCCTTTCTGTGTAAAAAACAGACGAGAACACATTATTGACATTCCACTAGAAAGAATGCAAGTTAATTAATTCATATTCTGGCCTTTTTGTATTTCATGTACATTTCACACTGTACATTTCATTATATCTTATTATATATCTTTCAATTTTTCAAATTTTATTTCATTTATTTTGCAAAGATAGTATAGTTTCTTATGTTTCTCATGTTTATTTCAATTATTTCAAGTTCTATTTCATAAATCCACTTAAGATTACTATTTATTATTTTTATAAAAATAGTTTTGAATTAACATGCATGAAAGCGGGGATGTCGGGGCACACTTTACTCAAGTATCATGTAATTTTTATTACATAATTTGGCTATTCACTCAAAATTTTTACAGAATCTATTGTCTTAATGAAAACACTACATTCAAAATGAGTTCTTTGGTACTCTAATTTGGCTTTAACGACTCAAGTTTTCTAAAAATCCCAATTTGGGCCTTAACTAAATTTCCCAGTTTGGCATCTTCATTCTCACTTGAGTAAAAGACGAAACACCTTCGCATTTATTAATTATTGTTCATTGAACAAGAGTTGGTTTGTTTCCCTTAAAAATTCAAATAATTTCCAATCAATGACAATAATTACTTGGTTTATTAATTTTCTTTTTCAAAGTTTGAATTTTTGTTATTCATGATTTAAATTCAAATACCTTACAAAATCTTTTTCATGATTTAAATTCAAGTCCTCTTAAAAAAAATTTTCGTGATTTACATTCCAGTTCCTTTTGAAAAACAATTTTCGGAATTCACTTTTATACTTCTGGGTTATCTCTTTTTGATACATTCTACAAAATTTATATTAGGAGATAATATAATAAATATTTCTTTAGTAAATAAATTAATATATATATATATTTTTTTGCATTCTTATTTTTCTTTTGGAATGTAGAGTTCACCTTCTGATGAAAATGAGAGTTCCATTTCTTCAGAAATATAACGTTTTTCCATCAGTAGGGAATACAAAAATTCACTAAGTGATGAAATTTTATGGACTGAAATTTGTGCACAGTGCAAAATTTATATAATTCTCAGATTTTTTAAAGCAGAAACAAATACTGTGCACATAGAACGTGAAACAGCATATACAGTGCCAAAATCATGCAATTTTCTTCCCCCTTTTTTAAGTGAAAATAGATCACTATGTACATGGGTATAACAACAAAGCAAACAAAAATTGCATAAGCATTTCTTGGAACAGGGTAAGTATTTTTTATGGATATTTCTTTTTTAAAATTTTATTAAATCATTTTTCTTTTACAGAATTCTTAGGTGCACTGTAATTTTTAAAATAGCTATTGCCTTTCGCACATTAGCTTACCGAAAAATTAATCGCCAATGAGCTGGCAATTTTTTAGGGGAGGGTGCAGATAATCAGAGAATAATGTAATTTATTTCTAAACTTCTTAATTTCTTTTGACATCATTTGCATCAAAAGTATTTTAGAACCACAGAATATAAAAATTACAATACAAAATAAATAGCTACGCTATTTACAAAAGATAAAATTCTTACATAAATATCAGTTTCATATAATTAATAACTAACATTTTACAATCTAAGCTACAAATAAAAACAGGTAATGATACTGAAAAAGAGCAAAATACCAAACATTAATAGCACTTTACCTATACCATACAAAACATAACAAAAAACAAATACTCAGACAATGATTAAAGTTGCTTTCAAACTTACGTTTAAAAAATGCCTCCACATCAATACCATCTGCACATTTTTCATATGCAATGACACCACCCACTTTTGCTTTCTACAAAGGCAGAAATATACAGGTAAATGACGATAAACAGCAGATTACAAATAAATAAATAAAATAAGAAGCTTTAATAAAATATATAATCTACATACCGTGTTCTTAGAATATATACGAGACATGCTTTCTTTTAACCTTCTCAATGCCGAACATTCTATAGATGAGGAATGAAATCCTGCACACTAAAAATATACAGCATATGGTATAAAACAATGTAGATGATGCAATTTAGTGTTGGTACTTACGTATTAACGCAATCAGGCCAAAATTTGCATAAATCGCCAAATGTGGCGACCCTACTTACGGTAACCCTACGTGTTTAGACGAAAGTTTATTTGTAAAAAGTAAAAATAACACTGGGCATGTACTACCACAGCAATGGGTTTTTGGCGGAATTTGCCGAGAAAAGAAAGATACTTTTTTGGTTACTGTACCAAACAGAAGCGCCGTTACCCTCATGGAAAAAATTTGCGAAAATATCAAGGAAGGAAGCATCATTTATTCGGATTGCTGGAAAGGATACAATACAAGTGAGTTCGAAAATGCTGGATTTCTGCATGGAACTGTTAATCACAAATATAACTTTGTGGATCCCAACACGGGCGTTCACACACAACATGTAGAGCACATGTGGGGCTCAGCCAAATGGCACAACAAAAAGCAGAGAGGAACAGCCCGTCATCATCTTGACTCATACCTTATCGAATTTATATGGTGCCAAGCTCAAGCTGTTAATGGCGAACACGGTTTTCAATCAGTGCTAAAAGCAATAGCCAAAAGATTTCCACTGAAAAAATAATTCTGCAACTTATTCAAATTCGAAACCGGAAGGGTTTAATTGCTATTTTATATTTTAAAACAAAATAATATAAAAAACTGTATTAAAAATTATCTGTAATTAATAAATGTACATTTTCTTTCTATTCATACTTTTTTACTCAAACTTACAAATCGCGCCAACCTGGTTGCGATAATACGTAAGTACCTTAGTTTTCTTTATTCAACAAGAAGTAACTGTATAATTTTCAAAAAACTCCAAAGCCATGAAGAAATTAAAAAGACTTACAGCACTACATACAGCAACTTTATAACATAATACACTGTACCCTCATTCTTGATAAAAATAATTCTAACAAACTTAGATTTTCTTCTACTGTTCACACTCTTGCATCACACTCTGGCATTCACTTCAAACAAATACAGTAAAAATATATTTACGGGTACCCCTTGGTAAAAATTGGCAATTTTTGGCGGTACATGGATACCAAGTTTGTGCAATTCTTTCAGTTGTTATTTTGGCTTTGTGTACAAGACAAAGAATTGCACAAGCCAAAATAACAAGTCAAAGAATTGCACAAACTCGGTATCCATGTACACATTGACCTATTTTCACTTAAAAAAAAAATCAGAGAATTGCACAAAGTAGACATTGCGCACTCCCTTTGTCCATGTACATATTGAACTATATTCACTTAAAAAAGTCAAAGGAGCAGCCAACAAAAAAATATATAATCTCAATAAACTATATTTTAAATCAAACAATGAAATAACATAAAAAAGGAAATTCATTTTTGCATTACACAAAGGAAATATCCACTTATCTTATTTATGAATTAACATGTCTTCAGTCAAACAAAATTCCTTAATAGCATCCAAAAACTTCCTAAAATTATCTGAACTATAATCTGTATACTTGCGTCGGCGCATAAATCCACAAAATGAGAGTCAAAAATATCCTCCGTAGCGAGGTTCGACCATACGCATTTCCGATGTTCGACCATACACATTTCCTTCCTAGAAACAAGACACCTAATAATGGCTACTAAGTAAACCTTCATTTACACAGCAGTCAAGTAATGCTCTTTTCCCCTTTCTTTCAAAATCGTACAGAAATTTCAAATTAATCTTACCACATTCAGCCATTTTACCATCTAAACCACAAAACAAGCAATATACTTCCTAACCAACACACACACCACAAGCCCTTACGAATTTACCACAATTATGTCATAATAGGGTTTCCATAACATCCAACTACTCAGGCTACCATAAATGAAACAACTTCGTGATAATACAAGGGGTATCCTTCTCTCTACTCTAACCAGAAATAGTTTAATATTTTGGTCAAGATGTCTAGAATTTCAAAATGAAATATAAAGAGATAAAAGTTTTGATATTTTATCTAGTGGTAAAAATTACCAAAATCGATGATCTTTTGTTTAGAGATGACATAACAATCAGCATCACAAACAATTTTGAAAATAAAACAACTAATTCATTTTTTCATAAACTTTCGGGAAAAAAGTGTGAGATTTTTAATGATTTATCACTTACATCTCGCTAACGGAAAAGTACTCACTTTCTTCTTTGTGATATTCACAGACTTGTATATAAACCAAACCCCAAACTTTAAAAAAATTCCAAAAATTCTCGGGTTATACATGGAAATATATACTAACTGACAATTACTGATTGCTATTTACTTATTTAGATAATTAAGAGATGCAAATTACATAGGCAGAACATGTTAAAGCTTGAATAAATATCAGCTCAGTCTTAGATTATATGACAAATTCATTAAAACTCGTGCTTCATTCATTCAAAAACTATTTTGCCAATTCAAAATCTCTAACAGCATGGCCATTTGATATATTTTACAGTGCAATTTTGCTGAATCCTAGAGTTTTTCAGTGCATTAAGTATTTACACCAGTATAATTACTCCCATAACTTTAAAAATACAGTCAAAAGTCGTTAATCCGGATTCTAGATTATCGATTTTTCCGGATTATAGATCATCAGTTTAAATTTCGTAAGATGGCATGCAGAAATTCTAAAATTAAAAATATGAAACCGTAATTTATGAAATAAAGAACAATTATGATCTAAAGGGTATCAAAATTTACAAAAAAAAAATTGCTTAATATTTATTTGTTTACTTTATTAAACATTTCTTTCAATGTAAGTTGTTTAAGTTGCTTCGTTTTGTGTGATAATACTTTCTCTTTAATTCTATAAACAGACATAATTTCTTGTTCAGTTACAAAGTTCTGCTGTTCAAGTCCCGTAATTGCTGTGCCGAGAATACCGACTAACTTATCAATCGAAATTTTTTCGTTTTCACTAACCTCTCTGTCACCTTCTTCATGTCTTTATCCATTTTTTGCAGCAATTCCATTTTGTGTTTGATGGACATCGAAACATACTTTCGTTTTGTAGATCCTTTGGGATCTCCAGCATCGGAAATTATATTTGACATAATCGAAAGTTCAAGTTTACTTTTATAAAATTGCTCTTACAGTCTGAAAAAAGTAATAAGCCGGATCCAGTTCGAAGATTAAGGAACAACGCAATCATCAACATTAACTGAAATAGATAATTAGATAATTTTAGCTTATAACGTCCGTTATACATTAAATGTGCACGTGAAAACTTATTCTGCACTTGCGCACACGCATATGCGCAGTCGTAAAAGTCTTATGCGCACACGTAAACGCCTATGCGCATGTGTGAACGCGCCGCATGCGCAGAAAGTTTTTAGCTTTGAAGTCCGGATTATAGGTGTCCGAATTAACGACTTTTGACTGTACTCCCTTGCCAGCTATTCTGTATAAGGTAGATCCCGAATTTTGATAATTTTTTTTTAAATACACAGACACAAAAGTAAATAATAAATAGTGATTAATTACAAAATTTAAAATTTAAACTGATTCTTTACAAAATTTAAACTGACTTATTGAGAATAAGGGCCACCTAACAGTAAAATTAAAATCTTATGAATGAGCTGTGATGTCATGTTTATCATTTACTAATGTTAAATCCCATTGCTTGGTGACAGTTCTTGTTTGTCAGAAAAAGTCAACACAAAAATATTTAACATACGTAAAATTTATCATGCTATTAGAAACTGCTATTGCTAGTTAATATAGTTTTCAGTAACAGTTAAAAATTACATTACATACCATCTGCAAACATAAATTGTTGCATTTTGTACTTTTAAAACACTTCAAGTAAACTGAAGACAATTTATACAATGGATGTCTTATTTTACTTATTCCATGGACAGGTAAAATTAAGGATAATTGCATTGGCCTAGATCTTCTTATCAACTGTAGCTGATTCATATCTATTGAGGGTAAAAAAATTCCATTATGAAAAAGATTATCCTTAACATTAAAAAAAAAAATCAGAACACTAACAATATAGCAATTTGTTTTAAATTTCAAAATAGATTTTTAAAAGCATTCCATTTTACTTAAAAATAATCCTTCGCCCATTTTCTTTATACAGTAATATCCAAATTCATACAAACTCAAAGTTATATGATTTCTTATTGTAATTAATTCATATTTGAAATTGTAAGCAATTCAAACAATACTAAGAAAACATAACATTTACGTTGCTTCTACATTACAACTAGCTTTAAAGAAATAGTGTTAAGCAAAGCAATAAATTCTGCTAATGCTCTAAAATTCCATACCCCCACTTCAAAAACTGTACTTATTTAATATTTTGTTTGCAGACAATATAGTTGTTCTATATTTATATGCACAATATAGTAAATACATGTTTATATGCACAATGTAGTGAATATTTTATTTTTTTTTGTACCAAAAAAGTTGTACCAACACAATTTGATATTCTTTATTCATCCCATTCTCCTGCTAGATGAGCTGACTCATCAGATGAATATGTTAAATTTTATCAAACCATCAGTATGAAAGTAAATCCGTTTTATGTAGTACATTTGTTTCACCATTATTTTGTACTGATATGCAAGAAAACTAAATTATTACATACATTTCTTTGGAACTAGTGTTTTTTAAGCTTTTCATTCAATGTAACTAAAATTCATAGACATTCATAATCAAAGTTAAACCCATGATTTATGTAATTTTTGTCACTCCCATCCATTTGCATAACTTCTGGGTACTGTATTTTTGCTCTAAAATTTGGTAGGGTCTCATAAATGGCATATCTCGATAAACAAAATTCTAGAACAAGAGGAAGAAGGTTAATTATCATCCTATATAAAATAATTACAATGTTCCAATACAGTACAAAGTCCGAGATCCAGACATCTAATATCCGGAATCATCTAAAATCTAGACCTCAAAGCCACCACAATTTTTTTTTTAGGAATCTTTTTTAATGCTCTATGCATGCGCATTTGATTTTTTTTCCCTGTTTGAAAGCATGTGGAGGATCCCGATTTTTAATTTCACTTCGGTACTGAATTAAATACACTGGTGTGCAAAAATTAAGGACGAGATGGTTTTTTTCAATATAACTTTGTACAAAAGCTTTCCAAATCAACACATTTAATACCGTAAGATCCCCAATACGTAAGGACATGAGTAATGTAAGCAACACTTACTAAAAGAGAAATCAGAGGGATAAAAAGAAGCTTTATTGAAAAAGTAGCATGGAGCGCAATGCGACTGAAGGCCGAAACATCCCTGTGATGGGTGTCCAGCAAGAAACATCCGGTCTTTAATAGGGGATATGATCTCCCCTGACTGCTAGGCAGGTTTCACAGCATCTGCCCATGCTGAGAATGAGGGTGTCAATGAGTTGTTGAGGCATTGCTGCCCATTCGTCTTGCAGCGCCAATCGAAGCTCCGGAATCGTTACTGGTGGTAAGGTACGAGCTGCCAATCGTCTGCCTAGAAAATCCCATACAAGCTCCATGGGATTGAGATCCGGAGATCGTGCCGGCCAATCCATACGTTCAATATCCTCACTCTCTAAGAGCTGTTCGGCAGCTACTGTGCGATGAAATGGTGCATTGTCGTCCATGAAAAGGAACTGCGGACCCATAGTGCCTCTAAAAAGACGCACATATGGAAGAAGAATCTCATTACAATAACGGGTCCGTTGACTGAACCTGCGTCAAGGATGCGAAGGTCTGCATGACTACCAAGCATGATGCCTCCCCAAACGAGAACACCGCCACCTCCATACCTGTGCCTTTCAATGATGTTCGAGGGATGATTGCGGCTTCCTCGCTCTCTCCAGATGAGTATGCGATGAGAATCGCTACTCAGACTAAATCTGCTCTCATCTGTAAAGAGTACTCGTCCCCATTCATTGTCTCTCCAATTCCGGTGTTAAATAAATTTGTGTAATAAATTTGTGTGATCAATAATTTGGTTCCGTAGCTGTGTACCTGCTTTTCCAATTAATGGATTTTGTAAAGAAATGTGGAGAAGCGGTAATAAATAAAGATTATATGACAGAAGTTTCTCATTGCAATGGCAATGTTCCAATCATAAATCAATTAACAGACAGCGACATCTGTAGTAGGGTTCTAGATCCAGAAAATACCGTTACCAATAGTGAAGACAAGATGTTAGAAGTGACAAGACGTTATTGAAAATAAAAAAATTTCAATTGATAAGTTAGTTGGAATTCTCAACCCAGCAACTACAGAACTTGAACAGTGGATCTTTGTAACTGAACAAGAAATATGTCTGTCTACAGAATTGAAGAGAAAGTGTAAGCACAAAAAATGAAGCAACTTAAACAATTTACATTCAAAGAAATGTTTAATAAAGTAAACAGATAAAAGCTTTCTTTTGTAAATTTTGATACCCTTTAGATCATAGATGCTTCATTATTTCATAAATCATTATTTCATATTTTTAATTTTATAATTTTTTGCATGCCATCTCACTAGATTTAACCTGATGATCTGATATCCGGAAAAATCCGAAATCACCAAAGTCCCGACGAGTCCGGATCTCGGACTTTGTACTGTATTAAATTAACCATGTAAGTAATTATCATATAAATTGCATAACTACCATTAATAAGTCACATCAAACTGAGAAATCTGATGTGACTGATTAGTCACATCAAATTTGTTGTCCACTACAATCCAAAGTAGTGGATGCAGGCTAAATTTTAGTTTTCCACTACAATTGTCTTTGGTATGCCTAACAAACATGTACAGTCAAAAGTCGTTAATTCGGACACCCATAATCCGGACCTCAAAGCTAAAAACTTTCTGCGAATGCACTTTCTGCGCGTTGGCACATGCGCACAGACGTTTTACGCGTGTGCGTAAGACCTTGACTACTGCGCATATGCGTATGCGCAAGTGCAGAATACGTTTTCGCCTGCGTGTTTAATGTATAAAGGACGGTGTAAGCTAAAATTATCTAATTATCTATTTCAGTTAATGTTGATGATTGCTTTGTTCCTTAATCTTCGAATTGGATCCCGCTTATTATTTTTTGCAGACTGTAAGAGCAATTTTATAAAAGTAAACTTGAACTTTCGATTATGTCAAATAGAATTTCCGATGCTGGAACTTCCAAAGGATCTACAAAACGAAAGTATGTTTCGATGTCCAACAAACAAAAAGTGGAATTGCTTCAAAAAATGGATAAAGACACGAAGAATGTGACAGAGAGGTTAGTGAAAACGAAAAAATTTCGATTGACAGGTTAGTCGGTATTCTCGGCACAGCAATTAACGGGACTTGAACAGCGGAACTTTGTAACTGAACAAGAAATTATGTCTTGTTATAGAATTAAAGAGAAAGTATGATCACATAAAACGAAGCAACTTAAACAACTTACATTGAAAGAAATGTTTAATAAATTAAACAAATAAATATTAAGCTTTTTTTTTTTTTTTTTTTTTTTTTTTTGTAAATTTTGATACCCTTTAGATCATAATTGTTCTTTATTTCATAAATTACGGTTTCATATTTTTAATTTTAGAATTTCTGCATGCCATATTACGAGATTTAAACTGATGATCTATAATCCGGAAAAATCGATAATCCGGAATCGCCGAAGTCTCGACGAGTCCGGATTAACAACTTTTGACTGTAATAACATATCACTGAGTTTTCAACAAACCTGTTCTTCAGCCGCAACTAATGGTAATGTTATTTGAAGGGCAATATCAAAAAAAAGGGGAAATTTTTTTTTTTTTTTTTTTTCAAAATTACTCTGAGTATTACAGAATTTCATAAAATTCATTCTAAATTATAAAAAGGATCTGGTATTTGAGGAAAGTTTATGTTCCAATAAATACATTATTTACTACAAAAAATAACTTCCATCGGGGCTTAATTTTTAAAATTAGCAGTGCCGGAGCCCTATGGAAGACTGTCAGGAAAGAAGAAAAATAAAGAAATAAATAAAATGGTTAGTAACATAATCAACAATTAAACAGTTAAATAATTAAACAATTACCGTATTTGATGGCATATAAGATGCACTTTTTTACCTAAATTTGGTCTCAAAAAAGTTACCTGCGTCTTATACGTGAAGGACACAGTCTTACACGTGAAGGTAATTGCATTCAATAATTGTTTATTTGGCTTTTACGAAACGTGGGAACTAAAAGAAACCACGCTATTGAAACTCTTTTTCCTTGTGTGTGGCCGTCAAAATAAGGGTGCGTCTTATATGCCGTCAAATACGGTAATATTAAAATTTAATAAAATGTAAAGAGATAAATAAAAATATAATAAGTTCTTAAAGAAATGATAACTAATTAAATATTAAAATAAAGTATTGGACTTAAACATTTTATTAACCATTTTATTTATTATTTAAGGTTTCGGTTGGAATTATAATTTCACACAAAAAATAAGAAATAGCTGAACCACTCTTCGGTTTAATTTAAGCTCTGAATATAATTTACAGACCATTCATTTTCCAGCACATGAATAAAAAATGCTAAACTGGTTAAAGTCTCACTAATGAAGATATAGAGAAGGCTACACACAGTAAGGGAATATGGAGAAAATTTTAAAGGATGACATGTAGGTACGCAAACAAAAAGTGAAGAATTCAACATTTTCTGACCACTGTCTCCTCTCAATAAAATTCCAGCTGTCAAGCAGAATATGATAAGGAACAAATTTTCACCAAAACCGAGGGTTAGCTGTAAAAAAGTAAGAAGTGGCAATTTTAACCTGCCTTTGGTTACATCATTCCAAAAAGTCTGCAGTGCTCTTTTCCGTGGAAAGATACTAACACTGGTATGAAAAATTACCCACTCTTATAAATTCATTATATTTTCTGGTGAATAAACCTTCGACACGTGGGTGGGGTCTTCTCTTGCCTTAAAAAGTCTTGACTTCCATCAAGGATTTGTTTCCCAAGGAAAGAGAGGTATGCATTCAGAAGTTAGAATCGATTTTTAATATAATTTTTTTATTCAAAATAAAGTTTTTGATATCAGATAACTGCTGAAATTGTTGCTCAGTTACATTAAAGAAGTCCCGAAGCCTTCCTATTTAGGACTCTGGTTAGAATTATGATTTATTCCTCAAACTAAGAAGTACTGAAGCAGGCTTCGGCACAGTTTAAGCTCTTACTTCCATCATACATTTTCTCAAGGTGCAATATAAGTATTTTAACCCGTTCAGTACGGGTGTGTCATATATGCATCATTAGCAAACATTACCTCCCGGCCTGGTGTGTCGTATTTAATCGCCATTTAATTCAATCTATGGCCGGGCGTACAACATTTGACTTTTTAGATAGAACATTTAATTAGTATTTTTTATTGCTGCTAGATGTAGCTGTATGTCTGTTATGGTGAAATATATTGAAAGTTAAGTATGTTTACCTTCATTCCTACGCAATGATTTTTATTTTTGGCATTTTGTTTCGGAACGAGAGTGAGATTCGTGGGTGGGTGTTGAGCAATGTAATCTCTCTTTAACTGCATCATTTGATATAACCAAATGCACGTGTTCTCATTGTATTGAGGTACTTTTTATTTTTATTTTTGTGATATGGTGGGATAGGTGATCTATCATTAGACATTTTTTTTATTATTCTATTATTCTTAGATTTTTCCTTTTTTTTATTACTCTTAGATTTTTCTGGCATTGAGATGAATATTTTGTATCATCAGCGAAACGCATTTTTTTTAATAGCAGACGAAAGCAGTATCTGAACGTAGAACATACACAAAAGCTAATTCGTTAGTGCTGAGTAATGTAATGGCTCTTACTGTGTCATTTTATATTAACAAATGAACATGTTCTCAATGGTCTGGAAAACTTTTTAATTTAATTTATTAATTATTTTTATTTTATTTTTTAGACCGTTATAGTGTAGATGTTCTATCATTAGATACTTTTTGATTACTCTTTGAGTTTTGTGGCATTGAGACAAATATTTTGTATCGCTTAGCAAAAGTTTTTTTTTTTTTTTTTTTTTTTTTTAATGGCGAAACAAAAGCACTATCTGACTGTAGAACAACATACACAAATGCTAAATGAGTCAAATTTGCTGAGTAAAATGGCAGCAGATATTCTATTCCTGTGACATATGCAACGTTGGACTTCGCGTCCACCCATGTTGCAAAGAATATCATACACTGTCTCTTTTTTGAAAAATTGCTTCCTTTTCGTTGCTTGCACGTTGAATTTTTATGAAAGACAGTTTTAATATTTTTTAATTTTAATTATGTGTTGTTTTAAATAAAATCTGCAATTCTTTGGATATTTTTCCATATATATTTATATGTGAGATAAGGAGAAAATTATATTATTCTAGAATGAGTATTTTATAAAAATTTTAAGGAAAATATAATAATAAAGCTTTAAAATTAATTCTGAAAACTACCTGAATGTTCTTCTCATAATGTACCAAAAACTGGAACAATTGGATGAAAAATTTAATTTATGCAAATGTTTTCCAAAGTTAGGCTTAGCAGTGCGAATTGCCTGTCCCCACAAGACGATGCATCCGGTTAACGCGCCGTCCCAAGACAACGCTTCGGTAACAGAGATGCCTGTTGTGAACGGGTTAAGACTAGAAAAACATGAACTCGCAGTTAAAGATATTTCCTTAAACTCGCAGTTAAAGATATAAAACCTTTTCCTGAACACTAAAAGAAGTATTAAAAATGGTACTAAAAATGTATTTGAACCCCTAAAATGTAAAAAGTTTGTGCTTTGGCTATTATGGAAAAGTGATCCATTAGTATTAGCACCACTGAATAATATTAATTTGATAAAATATATGGTTTTGAACTATGGTAAGTATATGAACTATATAGTAAATATACAGTTTAAACCGTGATTTCATTTGATTGAACAATCCCCAACCATCAAACTGCATCACATTCTACTACTCAATGAAACTGCAATACCATAAAAGAAAATTTAGATTTACTGGAAACTTGCAGGACTGATAGTTTATTTTAGCAGATGCAAATGGTAACAATCTCAGTATAAATGCAAATATGATGCATGAGTAACACTGGCAGGAGCTCGACTCATTGGGCATAAAAGATATCTACAAATAATCTACTAAGTGAACTCAACTAATGTAGTGTTGCTAATATATAAACTCGCCTCATCATAAAAAGAGGAAAAAATTATGATCATTTGACAGAGTTGGGAGAATTACTTAACTAACAGAATGCAGTTTGGACTTTTGCAATATTTCTAGAAGCATTAAGTAAAGCACTAGTTTATCTAGAATTGATGACAATTCCACATTTCATCAAAACAAATCTGGAGCTTGAATATTCATGTTGAAATGGGATTATAGTCATACCACACGAACAACCCCTTTGATTGCATTATAACGAAGAACAAGACATGTCATTTCTATAATACAGTACAAAGTCTTTAATGCGGACGTCCATAATCAGGAATGATCAATAATCCTGACCTCAAAGCTACAAACTTTCTGGACATGCGTAGCGTTTATGCATGCACATAATTAATGCATTTAATGTATAACGGATGGTATAAGCTAGGCTAAAATTATCTATTTCATTTAATGTTGCAGATTGTGTTGTTCCTTAAACTTCTAATTGCATCCGGCTTATTATTTTTTGCAGACTGTTAGAGCAATTTTATAAAAAGTAAGCTTGAACTTTCGATTATGTCAAAAAGAGTTTCCGATTCTGGAGCTGCCAAAGGATCAACAAAGCGAAAGCATGTTTCGATGTCCATCAAACAAAAAGTAGAAATGTTGCAAAAAATAGATAAAGGCATGAAGAAAGTGACAGAGAGGTTAGTGAAAACGAAAAAATTTTGATTCACAAGGTAGTCAGTATTCTCGGCACAGCAATTACAAGATTTGAACAGGGGAACTTTGTAACTGAACAAGAAAATGATGTCTGTTTATAGAATTAAAGAGAAAGTATTAGCACATGAAAACGAAGCAACTTGCATTGAAAGAAATGTTTCATAAAGTAAACAAATAAATATTAAGCTTTTCTTTTTTTGTAAATTTTGATACCCTTTAGATCATAATTGCTGTTTATTTCATAAATTACAGTTTCATATTTTTAATTTTATAATTTTTGCATGCCATCTTACCAGATTTAAATTGATGATCTATAATCCGGAATCGCCGAAGTCCCGATGAGTCTGGATTAAAGACTTTGTACTGTATCAATAAACAGCAAATCTCCTAGCATTATGAATATCATTCAGAAATTGGTCTACATGTTTTATATGTTAAATGCTGCTATGGTGGACTAAGGACCAAGGAAGGGTTCAATTACGAGGCACATAGGCAATTAGCCTTTATCACATCGTCATTTAGGATTAAAATTTACATCAAAAGACTGGTTCTGTAAAGAGGTAAATTTAATGTCGAACTGCAAATACAGTACAAAGTCCGAGATTCAGACTCGTCGGGACTTCCGTGATTCCAGATATTAGATCAGCAGTTTAAATGTAATAGTAAGATGGCATGTAGAAATTATAAAATTAAAAATATGAAATTGCAATTTATGAAATAATGAAGCATTTACGTTCTAAAGGGTATCAAAATTTACCAAAAAAAAAAAAAAAGTCTTACTATTCAGTTGTTTACTTTATTAAACATTTCTTTCAATGCACGTTGTTTAAACTGCTTTGTTTATTGTGCTAATGCTTTATATTTAATTCTGTAAAAAGACATAATTTCTTGTTCAGTTACATTGTTGAAATCCTGTAATTGCTGTGTCTAGAATTCCGACTAACTTGTCAATTGAAATTTTTTCATTTTCAGTAACCCCTTTGTCACTTTCTTCACTATCGGTAGTGATATTATCTCGATCTGGAACCATACTACAGATTTCGCCATTTATTAATTGACTGATGATTGAGAAGCATTGCCATTGTAATGAAAGCCTTCTTTTATATCATCTTCATTTATTACCACTTCTCCGCATTTCTTTACAGAATCCGTTAATTGGAAAATTTCACCTTTGATTTACGATATCCGAAAACCTTTAAAATTTGCAGCTATCATCATAAAATTTAGCTATATTTGGCTATGTATGATGAGATTGGCGACTAAAGGCAAGTTGTTCCGTTAAATTTTATCTTGCTTCTATTGCACACCGAGACAATTAAGCCTGAATTGTATTTGTTTAATTATTTATTATATTTATGTCTATTTCTTACACATGCTTATTTGAGTCCTGAATAAATAAATTCCCACATATACTTAGGGCTTATTGAGAGGCGGCACTGGATCTTTTACTGGCTAATGCTGTCTCTGTAGGTCATAAATTCTGCTACCAAGTGCATCCCTTTGTCTTTCCTTAATTCTGCCGCCCGGTGGGACCATACAAGCTGATAGCTGATGTGTCACTTCAAATTTTATGACATATTATCTTCAACATACACTTCAAGAACTTACTAATAAAACACACTGCAAAAATAAACAATCAATTAAACAACTCTAAAACAATTCTAACATTACACATGTACACAAACAGCATCAAATTCACCTGGAATGAAGTGAAATAGGACAGTAAATATGGTACCCCAAAACATATTTTTTTTTTTAATCTTAGATCATCTTTTTGGTACAAGCTATCACTAAAAATGAATGATGACTTGTGTCTTACTAATGATTACTTTAAGGACGCTCATGACAGTAAAAATAAAGTGCACTAATGCAGTTTTGCTTGAAGGCAGAATTTTTCATGAGCAAAAGGTGCAGTAAATAATGCCAAAGGTTTCTGAATAATTTCAAACTTGCTTCTAATGATTTACCCTTCCTGGTGCTCACCCATAGAAATGTTGCACAATTGATTTTGAAGTTCGTTTGGAGAAACTGCAGAATCGCCCACTGCTTGGCACGTTTTTGAGAATTGCTTATACTCGGTATCCATGTACACATCAACCTATTTTCACTTAAAAAAAAATCCCAGAATTGCACAAAAATGGCATTATGCCCACCCTTGACTTTATCCATGTACACATTGACCTATTTTCACTTAAAAAGTCAAAGTAAATTGACAGAAATACAATTCTTCTTACTATTGTAAAAAGTGCCAAACAAAGTGGGCGATTCTGCATTTTAGCCCTATTACATATACCTTACATTTAAATAATATACTCTAATGTTAACCCAGATGGCTTATAATTTTAGTCCTTTGTATAAAAATTAACTAGAAAAGCTTGCACACTGCATGCCATTCTCCATGCACCTGGAAAGCTATCACACAGCACAGCCCATGAAAATATTATATGGTGTATGTCAATAAAATGAATTAAACTATATCAGCAACTTCGCTTTAACGTTCTACAAAATTGCTAGAACTTCTCTCTCCCCCTCCCCCTCCCCCACCCTCCAAAAAAAAGAGGCAGAAAGAAGGGCATGGCTATTCTTACAACAACCCCCCCCCCCAATCACATGGAAGATATTGGTTTACGTGAAAAAATTACAGTGAATATGCGAATATGGTACATCGGTTTGTAATTAAATACTCAGCGTATAAAATCAGATGAACAATTTTCCCAAAGTTCTCAGATTAGCACTCCTCCGAGTGTAGTTACATCAAGAGGAAAAATAAACTGTCACATTAATATTAAATGAAAACATACATACAAACAGGAACAAAAGATCATAATTCACCATAAGTTTCACTTTAAAATTAAACTGCCAACAAAGAAAATTATTAGTACCAAAGAAATAACAGCAGCAGTTATATAATTAATTTGGCAACTACTGACAATTTTGGTATTTTTGATATTTATAATTTGGCTGCATTTTCAACGAGTCTTTTGGCCAAAAAGTACAAAAACTAAACAAGTGTGACAAGATAAAAGTATGGATAGGTCACGAGGAATAAAGATTATAAGGAACCTTATTTGCCTACATTCTTTTTTCAGTATGGATTTATATACTTCAGAATACACAAGAGTAAAACCCTAGGCAAATGACACATTAAAAGTTTCAGATCTTAGTCAAGTCTCAATTCTTAATTTTGTATCAGCAAACATTACGTCAATAGAACTCACTACAACTTCAATGTAATAATTTGTTTTGGTGTTCGGTCTCTTACATGTTGCTTTGTGTTCTGAATTTCGATTGATTCAAAAAGAGCTGTATAGAGAAATGCGTTAAAATTTTGATGTAATCCTGGATGTTATAGTTTTCTAACAATCAGTAGTTTTTTTTTTTTTTTTTTTTGAAACTATAGTATAAGTAGTTGGCCGTCAGCTGGGTTATGATATTCCGAAAGATAGTGAAATGTAATGTTTTCAGATTTGTTATTTGTTGTATTAGGAATTTTTACATGTATATTGATCGATAATTTTAATACATTTATCGCATTGATAACATGTTCTTTCATAGTGTATTATTTTTCACATGTTTTGAGCAGGAACCAATTTGTTGTCTTTCTTATCGCCAAAATATGGGGAGGAATTTTTTATTGTTACCTAATAGGAAAAAAGATGTATACTTTCTTCAAGTATATATTCTTCTCCGAGAAAGTATCTATGAGAACTTCTGAGCATTTAAATGTTCAGCACTGTGGAGAATTCGCGAACTTAGAGACTGAAATTAATGTCATAGTATCCAAGATATCGCAGTATTATATACATTCCTGGTATAATAAAATCACTGACAGCGAAGAATTTGTGTCATATCTTAATACTAATATAAAGGAGTCGCTTTTGAATCTGTGTTATAGTATTTCAAGTATAGAGAAAAAGAGATTGTCCTATGTAATTCTAGAACTTTACCTTCATTTTTTCTCTCATTTTCTTGATACAAAGAAGAAGTCCGAGCAATTTAAACTGGAGAATTTTGAGGTATTTTTTTAATATTATTATCTATGAACTGAGTTTTATAACGTTAATTTCGAAATTTGTATCTTCATTTTGTATTAATGAATTTTAGTGTTGTTTAGTTTACATCAACAGCCTTAACATTGTATGTTTTTTTTTCGGTTCATCTTTCGATTATGGTAACTTGGTGATTTTTTGGCGACCAACTCTGCTACAGCAACCCTCTATTTTTTTTTCGCCGCAATTTTGTCTTCACGAAGTAAAGACATGTTTCTTTTCTTTTTATTTACTCAACACTTTTTCCAACAATCTACTAGCTGAATTACACTTATGCTAGAAATTTTATGTAACAAAACTGCTTAATCATGACAAATATTAACTGCAAAATTGGGAAAAAGTGAACAATCGCAAACTCCTTGCGCGTTTTTCAGAATAGCACATACACATAAACCATTTACACGTCGACTTATTTTTACTTAAAAAAACATCCCAGAATTGCACAAAAATGGCATTGCACACACTCTTCTACACTGCTATTTTCTCATAAATTACAAAAATTTGCACGAAAATGCAGGAAAATTTTCTTAATCTTTAAACTTGGTAAAAAGCACATATATGAAATTACCTGATCGCGAAAAAGTATATACCCTTTCCAAGAATGAACATTTCCACGTATAAAATAAATAAAATATCCAAAAGCTTTTACCTCTAAATTATCTGTTATATTATAAACGTCACCAACGAATTTATACGCAAACATTAAAAATAGTTACAAATACTTAGTGTCAAATATTTAAATTATTTCCATACACGTTTACTTCAACTGAAACGTATACCAAATTCCTACAAACATAAAATTCACAAAATAACTATCATTTAATTAAAATATAACTAAACCATGTACACGTCGACTTATTTTTACTTGAAAAAACCATCCCAGAATTGCACAAAAATGGCATTGCGCACACTCTTCACTATATCCATGTACACTGCTTTTTTCTCAAAAATTAGAAAAATTTCACAAAAATGCATGAAAATACTCAAACGTATTCCAAAGTACTACAGACATATAACTCACAAAATCACGATCATTAAATTAAAAAACACTACTTAAAATATAAATAAGCACATACATTAAATTAATAAAAATTAGATTACAATCCTAATTACTTTAAACTAAATCATTGCTAATAAGAATTTTCCAATAATACCATATTAATTTATTTAATCCTTACATTTAGAACAATGCATAAAAATAATATCCTCAAATGATTAAAAATACTAACTTACCTAATCTTCTTCAGAATCTTCATTACGTGGCACGCACACTTCCCTACAGTCGGCTGCAGTACTACTGCTAATTTCTAAATCCAAAATCCAGTAGTCAACTTATTATTAATTATTACGTATTAAAAATTTAGAATTCACTTTACATAGCGCCATGCAATCCGAAAATTAATCAACACTATTTCACACAACACACAATGAAGCTTAATTCAAAATAATTTTTCCAAATTTACCCCCTTTTCCGATTAAAGAACTGTAATTCGTCCATTAATGTCACATGACATATCTCATGATCTCTCATTTCCCTCACACAAAATAATGCGTAATCGGAACTGAGTGCTTCTCACGTTATTACCAAAGTCCTAGACAGTAACCTTTATCGCCTCCAAAATGTCGCCAAACTACCTGTTACCATATTGCAAAGCTCAGCCTTTTTTTCTTTTAAGTAAATTGAAGCTGTATGTAATAGTTTTATACTGTATAAAAACTGAAAAGTTACTGTCCCCCTCCACTTTAAACATGACAACAGTCGTAGTATTTTTCCTGTGTATTGAGCATCTAATGCCACAGTCTGTCTGATCCTCTTCTGATACACATCTAGGTACTAACATAAAGTGAGATCGTGCTGACATATTATGTATCTAAGCATGCTAACATAAAGCGAGATTTTATGTTCATTGTTAGAACCAGTATTGATTTCAAAAGAAATCCTATTACTACTTTTGCTTTCAAAAGCTGTTAATTTGTGTCTCTAAACTTGATGTAATAATGTTAAGATTGCTAAGAAGATATTTTGGTTGATCTTTGGATTATGGTAACTTGGCAATTTTTTGGCGCCCAACTCTGCTACAGCAACCCTTTTTTTTTTCGCCGCCATTTTGTCTTTATGTTTCTTTTCTTTTTATTTACTCAACACTTTTTCCAACAATCTGCTAGCCGAATTACGCTTATGCTAGAAATTTTATGGAACAAAACTGCTTAATCATGACAAATATTAACTGCAAAATTGGGAAAAAGTGCAGAATCGCAAACTCCTTGCCGCGCTTTCAAAATCGCACATACACAGTAACCATATACACGTCAACTTATTTTTACTTAAAAAAACATCCCAGAATTGCACAAAAATGGCATTGTACACACTCTTGACTTTATCCATCTACACTGCTATTTTCTCATAAATTACAAAAATTTGCATGAAAATGCAGGAAAATTTTCTGAATCTTTAAACTCTGTAAAAAGCACATACAGTCAAAAGTCGTTAATCCGGACTCGTCGGGACTTCAGCGATTCCGGATTATAGATCATCAGTTTAAATCTCGTAAGATGGCATGCAGAAATTTTAAAATTAAAAATATGAAACCGTAATTTGTGAAATCAAGAACAATTATGATCTAAAGGATATCAAAATTTACAAAAAAAAAGCATAATATTTATTTGTTTATTAAACATTTCTTTCAATGTAAGTTGTTTAAGTTGCTTCGTTTTATGTGATAATACTTTCTCTTTATTTCTATAAACAGACATAATTTCTTGTTCAGTTACAAAGTTCCGCTGTTCAAGTCCCGTTAATTGCTGTGCCGAGAATACTGACTAACTTGTCAATCGAAATTTTTTCGTTTTCACTAACCTCTCTGTCACATTCTTCATGTCTTTATCCATTTTTTGCAGCAATTCCACTTTTTGTTTGATGGACATCAAAACATACTTTCATTTTGTAGATCCTTTGGGAGCTCCAGAATCGGAAATGCCATTTGACATAATCGAAAGTTCAAGTTTACTTTTATAGTATTGCTCTTACAGTCTTCAAAAAATAATAAGCCGTATCCATTTAGAAAATTAAGGAACAATGCAATCATCATCATTAACTGAAATAGATAATTAGATAATTTTAGCTTATACCGTCCCTTATACATAAAACGCACACGCGAAAACGTATTCTGCACTTGCGCACACGCATATGCGCAGACGTAAAATGTCTTACGCTTATGCGCATGTGTCAACGCAGCGCATGTGCAGAAAGTTTTTAGCTTTGAGGTCCGGATTATGGGTGTCCGAATTAACGACTTTTGACTGTATATGAAATTACCTGATTGCAAAAAATTATATACCCTATCCAAGGATGAACATTTCCACGTATAAAATAAATAAAATATCCAAAAGCTTTTACCTCTAAATTATCTATTATAAACGTCACCAACGAATTCATAACAAAACATTAAAAATGGTTACAAATACTTAGTGTCAAATATTTAAATTATTTCCATACACGTTTACTTTAACTGAAGCGTATACCAAATTCCTACAAACATAAAATTCACAAAATAACTATCATTTAATTAAAATATCACTAAACCATGTACACGTTGACTTATTTTTACTTAAAAAAACCATCCCAGAATTGCACAAAAATGGCATTGCGCACACTCTTCACTATATCCATGTACACTGCTTTTTTCTCATAAATTAGAAAAATTTCACGAAAATGCATGAAAATTTTGTGAATCTTTAAATCCGGTAAAAAGAACATATATGAAATTACCTGATCACGAAAACGTATATACCGTTTCCAAAGATGAACATTTTTCCATGCATAAAATATCCGAAAACTTTTACCTCTAAATTATCTATTATATAATAAATGTCACCAACGAATTCATACCGCAAACATTATAAATGGTTACAAATACTTAGTGTCAAATATTTAAATTATTTCCATGCACATTTACTTCCACTGAAATGTATATCAAATTCCTACAAACATATAATTCACAAAATAACTATCATTTAATTAAAATATAATTAAATTCAAAAACACTACTTAAAATATAAATAAGCACATACATTAAATTAATAAAAATTAGCTTACAATCCTAACTACTTTAAACTAAATCATTGCTAATAACAACTTTCCAATAATACCATATTACTTTATTTACTCCTTACATTTAGAACAATGCATAAAAATAATATTCTCAAATAATTAAAAATACTAACTTACCTAATCTTCTTCAGAATCTTGATTACGGGGAGGATACACTTTTCTAATTCATTCAATAAAATTATTGAAGGTTTTTTTCTGCGAATTTTTCCTCCATACGTCCTCCGCTAAATAAAAAGCAAAATTCTCTTTATCACAATGCCTAAATACCCATTTCGAATTCACTTTAGTTAGGGCCATGGGATCCAAAAATTAACCAACCCTGTTTCACACAACACAGAATAAAGCTAAATACAAAATTTCCAGATTTCCCCCCTTTTCCGATTAAAGAACTGTAATTCGTCCATTAATGTCACATGACATATCTCATGATCTCTCATTTCCCTCGCACAAAATAATGCGTAATCGGAACTGAGTACTTCTCACATTATTACCAAAGTCCTAGGTAGTAACCTTTATTGCCTCCAAAATGTTGCCATACTACCAGTTACCATATTCCAAAGATCAGCCGATATTTTTATATCAGAAGAAACCTTGATTTTATACTTAAAAATGCCTAATCAGAGCAATATAGGTTGTGAAACAGGGAAATGAATCATAGAAACTTTCTAAGACATTTGTATAAGCATCTTAAGGAATCTTTTTTAAGAATTAATGCTTTGCTCATGTTGCAGTTATTTTAGATTTTGACTAGTTCTATCTGCAAGATATTACAACCATCGGTAACACTGTTTTAAAACTGATATGCATACAGTTTTTAACAAAAACTATTTGAAGCATGTTGTCCGATAATGATTCAGTTTATTTCATTATGGCAAAGCCTTTGAGAGGCGTCTGTCTAAGGAGGGATGCCTTTTTGGAGGAACTTCTAAGGGAAACTGGCTCATACACATGTTTCACATGAGGAAAACCATGAAAACACCCATACAGTCATCCCATTTGGCGGGATTTAAACCACAGACCGAATTATTCAGTGTTCAATGTTTTTTCCGCTGAGCTGCTTGTGGGCTGTCCAGAAATAGAAAAGACAGAAATTTCATACTAGACAAAAACTGGCAGCCTATCATTCTGATTCTTATTTTAGGGGTAATTGCTATTACTTTCAAGGGGTAATTGCTTCACATTTTGAGATTAAGTGTAAATATTGTAAATAGTTTTTATTCTTTTATCCATTTCTTTTAATAATTTTGCTCAAAAGTCAAGTGGAACAAAATATGAATTCAGTACTCCTTAATTGTTCAGGATTCAATGTTTTGAATTAGAGAAGTCAATTCAGAGCATTAAAATAATTATAAATAAATTTTGAATATTTATAAAAATTTTTTAATGATTTTTAACTGATAATTTCTTAAAATGTTTTTTAAATACCTTCGTAACAATTTGCATCTTACTTTGTTATAAATTTCAGGGTGCTTTTAATTCAATTTATAGTATTTTCCCGGGATAGTATAATCTATATTACTTTTAATTTATAAATTTTATATGTGCATGTATATATACTATATATGTGTGTGTGTATTTAAAGGGAAGGAAAAACCACACTTTCTCCTTTATTTTTCTTTTCTTTTCTTTTTTTTTTTTTTTTTCAGATGAAACACTGGGCTGCCAAAGACATTTTAACTGAGTGGTGTTACTTACAGAGTTTAGTTAGTACTTTATTGGATTGTTTTGGTCCAGCTGCTTATGATAATTCCTTTCATAGTAAATGTCGACCTTTATTACATGCTGTTGTGATTGAAATTTTAACTGAAAATGTAATGTTTCCTCTTGTAAATGTTCTTTCTGATTCATCACGTCTAAATAGCTGGATCTTAAAATTAGTTACAAACTATACAGAAATAAGTGGAGGTTCTGATGTAGATGAGTTACGTTTAAAAGATAGTGCTCTTTATTCTAAAGAGTATGCTAATATAAAGCCTGAAATTTTATTGTCATCAGAAGATTCATCTGCAAGAAGGTTAAGTGAAACAAGTGATGAATTTATCACCCAAGACATGTTACCTGTTCCTTTTGAAAATCAAGCTGTTTGTGATAGAGGCCAAATTCATTATATTGATAAAGAAGCCCTTAATAGAAAATTTAGTGATCGAACTCAGTCTGATAGTTTTCCTTGTTTTGTATCATCAGGGAAAAAGTCATCAAGTAACATTAATTTAGTAGATAATGAATTTTTGAATGCTGCAGTTTTAAGTTGTGGAGATTCTCCAGCTGTTTCCTCCCTTTCTACAATTAAGAGGTCAAGAAGTGCAGATTATATTCGTCAAATGCCACAGTTAAGAGCTTTAAATGTAAAAGACTACAACATTGTTTTACAAAGTGAAAATAATAAAATGTTGGTTGCGCTCAAGTCAGATTCAAATTCTAGTAATGTAAATTTTAGTAATATAGAGCAAGCAGAAGAAGCTGTGGAGATTGAAGTACCTACATTATTCACTGATGTAAAAATTACTGATACCCTACAACAAAGTGAAGCTGGATTAGTTCCATATACACTGTACTGTATTCAGGTAAGCTTATTTAACTTTGATTCATAGTCTTATGCATAGCTGCCAACTTTCCTGGTTATATCTTGGTTCTTAATGTGTAGCCTTTATTAAAGAAAATGTTTCCTTATAATAAATAATATTTATTAAATTAATGAAACTTTAAATTATGCAAACTTCCATTCCCCCACTCCTTGTGATTTTAAGCATAACATTTCTTGTTAAATTTCTGAATTGTTTCAATCTACTGTAGACTTTTGTAGAATTTTTTACAAAGATTCAACCAATGTTTGTTCAATTAATATTTGTATTTAATTTTGTTTTACATCACTAAATGGTACATTATCAAGTTTATCCACAGAGAAGCATATATATTAACTATTAATTTTATATTAATTGTTTTAAAAGCACTTTGGTAAATAAAAGTTTGTTTTCCCTACTCAGTATTTTTGCAATATAAAATTAAGAAAATTACGAAATAAAATTAGTTAAAAGTTATAAAATTTAAATATCTAATTAAATATTAATGTATTTTATATCAGAATCATGTAAATAGTTCAGTTACAGTAATTTCTTTTAATATAGTCATGCCAGCAGTGTAAAAACCTCCAGGAAACTCCCCCTCCCTTTTTTTGCTAGAACCTTCCATTCTTTCACATTTCAAGATTGGCAGCTATGCCTTATGCACTGTTATGTATTAAATTTTAAGATTTCATATTTCTAACTAATTATTTTTATGTGTAGTATTCTGGCATTTTCCATGATACTGGAAACTCATCAGAAACGCCGCAATTTGTAAAGCATGTAGTGAGTATCAAAAGGCGCTTTAGAGAATTTCTAGCTCTGCAGTCTCGATTAGAAGATAACCCCTCATTGAAAAGTTATTTGAAAGGTTGGTTTCCAGCACATTTTTTTTTTTTTTATTTTTATTTTTCTGGTTAATGTTTCACTTTTTTTGTGTAAAACAATGAAATGAATTATTTTATGATGTGGTTATGTGTTGATATCCCTCATATGTTTTGTACGCAGAGTAAGAAAAAGGTGTTTATCCAGCATTGTGTTCTGTAGTGAAAGCTGTATCTAATTTTCTGTAGGATTCTTGTAATGTAATTTCTGATGTAGTGTACATTTTCCTTTCACTTTAATCTGTTTAAAATGTTTTTAGAAAAATTATCTAAAGGATAGTAAGTATTTTTTTTTTTTTTTTTTAAAGCCCTGAAAGATTTTTCACTTTGTAATAAAGCATTATAGCTAGTCTTACGAAATTAACTTAATTGGCAATTTATAAATAATCATATTTATATTTACTGCAAATAAGTAAACTTCTGAAATACCTAGTTGATCCCTAGCATGTGTACAAGATATAAATCTTAGTATAGATGAAGTATGTGGGTAGTCTGCATCATATGCCTAGAACTATCCACTAACTAAACTAACTGGCACTAAACTGAAACTATCCAGAAGTAACCAGCACTGAAGACTGTTTACTTCTGGGCGAATGATGATATACATAGAGAGAGAGAGCTAGTTGAATAATATCCACACTGTCTGCTTTTCTAATGGTTTTATTCTCATTACCAATACGGAATTTAGTGTATATCTGTGAGGTCTAACTCTCCTCATATAGTCATAACCAGGACAAGGATTACCTCCGACAGAATTCTGTTCTGTAAATGAAATGTGATCTGTGTGTTTAGTTGAGGTCGCTACTACTCATAATGCTGGAAAAAGTCTGTGACGTCATTATGGAGAATCATCAAGTGAAACTGCAGAGATTGCAAGTACATGAACTGAATGAATACATAATATAAAATCTTGCATGAAAAACTGCAGATTAAAAAGTCGTGTGTCTGATTTAAAAATTTTAGTACAATGATTAAAAATGGGAGATCACATTAATATAGGTTTTTTACTTTGATTTACAAGGCGTATTCGGAAACTAAGTACCGTTTTGGGGAAAAAAAAATGGTAAAACAATTTTTTCGAATCCAATTTTGGTTGATCTTTGGATTATAGTAACTTGGCGATTTTTTGCCGAAAATTTGGCGACCAACTCTGCTACAGCAACCCTCTACTTTTTTTTTTCGCCGCAATTTTGTCTTCACGAAGTAAAGACATGTTTCTTTTCTTTTTGTTTACTCAACACTTTTTCCAACAATCTACTAGCCGAATTACACTTATGCTAGAAATTTTATGTAACAAAACTGCTTAATCATGACAAATATTAACTGCAAAATTTTGAAAAAGTGCACAATCGCAAACTCCTTGCGCGTTTTTCAGAATAGCCCATACGCATAAACCATTTACACGTCGACTTATTTTTACTTAAAAAAACATCCCAGAATTGCACAAAAATGGCATTGCACACACTCTTCTACACTGCTATTTTCTCATAAATTACAAAAATTTGCACGAAAATGCAGGAAAATTTTCTTAATCTTTAAACTTGGTAAAAAGCACATACATGAAATTACCTGATCGCGAAAAAGTATATACCCTTTCCAAGAATGAACATTTCCACGTATAAAATAAATAAAATATCCAAAAGCTTTTACCTCTAAATTATCTGTTATATTATAAACGTCACCAACGAATTTATACGCAAACATTAAAAATAGTTACAAATACTTAGTGTCAAATATTTAAATTATTTCCATACACGTTTACTTTAACTGAAGCGTATACCAAATTCCTACAAACATAAAATTCACAAAATAACTATCATTTAATTAAAATATAACTAAACCATGTACACGTTGACTTATTTTTACTTTAAAAAAATCCCAGAATTGCACAAAAATGGCATTGCGCACACTCTTCATTATATCCACGTACACTGCTTTTTTCTCAAAAATTAGAAAAATTTCACGAAAATGCATGAAAATACTCAACGTATACTACTCAATCGTATTCCAAAGTACTACAAACATATAACTCACAAAATCACGATCATTAAATTAAAATATAATTAAATAAAAAACACTACTTAAAATATAAGCACATACATTAAGTTAATAAAAATTAGATTACAATCCTAATTACTTTAAACTAAATCATTGCTAATAACAATTTTCCAATAATACCATATTAATTTATTTACTCCTTACATTTAGAACAATGCATAAAAATAATATCCTCAAATAATTAAAAATACTAACTTACTTAATCTTCAGAATCTTCATTACGTGGCACGCACACTTCCCTACAGAAAGAGTTCCAATCGGCTGAAGTACTACTGCTAATTTCTAAATCCGAAATCCAGTAGTCAACTGGCAGTCTATTCACCAAGTAATAAAAATTAATAAAATTTCACCCATACTCAAACTACTTTCAGCAAACCACGTACCCTTCCTTACACTCCAAATTTAGAATTCACTTTACATAGCGCCATGCAATCCGAAAATTAATCAACACTATTTCACACAATCAAGCTTAATACAAAATAATTTTTCCAAATTTACCCCCTTTTCCGATTAAAGAACTGTAATTCGTCCATTAATGTCACATGACATATCTCATGATCTCTCATTTCCCTCACACAAAATAATGCGTAATCGGAACTGAGTGCTTCTCACGTTATTACCAAAGTCCTAGGTAGTAACCTTTATGGCCTCCAAAATGTCGCCAAACTACCTGTTACCATATTCCAAAGTTCAGCCCCAATTTATTTTTACATGAAAATACATGTCTTAAACTATTTTTCAACATAGTTTCCGCCAATGATCAAACACTTGTCATAGCGGGTGACCAGTTTTTGTATACCATCGTCAAAGAAACTTCCCGCCAGTTCCGGCAAGTCGCTTTGTTTTGTGAACATCAGTGAGCATTTTTGGAACTCATCGGGAACACAGTTTGCGATAATTCAAGCGGTCAGACACAATTTCGAACAAAACAGTACGTGAAATTTGTGGAAATGCTTCTGAAAGAGTTGTCATTGTGAAGCGTCTGTTCTCATGAATTGCTTCGTCAACTTTCCTTACCAAATCATCAGTGACAACAGAAGGTCGGCCACTCCGAGCCTCGGCATGGACATTTGTTCGACCTTCATTAAACATTCTTACCCACTTTCTCACCATTCCATCACTTATCGCGTATTCACCGTAAACTTCTGTCACTTGACGAAAAATTTCGGCCGGTTTAACATTCCTCGCATTCAAAAATTTAATCACGGCACGAATCTCACAGTCAGTGAGAGAACTAATTGTCTTAAACATTTTGAATGTGCACAGCAAACTGAAAACACAACATGGAGCAACCAAAATGGCGACAATTGAAAGTCAGTGAATAAGAAGACTAGTGCGCATGCGCGGGATGCCTACTACAGCACTGCGATGGCGCTAGAATGAAACGGTACTTAGTTTCCGAATACGCTACGTATATCTATCTATAAAACTTAGGTCCACAACTGTATACCTGAGTTAGAGCTGTAAACAGCTAGCAATAAAAGTGTGCTGAAGAAGGCAAACACTGTTTTGTCATCAAGAAGCATATTTTTTTTTTCTCTTTTTATTACTAATCTTACTTTTATGTTTGGATGAAATACTGCAGTATATACATTAAAGCATGAACAAATAAGTAAAACAACAGGTCTTGCCTCTTTCTGCCAATATTTAAGCAGAAAATTTAATTAAGATGCAGATGAAGCTTTCATAATGAAATGTGAATAAAAAAACAATTATTAAAGTCTCTTTCTGTACAAAGAGTCTAATCACTGGCAGCTAATTATATTATTTGGACTTGTTAACAAACTGGAGATAAATGTGTTGGTTATGCAGAGGTTGGAAAATTTAAATTAGGTATGACATAGAGCTCTTTTTAAACAATACTACTATACTTTCATCTGTAAACTTGGTTCTCTTAAAATTTGTGTTTTAGTTAAGGTAATGACATACAAAACTTTAGTTTAATAAGAATCTCTAGAATAATAAAATTCTTCTAAGGGAGGAGGCTGATCTATCTATTGACCTGAATGTTGTTGAAAATGATCAAACTCTGGAACATGATGTACTGTCCATGTATGAAGTGAGGGAGGCTATTGAAATTCTAAATAACAACAGGGCTGCAGGCGCAGATGGTATTAAGGCAGAATTTAATTGATATTGAACTAGCTGAACTGATTGATGTTATTCATAAGATTAATACTTAATTGTTTGGACTGAAGAGCAGATCCCCATTGAATGGGAAGGTGGCTCCATTTGTCCCGTTTTTAAAAAAGGGGACAGACTCGAATGTTACATTTATTGAGGTATCACTCTCTTAAATGTGGCATTTAAAATCTTCTCCCATGTTTTATATAATAGGTTATTACCATATGCAGCTACAGTTATTGATCGCTATCAATGTGGATTTCAACCTGCAAAATCTACTGTTCATCAAATTAATTTTGTTAGACAAATTTTGGAAAAAAAAAACTATTGAACACAAAAATAATACCTTTCATGTTTTTATAGATTTTAAAACTGCTAATGATAGCATATACCGTGAAAAGTGGTTTCAAACTATGCTGGAATTTGGATTTCCTAGAAAATTGATTGGTCTGTTTGAAATGACTTTGAAGAGAGTAAATTGTAGAGTTAAAATCATGTCTGATCTATCAGAGGCATTCTATACTGAAAGAAGGTCTAGGCAAGATAATGCTCTTGCATGCATGTATTTTAATATTGCCCTTGAAAAGGCTATTAGAGATGCTGGAATTATAACCAGAGGCACCATATTTCTGAGATCTATACAGTTACTAGCATATACTTGTGGCAGTCGACATTATTGGTAAGTAAACAGGTGGTTGTGGAGACTTTGTATTTTCCTAGAGTCTGCAGTCAGAGACATGGACATACTATTAATGAGTGTAAAACAAAGTTTATGACAGTAAGTAGTAGAGTACATAATCCTCTTCCACTGCAAATAAAGTCTGATACTTTCGAGAGCATTTCTCAGTTTATGTATTTTTATTCCCTAGAGTCTGCAGCCAGAGACATGGACTTACTATTAATAAGTGTAAAACAAAGGTTTATGACAGTAACTAGTAGAGTACATAATCCCTTACCACTGCAAATAAAATCTTATACTTTCGAGGGCATTTCTCAGTTTACGCATCTCGGTTCTATAATCTCCAACGACAATAATATTAAACTTGAAATTGACAGTAGATTATTTAGAGCTAATTGGTCATTATCATGGTTTAAAGAATTTTTTAGTGTCTAAATTATTAAACTTAAAAAAAAAAAAAAAATCTTTATAAAACTTTATTAGACCTAGCATATGGTATGGTAGTGAATGCTGGCCATTATCAAAAAACAGATGAAGAAAAACTTCTAATTTTTTAAAGAAAAATATATGGCACAATTAGAGAAAATAATAGATGGAGAATATTGTTTAACCATGAAATATATAAAAGATTTAAAAAAAAAAACCCTAATATTGCCAGAGTCATCAAATCTTATCACACCAGGTGGCTTGGACATATGTTTAGATATGATAACTTTAACTGTGTTAAAAAAGTGACCTCTACAAATGTAGAGGGTACCAGGAAGACAGGAAGAACTTGCAGAAGATGGATAGACTGTGCGGAGGCAGATTTCAGGACTCTAAAAATGAATCATTGCTGGACTGTAGCGACTAATCAGGTCCATTGGAGGAAGGTTCTTGAAATGGCCTTTTCCTGTGATAGGCTGTAGTGCAACTGAAGGATAACAGTCGTAAAAAAATGGAAAAGAGAATTTTATTTTGCCTGTCTACCAGAACGGGTCTTGGCTGTAAGAATTTTGTTGTGATCTGTAGCTAAGGAAAACCTTTTGCTTGAATCTTGGTTAGTTTTGTTATCCACAATCACTTTGTCAGGTACAGCATCAGAATCAGTAGCTAGCATGTATGCAGGCTTTAGTCCGTCAATAGAAATATTAACTGTTTTGACTTTAACAGTTATAACAATGAGTGTTATGAATATATTATAATTAGATCAGAGAATGCTGTTTGATTAACCATCTAAACTAGGGAAGAATCGTTATCAGTGTGCTATGTCACCAAAGTAGACAATCCATAATTTTATGAAAATGTATTTATCTGGCTCCAGTGAATGGTTGTACACACATTACGCCAGTGAATGTCCAAACTCGATTATCATTTTTGTGGCTGCTGCTTATCAACTATTATTACGTGATTGTAAAAATAGCTTTTATGAATTTAAGCAATTTGGGAATTTTTTTAGTGACAGTAGCTTTTTCTAAATTTGTGCAATTCTCTGTTTTTTAGTACAAAGGAGCCTTTGTCCCTGAAAGACTATTATTTTTGTTTTGTGATTTTGCATTGAAAACTTTAAAAGGCTATATCACTTTTCAAATCATTGCTACCAAATACTATTGCCCTGTATTATATTTGAAGAAATTAAATAATGAAGAATCTGCGTAAATGTATGTATGTTTCTTGCATTGTGATACAACAATGGTACATAGAGCCATCCAATTTTGAATGACGTAATCCTAATGCAAATTTGGGCATCTGAAAGCTGAAACTACGAATTTGTTTTATTATAGATTTCATATTTTGTAAAACTTTAATGAATTTTTGATTAACTAACTCAAAGATATAAAAGCAAGCAATGGCAACACTCTACGGGGAGGGGGGAACCTTTTTATCTCCAGTGCGCGGAACTGTGTATCGGAAATTCTAAAGATATGCTCATTTTAAAATTATTTTGGAACATTGCTGTTGAACTGAATTTTATGGTTTAAGTGCAAAGAACATGATATTTTATAAATAAAGGTAACACATAAAATGATGAAAAAGTGCCAATTTGCACATAATTTGAAATCTGAAACCTTTCAGTTTTTTTTTTTTTTTTTTTTTTTTTTTTTTTTAAAGTTGAAACAGGTCAATTTGTACGTGGGAAAAGAGCAGAAAAGCAGTTTATCAACTGTTCTTAAATGATCATGATAAAAGCTTTTTCCAAATTTGTGAAATTCTCTCTCTCTCTCTCTCTTTTTTTTTTTTTTTTTTTTTTTTTTTTTTTTTTTTTTAAGTTTAAACAGGTCACATGTATACATGAAAAAACAGAGGGGAAAATAGGTGCTTGTTTTATTGCTGCATTTTTAATTTAAATAATTTATGTAATTTTCAGTGTTTCATGATGGATGGTTCTTGCGTTTCTCACATAAAATGATGAAAAAGTGCCAATTTGCACATAATTTGAAATCTGAAACCTTTCAGTTTTTTTTTTTTTTTTTAAGTTGAAACAGGTCAATTTGTACGTGGGAAAAGAGCGGAAAAGCAGTTTATCAACTGTTCTTAAATGATCATGATAAAAGCTTTTTCCAAATTTGTGCAATTCTCTCTCTCTCTCTCTCTCTCTCTTTTTTTTTTTTTTTTTTTTAAAGTTAAAACAGGTCACATGTATACATGAAAAAACAGGGAAAAATAGGTGCTTGTTTCATTGCTGCATTTTTAAATTAATAATTTATGTAATTTTCAGTGTTTCATGATGGATGGTTCTTGCGTTTCTAAATTCATTAATTTTTTGCATTTTATGTAATTTTCAGTGTGGCATCATTTTTAAAAATAGCTACTGTTTTTAATATCTGAGGTTGACGAAAAATCACCAATAACCGATGACTTTGCTGAAGGGTTCATTTAGTAATATAAGAGTGCCGATTAGGCACATATGCTGATAGATTAAGAATGTTATTTTAAAAGTGTAAATACTTAATTTAAAAGGAATATATAATTACATGCATATAATTTTTGGTCGTATAAAATTATCTATTTTAATTCATATATTGTGGCAAGAATAAATATGATGAACTTGACAAAAATTTAAGAGCTGTATGTAAATATATGAAGTGTTTTATATTGTTGCATTGTACGGGCTCATGAATTTGGAGTGATTGATGGCAACACTTAATGAAGATTCAAAATACAATTTATTCACCTGTATTACACAGGAAAGTTCCAAAGTCATGCTTATAGTCATAAAAAAACTACGACAAACATGCTGAAACAACCAGCAACACAGCCATCAGGCTGTAATGATGAAGACAGCTTTACTGCAAAGCACTAAAATACAGCTCTTGACTCGGTTCGGTCACTCTCAAGCTAATCTCTGAACTCAACATACTACTCAAGATACTACTGCTCTCCACATACAGGCAAGGTATATATAGCTTTAACCTATCTTCAAGAGCATTCTTGGGAAGACCGCTAAAACCCTTATCACATACGATATTTGTTGTCGGAACAAAACTTGTGGTGGAACAGTTCTGAGAAACACTCTTTGGCGAAATAGGGTTACCATCGTCACTTCGTAAACAGACAAAGCCAAACAAGAATCATTTATCGCTCATATTGGCGAAAGTGATGTTTCCTTTCAAGTGACGTTTGCTTCTTCGTGTTGTTTTGTATCGCTTGCATTCTTTTCATTTTAAACTTTATTGTTAGTAATGGAAGATAATAGAAAGGTAATTGCTATCAAGTTGATCACTTTGGTCTCCACTCTGGAACTTCAAGTAACAGATAAACACACTTCTGGTTATAGCAATCAATTACATCAGTAATAGCCAAATTCCGTATACACTAAGAATAGTTTAAAATGTGTGCTGGATAAGTCTATTTATCAGACATTACTTATGTGTGTTTTCTGTTGTCTGCATTCCAAAGAAAATTTGATGGCTCACTGGAAAATTTGTGACCTGGTGAAAGCATTTTCTTGACTAACTTTATGGCTCATAATTACTGTTCTATTCATTCAAACAAACAAACAGACCCCCCCAAAAGAAAGACCTTCTATGACAAAAATCTATATGGCTGATGTTTACATCCTCACAGCCAGCAGATACTATTCAGCAAAATGAAGATCAAATACAGCATATGAATACATGAGCAATCAAACATGTGCGAGTTGTTTACTGTCCCATAGAACACTCGGTTATACACTGACTACCAATAAGTATTTGGACACCTGTGTTAGAAAAGAAAAACTAACTTTATTCAAAATCAATAGTTGGTAGAGCCTTCACAAGAGCTAATTACAGCGTGGACCCTCCGGGGCATACTTTTCACAAGTCTTTGTATGACAGCTAGTGGTATTTTCTTCCACTCGGCTTGGAGAAGACATAGAAGTTCTTTCACCAATTTTGCACGGGTAGTGCACCCTTGAATTCGGCGATGCAACTGATCCCAGAGGTTCTCGATAGGGTTCAGGTCTGGACTCTGGGCAGGCCAGTCCATTCGATGAACTCCATTGGCACCATACCAAGCCTTGGTTAACGTCGAAACATGACAACTGGCATTGTCGTCCTGAAAGTAACAGTGATCCAACCCGTAAAACTGCCACAACATAGGAAGCACGTTGTCATCCAAAATAGTTCAGTAGGCATCGGAGTTGAGCTTACCATGAATGGGGCCAAGGGTCCCAGCCCATACCAGGAGAAACACCCCCAGACCATAATTCCACTTCCGCCGAACTTGACGGTTGGCACAATGCATTCTGGCGGGAGACATTCTCCAGGTAGACGCCAGACCCAGACCCTGCCATCCAAACGGTAAAAAGTAAACCTTGATTCGTCACTCCAAAGAACCCATTTCCACTGATCTACGGTCCAATTTCGATGTGCTTTGCACCACATTAACCGAGCAGCGTGGTTGGACTTTGATCAAAGGCTTATGGGCAGCAGCAGGACCATGAAAACCAAGCAGATGTGCTTCCTTACGGATGGTATTCATTGAAACAATACTCCCGGATGCCTGTTGAAACTCCTTGCGGATGAGGGCCATCCGTTGGGTGCGGTTCTTCCAAATTTCTCTGGACAGCACTCGTCGGTCTGTATCTCCCAGTTTCATTAGTCTGCCAACTCAGGGAACATTCCGACAATAACCGCTCACCTTACACTTCTTAATCACATAGGCAACTGTCGATTTTGGGTACTTCAGATCGCTAGATATGTCCCTTAAGGATCGGCCAAATTTGTGATACCCGATAATTATACCTTTCTCGAAATCAGAGAGCTCCGAACTGCGAGGCATCTTGCATGCGACTAAAGCCAATGCTGTTTCCTACACGATATATACCGGCGGAGTCCGTGACGTACCTTAGGACCGCAGATATCGTCATTTGCATAGGTGTCCAAATACTTATTGGTAGTTAGTGTATATCTAAAACACATTAATTATACCAACTCTAGAAATTAGGTGGTGCACATCATGAGTTTTTTTTATGTGATTACGGCAAAGCCTCGAGGAGTATCTGCCTAACAGGAGGGATCCCTTTGTAGAAGATTTTTTTAAACTGGCTCATATACCATTTACAAATGGGGAAAACCAAGAAAACGCCCATGTAGCCAGCCCATTCGCAGCATTCTAACCTGAGACAGAAATGCCAGTGTTCAACCACGCTTCGGCCGCTAGTAGGTCCGTGCACTTAATTGGAGATTACAATTCATTATGTAAATAGACATGAAGGTGATAATTACTTGTGCACTGTTTTAAGTAATCAAATGTTATAAATGCACAGCTGTTACATTTCGTATTATTTATTAGTCATGTTTATATTACATAGATCATACATATGATATAATTATAAATTAACCCAATAACAAAATGTGTACACTCTTTAGTACTCAAATGCTCATCAATTATTTTTCAACTAATTATTACATATCCATAATAATTTTCAAAGAACTGATGACTACAGTTGCTGCCAATTACATGATCGTTATGTGAATTAAAAGTAACTTCAAATAAACATTTTGGCAATGTTCATTTTTGTATTCATACATACATATATATAACATACATACATACATAAGTCATAGATTTACATACAGATAGAGAGATGCGATCGTTTAGAAGTTGTTAATATACATTTAATAGTATTAAGGTAAAGAATAAGATTTATATTAATGAATGTATATACAAATGTTTTTCATCATGCATAATAATAAATCCATAAATTTCTGATGTTTTAATATGTAACATTTACAATACAAGTAGAGTTTCTAATGTATTTATAATCCAAAAAATATTTCATTAATAACATGAAAATAAACGAATTTAATGAGCATTCTCATTATTACATAAGCTATGCTTTTCTTTTTTTATGCATCTTTTATGCTGTTTAAAATGTGTCACTTATTATGCAATTAACAATTTAAAAGATAAGTAATTAGGAGAAAAGCCACACATATACAAACGGATTTTAAAAAGTTATTCAACTTAAATTTAAGAAATAAAATTCTATTATATAACAGTGATAATACACGATCAGCACGAAATACGACAAATTTGGTGAACTTGTGGCGACGAACAATTTGTAAACAAATCCGAACTGCAAGAACGTCGTAAAATACTGTCAACTCTGAAATTTCCACGATTATATATTTAATGAATATATAAACATTTTAAAAATCACTCAGGCAGTTATATTACAACAAAACAGCAATAATTAAATCAACCTCTATTTCCACCGTCCATGATTTCACAGTGAGAGCCATCGCCATATTGAAAGTTACCCATGATCTTTCAGAAGCAGAACTTTCATCTGATAGGTTGAACGTTCGAGGAACATGTCTCCAGCCGGAACATTTTCAGACAAGTTTTAAAATGTTGCTCATAGCTGGGACATGTTCCTCCTAGCTAGACAAAACATTTCTTGGAAGCTTCCCGCTTAAAGCAGTGCTACTAGAATCTCGTTTCTCTGAATTGTTCCAAGTAGCCGCACGCATCTCTAGAAGTGATAGCCTCTTAAGAATGTCTTCTAGAATGTTCTTGCTCCATCTATGACATATCACCTATTGGTTGCCAAATGAGCAATTTCGTACCAAATCTAGTAACCCTACCTTTCCATGCCACTTTATGGCACCCCTAACCCTGCTTTGCAGAGAAACTATGTTACTGCAGCTGGACATTTTGCAGCAATATTTTGGCAGGGGAAAGTTCTGTCTCTGGGCTCCTAATAAAATGCTGCATTTGCTAGAGTATGAATTAACTGTTAGTATAGGATAATTCATGATTCTGTCCAAGATTTCAAAAATATGCAGTGCAATAAGTTTAATGAATACACCAAAATGGTGCATATGAATACAAAATCTTTTCAAGTTGTGTGTGTGTGTACTATACAAGCTTTCAGTGTGTGAATATGTCGTGACATAGAAGACCTCAGTCTAAACAGATGATTCCAGCTGGCCTTTTCATTGCGTTAGCAGCTAATATCTTTGAACTTGAACCATGCAACTGGATGGGCAGTTTTACCTGGCTACCGGAACAGGTCTTAGCTATAAGAATTTTGCTGTCATCTATAAGCTTGAGAAAACTTTTCGTTTGAATCTTGGTTAGTTTTGTTATCCACAATCACTTTGTCAGGTACAGCATCAGAATCAGTAGCCTAGCATGTCTGCAGGCTTTAGTCCGTCAACAGAAATATTAAGTGTTTTTACTGTAACGAGCACAGAAAAATATTTCACATTTCTGTTAGATACTTGAAACAATCCCATATAAGTTGGTTCAAGTGGCTTTTTCACTTTGTCTGTTCTCACAAAAACATGCAAGCATGACTTTAAAGCTTTGTGGACAAAAACTTTCTGATGTGCACACGATATTTTTATTGGTGTTAGGTTATCCATTTAGTTTAGTAGCTTACCCACAAAGGTAACAGGGTCAACTTTGAAATTGGGGGGATCAAAAAATTCACCAGATAGTTTAGTGTTTATTCCATGTACCATTTGGTCAATCGAGGGGCCAACTTGTCCCGAGTTTTGTCACTAACCACCAGAATGTTTTTCCTAGCATCAGGCATCTTTTCCTGCCAGAGAGATTGCAAAATATTCTTCGACATGTCTACCTCCAGTGATTTCATTTTGAAAAGGAGCTGGTTGGGTTTCATGTCGCCAAGTTTCGACCCGGTGAGCAGATGTTTAATGCAGTGATTTTCACTTTCCTTAAAATGTTGAATGATATTCCTTAGCTGCAGAATGTTTGTTGCTCATAGAGTCTTTTATGATATCCCAGATGTTCTTGATAAATCTAGGTTCTAATTGGGTGACCAAATAATTAAACATAATTTCTTCATTCTTGATTCCACTAATTTGAAATTTGAAAACCTGATAAAACATCTCAGTTCTTTCAACCCAGAACTGCGGAATTTTCATGCTATTGCTAGCTTCTTGCTAGCTTCAGCATTCGGATGGGCAGTTTTATCATCATCCATAGCAAAACAAAATATTGTCACATATCGTCCGGGTCACCAAAAATATTGCGCCAGTTATATCAGAAGGTTGCAAATTTTTGTGTCTCTTTTAAATAAAATAGTATATACTCCAATTTGTGTTAAATCTATTAATATATGGGCTTATAAATTTCAAGACTTACCCTTTTGATGATTTTCTTGATGCTAGATTACATTCTGGATATCTGCTAGGGAGAAACTAACGTCTTCTTTAATAAATCATTCATCATGTAAAAATAATCATAGACAAGACTTAGCTTTTCTTAATTTAATATTCAGATAATAGTAATTACACTTTTAGTTTAAGAGGATAATCATTTAAACAACAATATTCGATTACAGCCAATTCAAATGTTCCCAAAACTTGAGTTCATGTTAAAGTTTTAAATAAAAGTGCTAGTTCTATGATTTTCATCTGCTTTATTGCCAAAAAACTGGAATTAGAAACTGTTTTTTTTTTTTTTTTTTTTTTTTTTCCCCTTTGCCTTTTACCGGAGTAGTTGCCATGAAGTAGCCTAAGCAATTTGGAGAAGAAATACATTTAACTATTACCATTTCCAATACTATCAGCCCATACAGAGCCATCCGTAAACACATGTAGCTATTCACTTTCAGAATATAAAGCCGTAATGGTTTCCAAAGGCATAGATTTTAAAATTTAGTCGTTCGTTTTTTGAAGATTTTATGGAACAATTCTGACTATGCATTTTATTATATCAGTTGAACATCTTGGTGTCAAATTTTCAGATTTCCATCTAAGGCTGATCTCTTATGGAAAAACTGCCTGAAGAAAACCATTCTGAGTTTTACATTTTCTCTCTGTCAGTAAAAGGCAATACTCCCATGGGGAAAACCAGTCTGGTTCCCTTTAAATTTTTTCTCCATAGAATTAGTGGTCTCTCTTCTCAATGGATTTAATGCACATATGGTGTGTAGATAATAAAAATGATCAACTAGGTTTTTTTTTAATTGCACCAGTGATAAGCCAGAGAGCTTGGTTATGAAATCTTTCGAGTGAATCAATCACTTGAAAATCACCGTTAGCATATCTAGATTGATGTACTGATACAACATTCTGCACTACTGCAACAAACTACTGCCTGTAGGATTCGCAAAAGATTTGATAAGTATGTCTTTATAGGTCAACCAGCAAATTCTAGTAGCATATAATCTTTAATGATTTTCATATGATATACCAATTTACTTTCCACAGCATCATAAAGCCATTGATGTTTTGAATTTAATTAAATTTCCTGTGTATTTCTATGGGCTCACTTACTTAATGCCTTTTTTACTAGTCTCATACAGCAGCAAATGAGATTCATCTGACATCGTGAGTTGATGACCTGTGGGTAGACAGCTAGTTCTAATGCTCTCACCATCAGTCAAGTTGGAGTGTCCGTGTATAATGTGTTTTCCACAGTTGAGCATGAGTAGAAGATCAACTTCTCTAGCTTAAACTGCACAGATTTATGTAAATTCTGTCAATTACTTTGGGTTTTAATATTAAGACTGACATGCCACCATTGTGTCTTTAAGCTGTGTGGCACGATTATTCTTTTGTCAATCTGTAGCAGCCTATAATCTACATTGATCCTTCAGGTGTTGAGCTTGGATATGATATGTGCCAATCATGCCTTATAAGTGTAGACAGTTTGTGCTGACCCATTCTATGAATGGTACATTGTCTACTACAGTTTCTTCAGTAGAAAATGTTACACCCAGTCAAAATCCACCTTCTAATATCTGGAGTGATCTAATATGTGGAACTTCAGATCACTAGCAATTCTTTTTTGAGAATTTTTTTCTCTACAATGTTTAGGAATGGAGAATATAATACTCAAGGAAAAGAAAGTATGCCACAAAAGGGAGTTTTCTGTCAACAAACTGAGGTTTCCCTATATCACTTTCAAACATCTGCTAGCTAGAGAATCAAAATGACAATACACAGATTAATGTTGTATTGATATTACCCACTGCCGCACTTGTGGCCTTTAAGTTATTGTGAGGAGTTAGAAGTTTTCTGTCTTATCTAATTAATAAAGGGAGAGTCAAGACATAATTCTTTGGAGTGGGTTCTTGCTTATACTGGTTTTCTTTGTTGGCATAGCAATAGGAAAGGGAGAAAGAATTAGATTCTGCAGAATTAATGTTCATTTAACATAGATAATAGCACTTTTTGTTAACTTTCTAAATTGATCAAATTTATTATTTTTGCAGGCTGTTATTATTACAGCTGTCTTGAATTTTTGTTATGTTTAAAAGAGTTTCTAGTTCCAGAGCTGCTGAGTGAAAGCATGTAACAGCATCAATCAAACAAAAAATGGACAAAGATTTTTAAAATTATGTGAAGAGTATGGCCTTAAAAAAAAGAGTAAAACTTCAATCGTAATGAATGACTGAAAAAAAAATCATTCGTTAAAAGAGATGATTTTGACAAAGTAATGATTGAATAGGTAAGACAGCATTTCAGTGAGGGCACGCCGGGTGATGGGTGTAATGCTAATGTTCAAGGCAAAATATTTCACGAGGAAATGGATTTAAAAACTTAAAGGTGCATATTAGACAATTTTGTTAACCAAGTTAAAAAATTTTGTGTATGAGGCGTTTAAAATGCCAGGCAAAAAAAAAAAAAAAAAAAAAAATCAGCTAATACTAAAGCAGCCGAGCAATTTACAAATGAATATTTCAAAATTTTAATAAAATAAATAAATAAATGTTGAGCTTTTGTGTGTGTGTGTATGAATTTTGATTCTTGTGAGGACATAAAATTCTTCATTATTTCATAAACAACTACAGTCAAAAGTCGTTAATCCGGACTCGCCGGGACTTCGGAGATTCCGGATTATAGATCATCAGTTTAAATATGGTAAGATGGCATGCAGAAATGAAACCGTAATTTATGAAATAAAGAACAATTATGATCTAAAGGGTATTAAAATTTACAAAAAAAAAAAAAAAAAAAGCTTAGTATTTATTTGTTTTACTTTTAAACATTTCTTAAAACATTAAACATTTCTTTCAATGTAAGTTGTTTAAGTTGCTTCATTTTATGTGATAATACTTTCTCTTTAATTCTATAAACAGACATAATATCTTCTTCAGTTACAAAGTTCCACTGTTCAAGTCCTATAATTGCTGTGTCGAGAATACTGACTAATTTGTCAATCGAAATTTTTTCGTTTTCAATAACCTCTGTGTCACTTTCTTCACTATTTGAAGCAAATTATAATGACAAGGAATTTGATTTAAATCATATCAAAGACGGAGTACATCGAGATGAAGTACTACATTTAGTAAGGAATTATAAGCCAAATAAAATAAAAACATCTGCCCTGAGGATAAGGATAGTGCTGGCAGATCAACTTCCAATTCATTGCACGCCGTGGAGTCTCACCCCCCCCCCCACGCACACACAGCAGCTTGAAATTGATAAATAGGTTTCGGAATGGTTAGAGAAACGAAGGATAGCCTTTATCCATTTTTTGCAAATTCCACTTTTCGTTTAATGGACTTCGAAATATACTTTCGCTTTGTAGATCCTTTACATATTAGTAAATACGTATCGGAAATTCTATTTAAATACTAACCTCTCTGTCACTTTCTTCATGCCTTTATCCATTTTTTGCAACAATTGCACTTTTTGCTTTCGCTTTGTAGATCTTTTGGCAGCTCCAGAATCAGAAACTCTTTTTGACATAATGGAAAGTTCAAGCTTACTTTTATAAAATTTCTCTAATAGTCTGCAGAAAATAATAAGCCAGATCCAGTTCAAAGATTAAGGAACAACGCAATCTGCAACATTAACTGAATTAGATAATTTTAGCTTAGCTTATACCGTCCGTTATACATTAAATGCGCATGCGTAAACATATTATGTGCATGCGCACACGCATATTCGCAGCCGTAAAGGTCTGATCTCTTAAAATCAGTTAAAAACTTTTTATTGCAAACTAATGTTACAAATATTAATGAGGGAAGATATGAAGATTCAATTTTATAAAATGTGTCAATTCACAACAATATTGAGACTGAGTGTATAAAAATTGAATATGAAAGTGTTAAAAGAACTAAAAAAACTGACAACCAAAGTGATACAGAATAGAGTCAAAGAATACCAGGTGATAAAAATAATTTTTCAATGTCAAAATTCTGAAACAAAATTAAAAAATAAGATGCATGCGCAAAAAGTTTGTAGCTTTGAGGTCCGGATTATAGATCATTTCGGATTATGGGTTTCTGAATTAATGACTTTTGACTGTATATCATACTTTTTATTTTATAATTACTCCATCATGCCATCTTATTAGATTAAATTGAGCTGAAAATTTTTGGAATTGCCAAAGCATTGACGATTCCGGATCATGGACTTTTGACAAGTCACACCTAATTTTTGTTGTGCCTTTCCTAAATATTACAGATTTGCTTTTCAATTTATGCAAATTCATGTTTCTTTATTTTTCATTTGTAAAACTCTCAGTGATTCACTCTTCAGCTTGTAAGTGCTGATTTCTTACATTGCAAGTTCTTATGAAGCTTATTTAGAGTATGCCCATGAAAACTTTTCTATGGGTATTCACCTGCATTATACAGGGTGTTTATAAAGTTTCTATACATGTTTGCTTAAACAGGCTTTATTCTGAAATAAAAGTTATGTACACGAAAATTCAACATAATAGAACATTAAATTAGTACAATTTAAAGTGGCCCCCTGAGTGTCTAGGCACAATTGCCACCGTTCCACTACACTCTGGAACACCTTATGTAAAGTTATTGGAGTAATTTCAGCTGCTGCAGCCATAATTTACTTTTTTAATTGTTCAGTGCTGCCAGTCTTCACTCGGTACACTTTTAACTTGAAAAAAAATAATAATAAAAACCAATCCCATACAAAAAATTCTAGGGTTGTTAAGTCTCAAGATTGTGGAGCCCAAAGCCGTTGAGAGCCACGACCAATCCACCTATCAGGAAAAGTTTATTAAGATAATTACACACAATAATAACAAAATGGGGAAGTGTCCCACCCTATTGGTAGACAACAGTGTCAATAATGCCATCTGATACAACCTTTGGCTCAAGATATTTTTGCAATATATCGAGATAAATTTCTCCAGTCATGGTCTTTTCTGCAAACATGAAAGGTTCACAGAGCTTAGACTTGGTCAATGCGATCCATACATTAACTTTAGGTGTGGCTCCCTAAGATTTGTATAGCATGTTTGGTTGTTCATCAGCCCTCGTTCGGCAATTACGTCTATGAAAATGGCCGCTGAGATGGAATGCGCCTTCGTCGCCAAAGAGAACATTCTCCATTAAGTTCTCATTACCCACAGCTTCCTACGAATCATAACACATGACTTGCTGAGCTGCATAGTCCTCGGCTTCAAGCACATATACAGTTTGAATGTGGTAGCCATCCTTGTTTAAATGATAAAGTTTTCCAAACAGTAGTGTGCAAAATACTGTTACGAAATAAGATGATAGGTAAGATGGCTTCCCCGCAAAGCAGGTTTAGGGTTGCCACATTTGGTGAGAAATCACTCATTTGGTGACAAACTTGGCAGTCTGCCATAGACAGATGAAGAACCTTCTGGAGTGAACGGTTTACGGTGCTTAACGGTTTAGCCCAGAATGTTGTCGAACACAAGCCAAAAGCTACACAGTCAAAAGTCATTTGAACTCGTCGGGACTTCGGCGATTCCGGATTATAGATAGATCATCAGTTTAAATCTGGTAAGATGCCATCCAGAAATTATAAAATTAAAAATATGAAACCGTAATTTATGAAATCAAGAACAATTATGATGTAAAGGGTATCAAAATTTACAAAAAAAAGCTTAATATTTATTTGTTTACTTTATTAAACATTTCTTTCAATGTAAGCTGTTTAAGTTGCTTCGTTTTTTTATGTGATTATACATTCTCTTTAATTCTATAAACAGACATGATTTCTTGTTCAGTTACAAAGTTCTGCTGTTCAAGTACTATAATTGCTGTGTTGAGAATACCGACTAATTTGTCAATCGAAATTTTTTCGTTTTCAATAACCTCTGTCACTTTCTTCACTATCGGAAGCGAATTATAATGATGAGGAATTTGATTTAAATCATATCAAAGATGGAGTACATCGAGATGAAATACTACATTTAGTAAGGAATTATAAGCCAAATAAAATAAAAATATCTGCCCTGAAGATAAGAATAGTGCTGACAGATCAATTTCCAATTCATTGCGCGCCGCGGCGTTAAAGATAAACAAAGTTTAAATAAACAAACGTTAAAGTTTAGATAAACAAAGGATATGCCTTTATCCATTTTTTGAAGCAATTCCACTTTTTGTTTAATGGACTTCGAAACATACTTTCGCTTTGTAGCTCCTTTACATATTAGTAAATGTATATCAGAAATTCTATTTGACATAATCGAAAGTTCAAGCCTACTTTTATAAAATTGCTCTCACAGTCTGCAAAAAAATACTAAGCCGAATCCAATTCGAAGATTAAGGAACAACGCAATCTGCACCATCAACTGAATTAGATAATTTTAGCTTATACCGTCCGTTATACATTAAACGTGCATTCATAAACGTATTTTTCGCACGCATATTCGCATTTGTAGCTTTGAGGTCCGGATTATAGATCATTCCGGATTATGGGTGTCCGAATTAACGACTTTTGACTGTATAAGCCCTGCTGGTACGAGGAGAGTTAGTGTCTCGTTTAGTCAGTCCGTGCAGAGTCAATCAAGTTGATAGTTGGTCAGCGAGTGCCGAGTGGGTCGTCAAGTGCATCGAAAGAGTCTGTTAGTGTATCGAGGTTAGTGCATCCTCGAGAGAGTGTGTTGAGCTCCAGGAATGACTAAACCGAAGAGTCGGGAGTCATACTGTAGCGTATTGTCGAGTGCATCACGAGCTGTAGCGTGGAGAGTCTCGAGAGTTCCGAGAACGACCGAGCAGAGTCGGGAGCTGTACGCTAGTGCTTTGCAGTGAAGCTGTCTCCACCAATATAGCCTGATATTGTGAAGGATGTGTTGCTGATTGATTCGCTGTGTTTGTAGTAGATCTTTGACGACTGTAAAACATAAATTTGGAGCTGTCTTTAGAATACTGGCCAATAAAGTGTGTTTTGATATTTAATCAAGTGCTGTCGTCATTATTCACTCCAAATCCGCACAAACCTCATATATACGTAAAACGTAATGGAAGAAAATAATGCAATAATACTGTGTTCCCGGCTGAGTCTTCGTGTAGATGCCTGGGAGCTACATGTAATGGCTTCTTGTGTGCATTGCTCAACTTGTGGTGTTATTGAAGGTCTCCCAGAAAGGTCTTTCATCTTTTACACTACCAGTTTGCTTGAATGTTTTTTACTAAGGTTTTTAATAGCTGCTTTGGTAGGGGCTTGTTTCATGAATTTGCAGGCAAAGTCCTGCACCTGTTGATACATTAATTCATGTGTACAGGAACAAACAATGGCTATTCTTTCAGATCGTCTCCAAAGAAATTGTAATTGGAACATATTTCTTTAAAATGTATAGAGACTTTATAAACACCCTGTATTTGTGTATAGGTTACCGTGAAAGACCGAAATTGGAGAATGTCGACTTTCACCGGAGAATATCAACATTCACCAAATACGTCGGTGAAAGACCGAATATTTCACTACATTCTTGTATATTCGGACCCTCACCGGTGTATGTCGACAATCACAGATATGCTCTGGTGAAAGTCGAAAAGAGAGGTCATAAAGTGCCATAATAGTTTAAGTTGTTGCAATAAATAAGATTTGAATCACATAATTTAGTTAGTTTTTTATTGCTGTTATTTTATTTTCTCATTTAGAACGAACGTACTGTATAATTAAGTAAGTTTTTAACTTATATTATTTTCCTTTCTCATTTTGAATGTATTGTGTGTTTTAGGTTCTCGTGTTCTTAAGTTCTTATTTCAAGTCTCAAGTGCGTTTATTCGCGACTGAATTACGGAGAAGAAAATATAATATTGTTATATGTTCAACATTCACCATTAGTACATGGTGAATGTCGACATTGACCAGTGTCAGAAATAAGAGTATTTGGAAAATATTTCGGACATACACCAAGAGACTATGTGAATGTTGACATATACCGGTGAAAGTCGACATTCTCCAGATTTCGGTGTTTCACCGTAACATACAATTTAAATTCGAGTATATAAGTGAAATCTTTTTGACTGTATGCTTTATGTTGATATGTATGCCTATATATTTATTTCATTTAGGAATAAAAGGACCAAGTAAATGGTTAGCATTACCATTTTCAAACTTGGATAAAAAGAATATTACAGAAAGAAAGTCGTTTTTAGAAAGCTACTTGAAAGAACTTTGCAGTCAAGGCCCAATTGCTCAGAGTTCCGAGCTTCAAGAATTTTTAGCTTATGGTGGTGATGCTAGAATAGCTTTTGCTAAAAAAGCAACTGATATTGGTGTTCCTAGAATTGATAAGGTGAGAATTTTATTAAAAAATTACATTTTTACGTGTATGACCACATTCTTAATCATGGCGTTTTCAGAGAAATTATTGTAGCTTTGATACTGGATTTTCTTCCTCAAGAGTAAATTTTTTAGAACATCTCTATGAAATATGAGAAATTAAACTGATGCTGCAGCCATTCCAATTATAATGCATAAGTAGTTGATGGGGATATGGTTAAATGTAGTTAAACTTTTTATGATTGAAGATGCACAAGGTAAGCTTTATCAATCATATTCGGAATCAAAATAAAAAGACTTTCAAGTAAAATAATAATAGTTCAAATAAAACTAACTAAGTTTTATTAACAAATTTCTAAAATTATCATTATTATTATTACCAAGAATTTAATCTCGGTTCAAATCAAAACTATCCGGATATAGCGTCAAAGACTTGCTTCAAACCCTTATCTAATCTAATCTAATCTGCTAGACATACAAGAAGAAATATATAGGGTTACATTTAAATACTTGGCGAGAATAAATTGGTGCCACAGCGCAATACAAGGGATGTGCAACACACTGCCCCTGGATGAACAAGGACAATTGTTCAGCATCTAATTATTTCAAAAGAAATTAACAAATAGAAATATTATAAACATACAACGTAAGAATGAAATTACTTACTTTCACAGAAAACATCTGAAGAATAAACTGAAGTCTACAAATACAATAACAAACTGAATTAGAACACATAATCAAGAAATACTTCCAAAAAAAAAAAAAAAAAAAAAGAGTAGAAAAGATTGTTCATTGCTAAATAATAAAATGTCAATCATGATCAAGTTCTAGTTTGTAGAGTAATTGAATTGGTCGTTTAATTATACCAGAAGATGTCTGAAGGGCATAGGAACGTACTTTATCATCTCTACCAAGAAACAGTTCCTTGACCACTCCAAATTTCCATAAGTGTTTTGGCATTTTGTCCTCCTGAATGAACACTACATCACCAGTTTTGAATATAGAAGGAGTGTTAGTGCGAGGGGATAAATTGGCTGAGCGAAGTTCAAGTAAATATTCTTTACGCCAATGTTTCCAGAAATGAGCGATGACTTGTTTGTGTCTCAACATTTTCGTGACAACAATTTTGTTTGATTTGGGTTCAGCTAAATACTTGACATCTGGCAAGGAATTTAAATGCTTACCAATCAGAAAATGAGATTGGATAATTGGAAGAGGTTCGTTGTTATCTTAGATTAAGATAAGTCAGAGGACAACTGCTGATGACAGCTTTAATTTTGGTCAGCGTTGTTTGAATTTCTTCATAGATGAGGCATGATCTATGGAGGATTTTCTTCAAAGGGGTTTTTATAGAACATACCATGCGTTCCCAAAATCTGCCCCACCAACTAGCTCTAGGAATAATAAATTTCCACATGATACCATTTTCTTTGAAATACTGCTGAACATCAGGTTGGGAAATTCGGCTCCAAACTTCTTTTAAAAAACAATCGGCCTTTATGAAGATTTTTGCATTGTCACCATAAATTGTTTTACATAGTCCTCTTCTGGATATGAATCGTTTAAGGGCTAATATAAAAGTTTCAGTGCTCAAATTACTTGCTACTTCGAGATGAACAGCTCTTGTGACAGCGCAAGTGAATAATACAATGTGTGCCTTTTCTGAGCCTGTTTTTTCTTTGATATAAATGGGACCAGCGAAGTCAACAGCACAGGTCATAAAGGAGGGGATTCAATTATTCTATCCCTCGGTAATGGAGCAATATCTTGTTTTCCAGGGGATGCACTGAACCTTTTACAAATCATGCAATTTTTTAACACTGATTTAACATGTTTTCTGCCTTTAATTATGAAATATTTTTCCCTCAGATGAGCTAAGGTGCATGTAATACCAAAATGGAAAACCTTTTCATGAGCATTCTTAGTTAATAAATTACTAAAATTTCCAACTGACAGAGTCCAAGGATGTTTTTCCTTTTGAGAAAACTCAGAAAATTAAAGTCTTCCCGAAACAACTAACAAACCGTTTTCATCAAATTTTTGTGTTCAGATTGTATAACGAACCTTTATCAATAGGCTTTTCATGTTTTAGAGACATAATTTCACGATTAAATGCAATTTGTTCTGTCTGTTTTATCCAATATAATTCCGCCTTTTCAATTTCTGAAGATGAGAGTTGGCCTGAAATTTTAAACTTCCTTTTATCAATCTTGTTTAAAAATCTCAAGAACCATGCCGTAATATTGTACACCTTGTTTAAAGAACTAAAATTTTCTAATTTTAGCAGCGAATCTGGAAATACGTCAACAGCACAAGACAGTTGTGTAGAATTTGAATGGGATTTCTTTTCGTCTATAACATCTTTAGCATCATTATTAATAACGATATTTTCGGGTTTGGGCCACATGTGACTTGGCATTGATAACCATTCAGAACCATAAAACCATAACTTGTTTTCGATGAGATTATTCAATTTTTCACCTCTGGTTAAAAGGTCACTTGGATTATCTTTACCCGGGATATGGTTCCAAATTTTGGGATCAGTTAAAGATTGAATTTCCATAACTCTATTTGCTACAAAGGGTTTCCAATTCAAAGGTGATCCCTTAACCTAGTGTAGTGTTATGGTTGAATCCGAGCACAAGTAAATGTCACAATTCTGGGAAAAAACACTTTTTAGATATTTGCTCATTCTTGCCACGATTAATGCCCCCGTAAGTTCAAGGCTAGGAATTGTTAGATGTTTAATGGGCGAGACTCTACATTTAGCCCAAATTAGACAGGTTTTAATTTCATTATCATTGGTGATTTTACGGAAATAGGCAACAGCTCCATAAGCCTTAGGGTTGGCATCTGAAAAAATATGAACTTGTATTCTATCGGAAAGATCATAACCTTGAGGGAAATATTTTCGAGGTATTTCAAATTTATTAAATTGCACAAATTCCGAGATCCAGCTTTCAAAATCTTCTTTCAAATCATTGGGCAAAACAGTATCCCACCCCAAACCTCGTTGCCATGCTTCTTGTAATAGATGTTTCATTCGAACAAAAAAAAGGGGGCAAAAAGTCCTGTAAGGTCAAATATTTTCAGCATAACCTTGAGAGCAGTTCGTTTAGTTGGATTAAATTCCCAGCTATCGGGAAGAGATTGCGTCTCAAAATGCAAAGTATCCGAATCAGCATCCCAAAGTAATCCCAATACCTTTATCCTATTGTTCGAATTTTCTCGTGAATCACATAATTTATTTTTCTTCCACACTTTTCTATGAGCAGAATTGGTATTAAATTCTCGCAAATTCATTCCTGCTTCTTTAAAAATAGCTGAAGCAGTTGACAAACAAATAGAAAGCTTCAGCATCAAACCCGTTATTAAGTCATCTACAAACAAAGAAGAATCTAAAATCTTAACAACTTTGGGATGTACGTTATATTTTCGAATAGGATGTTTAATTGTAGCTGCCAATATGAAAGGACTGCAAGTTACACCAAAGAATGCATGCGTAAACCTAAAAAATTCAACGTTGTCCTTTTCATTACTAAACCATAAAAATTTTAAATAGTTCCGATCATCTTCAGTAATTGCAATTTGCAAAAATGCCTTCTCGATGTCGACGCAAAATGCAATACTGAATGTTCTGAAATTCATTATAACATCAAGTATGTTTGGATTAAGATTAGGGACCACAGCGCAATACAAGGGGGTTGCAACAATGATCAATAATTCATTACATATTGTTGTACAAATAGCATAATTAAAATACTCTGAACTCTTTCTAAGATGGCCACCAGTAGTTTCCAGAAGATTTGGGTTTTCTGTGCAATTGGCTAATGTAAGGGGGCTGGTTTTCAATAGCAATATTTATTTTTATTTTCTGAAATACTGATCGTTGTAAGAGGTTGGTGGTCACAAATAGAGGTTTCACTGTTTATGACCTCACATGAAATTTTGAAAGTAGATTGATACGTAAATTGTGTTACACATTTTTTTCTTATAAGACATTTTTATTTTGTTGACAAATATAGTATTCTTTTTTATTGTTTTCCCATCTATATTACTAGAATTATTCTGGAAATGAATATGTGATTTGATTCTACAAATATTATTTCTTATTCATTGTAAAAATGGAATTTTCAAGCTTTCGTCTGTTATCATATTTACTTCATACTTTATGATAGCCTTAGACTTTTGTCTTTGAATATATATTATAGCTTTGATAAAAATACATAAATAATATATGGTCTCTTCAGTTTTAGTATAATGAATCATTTCTTCTTTGATCAAATTGTCTTATTTCATCTATGATATTTTTAACTACAGTCAGCTTGTGATTTACACTCATGTCCATAAATTAAGGATAATTCAGATTCACGGGGAAATCAAACTCTAAAATAAATATATCACCTGTAAAATCACTACACACATCTTCAAGAATCATATGCAAATTTCAGGAAGTAACCAGATGACACCGATGGTACGTCAAAATGACGAGAGTGTAAGAGAGTGATATATAAGGAATACAGGCAAAGAAGTAAAATTGTTCGCAGGCACTTTATAAGCATTTCAGTGCAATAACCGAATAGTTATGACACAAAGGACGCATTTGGATGATTTTTTACCTGGTAGAATTATCAGCCATCTCGAATGTGGGCGTACCCAACTGGAAGTATCAGACAAAATTGGAATTGCCTAGAGTGTCATCTCCAGGCTTTGGCAATGATTCCAAGATGATGGTAATGTGAGTAGAGGTTACAGCACAGGTTGCCCCAGAGTTACAATGCCGAATGAGGACCGGTATTTGGCAGTTACTGCCAAAAGAAACAGGCGGAGCACAGCCTCAGACCTGTCTCGTCAGCTCTCTTCAGCCACTAGTACGACAATTTCAAGCCAGACCATGTACAGAAGCTTAGGGCAGATTGGTCTATATGCTCGTAGACCTGTCAGATGCTTTCCATTTACTGCAACTCACTGTCGCCTGCGATTAGCCTGGAGTAGAGAGCATGCATTGTGGACACCGCAACAATGGGCTTGTGTGATGTTTTCCGTCGAGTCCAGGTTTAGCTTGCAGTCTGATTCTCGCCGGACTTTCATACGGAGAGCTCCAGGTACCCGTTACCACCAAGAAAACATCATTGAAAGACACCGTTACGGTGGTGCAGGAATGCTCGTTTGGGGTGAAATTATTCTGGGTTCCAGAACTGACCTGCATGTTCAAAATGGAACCATGACAAGCCAAATCTATCAGGACGTCATTCTGGAACAACATGTACGTTTGTTTCGGAACGCCATGGGCACACAATTTCTGTTTATGGATGACAACACCCGTCCTCACCGTGCAAACATCATAAGCGAATGCCGTCAATCGGAGGATATCACCCGTATGGACTGGCCAGCATTCTCACTGGACTTGAATCCAGTAGAGAATGTGTGGGACATGCTTGGCGGACGAGTTGCAGCCCGTCAATCTCCTCCTACATGTCTACCGGAACTTCGGAGAGCATTGCTTTTTGAGTGGTGTAATATCCCCCAATATCAGATCGATAATTTGACACTGAGCATGCCTAGGCGTTGTACGGACTGTATTGCATCGTCTGGGAGACAGACATACAATGTATTAACAATCATACCAACCATGTAATATTGGTTTTTTTGTAGTTTTTTTTTTTTTTTTTTTTTTTTTTTTTTTTTTTGTAATTTGCTTCAGGGAGAAAAAATCACTCATTTTTTTAATAATATCAAACATATAGCATCTTTTTTTTTCTCTCTCTTTACCTTTTGTTTAATAAATAAGCTTTACAAATAAGTCAAATTTGTTTTGCTTCTAACTCTTCCTTTGCCTGATTTTGCATAATCCTTAATTTATGCACATGAGTGTATTTGGCCTTGTTTAAGAAAAGGTACATTTGTTTATTGTGGAATGATGGAAAAATTGCTTTCACAGACCATCAAAATAAAGCAAAATCTCTGCAGAAAAAGCAGAGAGAAGAAAGTGTATAGTGTAACAGCAGTCATAGCAGATGATGTCATAGTATGTAGGACTTGATTTTATCAACAGCAGTGCACAATTTAGTATATTTAAATATTGTTAAATCACCTATTAAAAATAAATTGTAAATGAAAATTTAGTGTTTCCACCATTGATTCCTATCAAAATAAAAGAACAAAAACATTATACTTTTTATTTTGAAATATGTCCTTTAGCTGATTTAATTTATGTAACCCAATTAATTTATACTCTGAATAAAACTGCTTAAAAATAGTAGTATTTTTCTGTTAATATTACAATTATAATATTACTTATACAGTTATTCACCTTCCTCTCTTTTTTTAACTTCCGTTGGATTAACTGTGATTTTAACTTTTCAGCTAATCATGTACATCATTCTCAGTATTGCCCTGATTGACAGGGAGTCTGTTCTATATTAAATATAGAAGCATTTTAAAATTTAGGTTTCTTATTTTTCATTTACTTGAAATTGCCATGTGCATTTATTTTTGTGTAAACATCTATCCAGCTTTCAAAAGTAAAAATCATAAATAATTCTAAAAGGCCCAAAATTTATTGAAATTGTATACAGCATTGCATAGAGTAGTAGTAATACATTGCATAGCTTCATTACATAATGAAACTAAAATTAAAAAGCTAGCTCTTACATCATTTTTACATGCAATAATAATTAACTTGCACATTGGCAAAAAAAAAAAAAAAAAAACTAGTGTATTTTATTCTGCGCATTAAAATAATATATATTCTAGCATCATAATACTGAATGTCCATATTCATGATTTACACTACATAGTCCTTAAAATGTTGAGGTAAATTTTTTATCCTCTTTGGAATCTACTGATGGCTGGCTCTGTTTCGCAGCATCTGGTGATTTGTCAATGGCATCTGAAATATAATCATCTCTTTCAATGGCCAGTAATAGGTCATCCAGACTAACAAGAAAAAACAGTTTCACCATTGATGTATGTGCTGTAGTTTTAGAGTTTCATTTCCTTCCTCTCAAATACGTAAATATCTGAAATATCTGTCTCTCTGTAAATATCTGAAATATCTGTCTCTCTGTAAATATCTGAAAGCAGTATCATAAAAATTACAAGGGACCTCTATACTTTACCTGTGTTATCATGCTGTTACATATTTGTTCAAGTAATTGATGCACATCATCATCCTATTTGTACACTTTGCAATGAGTATCATAATTAACTTTGTGTTATCCATGTGTATTACTTTGTTGTATATTATTAATGAAGTATATTCTATTCAGGATTCTGATCATCACTAGAACTCCTGGTCCAAAACAGGAATTTCAGTCTTCCATTTTGTGTACTTTGTTGAGTCTTATATGATTGCCTAGCATTTTGGCCATGAAAATCCTTTGTTTCAGCTCTTGTATTCAATCTGCTTGTAGTTGATGTTCATGAAATGCTGACCAAAAGTTTTTAGATATGCTATTGTCTGTAGGTTCAAAAGATAAAAAACAAAAACCTTGACATGCTTTTTGTCTTTAATCACATGTAATGATAACTTAGGCCATGTTTCCTAATTTTGCCATAACGTTATAATTATCTGTTTCACTTACATTGGGGAAAAGAACTCTCAAGTGTATTTTGAAATGAAGTGCACCTCTTTTATTCTTCTGCATAATTCTTGGTGTGCGTTCTTTTGTATCAGCCACACATCCATTTAATTCATAAGGTTTTGATTTACTACAGTAGTCATTCACATAACTGAGAGTTTTAAAAGTTAAGAAACCCTGGTATACCAGTTTCGTTATTTTTCATGCCAACTCTTATCAACCACTTTTCTAAATATTCTAAAATACAGTCTTTTGCAAAAAAATCAGTGCACCATGAAGGAAGTGGTTGTTTTTTATTAAATTCAATATGTGTATAGCCCATACACAGATAATAAAGTGATTAAAAAATCAAGGTCATAGTACCTGTTCACAGCTCACAATCACCCATTGAGTGTTCAAATTAGTAGTTGGTGGAACTGCCCCTGGTGACAATGCATGCTTGAATTCGTCGAGGCAAGGAGTGGTAGAGGTTCCTAATGTCATCCTGCAACATATTCTGCCAGGCATTAATCGGTTGTCACTCCAGATCCACGATATTCTGTGGTGCCTGAATCTGGCGGCCTACCATGTCCCAGACATGCTTGATTAGTGAAAGGTCTGGTGACCTTGCTGGCCAAGGAAGAGTTATCAACCGCATGGAAACAGTCCAGAGATATGTAAGCGGTATGTGGCCTGGCATTATCTTGTTGGAAAATGGCCCCAAGATGACATGTCATGAACGGTAATGCAACCAGCTGTAGGATGGTATCAACATGTCGTTGAGCTCTTAAAGATGTACAGAGGATGACTAAAGATGACCTGCTGCCACAAGAAATAGTGCCCCTCACCATCACACCAGGGGTTATGGCCGTATGCCTTTGTAAAATAAAGGCTGATTGGGACCGCTGGCCCCGCCCTCTCCAGACACAAACACAGTGGTCATCTGCTTCAAAAGTGAAGCGGGATTCATCAGTGAGCACTATATGATGCCAGTCTGATGGCAAACATGATGATCGGCTGCGACACCATCCAGACGACTCCGCCGATGTTGTGGGGTCAAAGACAAATAAATGTCTTAAAGACCTCTGTGAGCATAACCCTGCCTCAGGCGAGTGCCATGAGATTACCACAGAAGGTATAGACATGACTGTAGTGCGTTGAATAGTTGAAAATGGTACTGTTGGGGCAGTTCGGGCCTGTTGAACAATCATCCTATCTTGCCTCGCGTTTATGATCCTTGGCCTTCCAGAGCTTTCATTTCATCGACAATTTCCTTGTAGCAACCATTGCTGCCAACATCTTTGCACAGTAGTGTCTGTATGCTGCAGGTGGCTTCCTGTTGCTCGGTATGATCACCCAGCTTCATGCCAGGGCTAAAAAAAGAGAAGAGCGGGGTCATCGCTTTGAGAAGAATGATGCCGACACGAACCCTCTTGGGGAGCATACTGGATGTTATGTGACGCCACTGGGTTTGTCCCGTCATCGACTGACCAGAGAATCAGTGCGAAAGATTGAATCTTTAGTTCTTAGATTCTCTTTTTTTAGCCCTGTTAGTTTCAGAGAAAGTTTTTTTTTTTTTTTTTTTTTTTTTTTTTTTTTTTTTTTTACTTGAAAGTTATAACTGATGATACTTTTAAAGAGATTTTGTATTTAAAGTTCTTGTAATGAGAAATTGAAAAAATGGTATCGTGTGCCATTGCTACCTGTAGTAATATGTATCATAATATGAAAGAAACTAGCGTGGTATTTCATAGATTACTGTACAAAAATATTCAGTTAATGAAAGAATGGTTGCATATGTGTCAAAGAGTGGTCAAATCTGCAGCAATCACTTCACTGAATCTGATTATGAGCATGATATGAAAAATAGGTTGCTAGAATTACCGACAAAAAAGGTACTGAAGTCAACTGCTATTCTAACTGTTTGTATTTCTGTTTCTATTTATCAGAATACACCAAGTCAGCAAAGGCAACAAAAAAGAAAAAAATTACAAAGTGCATTTGAAAGAATTCAGAATTTAAGTCTTAAAAAAGCATGTCTGAAATTTCAAAACAATGACAATAATAGCTCTGAGGAGCTCACTGAAAATAATATTACTTAGCAATGTTTTAACTGTTCCAACCTCCAGAAAAATGTGAATGTTTTAATCACAAAACTATCAGCTCTTGAGAATGAGGTCTCTGTTTTACAGACTGTGAGAAAGCAGCAGTTAAAAACTGTCTCCCAGCAAAAAAAAGTCTTAAAAGGAATAGAAAACTAATATTAGAAAAGTTCAGAAACTGAGGAAAGAAATTTAAAAAATGAATCAAGAAAATGAAAAACTAAGAAAAATGAAAACATGTTCAAAACATATTTACCGAAACTCAAATAAATGCATTAATGAGAAAAAAAAGCGAATTAAATGTCTCCAGATGACATTTCAAAAAGCATAATAATCAGGTCATTATCTGTAAAGTCATACGACTTCTGGAAAGAAAAAATGGGTATTCCGCTTCCAAGTGCAAGTACACTGAAAAGATGGTGATCAAGATTTAGTTGCCCACCTGGCATTTTAAATGATGTTTTAAATGTTTGATGAAAAAAACTTGCCAAAATGCAACTGACGAAGAAAGATTATGCATGTTAAGTTTCGAAAAAGTTCATATAGATTCAAGGCTCTGTTCTGATTCAAAATTAGATCAGATATTAGGTCCTTTTATAGAAAGACTCAATTTGTATTAGTTTGAAGACTCATTTCGCAATGGAAACAGCCCATTTATTTTGATTTTGATCGTCAAATAAAGGAAAATCTTCTGTCTTCCATTTTGTTTGCACTTGAAACGTCTGGGCTTCGAGTCAAAGCAGTTGTATCTGATATGGGAGGTAGTCAGAGCCTTTGGAAAGAATTACAAATTTCAACAGTTAAATCTTTCTTTTACAGTCCCAAGTTCAGCACCTAAATATGGATTTTTGCTGATATGCCACACTGCATAAAGCTTTTGAGAAATCATTTTCTTGATAAAGTTTTTATTCTCGGAAATGGTACAATTATAAACAAAGATGTTATATATGAAGTACTCAATAAAGATATTGGAGAAATGAAACTGTGCTATAAACTGAAACCTCAATTTTTATCTAAAAGGAAACGAGAGACAGAGAGTAGCACCAGCAAAAGCATTATTTTCCTCCACAATGGCTAAAGCAATTATGCATTTGACTGGTAATGCTGCAACAAGTAATTTTTTTTTCAGTGGTTGATGATTTTTTGACATTATGAATAGTAGTGTACCATTACCCCCTAGCAATAAGCCTTTAAAAGCTGCTTTAGGCCTAGAAAGCTATTATGAAGTAGAAAAAGAAAAATTAAATGCGATAAAGCAAATGATTTTTGATCTCAGAGTATGCAGAAAGAAGACAATGCTACCTTTCCAGAAATGTATTATCATATCAATAAATTCGCTTTTCGGTTTATTTGACGACATAAAATATAAATGTGAAATATATTTTAACATCAAGACTGACTCAAGATGTATTAGAAAGCTTCTTTAGCCAGAGTTGGGGTCTAGGGGTTTTTAATGACCATCCGTCTCCATCAGACGTAATAATTCTCCTGAAAAGGTTGCTATTGGCAAGCAAACTGCCTAAATTCTCGTTAAAGACAAATGCTAATAACTGTGAGGATCTGAAGAAAATTGAAGCATATTTGACAAAAGAGCTGTTAAAAGCACAGATGTCTGAGTCTTCCTTATATGAAGATGATTCAATTAATTACGAAGAAATCTATGATGAATATACGTCACTTCCTTGGGAAACCAAAATTTATGATTCAACGAAAGATATATCTGCATATAAACAAGAATCGCTTGCTAATGTGTCAGATTATATTGCATATCGTGTGAAAGATAAAGATCCTACTTTGGGTGAAATATCAAAAAAATTCGTAGATATTCCTAACGACTCAAATTGGATATTTTTATTATCTAAAGGAGGATTAACTGTACCATCACCAGCTTGGATGGAAACGATGATAAAACTGGAAAATGTTTTCTGTTCTTTTTGAAAAGGTAGAAGTGTAATTCGGAATCTTATTTCTGAACTTGAGAAACGTTTTCCCTCCATGAATAAGAGCACAATTCGTTTATTTTGCCATTTATGAACATTTATAAGGGTTCGGCACTTGAATAGGAATGCAACCCTTGTATTGGCAAGAAAAGCTGACCAGAAAATCAAATAAATGGATGAAAACTAACAAAGGATTATCGAATCAAACTGTATAGGGGGGAAAAAAATTATGTAAATTGATTCATATTATTCCTACCAAAAATAATATTTTTAATCATTACTTGGTTTATTATTCACTTAATTTGTGACCTAATTTATGCACCTGTCAGCTAATTATTTGGACTACTATATAAAATAGTATATATTATTATATACTAATTTATACTTCTAGATTTTACTATATAAAATAAACCATAAAATTCTGCATAAAAATAAATTAGTATCAGAGTATATACTTTTAAAATGTAAGAATACATGCTATTATTTCAAAATATATAAATATCATTTTAAAATATTTTCATTATTTTTTGAGTAATTGACGTTAAATAATAATGCTGATGTTCCATAATAATGCTTTCATAATAGTCATTGCAAAAGCTTTCAAAATTCTACTATTCATTATCAACGCTAATTGAAAAGAAAAAATAAAGAAGAGAAATTTGTTTTGTTTTAATGTGTTAGGAAATCTATTATTAGCATTAATTAATTTTTAATCAGATAAATGCGTAAGGTCTTTAGCATGTATTCTCAAAATGTACTTGCATGTTTTTATTTAATATTTCTATAATGCAAATTACTTTGCAACTAACTAATATTTTAACGCAAAAAGAATTCTTCGTAAATGTAGAAATTTACCTATGTTATGATGGGTTACTATTTACATATATTTAACCTCTTCCCGTGGGCTATAGGGTCCAATTTCGAATGTATTTTAGCCATTTAGTCACTTATTTTAACTGAAAGGAACAGAAAAACAAATCGAGAGGGTATTGCATTTCCTAATCCATATTAAGGAGTAAATTTTAAATCTCCATAGTTTACTGAAATTTCTTGAGACACATTTAAAGTAGTGAACGTGCGAGACATATATGTCCCAGCACCCGGGAAAAGGTTAAAAAGATGATTATGAAAAAAATTTACTACATTTAGAGTACACTCGAACTAAAAATTTTATTTTTACGCATATGTGTTAATTAAAAAATTAGTTATGTTTATGCATGTTTTACTTACGTTTTACGCATATTAGAGTTTAATTTAGTATGAAGTAACTACATTACTAGTTCATATACAGATGCATGTATATTGCAATTTCATGAGCTAAATTCTCGACTCATATTGCTTATTAAACTATTCTTCAAAGCGTTTTAATTCTCGAGCAAATGTTTAACCCCTTTGCGTCGACTGTCACGTCTACGTGCCAGCAACAAACACACTCACTTCCCGGCTGACACGCAGGCATGCCAGAGCATTTTCCCGTTCACTACCAACTGTCACGTATTTGTGCCAGTGTCCTGGAACTTTTTAAAAACTATAATTTCTGCCACAAGATGGCACTGTATGTCCATATGGTTTCAGATACATGTACATTAGACCTTCTACTCGAAATGAGAGAAGCATGACTCACATACACGTGTTTTTGATTATGTAAACAAAAGGGGAAATAAATGTTTCCGAATGCCGTAATTTATTACGTCTCTTTAAATTTCCTTTTATTCGCACGTGGTAGTTGTTTATTTAAGTAGAGAAGATTTATTGGTGCTAAAGCGTAGGGTATTTCGGTTTGCAGTTCAGTTTTTGGAAAATAATTAGATCTTGTTAGACGTTAATTCTTTCTGTTTTTACCATTGCAATGTCGAAGTGTCGAAAATGTTTAACAGAGCATGAAATAGCAGAAATGATGCAAAATATTTCAGATATTGATTCTGAAATTCTGATATTCTGATATTGATTCTGAAAGATTAACTGAAAGACATTTTCCAAAACTTTGTTCAGAAGAGACTGATAAGAAAATGAGGCGACTATGCTTCGTTTGTTCACATTCCCGGAAAAATCCTCCAAAACGGCAAATGAGTTATTACGAACTAAAAATGGACAAGGAATGTAACGTACGACTGTGTGTAGATCCCTGTTTTCAAATTTTTCATACGAAAAGAGAATTTTAAGTAATATATTTAGTTTTCAGATGTACAATGTTAAAAGTTATAAAATGGTGAATAATGAAAATAAAATGTGTAAAATATGCATTTAAACAAGAAATAAGGTAATTAAAGTATATAGTATAAAAATATAAAGCATAAGCCGTTTAAATACTCTATAGAGCATTATTAAACAATAAATCGGAAATTTCATGGATTTAGACAGACGCTCACGTAAGACACTGCCGGCCTCCGCGATAAGCGCGTGTTTGCGCTACCTGGCTCGAAGGGGTTAACAAACTGAACAGCAGAACTGAGCAAGTGAACCCAACTACGTCATCAGTCTCTTCTTTCGGTTTCAGCCGTGGGAAGCTTATGAATTAGCCCTTTAGCTCTGGCTTCACGCAACCCTCTAAAGCGACCATGTTCAAAGTCATTTAGTTGTCTGCAATGTCTTCGATATAGCCATAATGGCATCTTTAGTTGCTTCTTTACGGAATTACAATGGCAGCAACAAAGAAAGATAAATTTTCTGCCTCTGTTACTGGTTTTATACTTTACAAATTGTGCACTAGAAATGCGTGCTATGATCGCAATTGCTGTTAATTTGCCTTGAAACTTTAATCGTTTGCATGTTCGATCAAGATGTTTTTGCATACCAATTTCGTCATGATCGCAAAAGTTCTTGGTGCTTCGATCTTTTCTCAAAAGAGTGTAGTTTAGTTGTTTCTCAGTTCGAACTACCAATAAATAATTTTCTAAATTTACATTTACTTTTCTTTCTGACTAGATTTAATAGATTGTATGAATCAGTCACATTACTATTGATGAAAGCATCAGCCATTCTTTTAAGTATCATTGGAATGTTGAACTTGGTGTTTTCGATGACTACATTCATTTCTGTGATGTTGATGATTTCTAAATTTTATATTTTCTTGACAACAACATCTTCTAAAAGAAACATTAAAAATTAATGCATTAACTCCTTCAGAAAGACTGTATCATATATATCAATACTTAATCTGTTTACACTCCAGCATGCTGCTTAGCGCAACTCACCTTGGAGATGGTATGATGTTGCAGGAAACAAGACATTCTGAAAAGATTTTAATTAAAATCTACATGCAAAATATGGTTTTCCCCATGTGTAACGTGTATACGAGCCAGTTTCCCTTAGAAAGTCCTCCACCAAGGCATTCCTCACCTTAGGCAGATAGCCCTTGAGGCTTTGCCCTAACCACACACACAATATGCAAAATAAAATATTTTACTCATCTTGATTAACCCTCTGAGTGTAATCCCCTCCAGCCTTGTCCAGTCAACAGAAGTTTTGCTACTTTGCATATATTAGCTTATAATTTAAGATGTTTTGCTTTCTGACTTTCTTTAAGAATGTAAGTTTATGAAAATACAGACTAAAATAAGTAATTGTACAAACTCAATTAATAAATGCTGTTTAAATACTGGTCTTTGTGATGGATCTAAAATCCTGCACCACTCAGAGGGTTAAAGGTAGAGAACTTTTCTAAATCTATATCTAAACATATATAAGAAATAATAACATATATTATTAAAAATTATAGCATCAATGAATCATAAAGGAGACAATGTGTGATAGTCTAGTCACTAGCATTTCATTAGCTGTGAAATGCGTTTTGATGTCGGGCCTTTTATTTATTCGTATTAGAATAATTAATCCTAGGAATCCCTTCATTTTAGGCACAGCTACAGGAGTAGACTGTTATTTTGGATGTAGATGGATTTTTCACTCATCTTTTGTTCATAAAAATTTTTAGGTTCTTCAACTATAATGTTCATTAGATCATCATAAAAAAAATAGTGAAAAGGTCAATTTCATTCACATAACTTTAAATTAAATTTACTACTGCAGTTCCTGTAAATTCATGAGGTTTCAGTTACTTAACCCTTTCAGAGGTGGTATATAAAAGAATTTAACCCCTTCGCGCCAACTGTCACGTCTACCTGCCAGCAACGAAACACACTCACTTCCCGGCCGATACGCAGGCATGCCAGAGCATTTTCCCGTTCAACCCCGACTGTCACGTATTTGTGCCAGTGTCCTGGAACGTTTTAAAAACTGTAATTTCTGCCACAAGATGGCACTGTATGTCCATATGGTTTCAGATACATGTATATTAGACCTTCTACTCGAAATGAGAGAAGCATGACTCACATACACGTGTTTTTGATTATATAAACAAAAGGGGAAATAAATGTTTCTGAATGCCGTGATTTATGACGTCTCTTTGAATCCCCTTTTATTCGCACGTGGTAGTTGTGTATTGTAAGTAGAGAAGTTTTATTTTTGCTAAAGCGCTGGGTATTTTGGTTTGCAGTTCCGTATTTTGAAAATAATTAGATGTTGTTAGACGTGAATTCTTTCTGTTTTTACTATTACAACGTCGAAGCGTCGTAAATGTTTAACAGAGCATGAAATAGCAGAAATGATGCAAAATATTTCAGATATTCATTCTGAAACAGATTCTGATAGTAGTTATAGTGATACTATAATATATTCTGATCATAAAGAATCTGGCGAATCTAGTGATGATGAGCACATTTCGGACATCTGTATGCCGATGTTCATCATCATTAATCCTTAATTAATTAATGTCCTCATCATCAATGTCGTTATTACGAGTGCGTGGAATGTAACGTAGGACTGTGTGTAGATCCCTGTTTTCAAATTTTTCATACGAAAAGAGAATTTTAAGTAATATATTTAGTTTTCAGATGTATAATGTTAAAAGTCATAAAATGGTGAGTAATGAAAATAAAATGTGTAAAATATGCATTTAAACAAGAAATAAGGTGATTAAAGTATATATAAAAATATAAAGCATAAGCCGTTTAAATACTCTATAGAGCATTATTAAACAATAAATCGGAAATTTCATGGATTTAGGCTTAATAGCAAAAAAGCCCCCGGCCCTGGACAGACGCTCGCGTAAGACACTGCCGGCCTCGCTACCTGGCGCGAAGGGGTTAAATTTTACATGAATTGTAACTTATGTACCCTAAGAACACAAAATTGATACTTTAAAAAAAATTCCATAGTGAAATCTAGAATTTTGAGGGCCGATTTGTTTTATGAAAAAAATTAACAAATATAGCATTGAATGCATAAACCACATCATGCTGTAAGTAATCTAGTATAATGTTACAAGGTGTAACTCAGCTGAAAAATGAAACACTACATACAACACAGCTGGAAAGTTGCATTTTTGAAGTTATAATGTTTTATGCTTTAGCTCAAGGTTTCTAAACTGTGGGTCGCGGGACTTGCAGCAGGGGATCACCAAAAATTTTAGCAGTTTTGATATTCCTTTAACTTACTACAGTCAAAATTCTTTAATCTGGACTTGTCAGGACTTTGGCGATTCCCCGACACAAAATGCAGATTTATCTGTTTTGCATTTTTGGCCTTGTTGCCTTATATAAATATGATTTATTTCTTGACGTTTCTTAAAGCTTAATCATAGATTTTTGAGTTAGCCTGTATATAACAGAAAGATGAATTTTACTTTGTCGATGCATGTGACAGATGATCTCCTTAAGATGGGAAGCTTAGCAAAGTTATTCATATGTCGTAATGGAAATTTAAAAAAAAATATTATACAGTCAAAAGTCTTTAATCCGGACTCATCGGGACTTCGGCGATTCCGGATTATTGGTTTTTCCGGATTATAGATCATCAGTTTAAATCTGGTAAGATGGCATGCAGAAATTATAAAATTAAAAATATGAAACCATAGTTTATGAAATAAAGAGCAATTATGATCTAAAGGGTATCAAAATTTACAAAAAAAAAAAAAGCTTAATATTTATTTGTTTACTTTATTAAACATTTCTTTCAACACGTGCATGCGTAAAGCATACATTACGCATAGTCGAAATTAGAAAATTGCAACCAGAAAACTATTTGATGTGTATTCATGATATTTATAATGACGAGGAACTGGATTTAAATCATATCAAAGACAGAGTACATCGAGATGAAATACTACATTTAGTAAGGAATTATAAGCCAAATAAAATAAAAACGTCTGCCCTTAAGATAAGGATAGTGCGGACAGATCAACTTCCATTTCATTGCGCGCTGTGTCGTTGTCCCCCTCCCCTGCAGAGCAGCGTAAAATTGATAAACATATTTCAGAATGGTTAGAGAATCAAAGGATATGCTTTTATCCAATTTTTGCAGCAATTCCACTTTTTGTTTGATGGATATCGAAAGATGCTTTTGCTTTGTAGATTCTTTGGTAGCTCCAGAATCAGAAATTCTTTTTGACATAATCGAAAGTTCAAGCTTAATTTTATAAAATTGCTCTAACAGTCCGCAAAAAATAATAAGCCGGATTCAATTACAAGCTTAATAAACAACGCAATCTGCAACATTATCTGAAATAGATAATGAGATAATTTTAGCTTAGCTTGTACCGTCCGTTATACATTAAACACGCATGCGTAAACGTATTATGCGCATGCGTCGATGCATACGCAGAAAGTTTGTAGCTTTTAGGTCCGGATTATAGATCATTTCGGATTATGGACGTCCGGATAAAAGACTTTTGACTATATAATAGTTTTACAGTTACCAAATATTTTTACACAATGTATCTGAAAATAGATAAAGGTAAGACAATACAGACAAAGGAAAAAACGAAAATGTTTCGACGCATTCCTTTTATAATATAAACGTTCATTTTCCTTGCTTTGCAGTTGACGTACAAGTGAAACAATTGACTGTTTCTCTCATGCTTGTCGGATTTGCGCAATACTTATGGGGTCCCACAAAATTTTTGTAAATATTATGGGGGTCCTGGAGGTTTGGAAAATCTCGGTGATAAAAAGGGATCACGAGTAGAAAAAAATTTAGGAAGACCTGCTTTAGAAATGTAAAAAGACCTTGCTTTCTACTATAATACCATGATTTGTCCTCACTAACTTTCGGCCCGATAAATTTTGTAAATGTTTGTAATAGATCATGTTGTTCAGAAAGAAAAATGGTTAAACAATATTGATATTTGATACACCTCAAAGCTCTTATTTTGATTTTGAACCCCTTTGACTTCCTAGGTGCCCCTTTTTAACTTTTTGATAAGTAAGGTAATAATATATTATTTTACTCAGGAAGAATCTCTCTTCAATAGAGGTAAAGTACTAACATGCCCCGAAGCTCTTTTTGTTTTGTTTTTTTTCCCAATTATGGGTCCTGCCAAACCACCTTTCAAACGATATTTTGTTAATAGAAAATTTTTATAAATTTATGTAGTTTTAAAATGAAGTGTATAATGAAACAAATAATAATATTTTGTAAATAGGAAAAGAAATGCTAGACATTTCTGTGATCTATTTATAAAGAAAAGTATATAACTAATAGCAAAAGAATTTGAAATATGATATATAGATGTTTTCTGGAATATCATTAAAAATAGCATTTTTTGAATATTTATTTTGCAATTAATTTCCCAAGATTATAAAATTTTAATATATAAGTATTTGTAGCAAATTATAAAAAGTGATGCTTAAAATATCATACATAAAACTGCAATACACGGTATGGATTATAATTAATATAAACATATACATATCTATGAAATGCTATTGTGAATGAAACTTCTTGAAACATGTTTCACTTTTTATTTGCATGCCTAAAGGAATGTTACAAGTGGCACACATCCATTTTGTTCTTTTTTCTTTTCTGTACTGCATAATGCACAGCATCTTGGTGTGTATCACACTGCAAGATGTTCAGTGTGCTTCAACCTTTCTGCTTGTGGCATAAAGTGTTTGTGTACTTTTATGGCAACAGGTGACTTCACTGAAATTTTACATTTAGGCATATTAGCACATTTGCCCAAGTATATCAATAGTGTGACTGTTCAGGTTTTTTGGGGCACATTTTATGTAATATATAAGAGCTTATTAGAGTTGCATTAAAAATTTTTTAAAAAATCCTGTGTCACCATTTTTTGCTTTTCCTATCAATTTCATTTTTACTTTTCAATTGATCAAATTTGAAATTCTTATTAAATGAAGCTGAAACGTTCAATATTTTATAGCATGAAATTAACTAATTTTCATTGTTATATATGAAACCCTTTTAGCTTTTTTTTTTTTTTTTTTTTTTTAAACTTATGAAGTTATAAATCTCTTCTAATATGTATTACAATTTTCAGTTTCTGATATCATGTCTGTTCTTATTTATATTGCAAATTTCTGTTTCTGCAAATTTTTTCAAAGAGACTATAATGTTTCGTTTTGTGTTGAGCATTTATGTGATTTCATTCATATCGTCATCAGTTTTTTAAATGTTATGTGAGTTTATTTCGACACATGTCACAAAGTTCTGTATATTTCTTTATGAATGTTGTATTGCAGATGCTTGTTCGTGGTGTGAAGGGTGCGATTGATATGTTTAGAACTGCATTACCAAATTCTCCAGTTGACATTATCTGTGGAGAAGAAACTGGAACTCCATCAATGAAATCCACATTTGAAGATGCAAGTCCTGACCATAGATTTCAAGAGCATTTGCTTGATTACTCTAGTCGTGTGAGTTTTTAAATGTGTTATTAAATTTAAAGTATGTTTCAGTGTAATTTTTAAAAGTGGGGAACCTTTATTAGCTAAGTACGGATATATGATACTGTGAATAGTTGAAAATTTGGATAAAATGGAAGAGGTAGCCATTATGGATTAACAGTCTCTGATAAAGAAAATATAAAATATTTGACCAGTTCTATGTGATATAGTATCACTTTTAATTTTTCTTTTTTCAGATCTTTGTGAAGGTAGTGTTTCATGAACAATCAAAGCAAGCAAAAACACACATTTTTGTGGTGGCTCATTTATAATACTGTTAATATACAAAATAGTTGTAAGGGTGAAAAATATGTTACAGCAATGTTAAGAAAAGGACAAAAATTAACACAACGTTTTATGATACATTCACGAATTTTGTATAATGTAACATGAAAAGTATGAAGAACCGAAGTTTTGGCAACAAAATAAGACTAGTCTTTAACGTTGAGTAAATGGCTATCTCTCAGATTTGGCGAGATATCACCAAGCTGTCAGTGTTCTTGGCAACTAATTTTTATCACCAAATTTGGCAAGAAATTGCCAAAAGTCTCCAGACTTGGCAACAGTTTGGTACTGTAACTGAATAACTGTATTTGATCCCTGAGTTTAACTATAACCATATCCTTCCCTTATATATAACTTAAGCCATATATGCCTTCCAGTAACTTCAAGGAATGGAACTTACTTGAGACTTCTGGGCGGCCAAGGCAAAACTATATAAGTCTTAAGAGCTTTCACTTTTTTCAATTCAGAGTCGACTTTGGAGTATTGAGATATCTTGGTGTAAATGTCGCTCTTTAGATGCATTTTAGGTTGTATTGTGTTTAATGTTCTGAGTAGTTTGAAGTGTAACTACTGATTGTGCTTTATGATACTGAGAAGAGTCTTTTGGTAAAATAAATTTTAACAAGCTAGCATCAGTTCTGTGTGCATTCAGTCCTTTGTAAACCCATATGCACACATAAATTTTTGGCATCAGAAGTGGGATTGAATGCCTGTGACAAGAGCAATGGAGGGACATCTAAGACAACACATCATAGCCTTTCCTGCATTCGAAGAAAGCTGAAAGCAGGACAAGAATCTCTTAAAGAAAAGATAAAAGTGGGTCAAGAAAAGATTGAAGAGTCAAAAGGGTATAAAAAGAGAAATTACTGCCGTAATATAAAGCAAATTTGAAGCTACTGAAGGCAGAAAGACACAGTTGAAGACAAAGCTGGGGAAATTGAAGAAAGTTTCTGCTGTCGAACAATAAATTGAAGAAAAAGTTTCTGCCGTCCAACAACAAATTGATGGCAGGGTTTCTGCTACTTCAGTAAGGAAGTTTGAAAGTTGAAAGAAATCCATAACTGCAGCTGATCACAATTCTAATGCCTTTAAATGTGAACATATGTTGTTCTGACCCTCTCTAAAGCTATCCGCATATGATGGAAAGACCTGGCAAGTGCATAAGATGCAGTTCTATATACTGGCTAGGGCAAATGGCTTGTATTTCAAAGCTAAAGCCTGCCATTTGGCCATTTATTTGAGAGCAGTTGCAGTCGATATGCTGTAAATACTGCCCAAAAACCAGAGGCTAAATTTTGAATCTCTATCCACTGCGTTATAGTTGTTTTGGTGAGAAGTGTTATAAAAGAATACAGCTGGCTTCTGGTAAAATCTCACCAACAGAGGCTGACAAAAACAATCCAGCAGCCCACCACTAATGATGAAAGTCTGATAGGCGTACTCGTCGACCTATCCAGGACCGTCATTCCAATTAGAATTGCCAACGTAAGTGATAAGTCGAATGTGCTCCAGCGACCTGCATTAAACGAACTAGTCCATCAAAGTCTGTCTTCAGAGACCTAACATCAGAGTTATTGTAGAATGCACATCTAAGTGATGGAAGGAAACATGCTACTGAATGTGTCTTTCAAGAACTTGATGTTTTCTAAAACACATTTTGATGTAAGTCAAATCAGTTTGACTCAGCTTAAAATTCATGAGAGATCATCCACCAATTAAGAACATCTAAGACATTTACCAATGGATAAACAGGAGGATGGAGGAAAACTTCTAAAGGACATGCCAAAATGTGATGTTATCAAGCCTTTAGCAAGTCTGTAAGCCTTTCCTATCATACTGGTCTGAAAGAATGATGGTTCGACTAGATTTTGTTTTCACTATAACTGGTTGAACGAGGTCTTGAAGAAAGACAGTTACTTTCTGCCTAGAAGTAACGATGTTCTGAACACTCTGGAAACACTAAGGTTTTCTACCATTTCATTTAAAGAGTAGATATTGGCAGGTAGATGTACACCCTGATATGCCATTTGGATTATGTAATGTGCCAGCGATGTTCGACTGCATTATGGAAACATCACTGAAATGTCTGTCTCTTATGGAGCCTGTCCAATTAACCTAGATGACATCGTCAGGAAAAGTTTTAGATAACATTTGGATTAAGAAAGGAAGGTGCTTCAGGAATGAAGGAAGCCAATCTAAAGTCCCGCCAAATGTAAATTGTTCAGACAGAAGGGATTTACTTCAGACAAGTCATCTCTAGCAAAGGTGTGTGTACGGATCTAGGAAAATTGTCAGTAGTTAAAGATTGCAGAGGATAGAAAATTTTTCAGCTGATGGAAATTTTCATCAGCTGAAAATTTTCCTGGACCTTTGCATTTACAATAAGACATTTGTAAAAGACTTTTCTTCCAGTGCAAGACCCCCTTCATGAACTTATAGATAGCAAAGAAAAGTTTCTGTGGACAAAATCTTGTGGTGATGCATTTAACAAATTGAAGGACACTTTAACATCTGCGACAATCTTGATGTATTCTCAGCTTGACAAATCACTTATTCTTGACATGGATGTGAGCAATGAAAGTGTTGATGCTTTTTTTTCCCAAGAAAGAACTGTGTCATCATTAAAGTGTTGTTTGCCATAATTAAAGATGTTAAAGATTCCCACAATTATCTCTACAGGAGAGAATTTCTATTCCATGCACATTATGCATTGTTAACCTGGCTGTTAAATTTCAAGAATCCCAAAGACAAATTCGACAAATGGATATAGTGAATACAGGAATATGATATCACTATCAGTCGTAGGAAAGGATCATAACATAGAATCATTGACACCCTGTCTATAAAACCTTGCCCAAAAAGCTACTGATATTATTCCAGGGTTGAAGTGAAATATTAGCTGGTTAATCTGGCCGCATGTTAAGTTACAGCTTCAACATCAGCTGATCCTGACTCATGGAGTGACAAAGCAGTCAGGATAGACCAGTTGGAAGATTGGGGCATTGAACCCATAATTAATTCAATGGAGTCTTCAAGCAGGAAGCTTACTTGGCAGGATATTTCAGTCTATAACCCTACAATGAAATAATACTGGGCTCTCTGGGACTCGCTCCATAGTTGAAACGGCATCTTGTACTGGATGTTCGAATCAGGTAATAGGAAGGCATTGCGACTGCAGCCGATAATTCCAACATCCTGGATCCTGAATGTCCTTTTAACCCTCTGAGCATTATGAGTGGCTTTATCCGGTCATCAGAAGTTTTGGTACTTGGCATAAATTGACTGTAATTTAAGATGTTTTGCTTTCTTACTTTCATTAATAATGTAAATATCATCTTAATGAATGTATGTTTATGAAAATACAAACTAAAATAAGTAATTTAGAAACTCAATTAATAAATGCTGTTTAAATACTGGTCTTCATGATGGATATAAAATCCTGTACCACTCAGAGGATTAAAGAACTACATAGCAGCAGTCTATATAGTCCTATGAGGAAACAATATTGGACTCGCTCCATGTTCAAAATTGCAAATTGGATTAGGGAAAGCCATTCCGGTAGCAGCTGATACTTTCAAGATCCCGTACATCCGTAACCCTGCTATTCTATTCATATTTACTCCAAATAAGTAACGTTCAGGTCAAAATGACCCAATTCAGAAAACTAACCTTTCTTGCTGTAAATGACAGGTGCCATTTAAGAAATGTTTTAAACCCGTGGTATGCAAGAGAAAAATAGGTGGTAAGCTTAAATATTTTTAACTATTAAATTCAAAATTAAAACCCCAAAATCCCGATTGAGTTTTTTCCTCTAACACTCATAAATTTATGCAATCTGAGCTTTGTTCAAGAGTGGTGGTAGTAGTACTTTGTAGTGGTGGTACTAAAGGTTTTCAATTTTTGTTTAGATGGTACATGTTAGTCAAATGCTGCTTGTTTAAACAATAGTAATATAAGTTTAAAAATAGATCTAATAATATAAAGCATCTATAAAAATAACAGAAAAATATTTGAAATTGAAACTTCCAATAATATAAAGCATCTACAAAATAACAGGAAAATATTCAAAATTGAAACTTACCGTCATTTACAATTTGAACAGTAGTATCTTACAGGAGATTTGCAAATGTGATTCTTACAATTGTAGCATAACATATTAGTTTTGTTGTCATTGCTTGGTGGACACAGCTTGCACTTTCCACGTTTGACAAGCAATGAAGTTTTGCTTGTATTGCCAGATCCCGATGGTGCGTTTTCCCTTTTTTCTCTGTATTCTTTTTGCTATTTGTATTGGGTCCTCACTTCTTGGTTAAGTGTGGTCTTTTCTCAGTGTGTGGAAAAATGAGTGATTATCCAAGTTCTTCCAAAAATAGCCTTCGTTTAATCAATTTGTTTTTGTTCCATTCACTGTGTATTACTACATAAAATGTGCATGTCCATAGAACATATGCATTGTATGCAGAAGTATCAAGCATGCTATAGAATGCTATCATAGAACCAGTGATTTGTTTTCCTTTTGCAAGTGTGTGTGTTTAAAAGTTTATCAAGAGTTTCCACAGCCCTTTAGTTGAATTATAATCTAGGATCATTAGTTTTTTTTTTGTTTGTTTGTTTGTTTGTTTGTTTGTTTAGGTCTGTTGCTAACCTCTTTGTCATGATGCAGAGTGCTCATAAGAATAATGTTCTTGTTCTTTTTAGGGATGTAGTTTTACAAATGTTGTGTCTTTTGTAAAATGAAATAATGAGCTGTGAACTTCTCTGTTTGGCATTTCTTTAGGAAATTCTGATTTATTTTTTTAATAGTGCCATGCATAGTCATTTTCCATTTTAGAAGTTTTCATAAAAAAAATGTGAAAAAATTATCACATGTAATACACACTATTCGCATTCCCTAATTTCTCTCTGGCTTTGACCCTTGTTCTTTTCCAGTGTAAATTTGTGTTTTCAGTACATACGGAATTTTATTGTCACATGAAGTCCATATTTTGATCCCAAATTTAGATGGCTTACTTGGTATATATTGTTTGAAAGGATATTGGCCACGAAATCCTTCTGCTATTCATCTACAGTAATATTTTCATTCGGATTATATAATTTTGGCAGAATTTCTATCCACTTTTCCCAGATATCTTGAACTACAGCTAATTTATCCAAATTTTTTTATTCTTGATGAATGGATTTATTATCAAAGCAAATAACTCTCGATATGGTGCAGAATGTTTTGAGGGACAGCGTCGTACGAAATATATTTCAGCCAGTTTCTTTATAAGCTTTTTTTTATTATTATTATTCTCCATATGATTTATAAATGCCAGCTAAAAATAATAATCCAATATATGCCTGAAAAGTTTTAATTTCTATATTTTTCCACTCTTCTCCTTCAATATTAGTCATTTCTATAATTTCGTTTTCAACTGTAGAATTGAATACTATCTCAAATGCACTTTTTACGTGTGTATCCTTGTTGCATATTTGTGACCCCTGGAGTAGTTTTTGTAATATTAGCAGCTGTTGATAGAAAAGAATGTGGCAGTGTATCCAACTTCCACTTTATTTCAAAATTCTTGGACTGAATACGCTCTTTATAGTTCATTTGTTAAATATCAGTAATCGTTGTCAGGACTTTCACTCTCATCACTTGTATGATTTTCGTACTCAGATACTTCTTCGCTGTCAGAAGCTTCTATTAGTTTAGCTATATCAGCGTGACCCAAATTTATGTGATTCGCCATTTTTTTCTCTCACATTCACAGGCATCACTCTTACAGTATATCAGAAAGTGAAATACAGCAGGGAAAAAAGCGTTGCAATAAGAGAAAATAGTTTGGCTCCATACCGATCGTATTGACTTTTTTTTACCTTGACCAAACACATGCATCAATGAAACAGGTTTCGAAAATGGATAAATTAGAGAAACTGTTGTTATTCTTTCTTTTGAATTATTCCAAACAAAAGTGAACATGTATGAGTAAAAATAAGTGATTTTTTGCATTGGGTCGTAAATGTAAAAATATTCCTTCGAAATACAAACAAACATAAATCCCTCTAGGAGTATGTATTTATATTATTTACCAAAAATGTCAAAAAGTTTCAGGAAAATATCCCTGTACTATATTTTTATGAATGTATAAGTTTTATTTTGGGTCATATAGACTCGAACAGAATGGCAGCGTACATAGCAGTCCAGCTGCAGGCGACTCCAAAATAGTGAATACCTTGCACTGTTTGAGAGCGTGAGGCTCTTATGGTAGCAGAGGTGATACAATATTGAATTTCCGGGTTAGAAGGGCCTCTTCAATTATATTCCAATCAAAGAAGGAATTTCCTCTCAGCTCTGGTGAAAGAAGTCTCCAAGTTACTTAGCATCTTCAAAACCCAAATGACAGCTTTACATTCGACCGGGTAGAGATGTGTAATCGAACCATAGTTAATAACATCTTTCTCTTGGTTTTCAGAAACTAACAGGACAAGGACCAGAAGTTATCCCTGTTCTTACTATCCTAATCGCAATGCTATCTGCCAGACTACCGGCTATTCCTCGTCCCAGATGTTCATGGGTCTAGTATCTGTACCCCTTACTATGGCTATAGTATATATATAATGTAAATAGAATACTAAGCCCATGGTCCTATTTGTGTATAAATTCATAAATTTAAGCATTTTATTATTGGTTTAGTGTTTGATTTGTTTTATGCTATTTATTACAATCATTGTTTTAGTATTGCATTGATTTTCCTTAGTTGGAAGTATGGCTTCCTCTCTAGGGATTGTACTTCCCAAGATGTGCAATACGTGGGAGAGGGGCAGTGTTGCAGATTTTGTGAAATGTAACCTTAAGAGTCTGAAGAATAAAACTTTGCCAGAAAGGTAAGAATACAGGGCCAAGTCTGTTTAATGTTGAGTAAATGGCTGTCTCACTAAAATTGTGAGATATTTCCTAAGTAGGCAGTGATTTTTGCAGCTAATTTTTGTCATCAAATTTGGCAAAATTTTTATCTGATTCCTATATTATTTTGGCAACATCTTTTTCTGTTTCCTGTATCTGTAATTGGTATTGTGATTTAGTAAATGTAATTGATCTTTCTATGTAACTGTAAATGGCCCTAATATGCCTTCTAGTATATTGGGGAAATTGAAGGTACTGAAGTTTTCTCAGGGCCGGGGAAAACTATATAATCCTGGAGAGAGCATTAGTTTCTGTTTTAGTGCAGAGTTGAGGTCAGAGTATTAAGAATTCTCCATGAGAGCTTCACTCTTTAAATGTGCATTGTGTTAAACATTCTTAGTTTGAAGTGTAACTACTGATTGTGCTTTGTGATACTGTGAAGAACTGTATGAATATTTTTGTTGAAATTTCCAGAACTGTGAACTGTTTCTTTTGGTAAAATAAATTTTATCAAGTTATCATCATTTCTGTGTGCATTAACCACCCGTACGCTCTCAATTATACATTGTAGAATTTTGGAATTTCTTTAACAGTGTATTTTTGTCCCCCTCCTATGCTGCAGATTTTCACAATCAGCAGTTATATTTCTGCCTTGCATTATACAAAAATGCTGTACCAATGGCATTTAGATAATCTGTATTTATAAGCTTGAATGAAATTTCCATGTGGTTGCAGTATAAATGGCAAAGTTTTAATGAATTATTTTTTTTAAAAAGTTACAGTTGCTCTGGAGGTGATACTAAGCATTGGTTAACTGTGACTACCATATTTTTTTTTAATCTTGTTGTGTAGAAACTTTTTTTTTTCTAGCATTAATGTTTAATTAAATGTTGTTATTCTGCATTGTTATGTTGTTCAGTCGTACTGTTCCTTTGTGTGGCATGAAGTCTTATTCTTTTTTATATTAGGAGCCAGAAATTAAGGAACATGTAAGGAATTATTTCAAAAATTTTCTTGAAAATCCTTCATCAGAGTCTTTGCATGAAGCTTGGAAAACAGAGGATATTCCTAGGAAGTCTTCCTTATTAAGGCATACCTGTAGTTTAAAAATTGAAGATAGTTGTCAGTGTTCCAGATTATTCACCTTGAATGGTAAATATATAAATGTTCCATTTCCTGATTTTTATATTTTTATATTTAGATTATGTGCTTAATTCTGGACTTTATCACTTTTCAGATGATTATTATCTCAAAGAAGAAAATCTTTTTGGAAATGTCATCATTGAAATAGTTATTGAGACACTTAAATTTAATGAGATGAATTATGATCGTCTGTTTTCTCTAATGAAGTTATGTGCATCATACATTGATAGGTAAGACACATAATATAACTACTGTGCAATATGTTTTGATAAATAAGGCCAGCTTTAAATTTTAATTTTTCTAGTTTAATAATATATTCATTTTGTTAAAAGAAAATGTAACTGACGAAACACGGTATTATTCTGAAGCCATTAGCTAATTTAGGTTAAAATAAATAATTAGATAAATTTAAAGAATGTATTATTATCCTGTAGTATTTCAGGTATAATATTAAAATAAGATAAAGAAATGAAATTCCCATTTTTATTTTTACCTGGAGATTTTTGGTTATTTTTGATAAAATATTAAAAGAAGCAGGGAAATCAACAAGAAGGGTTTCATTTTAAAAACTTTATTTTGTCCACTAAACATTTAGAGAAAGCTAATCTATTATTACTGTCTTAAATCTGCATATCTGGGTTATTTATCTAAAATTTACAATGTTGTATAAGGTTTTGTGTGTTTTTTTTTTTTATTATTATTATTATTATTATTATTATTATTATTGTGTGTGTGTGTGTGTGATTTCCAGCTTATTCGATATGACATATGTAAGTAGTAAGTTTATTATTGCTATCATGTAAATTTTACATATTAAAAAGTGAAAGACAATGTGTTACAGTAATTTCTAAGACTGCACTCTGGTGCACGAGTGACATTGAATATGATGGCAAAAGGCAGTTTTTGAGAGTGAGACTGGTGTACCTAAATTACCTAAAAGCTTAACCCTTTATTGCATCATGTCCACTCTAGTAGACAAAAGTTTAAATTTGTTTATTCTTCTGTAAATGCCTTAACAAATTCCATTCCTGTGTTTATTCATTCTAAATTAGAACTTTCAACGGTCGATCATAGATGGCTGTATAGCATCACTAAGTACAGCATTGCTATTTGGAAAAGGTCTGCTACTTCTGTTTCCAAGTTAGTACAATTTCTCATAGTAAACATTATATAATATTGCTTACATTTTCTTATACTGCTATTTTTTATTCATAATTAGTAATTTTAGACATATTATTTTAAATGTCAGTTTGAGAAAATTGTGGAGTGCGTAGATAAAGGTCTACCGAAAATAGTGAATTGAAACCCAGATGTACTGCTTATCAAGCCAAAACACCACTGGAAATGTAAAATCATCATTTCACAAGTTTGTTCACATTTCAGAAGTTTTAGTTTGGCAAGGAATTTCTAGAACACTAGCGGGCAAGCCCGCTTTCGTTGGCCTTTATTCGAAAGTTGGATCGAACTACCAGTGAAGCCCGCTTTCGTTCGCCGCCGGGATTCGAAAGTTGGACCAAACCACCAGTGTTCTGCACCTGCTTTATTCATGTATGCATCCACAAGATACTTCATAAACATTACACATGTGGAAAATCACGAAAATACCCATGTAGCCAGCCCGCTCGCTGGGATTCGAAAGTTGGACCGAACAACCAATGTTCAGCGGATTTGCGCAGACTTCGCCTGCTTTATTCACGTATACATCCAAAAGATACTGCATACACGATACAAATGCGTAAAATCACACAAACACCTATGGAGCCAGCCCGTTTGCCGGGATTCAAAAGTTGGACCGAACTACCAGTGTTCAGCGGTTCTGCGCAGGCTGCAGCCGCTTATTCACGTATGCATCCAGAAGATACTGCTTACACTATACACATGTGGAAAATCACGAAAACACCCATGCAGCCAGCCCGTTCACCGGGATTCAAAAGTTTGACTGAACTACCAGTGTTCAGTGACTTTACCGCTCAGCTGCTAATGGGCCGTTATAGAAAGTGTAATCACGAAAATTTTCGGGTTTGTTATTCAAACAGTAGCTTCATTATTAAAATTCCTTTATTTTTTATAAATTTCAACATAATCACACACAAAATTGTATCAATATATATTAATGCAATTAATAATTCATAATTATTTATAATAAGAAAAGTTTGCAATATACCATCTCCAAGGAACATATATTCAATTTAAAACCCTGAACGAAAAAAAATGTTTATTTAAAATTTAAATTAGTGTTTTAAATAGTAATCTCAACTTCTTGTTTAAATATCTGCATAGAAAATCTTTAATCTAAAAGAAAAAAATCAAAAGTAAAATCTAAATATTGAAAAAAAAGTAGCTGTTGTCATTGACTGCAGTTTAATCCACTTATCAATGGGATAAACAAATCTACAGTCAATTAATTAACTACAACTAAATGAAGAGAGTGTTTCTATTTATTGTTTTATTTTATCACACACAAAATTCAAAATGTATAAAATGTGAATGCAGTTTTTAAATTAACAGTAACAGAATTATATAACACGAATGAATAGATCTTTAAAAAAATAGGAAGCAAAACATTAAATATTTCGCAAAAATCTAAATGTTGATACTTGTTTCGAGTCCGTATGTTAATTAGAAGAAAAGTTATTAATTTTTAAATGATTTTTCACGTTTAAATCCATGAACTTTGACCTTTTTGCCAACCCAAGGCTCAAGCGGATGCCAGCTTACCCCCCCCCAATTGCTTTCAAAAAAGTATTTTTATCTATTTATTTATTTAGTATCATCTAATTAAGAGACTGTTGCCACTCGGAAAAATGGGCACAGAAGTTAACGCTTTTGCAGTTTTTAATTAAAATCTCGGCCGATTAAAGTCGTACAAAGATGAGACCGGTATCGATGGATTCGGAGAATTGTTTGGAATCTGGGGATATCAGTCCCGAGTTTCAACTCCGCACCATTCCATAGATATTCGAGAAAAAAGAATCTGCGTGCCACGCAGCCAAATCCCTAAAATAGAGAAAATCCAAGAAAGAAAGTGCAAAACGTTGGGGGAAAATTAGTTTTTAATTAATATCTCGACTAATTAAAGTCGCACGAATACAGCAATGGTCAATATGGTGAGCCACAGACCTGACGATTCCAACGGTGTGTTCCGCTAAGCCGTTTCGGAGATGATGTTACAAACAAACAGACAGAGGCACACAGATTTTAATAGTATAGATTTTACATTTGAATCCAGTAGGTACAGGTTACAAAATCATAGCAAAATGAATTCATCACAATCGACGAAATGAAGCTACTTTGGGGGATCTGTATGTACATGTCACTTGTAGATTTACTATTTAGAAGATGGTAATGATTACTGCAAACAAGGTAGGAAATGATTTCAAATGCAATGACCATAAATCGTTGGGAAGAGATTTGTATGCGTGTACAAATATGCATGCTGTCCACTGTAGTGAACAAACTGTAGCAAATATTTAAAACGAAATTTGATTAAATTAATTTTTTTAATTGTTACTAAGGTTGTTTTCAGTAGAAAAAATACAAACATTTTCATTTAACTTCTCAAGATCATTTGAATGCAACAAAGGGTTAAGGTTTTACTCCGTGTGGAGCTTCTGGTTTGTGTTAGTTTCTTATCCCTTACTGGTGCCTGTTTGTGAAATTCTGTGTTCACTTATATTCAGTAATTATTTTCAAAGTTTTATTTCAAATATCTGTGTTTTCTAACATTGGTGTGAAAAAGCTGTTATTAGAATGTTAAAAAAAAAGCCTTAAAATTTTATATTAGATGTCTTTTTCATACAGAAGTCATTAGATGAATGTACTAACTAATGTGAACATATAAAAATATCCAGTAACAAAAGAAGAGTTTTCTAAACAGTCTGTAAATATTGGAACTTATTTATATTGATAAAAACATGAATAATGTATCTCTCTGTGTGTAAGGGCAACAGTCTGTCATTCTGGTAGAAAATCAAATGCTAAATTACTGTATTAAAATTTTGCAGGCATATGTAGACAATAAATTCTTTAATTCGTTAGGCCTTGTGTGTTGAAGTGATGTGCTTTAAATTAGAGGCATTAACACTTTAGAAAGGCTACTTTATTTTATTTATTTATTTATTTTGGCCTTTGTCCATCTTCTGAGACTTAATCATTCAAGTTTTCTCTCTTTGTGTAGATTTTCCTCTTTCAGATATCTCTCACACGTGGATGTATAGATTTCCTCCTGAGTAAATGCATTCATTAGCTATATGACTTTCCTTCCTACATAGTTTATTTCAGATCTGTAATGTACGTTTACAATTTTCTAGATTGTATGCTTCTCTTTTTTATTGTTAGTTAGTCTAATTATTATCTGCTTATATTTGTAAGTACGGTCCTTGCTCTTTAGCTTATTTTATTTCCTCACCAATTTAACTGCTATCAGAAATATTAAAACAATTATTTTCTTTATCATTTGTCTTTTTTATTTAAATTCTTACTTCTTGTGTTAATCCTTTATTTATCATATAACTATTTTTAAATTGATTTTTATCAAAAAAGTAGAAAATTTTGTTTAACCCTTTGTTGCTCAGTGTTCCACTACATGGAGCACCCGAATTGAATAGCTTCTGAAACCGTCAAATTTAACTATAAATGAATAAAAATGCCTTTATAATATACTTCGAACTTCTCTTTTTAAATAATCGATGGCAGCATACCACAACGACACCCAGAGTTTTCATTTATGACATGTTATTAAAATCCACTTATTTTGTATATTTTTTTGGTGATACAAAAATATTTGTTTGAAAAACAATTTCTGTATAATTTTGATGGCTGTACTCTGTATATATATATATATATATATATTTTCATTTTTCATACAAAAAGAATGCACAGAATCATTGAATAAAACGGGGTGTTCCAATAGCGGGAACACTGCGCCTTTAGCAATCTCATGCTATTACTCATCACAACATCTGTCTTAGGAGAAAACATCTGTTGCATATGTTTTCTATTTATGTTGTTTGGGGGAAATGAATTCAAACAAAGCAGTCTTGAGGGGTGAGGTGTGGTTTGTGCTATGAAAGCCCTAATATGGTCATCTTGAAATTTTTGTGAGCAATTTTCAGGCAGGATTTTTATCAGTAGCTCGAGTCATCTTTACTTAGAGCTGTGTGAATTTTTTTTGCTGTCGCTTTTTAGTCTCATTCCCATTTATTTTCAATAATTGTGTAGATATCTTTTTCTGTATGTATATCCTATAGCTTATTTTTCTTTGCTGTTAGTATTGTTAGTATTTTAATTGTAGTTAATTTTTTATTATTAATTTTCCATAAATGGCGCAGAGAGGTCTAACTCTTTTCCGAAGCGCTAAAAGTGCTTCATGAGTTACCCTCTTATTCTGAATCAGAGCATGAAGATAGCAACTATACTGAGATATATGCTCCTGAACCACTTGTGCAATCCAATTGTGGTATGTAGGATGAAACTATTTTATTTGATGAGAAGGTTGATTATCCATCTTACCCAGGCCCTTCTATGCAGCCTCAAGTTTTTACTTGGAATTCTAAACATATTGTTGCACAGAACAAGAAGCTGCACAAAACGAGTTTTGTGGTCAAAACCTGCAAAGTTGGTTTGTGCTTCTATCAAAAAGGTGTGACCTGCTTTGAACAATTTCACAAAGCTAAGAAATTGAAAATTTATAAATATCTTTGTTTATAGGACTTTTGTATATACATATATTTATCCATATTTATTCAACAATGTTGTGTATATACAGAAAACCATGTATACAGCCATAATACAGTGTTTTTTCATTACTATAAAAACGCTCCTACTCATTTCTGTGCTTCACTGCAATGCTCGCTTAGTCGCACTTTCAAATCTGGCGGCGCAGTGTTCCACCTCATGGAACACCCACAGAATTAAAACGGTAAGTGCAATTTATATAAAATTTTACCTGTATACTCCTTTAGACCTAGATAGACTGCATACAACTTTTTTTTTTTTTTTTTTTTTTTTTTTTATCTGAAATTCCGACTTGAAAGTATAGTGCACCATAAAGGGTTAAAGCAAACTTCTTTTTAATGAAATAAGGGAGAAAGTATTCATTTTGATATATTGAAGGATTATAAGTAATAGGCATCTTTAAATGCACATAAGAAAATATACATTAGATCTAATAAGGAAAGTGTATAACTTACCATTCAGTATTAGAACATTATGAAAAGCAGGGCTTCGGAGTCGGAATCGAGCAGATTTTGGAGTAAAAGGAATCAGAGCTGGAGTCGCTAAAAACAGGTCGATTCCAACTCCAGTTTTTGTTGGACGATTTGAACGTAAAATAAAATTAAAATGAATTGAAAAAAATTAATGACAAGCTGAGTTATTATTTTTATTTATGAACTGTATACATTAATAAATAGTTATTTTCTATTTTATTGACATATTAATAAATAAATATAAGGGAGGAGGATGGATGTGATATTTGCCATTAGTGATTAAACTGTTTCATTTTGCAACAGATCTCACTGGTAAATTTAGGTAAGCAGCAATAGCAGCAAGAACTCCTAAAAGTAATGCCATTCTTAGGAAGCGAGCAGAAAAAATGAGCAATTATTGACCAAGCAATGCAATAAGGAATTACATATTTGATGATGAAGAGGCTTTTAGAATTAAGAACTTTTTTAGGAGATGTAGATAACCATAATATTTCACTAACAGAAAGACTGTGGAATGATCTTGCAGAATTGGAGACTCTTTCTATACCGTATATAGCCACAAAACAGCTACAATCTGAAGAATTGACAGGAGGCGAGAATGGAAGAATGGGATGTTTGTTTTTTTCTGAAATGGAGGGTTTATTGCAGAAGGAATCATTTCTTCAGTGAACAAAAGAGAAACTAGTTTGCTAGACAATGAGATCTTGCTGGGTTCAATATTTGTAGATCCAGAAGACCAAACTTTCTTGGATAAGGAAAAAATTAAAAAGACAAAGAAAGCCATCTAAGAACTTTCCTTAAGAATGAAATTATTCTCAGAACAATTAGGGAATTCGAATCAGGACAGTTAAACAGCAGACATTGCAATTGAGTCTCTGTCATCCTCTTCATGAATTAGATTTTGAGAAATATTTTTGGATAATATTGAAAAGGCTAAGGCAATGCGAATGAAAATAAAGAACTAGGAGCCTTTAGATATAAAAATGAAAAAAAAAAAAAAATACAAACAAGATTTCTACATGACCTTTGAAGAAATAGAGAAATATGATTGTGCTTGCAAGACACCTCTTTTAGAACTTATAAAAAATCTATCCTGAAAAGTTAAAAGAAGTAGCCCTAACAGTAACAGCTCTTCCTCCTACTCAAGTTAGTGTAGAAAGACTCTTCTCAGCCCTGAAGTTTATCAAATTACATCTATGACCCTCCAACAAAGAAGGTATTGCCGAAGCTATACCATTTCTTAGAAATAACCAGTGCCAGTTTTTCCATTTCATAATAAATGCTAATTAATATAAATAATTTGCTATGCCATCGGGTGTTTTTTTTTTCTCCTGTACCATCTATTCTTTTATATTAAAAAAATAAGCTCTAAGCCATATGTATAAGTTGACACACACACATATATATATGAAGGAGTCGGAGTCTTTAAAATTCCAGGAGTCTAGAGTCGGATTCGGTCATTTTCCTTATCGACTCCACAGCCATAATGTAAAGACAATATTGCTTGCACCTAATACACTACCTGCCATTAATAATGCAGTACCAAGAAGGAGTGTCCTGAAAGTGATGAAACTCTGCAAACAGAGACAGCAACGAACAGTAAGTGATCTTTATTTCAAAATGATAAGCATAATACAGAGCAATAACAGCATCGACTCAGTTGGTCGTAGGATCACTTTGAACCATGATACATGAAGCAACACCTAGAGTCATTGAGATACTGGATGGTGTCCTGAGAAATGGCTCTCCATTTCCTGTCAACCGTTTGCCACAGTTGGTCTTCTGAATGTGGCAATGGCAGGGTCTGTAAATGGTATCCAACCACATCCCAGATGGGTTCGATTGTTGAGAGATCAGAAGGGAACGTTGGCGAGGGAAGCATTTGTACACCTTGCACAGCACATTGGCAGTGTTTGGTTGTGCATTATCCTGCTGATAAAGGGCATTGTGCACTCCATGAAGGTAGGGGATTGTCACCGGCCACAGCAATCATTCACATATCATTGGGCCATCAAATAGTCCCTGAATACGAACTAGACTGGAATCGTAAGCATTTGTGCCCCAAACCATGATGCCAGATTTTCGCATGGTGAGGTGTTCCACAATTGCTCCCGGATCGGACCTGTCTCCACATTGATGCCACACTCATACATGGCGACTATTATTGGAAAAACAGAAGTGTGACTCATCTGAGAACACGACTCTGTGCCATACTGCCTTCCACATCACTCAAGCCTGGCAACATTGCAGATGTTGGCATGTATGATGTGGGGTCAGTGCTAGTCTTAACGGTTGCCTTGAGTGCAGACCGCTAGTCACCAATTTACAGCAAATGGTTCTGGTCGATGTGGAAATATCCAGTGTGTCTTGAACATGCTGCAGAATGGAAAGAGAAATGGCTTGCGGTTGCACCCACCACTTGTTGGCGGATGTGTGAATCTGTGCACGCTGACGTCACTCTAGCTGCACTGGCACCCCTCAAACTTACCACATTTCTTTGTTCTGTTCATCGTCACCACAGCCTGTTTGCTGTGGATGCCTCCAGGTGTGTATCAGCTAGGATTTGCTGTATGGACCAACCTGCACTTCTCAGTCCAATAAGCCATTTCACATCATTCCCTTGTAAGATCGCCTGTCTGTGGGAACTGCCTCCTTTTAGGATGGCCTGGCATTCTCTGCTATTACACCCGCCCTCTGAGATAAGAATAAATTTTCTGCAACGATTTCCCTAGCAGAAATAACTGCATGAAAATTGAGCATTCTGCATGTCCCTTACCTTATATCTTATTCAGCGTGCACTTGGTGCATCTACCCTGCCCTAAAATTTGCATAATTTTCAGGCTACTTCTTCTTGGTGTTGCATTGATAGTGGGTAGTGTAATTTTATTGCTGATATGCATGGCAATAAAATTTCTGCAGATGCTTTTTTTATACATCACTAGTGATATATCAGAATTTGGTTTTAATTAAATGGCCTAGTTATAGATGCTGTGTGTCATTTTATTATTATAGTGAGATCACATTAAGCTTTTTCGTAAAACTCTCTCTTGTTCTACAAAAAATCTTTAAAATCTTTTTCTGCACGAAAAAATCTTTAAAAAAATGTTATTTCCAAATACACCACTAAAACTTAAGCTCGTTTTCATAAATTCAAGAGACAAATTCATTCATATGATTCACCTTGTAAGTGATGTACCTGGAGATGTTTATATTAAAAAAAATATCTTATTTAGCATGTAGGTCTGTTTTTGCTTGTCAGTTTAGTAAAATATACCAAGAAAGTATTTAGTGAATGTAAACATTTTCTCTAAAAATTAAATTTATATTTCTCCATCAAAGTACATGCTGTATGAAACTTTGATTATAGCACTTGTTCCTTTTTAATCACAGTCTTTGTTACTTTATATGCTTTTTATAGTTTCATGTATAGTCTGCTGCTCTTTTCTAATGTAGTGCTTTCTTCTCATTTGGTGTTTATATCTATAGGTGTTTTGTAAATAAACTGGACAGCATTTCTGATGAAACTTTTACAACTTTGTTACATTTACTTCATAAAGCTTTGTGGTCTGATGAAAAGCCTTTAGAAGAGCCGAAGTCAAATGCAGATCCTGCTGTAACAGTGGAAAAAATTATGGAGAATTTAGAAGGTAAACCATACATAACAGTGCATTAGCCCAAACTTCAGTATAATGACCTATAAGTCCTGATGGATGTTTTATTAGCTTAATTTTTCTGTCTGCATATAGGGACCCATCAGTCAGCCAATATTTATAGTGACCTTGAATGTTGTTTTGTGTGAAATCCACAAACAAGTAAATTCTGTTTTACCATGAGTACAATGTAAATATCATTTTGAAATTTAACTTTATTTGGAAGTTAATCGTAGAGACTATAATAATCATCTTTTATTCCCTCTTGAGCTTATTAATAGCACTTAAATATTTGGTTCTGCTGCATAGTCTTTGTATAATGCGTGGAATTTCTTTAAGCTGAAAAGATAGATGACTATATTAAATCTGTGTGTTGTCAGTCATTTTCTTCCACCATTCATCAAATTTCATGAGAATTAATCATTCTGAGTTCAAGGCAAGAAGTGAAGTCCTCATCAACTTTTCTTTGTGGTACATTGAAATGCGTAGTTATTAATATTATCTCCATTACTAGCTGTTAAGAAATTTGTGTTATGAATTCATACTAAATTAAAAGATTTTAAAAGCTATAGGTAAGCATATTTTTTGCCATTTAAGTAAAATTAGCAAAAATTTTCAGCATTTCCAAAAGAACGTTATTTACTCTTTTGAAAAATAAAAGATGCAAAAGTTGGTGGCTTGTTAAATGATTAGAGTATCTGTCGATTTTAAAATCTCTTCTGTTCCAAGCAAACAGAGATTGAACGTAATAGACAGCGATTTTTGTACTGAAAATTTTGATATCAATTTTAAGCATCTTAAGAAAATATAACTATGAAGTTAGTTCAATAATTAATAGCATGGTAATTAAAAATTAAACTTTCTATGCAATTTTGAAATTTGTTTTATAAATCTTTTATAAAAATATATTTATAATTGCATACTCCATGAGATTTTTAACTTTTACAAGCTAATGTTCTATTCGTGTTTCTTTTATAGTGTTCATTAACAGTTGTATTCTCAATGTCATAAAACTTTTAGTAACTTTTCTCATCAGCGTGTTTCAGTTCACATTTCAGAGTTTTTCTGAGAATTTGCAGTGTTTTTCTGGGTTTGATTGATGTTGACATGTCATTACTTTTTTCTGTACCACTTTCACCGTCAGTTTCTACAGTTGTGTTAAAATTTCTATAATATAATCAGTTTTTATACACGTTGCCTTAATATTGTCATTAGTTGGCCCATACTTGAAAAATAAATCTCCATACTGAAGTCTGAAACATCAGTTATAGTTTCCAGAGGCTTCTTCTGTGCAAGAGCTGTACGTAAAAAACGGTTGTATATGTGTTTTAAGAGACTGACCCTCAGCATTGACAATGCATAGTCTACCCTGGTCTAAAACCTAAATGTTAGAAGTTGTATTTACAGGAAAGAAACATTAATGTTTTTCAAAAAGAGATCAGAAGTGTGTGTGCTGCACAGTTATCTAATTAGTATTTTTTATTTTTTTGTTTTACAGTGTACTGTCTCATTTCAAAAGGAAGTCAGACAAAAATTCTGCCCTTGAGTCAATATTGCTGTGTTAATTCAGGGGTAAATTCTTGACTGCTTTCAAGCTTGTCTGCTTTTGTCTATAACCAGGGCTGTCATCTCAGTTGTAGGGTCCATACTGCACATTAATAATTCAATAACTTTATCCTTCGGTGTCTTAACCATTTGCTGCTTCTCTTTTAAGTATTAATATGTATTTTGGCAATGTTCTGTAACACTGCCCAGTTTTATCTGTAGTATAAATTTCCAGTGGTTTGTGTTGATTTAGCAGCCTACAGAAAATGCTTTTTATCATCCACATGATGATCTGCCTCTTCCTTTCCGCTATGCCTTTCTCATTGAAATGTTAGATTTCTCTCATTAAATTCCACAACTTTTGTACTGAAAAGAACTCCAAAAATGGGAACATTAATTAGTTTCATAGCTTGAAAACATTCCAGAATTCGATTTTCCATCTTCTTTCTATGCTTCTTTGAGATACTTGCATCTTTTATTAGTTCATTACTTATGATTATTTTCTTAGTTCATTAATTATGTTTATAAATGCCAGCAGTTGGGAAATTCCCAGTTTAAACACATATTATTTTTAGTATTATTATCTAATTGCACTTACCAAGAACATCAAAATCTTTTACCACTTTGTTCTTTTCTTTCAAGCTTAAGTTTTTTTTTTTTTTTTTTTTTTTTTTTTAAGATTTATTTGATATGTTAACAAACTAAGCATACAGCAAATTTTTAAAATACTTCTTCCAGTGATTTATTCAATTTCAAAACTCTTACTTGTAGCCAGCCGAAAGATTGCATTGTCTTTTAATTCAGGTTACTACATCATGATTACAGGCATGACCAATGCATTTTTTGCTTTTTGTGCAGTTTGCAGGTATCACACATTTTCCATTCAATTCCATTAATGTACAATAATGCTAGAAAGCATTGTATGAACTTTTGGAGAACTTTCTGCAAATATGATGTGTGTGCCGCTTTTTTTTTAACATGTAAATCGTAAAAGATGAAATGCAAAAATAGTGCTTCTTAGTAGTTGATATTTAAGAAAAATGACTTACTCATTTACCCACATATCACAAAAACATCCTTGGGATATCCTGAGGATATGCTCACATCCTTAGGGCATCACGGAATATCCCCCAAACCTCCTAAACACCTCCTCCCGAGTGCTTAATGTCACATTCCAGTCTATCCTCAGGACATCCTAAGTAAGTTCCATCAACAGCATACGGAATGTTATTAGGATCTCAACTCCTACTTACTACATCCTCAGGACATCCCGGGATATCCCACTAGCCTCCTAAACACATCCCATTATATCCTCAGACCATCTTATCTAGGTCCCATAGACAGCATATGGGATATTATTAGTATTTAAAGTCCTGCTTACTACAACATCCTCTGGAGCCCATAATATTCCAGTTTCCTCCTAAACTCATCCTTCCGAGTGCTTAATGTCACATCCCAGTATATCCTTAGGACATCCTATCTATGTCCTACCGATGATGTCCTACCAGGATGTTATCAGGATTTGAAATACTAGTTACCAGTATCCCTTTAACCTCTTAAATATATACTCCCAACTGCTTAATATCACATCCCAGTATATTCCCAGGAAACTTCCTTGCATTCCAGTGAAGGTGTTCTGATATCCTAAAACCTACTTATTTTACACAGTCTCAAATCCTTTTCTTATGTTTACTATGAAAAAATAAGAAATGTTGAGAATATTTATACAGCTTACTTTTTTAAAAAATCTGAATTTCAATTTGTATAATAATTTGTAAATATATTAAAACTGTGCGAGAGACTTAAAATGAATTATTAATACAAAATATTATATGAGAAAATATTCTTTTATTTTTAAGATATAGAAAATCTTTCAATCATTTTTTAACATCCAGTAACCCCAAATTGAATTCAATATATTCATAATTAAATTATTTTAGAAAATCATTTTCTATTTTCCGTTAATTTGCATTAAAAATTCAATAAAATTAGCCATTTAATAGTCATTATAGATTAAATGAATCATCTTTCTTTAATACATGTAAAGAATTTTTCAAGTGTTTTGATGAGACTGTTGGGAAATTGTTAAAAGGAAATTTTATTTTTTAACTAAATCAATTATCAGTGACAGAATAAATATGTTTTTGTAACATGAAAATGGTGCAGGCTTTTCTATATATTTAATATTTAGTTATAAAAATTATATTCTTGACATTGTTAACAATTCTTTACATCATTAGAAAAGTAACTCAAGAAGCTCTTCTAAAATTCTATCTTTCTGCTCACACAATTTTAAAAAAAAATCTAAAAGGGCCTTAGATTTTAGCAGTCACTCAAAAGGGCTCAAAGTTTTAATATGGTTTATCAGTGGAGATTATCAATAGAGATGAGGCAGTGGAAATAGCAAAGCATTTTATAAGATACTGACAACAGAAAGTTATATATCTTCTATATATTTGAAAAGTGGAAAAATATATCATGTAATTACATAAAAATATTAAATGTTTTCAATTAGATATATCGAATTAAATATTTTAAATGAATTGGATTAAAAAGTTTAAAAAAAATATTGTTAAGAATTGTGTGTATTGTTTTTAAATAGTTTGGCTTGTTAATCGATAACAGATTAGTTTTTAAAGGTAAATATGTCACGTTTTGCCAAATGGCAACACCTTGAGTGAAAAGAAAAATGAGTTTACAATTGATGATACGAAGTCACATTTCGAGACTAATAGCCCTTTTGGATTAAAAAAAAAAGTTCTGAAAATAATTTGCACTGGTTCATTGGTTATTAGTTTTTGGAAAATTCAGTAAAATGAAATTTACCAGTTGAAATCAGAATTAAATTATAAACTTCGTAAATTTTAGCACATGTTAAAGGTTATCTTAGCCAGAATTGTATTACTAACCATTCATTTCAGAGCAAAATAAAACAGTAATTGCCATTTATATGACAATCAATATCGTGTCGAAAATTTAAATCTGCATTTTACGCAACACAGAAAAACTTTAAAAGAAGATCTACTGTATGTTTACCATGCAATTAAGGCATATTATTCTGCAATCAACTCTACCAATTATTAATACTTCTAAGTATATTCAGCTTACTCTACTTAATATATGCTGTGTAAAATTTTCCATAAATTTATTAATTCATTTTATTTTGAGGTGAACTGTTATTCAACTCACGATGTCAACCAGAATGTTTAGTTCATTTTTTATTCAGTCTCAAAAGAGAAATCAAAATACATGGATTTATATAATGTTTTCAGTTTTTCATATGCGTCAGTTTGAGAACTTTCTATGTGTACCTATTTTTTTAAATGTCTAAAAATTTTTGTATATTCAAGGAAAGTTTATTCTTTCAACTTTAGTATAGAAGTGTTGTTAATTTACCAGCTAAAATTACTTAATGTGGAATACAGAAAAATATCTAACTACTTAGCTTTGTGACTTCATCTGCAGAGAAACTAAAAAAGTAGTTCAGCTAAATCTGTTATAATAAATATTTATAATCATGCTAAATCCTGCAATAACTATTAATATGACAAATTTTTGTAAACCTATTTATTTGCATGAAAAATCAGAAATTTATGGCAGTATATTATGATTAACAGAGAAAACACACTTTGCAAAATTCAAAATAGTTTTTATTAATCCACTTTATCACATTTTCTTTAAATTCCTGAAAAATAATCTTATATCTGTGTAAAAGAGGAATATGTATTCTTATGTATATAACAACTCATGATAAACTGCATCTCTGCCATTGCCTTTCACAGCACCTAAAATAAAAAAACACAATTACTGTATGTGAATATAGTTCATAAATAAATTTAAACAAATGACTATTAGAGTGCAAATTAAAGGAAGCATTCAAAATATTTTAACATTTATTATCTATAAACAAAGAAGCAATTATTTGATTATTCGATTATGGTAAAATAAACATGGGATGCCTTTTAAAATTTTTTCTTTATGTCAGGAATTAAACTCAAATCACCTGCTGAACTGAACATATGAGTAGATTTATCAATTAGCCACTGGTAGGTAACCTGGATACCGAATTAACATATAAAGTTGCTAAGATAAAGAGAGGAACAAAATTATGATAATCACATCTTACCTAATCATAAAACTATTTTAAATTTAATGTGTATGCAAGTCCAAAAAGAGTGAGAATGATTTTTTTTTTTTTTTTTTTTTTTTTTTTTTTCAATGCAAATTAAAGTTGTCTTGCAGGAGCAAAAAAAAAAATTGTCTCATCAGATTGGCAAGTAAAAAACAATGTAACTAACTGCATCTGGTAACATTTATCTGACAACGCATAAGTAATTGTTAGCTACATGCAGATAATAAAATCTGATCATGATAAGCAATATGCAGATTTAAACTTTTGAATTTAGCCGTAGAAATCGAACAAAAAAGTATATTTTATGTTGTAACAGTAGTTAATGAAGATGTGGCTAATCTTTACTGTGTGGTATACCTTGGTTTCTGTCTGAAAAAATCGCAAAGTGGTATTGGTTGTTCTTGAAATCTGGAAGCCCACTGCATGAAATAAGTTTTTCGGTAATCCTAATGTTAAAAAAAGTAGCCTTGGGGAAATATTTTGATTTTTTTGTTTTTTTGGGGGGGGATCAATAAAAAGGGGTTAATTCTGCGAATATTGCTAACATGTTGTGATAAATTTAGATTTTGGCTATTTTTTGTAATAGTAACCCTTTTGTATGGACCCGGGTTTTGGGGTTTTACCATTCTTTTCAGTTGCTGTGTTTGGTTGCACATGAGTGGTATAGTCTTGTATTTTGAACTTCCTATTATTTTGGTGTGGGTACATCATTTCAGTATGTCTGAGGTGACTAAGAGATGAAAAATTTAATTGAATTGCTTACCTGGGAGATGGAGGAGACGGTGGTGGGAAGCCTAAACATATGCATGTGAAAAAAAGGTATGTTAAAAAAAATGACGTTTCATTCATTTATTCGTCTCTGTGTGTTAGTTTTTGTTAAAAGATTTGTTGTTAAATTAATGTTAATTTCCTAACACAAAAACATTAATTTTTTTTAGTATACATATTTCCTAACACAAAAACATTAATTTGTTTTTGTGTTAGGAAATATGTATACTTGGTATCTTATTCCTCTCTGTTTGTGTATTTTTGGTTATTTGTTTGTTTCTGTGTGTTAAGACAGCAGCGAATTTTTTTGTGGTTAATATGATAGTTTTAACTTTGTTTTAGCTTTCTGATTTTCTTAAAGGGAAAATAGATCGATGTGTACAAATGTTAAGGTAGTGTGCAATGTCTAGTTTGTGCAGTTCTCTGATGTTTTTTTAAGTTAAAATAGGTCGATGTGTACATGGACACCGAGTTTGTGTAAGTGTTTGTTTGGACACCGAGTGTGTAAGTATTTTGGCTTTGTGTAGCGGCCATTTTGAAATTAGTGCTGATCTTGGTATCAAAAAAGAAACAGTTCGCCAAGGGGTAATGTAGAGTAAATTTGTACCAAAGATCTTCTACCATAATCAACATTTTTGTGGTTTAAACACTAGTGAAGCAGTATGCAAAGATGAAGATTTGAGTTTTGTTTACACAGCATGATGGTTTTGGCACTCCAGCCATTACCGTGAACAAGACTATAATAAACATAGCCACAACAATTGTCTATAAATATTGATGTATAATACTGCATGAACTAATAGATTTCCTACGCTAGTATATACAGAATACTTAATCGAAGTGAAAATGAGAAGACTGTGCATGCATTTCCTTTAATTGAAACATGGATTTGACTGTACAAAACTCTGTCTTACGAGACATTCCACACTCTACATATAGACAGTAAATAGTGCTTGTGTTGCTATCTACTATTTTTTTATTTCTTAGAGCTATGAAATAAATATACTTCTACATTTTAATTTTTTCTTTTCTTGTTTCACATTTGGATTATCTTTCAAAAAGTAGGAATTTTGATATTATTACAATATCTGAGTTAAAATAACATTTCGAATAACAATATTGGAGATGTTAAGGCAATAAAAGTTTTAAATTAGGTTAAAAAGTAACCTTTAATGTGGCATATTTTTGAATTAAACTCTATTGACTTTAAAAACAACAAAATGTCTCTCTTTCTTAGGGAATTTAATTAATTTTAAATACAGAGTGTATGAATTTTTTCCCTTGCATGTTATAAGAACTGAAACAAAAGTACCCTAATACAGTCAAAATTCCTAAATGCAAGTACATAAAATTTACTTTAGCAATTTTAAGAGATGAGACACACTGAACACATGAATAAATTTTTATCAAAGAATAATTTATTAAAATTGATGCGTTCCGTAGTATATTTTAACCATTAGATTACATTATTACACCATGTTATCAGTTTGAAAAGCAAGTCACATGCCAGATCTTGGTTGTAAAAGAAATACACAAAATAATATATAGATTATTGAAAAATGATGTATACCAGTGTTTATAGATATGATTAAGTTTAACAGAAAATTTACTGTCACAACCACATTTTTAAGTGAAATGTATTATTTTAATATTTTACAATATTTAAGATATGACATTAAATGCAAAATTATGTGCATGGACATAAGTTAGTAAATTTAAATAATAACAATAATAAAAGAATGAACATTGTGAAAAATTTCAAAAACAATCAGAATTTAATTTAGAAGACTTTTAGACATTTATGATAAATAAATTTGAGACTTCTTTACCCAAGATTAAATTATAATTAACTAAAACCAGTTTGACTGACCTTCCAAGAAATCCTTCAGCTGCATTTTTTTCAAGCTTGAATACCAAATTCTTTTCTGTATGGTAATAACATCTTAACCAGTTGAAATCCCTACAGAAAGTTTGATAAAACAATAATAGAATTAATAGAATAGAAAAATTAATACAAAAGTACAAAACATCATTTGAACTTAACATTATTAAAAATTTTAGTGCTTTCTGACTATCTGCAAAGCTGTAAAAATTGGCAAAATGTTTGTGTGGTTAGTTTATTGTTCATATCTACTGCTCTGTTCACAACTAGTAATTCAAATAAGCATTTTATAATAAACAAGAAATTTTAGGACACAATATATATATATATATATATACACACACACACATATAGAGAGTCGATACTCACATATTTTTCATCCAACGGAATACTATTCAGAAGTAAAGATTAAATATAAAGCATGTAAATACATGTGTGTGGTATGCATATTCAGTTGTTATCATGTGTATACTCTTGCAATTTTAGTATAAGTTGAAGCTGTGAGTACAGATAATCAAAAAGTATAAAAATGTTCAGTATAAGAAAAGATTGCCCTGACAATAGTATCTCAATTTTTTAGCACTGACACTTATATTGTGCATTAGAAATACACTCTTAGACCAAAAATAACGACCCACCAACAAGGATTTATCTGAATGAGACGAAAATTGGTAGAAGTGATGTACATGTACAGAAAAACAAATGATTACAGTTTGAGAAAACTTGGATGATTTATTGAAGTGATAGAGCTTCAAAAAGTGAAAAAGTCAGTATCGCGTTTGTCCACCTCTGGCCCTTATGCAAGCAGTTATTCGGCTTGGCATCGATTGATAGAGGTTGCGGATGTCCTCCTGAGAGATATCGTACCAAATTCTGTCCAACTGGCACGTTAGATCGTCATCATCCCGAGCTGGTTGGAGGACCCTGCCCATAATGCTCCAAACGTGCTCGATAGAAGAGAGATTCGGCGACCTTACTGCCAAGGTAATGTTCGAGAAGCAGTAGAAACATGTGCAGTGGGGGACGGGCATTATCTTGCTGAAATGTAAGTCCAGGGTGGTGTGACATGAAGGGCAACACAACGGGCCCTAAACTTCATCGACATACTGCTGTGCTGTAAGGTTGCGATGGATGACAACCAAAGGGGTCCTACTATGAAATGAAATGGCACCCCAGACCATCATTCATGGTTGTCGGCCTGTCTGCCGGAAGGCATTCAGGTTGGTATCACACTTCTGTCCGAGGCGTCTCCAGACTTGCCTTCCCTGGTCATCGAGGCTCAGCTCAAAGCGGGACTCATCACTGAAGACTTCTACTCCAGTCAGTGACATTCCAGAGCGAATGAGCCCGACACCACAGCAAACGGGCTTGACGTTGTACAGTGGTCAATGGTAGTCGGCACAAGGGGCGCCGTGACCTCAGACCCCTTTCTGTGAGCCGTCTATAAATAGTCCTTGCAGCCACTGAAGCACTAGTTGCATGTACAGTCGATGATAATGATGCATCTGGGGCTGTGAGTGCCGCTCTGACGATTGCTCGATCTTCACATTCTCGTTTCTCTAGGCTTACCATTTCCTTCTTGAAGCTGTGTGCGGCTATGGTTCACTCATTCCTGCCAACATCGTCTAATAGTGGCTTCGCTCCTGCTCAAATTTCAAGCTATTTGCCGATAACACCAACCGGCTTCTTTGAGCCCAACTACACAACCTCGCTCAAATTCTGGCATCTGCGCATATGGTTCGCGCACCTGTATGCGAGACATAGTTACTGTCTACCAAAGTACACGGAATGAAATTCTTGAAGAATTTATGACCTGGAATCGTAATTTCTCCTCTTAAATATCCTGTCAGTTGCACAGATCAGATGCGCTGTAGCGAGAACCGTTCATTCATTGGCAGCCAAAATGTAAAATTTTGCTTTTACCATCGAAACCCGTATGCATATCAATTTGTGTCCAATTTGCTTTATATCTTCTCGGTGCATCTTTTTTTTTTTTTTTTTTTTTTGTCTAAGAGTGTATATAGTAATATATGTATAATAAAAAGATAATTGCATACTATTAATTCAATTTTTTAAGTGTTAAAATTTATAATTAGAATTCTTTCACATGAACATCTAGAAATCAATTTTTCATTCTTAACTAAAAATAAATGAAATAAATAATAAAACCATGTATATTTCTCATGAAGCCTATCATTTCCTAAGATGCCCACTTCTGCAAGTTCCCAGCATTTCTCAGTATGTTATTAAATTATTGAACTAAGTATCAATGATAGTCATGTTTGCTAATGTGACAATATCTTTCACACTTCTTTGTTACAAATAATGAGTAAGTTTCGATAAATCTTTAACTGATACATGCTACATTTGCCTAAAATTTGTAAAAATAATAAATTTAAATGAGTTCTTTGTAATATACTCAAAGAAATAATCTATTATATTAATTTTGTATGAAAATTTTTATGTTATGTAGCAGAATATTGGCCTGATTAATGATTCAGGAAATAATTCAAATTTCAGCTTGTGTTAAAATAAAAACTATAACACAAAAATAAGCAAATTTCCTTATGAACAATGTATTTTAACATTATTCAATCACTGGCGATCACACAGTACTGATTGCTTCAATAAACATTACTGTAGTTGTGTTATTTAAAAGACTCTGATGTTTTAATTATTTTCCTAATTAAAACATTAGTCTTTTTCTCTCCCTCTTTCTAACACCCAAAGAAAACCCAGATAAGAAATATAAAAATATCAGTAAAAATAAATTATATTATTGAATGACACTTTATATTATTTTATTATAAATTACTTCAAAATCAAAGAAGGGAAGGGGGAGAAACTTTAAAATTGGGATTTCTAAAATAGTATAAACATTAATAATTTAGTACAGTTTGCTATTTCAGGGAAAAAGAATTCACTTTTCTGGTTGGCATTTATATTTCCATCTCATCTTCAATGAAACATTAAGAGAAATTTATTTTATTTATCAGACAGATTATGTCAACTCAAAGACACCTATCATTAAAATTCGGTAGTAATAATTCTGAATGTTAGATAACTTGCAAGATTAAACAAAAATTATCAATACTTTTATAATAATGACAGTACTAGAGTAACATGAATATAAAATTAAACTGCATATGACTATAAAATAAGCCAGAATATAATAATGGTGTATTTGTTTCTAAAACAATGGGCAGGATGAAAAAAATACATATATTATGGTAGCTATTCAAATTCTTCAGCTTTCCTAATATTCTCATGTTCACTTTACATAACTAAAGTATCTAAAATACAATAAAACATCAAACAATATTTATGAAAAATGTTAAAAGCAATCATAAGCATTTCATTGAATGACCATATTTTGTCTTCCTGCAAGTCGAATCTTAAAATGATATGCAGTTTGAAAAAGTGCTTAATTGTTTATAAAATACTCAAAAAAGGTACTGTTCTGTTATCAGGACCGGGCTCAGAAATGTTTATGTATGCATGTATATTTGTAAATGTATTTGTGTATACATATACACATCTATGCATATACATACAAACACACGTTCAGACATTTCCGAATCCAGTCCCGATAACAGAACAGTACTACCCCCCCCAAAAGAAAACTTAAAACTTCTAATTCTCCATGTTTTAAAATTGAATTACAAACTAGATTAAGATAATTTTTCAACCATACATATTTTGGGACAAAACTATGCAAACTCTTATTTTTATAAAATTGTTCAAACTATTTAATATAAATTTATTCCTGCAATAAAATAATAAGCGATCTGGTCACATATAATATTTTGAAACTGAATGCATAAACTAAACTAAAAAAAAATTCAGCCAGAAACATTTGGATAGCAGGGCAAATCAGATATTTGAAAGCACATCCATTGAGATATACACATAATTCACGACAAAACAATAACAACTCATAAAGCTGAAGATAGCTAACACATTTAACTCAAAATGACATAACATTAATTCGAAACATAATTAATGACATAAGTTTGAAAAGCAAAAAAGTAAACATACAAGTTTTGCAACTGAACTTACCTTTCATGCAAAAAAAAAATACCCATAGAACAAGTAAACCTCATGGCGCAGCCATCTTGGATTTCGCTTCAAATCAGACGGACGTTTAGAGATTTACGAAAGAATACGAGGAACTAGCATTTTGCCATATACAATATGCAATGACGCAAAAGAATATAGTTCTACAGAACTTCCTACTTTATTCCATAATAAGCAGTACTATTTCAAAGTTTTTTCTTTGTCACATTAATAGGGAAATAGTTAAACTTTGCATGTATGTGATGACCACCTTCTGTCTAATATTTCTGAGAATATAAACAAATTTTAGAATCTGAGAGTATTAGTAAATTAATGTATGGAATATCACCTCTCAAACCACCACTTCTTCAAGTGACCAATATTTCTGAGATTATAAATAAATATTGATATTAAGCATAATTTCTCTAAGACAACCATCTCTAATTAAGACCAAAGCTTTTAGAATCTTGGATAGTCATCAGAGAGATTTATTTTTACTGCGAAATTATCGCATGACTGTAATTCAATATCAATTACAGTTTGCGCAATTGAAAAGCGTTTTCTGCCCTGTTTCTTCCCCTAATTTAAAAAAAATCGTTTCCTAAATTTAAAAAAATCTAATTTTGCCTACACTTATAGTAGCATTTGTAATCTGCAAGTAATTATACATGTAATTTAAAATTTTTATAAAGTTATTTAGAATTTAGCAAATATTCTAGAAAATGTTTAAAATCTTTTCCATGACTAAATAAATTTTTTAAAATGTCAGAAAAAATAGCAGTTAAAATTAATAACAAAATAACAAGAATAAATCATCTATCATATCAATATTTTTAATGTGCAGCATTTAGAAACAACTTAGTAAAATACATATAAAAATTAAATAATGTGAAAGTTTCAGATGCACAATGTCAAAAAACTAAAACTGGTAAATTTGAGAACAAATATCCTCAGAATTTTTGACAACCGAAGTCCTCCGAACAGTGCAGTATGAATATCCTCAGGATGTGAAATTGGTCAAATCCTCAGGACATCCTCTAATATCATGGACTTAGTGACTTAGATAAGATATCCTCAGAATGTTAAATTATAATGTCCTCAGGACATCTGAGAATCAACATACTCAGGGCATCCTAAGTATGTCCCAGGATATTATGACTTAAATAGAAAATCCTGAGGATGTTCTGCGCTATGGGGGTACAGTGCCCCTTAGAGGATTGGTTTTGTTAATCTTAAGCCAAGAAAATTCTGCTTCGTTGAACTCCATTGTGGACAAAGAGCTTTAAAAACAATATTTCACAGGTACAGGGACCCAGAAAGGGATAGAAAAATTTTGATCAAATCCATTTTATTAAAGCACACACATCTGAATGATAAATAAGCCGTGGTCCACATTAATGAAATGAAAGAGCTGCAAAAATTTTTTATATACATAATTAAGATCAGTGCCGTGGCAGTACCTTTTTGCCCCCCCCCAAAAAAAACATATAGCAATATAATATATAATAGGATATACTTTAATTAGAATCTAATACAAATAGTAAAGGAATACAGTACCTACCTTAATATATTCTGTAATGTATTATGAATAGTCTCTCCCTAACTAAGCTTTTACAAAATACTGCACCATTTTTGAGGATGAACAAAGACACAAGCTCGGTTTGGGCTTTAAATTTGAGACAAAAAATGTGTTTAAAAAATTCTAGACTCTGATTGGATTCAGAAATGTGTGTGTCAGTGGAAAAATTAGACTTACTGGTCAGTTGTGGTTTGATTTTAGATCATTACACAAAACACACAAGGGTTATCTGCCTAAACGAGGGATGCCTTCATGGAGGACTTTCTATGAGAAACTGGCTCATGTACATGTTACATATGGAGAAAACCACAAAAATGCCGATTCGCCAGGATTCAAACCCTGGACCAAACTGCCAGTGTTTGACAACTTTGTCACTCGGCCACTGGTGGGCCCAGTTACTCGTATAAGTGGTGTATTTATTTCCTGATGCAGACGTTCAAGAATACTTTTCATTACATGAGAAATTTCACTTTCTGTGGAAAAGCCAACATCTCTAGCCAATTTTTCGCCATCTTTTAATACAGATTGTTGTAGCAGTACTCCATTTTTCACAAATAGGCTTAAGCTTTTCTACTGCCTCTTCACAGATCTTGTCTCGAATTTTTGCAAGTTCAGTTGCTAATGATTCAAGATCATGGAATGCTTCTCTAAAATTCATTTTAGGAGCTTGTAATCTGAGCTGAACATAATCAGTTCTGCTCAAAATTTTATCCTAGAAATGGACTAAAGTTACAAAATTAAAAGTCAGTGTGTTTTGCAGTAAAACTGTAGCATCACATTTAGTGTCACTTATGGCAGTACCGTCCAATGCTTATTTTTCTAATAGTTCTACTAATTCTTATAGCTCATCTACAATAACACTACCGCTTGTGCTGTGGTGCTCCATCTTGTTTTAGATGCTCATGTAACAGTTTTCTTTAAAACACTTTTTTCTCATCATAATGTCTAATGTAAGAAAACAGATATATGTTTTCAGTTATTCCAAAACATATTACAATGATTGGATCTTAGCTGCAGTAACTTCTATTAAATGTAATAATTGGTCATCAAAGTTTACAAATAATGCTTTATTATTTTTTCCCATAATACTTTTTTGAACACCAAATGTAATAAATTTTATATGTAAATATAGTTTAATCGCCAGTAGAGGGCATAAATGCTTCATGATGTATATTTCTTGTGCTTGGTTCTGGCAACGCCAGTTGAATGCATATTGGAATTGAATAAACTTGAAGTTTGAAACCTGATTTGTATGTTCTTTGCTTCTTCATTGTTCTCTGATTTGAATTGAATAATGTTTCTTGAACCAGGATAACATGAAACCTTTCAGGTGTTATATTTATTTATTGTTTGTGCCCAATGTGGGGCAAGAACAGTTTTTTTTTATTTACAAATGCAGTTTAGAAGCAGTTGCTAACTCAAAATGATGTGTTGTTGAAAAATTATTCCTTCACCCTGAACGTGGCAGGATGAACTTTCAGAATGTTTATGAATGCTTTTCTCTTGGAAAGTGAGTTAATAAGTTAGGATTAAATCATTGAAGTCTGCACCAGGTAAGCGAATAAAATTATTTTTGTTGTTATTATGACAGACGATAATCTTAAATTAAAAGCTGCTAGGAAAACTATGAGACAAGCTATTTCTAAAATAATAAATGTTTAGAAACTGAAATTAAAAAAAGACATTTGGGAAAAGAATGTGGTAGAAGAAAATTTGTTTTTACTTACTTCTAAACAATCTGCGTTGAAAGAAATTAATGATAAAATACTGGGTTGTTTTAAAGGGGATGAGTCCGAAATTGAAAAAAATGTGATACTGCATTTATATTGAATATGAAAGAATGAGTTTATGTATTTTTAGAGCTAAAAGGAAACTTAATTTAAATTCTCAGATAACGAACATTGAAAACGAATCGCCTGGTACCATACTGCTGCCGTAAAGGTTGAAAACAAAACTAACATTCAGTTACCTAAAATTTAAATTCCTAAACATCATTGTGATCCTAGTTAATTATTGGAATTTTATAATTCCTCTCAAAATGCTATTGGAAATAATAATGAGTTAACAAAGGTTGAGAAGTTTACCTATTTTAAATCCTTATTCGCAGGACATGCTTTAAGTGTAGTATCTGGGTTTGCACTATCTAATGAGAATTATGATGCTTCTGTAAGTTTAATTAAAAAAAAGATTTGGCTGAACAGATTTGGTTATATCTTCGCACATGAACAAACTCTTGAATCTTGAACCTGTTAGTAGTTCATCCAATGTGAAAGTGCTAAGAACACTTTACGATTCTTGTGAAATCAATATAAAAATTTTAAATTCTTTAGGTGTTATCTCGGTAGCTTATGGGAGCCTTTTAGGACCGGTTATTTTAAAGCTTTTACCTGATGATATGAATTTAGAATTTAATAGAAAACGAAACTCTAAAGAGCAGTATAGCCTAACAGAACTTCTCGAATTCATTAGACTGGAAGTTGAGAGTCGGGAAGCTTCTAATTTAATAATGAACACAAAGAAAAGAAACACAAATTATGGCATTAAGCAGATTAAAAATAACTTAAAAGGGGCAAGCATTCTTACTACTTCTGCATTAGCCACAGTGACTAAGCCGTACTGTTTTTATTGTAATCATAATACACATGATGTAGGAAAATGTGAGAGAACAAATGAGCAAAAAAGAGCTATATTAAAAAGCCATGGATGTTGTTACAGATGTTTTAAGAAAGGACATGTATCGTCCAGATGTAAAGTGAAATTTCATCCTTGTGAGTTGTGTAATGGTTTAAATCCTAAGTTATTTTGTAAAAATATTGTTCCTGAAGCGAAAACACTTTCAGATGTTAAACAGAAAGTAGTTCAGTATCAGATTCTAAGCAGAATGTAATTGCATCCCTATCGTTTCACTATAAGACTGTTCCTGAAACTGCTGATAAACTTGCACTGTTTACGCTTCACATACAGATAATACTAGAAGCCAAATAGTAAAAATCCTAGTTGATGGTGAATCGCAGAGGTCATTTATTAGATCTAATTTAGTTAAAGAACTGAAATTAAGGACATTAAGGAAAGAAAGGTAATATATATATTCCTTTTGGTATATCCAGGGTAGACTAATGGAATATAATGTTCAAATGACCCTGAAAAGTATACACTGCCCTAATGTCTCAATTACAATTGAAACTCTTGTTACGGACACTATTTCTGGAGCAATCATAAAAATTCCCTTGAAAAACATTTTGGAAATTTTAAAATTAGCCGATAATGGTGAAGCTGCTGAAATAAAAATGTTGTTAGGATCTGATTCATGTTGGGAAGTGCAAATAGGCGAAAAGAAAAGAGTAAGTAATAAATTATTTGCAGTGTCTTCTATATGTGGTTGGTCTTTGGTTAGGTCTTTGGCAGGTGATCAGTCCAGCGCCTGTATGTTTACAACTGGTGTTTCTCATTGTTTGAAGGAAGAAAATTCAATTAATGATTGTTTGCAAAGGTTTTGGACTTTAGACCACTTGGGTTTAGAGGAGAAGGAGAATCCTGATGATAAATCAGTCAAATCACATTATGAAAACTTTGGTAATAATTTAGAAAATGCCAGCTGACATCTAGTATCTTTGGTTAATAAATTAAAAAATGATGAATGGCTTAGGGAGAATTATGATAGCATAATAAACGAAGTTAAAAATTGAAATAATTGAAGACTGCAAAATTGAGTCTTTACAGTAATAAAATGTATTGCATGCCACATTTTCCAGTGGTAAGAAAAAATGTGTCAAAAACTGAAGTCCGTATTGTGTTTGACGCATCTTCGAAGTGTAACAATGGGGTATCTCTGAACAATTGTTTGATGCCTAGCCCAAATTTGAATCCTTCTATTTTGGACGTGATATTGCGGTTCAGACAATACAAACAGCCAATATTGAAAAGGTCTTTCTCCAGATTGGAATTTTTGAAATTGATACAAAAGTGTTACGGTTTTTATACTTTGATAATAATTACAATTTGAAACATTATAGAGTGACTCTTGTTTTTGTCGGTGTGTCATGTAGCCCTTTCATTCTGGCATGCACTATAAAAAGCATATAAAGAAAATCCAGATATTTTTTAGATGTTGATTTATTCAATCTACATAGATGATGTTTTCTATTGGGCACATACCGTGGAACAGGCTTTTAAGTTAAGTACTGGAGCCTATTGCATGCTTAAAGATGCCAGAATAAATTTGCCTCAGTTTAATACATATTCAGAGGAACTTAAAAACTTTAGGATGATAATGGAATAATTAATTCAGAAAATGAACTAGACTGCTACTATTTTCAATTCAGTAGGTTTCCTGGTGCCATTTGTATTACGTGCAAAATTGGTAATGCAAAACCTTTGGCAGTTGGGTTTAGAAATTGATGACAAAGTTCCAACTGAATGTAAGCAGTTGTGGTTCAAATGGAGTGGGGAAATTGAAAAATTAAAGAAATTTGAAATTTCTCGTGAATATTTCCCTAGCAAATTGAATCAAAATAAAGATACCGGATATTTGTTGTCTTCAAAATTATGGCACTCTGGACCAGACTGGTTAGTTGAATCAGTGAGTGCTTGGCCTAGTAAATTTATCGAGACAATGGAGTTTTCTGATGGTGAATTAGAGCAGAAAATGTATATAAATGATACACAATACTACCGTCTATTGCAGAAAATCTAACCCCCTGTTGAATCTTGAAAAATATAGTAAATTAATTAGAGCTATTAGAGTGACTTCATAGATATTTAGATTTATTCACAATCTGAAAAATAAAACTGACAAGAAAACAGTACCCTTGATTGCAGAAGAACTCTTTGCCACAGAAATATATTTGGTAAAAGAATTCAGTATGAACATTTTTCTTGTGAAATTAATAGTCTAAAGTCTGGCCAGTTGATTTAAAAAAACTCAAATGTTTATTAACTAAATCCTTTTTTAAGTGAGGAAGGAGTTTTGTTAGTAGGAGGAAGACTACAAAAATCAACATTAAGTTTTATGAACTGCATCCTATAATTATTCCTACAAAAACTCATTTTACAGATTTTCTGGTACATGATGTACATGAACGAGTTCTTCATACAGGTGTAGCTAGTACTCTCATGTTCCTCCGTGAAAAACTATTAAATAACTTTTGGAAAATCTTTTATAAAGATTATTTGTTGAATCTGAAATCTGCAAATTGTGTGAACAATCACCGTGCAAAACACAACTTGAATGTGAATGAAATCATGATAATACTTGAACATTTACCACATAACATGTGAAGATTAGGAAAGATTCTCAAAACTTTTACTGGTAGAGATGGACTAATTCACAGTTGTGAAATAAAGACTGAAAAGGCATTATGAAAAGACCTTTATAGTTATTAGTAAAGTTAGACTGCTAAGAGTATTAATATTGTGTGATAGTATATTTCTTCCTGAAAATGTAACTTTAACCCTTTGTTGCATCATGTCCACTCTAGTAGACAAATGTTTAAATTTGTTTATTCTTCTGTAAAAGCCTTAACAGATTCCATTCCTGTGTTTATTCATTCTATATTATTAGAACTTTCAACTATCGATCATAGATGGCTGTATAGCATCACTAAGTAAAGCATTGCTATTTGGAAAATGGCTGCTACTTCTGTTTTGAAGTTATTACAATTTCTCATGGTAAACATTATATAATATTGCTTACATTTTCTTATACTGCTGTTTTTTATTCATAATTAGTAATTTTAGACATATTAGGACTTAGGCTTCCGACATTTGTACCATATTCAAGTGTTAGATTTTCATCATGTCCACATAGAGGAAGAATTTGTATAGTCATATACTTAATATAAGCTAATATTAATTGCAGTATATTTCGCCACCATTCTTTTTTGGACTGTATATTTGCTTCTAATGATTCATTGATTCCTGTTTTATTAATTAATGTTCTTTCTGTTTCTTTCCAAGTTGTAAATGATTTTCAATGATTTGGCCTTGACTAAGCAATTTATCTTTTTTCTTCCATTTATGAAGTTGGTGTACTTAATTATTTCAAAGCACACAAGGGCTATCTGCCTAAGGGGAGGGATGCCTTCGTGGAGGACTTTCTAAAGGAAACTGGCTCGTATACACATGACACATGGGGAAAACCACGAAAACACCCATGCAGCCAGTCCGTTTGCGGGATTCGAACCTCGGACCGAACTACCAGTGTTCAGTGACTTTACCGCTCGGCCACTGGTGGGCCCTCCATTTATGAAAACCACATGTTATAACAAAAGATGACTGTGTAGTGGAATTTGATTTATTAAAAATTAAGCAACAAAAACAGTATACTGCATTATTTTTTTGTGTGAATATAATAACCAAGATCGGTTAATTTCAGTTCCTACTTCATTACTGACCCATTGAGAAAACTTAAGATTTAGACCAGCGGTTCTCAGCCTTTTTGTTTATGCATACCATCTTAACAAAAACTTAAGTATCCACTACATTTTACAATGATTATTTTTCAGGTTTTCTGTAGAAATATTAAAAAATATATATATTTAGCCATTTGCACAACCTATTATCTATTTGTATTAAAAATGCACACATAAAAAATATTAGATTAAAAATTAGTTGCCATTCTAATTATAAAAATATAAGTTATACAAGTAATACTTTAATTCTAAAATTTAGTGTGAAATTTGGGTCTGTTTAAGAGAGTTCTTAACTTCTTTATGTCTTGCCTTATTTCACTTAGTTTTAACTGTAAATTAGGGTCCACTTTTAGTTTTGTTGTGTACTTACTTTGCAAATATAACGTGGAAGAATATCCTTGTTCACACAAATTGGTTGTGCAAAAAGGCAATAAAAAATTAATAGCTTTATTTGAAATACCTTTTTTTTTTTTTTTTTTTTTTTTTTTTTTTTTTTTGTGTGTGTGTGTGTGTGTGTGTGTGTGTGTGTGTGTGTGTTTAGTCAAAAGTTAACAAATGGGTTATTTTTTAAATCTTCAGCTAGAATTCGATCACAGGAAATTTCTATTAATTGTTCTTTTTCTTTACGAGATAAAATTTCAGATCTATTTGAACAAAATGATTTCTAATCCAATTTTGTTTTTCATAATCTTAGGGAAAAATCGTGTTGAAATTATCAATGGAAAAAACAATGATTTTTAATGCCAGATGCTAATTCTTTTTCTTACTTTCATATTGTTTTTGGCTAGAAAACTTTCTAAAAGTGGTAAAAAGCTTAAAATATTATTTCATTATTAGCTAAGTGTTTTTATCATTGCCTTTATTTTATCTCTAATAGTAAACAAATTAACACTTTGTCCTTGTAATCCTAAATTTAATTCATTTAACTTTTGAAAAATATCAGCTAAGTATGCTGAACGTGCCAACCTTAATTCATTAAATAAAACATTTTGCACCTGAAATTTTGAATCACTGTGGAAAGTTTGAAATTCTGATCAAAGTTCAAAAAGACAATTTAAAACTTTGCATTCGCATAACCACGTTACTGAAATGTAAAAAAATATTTTATGTTCACTCCCCATCTCTTGGCATAAAATTGTAAATATTCTTGAATTTAAATCTCGGATTTTAGAAAATTAACAATTTTCACAGCTTGATTCAAAGCGATTTTCATGTTTTTGGGGAATGTTTTAGTTACTAAAGCTTCACGATGAATGGAGCAATGAGTAATATTAGTTTTAGGTGTGACTTTCTTTATTTGAGAAACAGAACTGGAATGTTTTCCTGTTGAAGCCCGAGCTCCATCACTGCATGTGGATGCACTTATTCTAAGTAATATTATTCTCAGATATAAAATTGTCAGTTACTTTGAAAATGTCAATTGCAGTTGCTATCATGAAGGGATTCATAAACTAAATACTCATGGTCAATTTGTTTATCTTCTTTAAAATGTATGTAAACTAATAATTGAACAAAATTTGTTATATCACTACTTTCATCCAGTTGCAGTGTGAAATTTTCACTGTGTTTTATTTTTTGAATAAGTGTCTCTTTTATGGAATTTGGAATTTCATAAATTCATCCACTTACTGCATCATTTGGAATCAGAATATTATCAAGTTCATTAGCCACTTTTTCATTGAATAATGTTATAACGATATCTTTAGCTCTGGTAATATAAGGTTTTCTCCAAGAGTGTGGCCCTGCCCAGTGTTGGCAGTTCTTAGGCTTACTAGATAACTAGTTTCCAAAGCTTTTCCCTTGAAGTAACAAAACCTTCATTACGTGTTTGCTATTTTTGAACCTGATAATGTCCTCTTAAAATATTCTTTCAATTTATCCTTTAAATTGGCATTCTTAGATTCAAGATGTGTTTAAAGAAACGATGGTTTCATAGTTTGGTTGAGGATCCATTTCATCTCCATTCTGAGTAAACCCAAATGATAAATAACTTTTATTGTATTTGCTATAAACAATTTTCCTTTTCAATATTTCTAGTGCTAGTAGATTGTCGTGGATCCATCACCTGTGAATCATCACTTTGCCGCATAGTCAATCCTAGCCATTTTTCCATTTTGAAAAATCTAGGTTTGTTTTATTTTTTTATTTTTTTTTTTTTTCCACAAGTATTTAAATGCACAATATATTACGAGTTCTTCAAAAACAGATGGCAATATTCTCAAATTGTGTAGAAAAGTAAGGAATAAAAAGCCACAAAGAAGACAAAATACCAGCTGTTAGAGACAGAATATCATCATAAAAAAATTATTTCAATTGAAAATAGAGCAATGTAGCCTAGAAATGCTGGTGATGTAAAGTGAAGACATGCTAATAAATCAATCAACTGTAAAATAATTAATGAGGTACTATTATCTTTTTATGTGTACTTTATTTTTTCCCCTATTAAGTATTCTCATTTGACTCCTCTCTCTAGTACTCCTTTTAAAAACATCATTTATGACAAATTTGTTATGTCTATGGTTAAAGGATTATTTGTAAAAATAAAAATGGATTATTTTGCTAATGTCTATGAGCAGCTATTGACCTTAAGCGAAGCTCAGGTCGCATGAATTTACGAGTGTTAAAGAAAAAATTAAACAGGATGTTAGGGTATGTAATTTTTTTATTTAATAGTTAAAAATACTTGTTTCTTTGTGTACCACCTAGTTTTCTCTTGGGTACCACCAGTTGAGATTCACATATTTAGACGATTATTTGTTACTGCATTTAGACTGGATTCATCTTGAAATATGCTGGATCCACGAATAACCGCTTCTGTGCGAAGGTGATGCGATATTAATTGAAGATTAATTAGCGAATTTTAAATAAGCAATAACTTTGAACTCCAGAACGTCCAGAATTAGAGTGTTTCTGTTGCATTTTCTATACTTTTTATTAGATTATTTATTTATTATATTTACGTACATAGGTTTGGAACTTCTGATGTATACGGGCCCCATCTTCAGAGTCTTGTAATGTTGTGATGTGTTGTCGCATAGAATTTTAGCAGCAGTAGGAGTACAGTCTGAATCTGTTTCTGACTCTGATTTCAGTTTATCCTTCTATCTTCTGGTTTTTCCTTTTGCAATTTTTTTTACTAAATATGATTCCCTTCTTATTCTGGAGTTCGGAGCTTCATTTTCTTGCTCTAGTTTTCTTTTCCTATTCTGAGAACTGCTAAGTTTTTTCCTTTGGCATTGGCCTGGTCTAACTAAGAAAATAATTTTTATTATACTAATTAAGACATTACTTATGAACAACACAATTACAGTAAATAAAATATAAAAAGGAAAACTTACTTTATTGCAAATTGCAAACAATATAGTAATAAAATTTGAAAATTGTTTATCTCTTCAATTACTTTATTGAACACTGTTAACAGTTTTGCTCATGCACTGTTCACTGAATAATGGAATCATCAAAGTAGGTGTTAAAAAGTAAAATGTATATCAAAGATCTCCGTGTTTAAAATTCAGTCACCGAATTAATAATGGTTGAGGTCCAAAGAGCTTTCAATATATGGACTATAGTATATTGTTTTTTATCATTTTAATATAACAAGTGTGAGCTGTATGTGCATTTAATTTTAAAAAAATTAAATATTTCACTAATTTTGAAAATTAAATTGTTCAGGAAGAAAGACAAAAGAACATTTTGTATAGGGAGATATCTGATTGAGTTACAGCAAACATAAATATTTATAACATATTTTATCAGACAAATCAAGAAAGGAAATAATTATATTACAATAATTATTAATTTAAGACCTTTTTCTAAGAAATCGACCAAAATAATAATTGGAATCTTCCAGAAAATCTTACCTCTTGGAGACCATTTGGCACCCCTCTGCGAGCGGCACTTCGGGCAAGGTACCCTTTACTCCTTTCACTATGCCACTTATTAGGATATTCTGTCACTGAAGATCTAGTTATATAAGCGGTAGAATGGTGGATTTTTCTGTTGTTTAATATAAATTCGATTTGGTTCCGGAAAATTGAGCATAATAAACAGTTGATTTTATTAACCAGTGAACCTAATGAGCAGTACTGTATAACAAAGCATATGAGGGTTGTCTCACAAGGTGTACTGCTTGAATATTCTGGAAAAGTAAATATGCCATGAATGTTGCAGTTGGTAAAATTTAAATTGTGTAAAGAATTTATCCAATGCAAATAATAATGCGGTCCATCCAGGAAATATTATAGAAAAATGTCAGGCTGCATCAATAGAAAATATAGCGAGTGAAATTGGAGTGTTGCAACATTTCCTCTGAGGAAAAATACAAACCAATATTTTATGTTAATGTTTTGGAAAATGTGATAAGTCAGCATTCGTGATGTCATCTAAAACAACGTAATGTGAACATTTTATTGGAGTAATTTCTTTTAATGTATTTCATACATAATTAGCTTATTCATTTATATCTTTTATATTTTAATGATATGGAGCAAATTCTAAGTATGACTTTTAATTCACAAAATTGTTATATTTATTTGATAACTAATTTATTAAAAAAAAAACTTGTAGATTGTGATGCTAATTTTTTGGTAATTTTTAATTGCAATTAAATAGCATAGTTGATAGTCTTGTATTTATTTATACATTTTGCCTATTTTTGAACACTGTTGGATAGAGTGACATTCTTTATTGATCTATTTAGTGTCATCATAACATATGTTAGCATAATTTTAAAAAATTATTCTTTTTTTATTGACTTATAGAAATGTAATTAATTTGATCATTTTATACTTTTAATGTATTCCTTTTACCTTTATTTATTATTGTTATTAAATTACAGTATTTGCTTACAGTGTTTCTTGATTCTAATTATGTCACAAAACATATGCATTGTAGCATACGAAAGAACTTGTTGGAGAATATTTATTTATTTCTGTCATCAATTCAACATCAGCAGTCTAATAGGTGAGTGTGCTTTTAATTTTAATATTGTATTCTGGAACCTTCTAAGCTATCAAATTTTAACTTCGGTATTTTTCAAAATTTATTATGATATTATTACAAAGAATATTCGCATATTGGTATGTTTGCTCAAATTTGGGCAAAACAACACAGTGGTGAACCTTTTATGATAGACTTAAAAGTGTAAAATTATTCACCTTTATTCAGGCAGTGGAGTTTTATGCTGCTTATCAAGTTAGCTCCTGATTTATCGTCATTATGTTTTCAAATTTACTCATTCTTAGGTATGTTTTTGAATTACAAACTGTGCTTTTAAAAACAATAAATGCACTTCCACATAATTTAAAACTTTATTTTACTTTTTTTAATAATTTATCTAATATGTGAATGAAAATATGTTTAATTGTAATACATCTTTATCATAATTTTTTATAGTGCTCTTGTATGTACTTTTTACATCGTTGGAAATCAGCATGTGAAATTATATGCTTTGCATTAATTTCGTAGTGATTTGATAAGTATAGTGCAAGGTGATCAAAATGTTGCTAACCAAAGAGTAAAAATTTATCTACATTAGGTGTTAAAAGTGACTCTCATGAGCCTCCTGTACACAACAGTCTGAATATCCCCCGCCATTTGTGGGAACGTAACCAATTCAGGCTTGGCCACTACTAAGCCCAGAAGTGGTGGCCAATTTATTGTGGAAGCACATAATAGGTGTGCCATTGTTACCTTCTATGAAGGGACAGACAATTACAGTCTCTGGGATTCGAATCTAGGCCCTTCGGTATCGCAATAGGCTACCTAATTCCTATATCATCTGGGCATCTGAATGCTTAATGTATCATTCTGCGGCATACTTTAGTTCATCTAGTGCTCAGGGTTTATTGAAAAAAATGTGCTTTCCAGTTTACATGGTAGCAAACTGGATGAAGAGTTTCAAAATCATGGATGGCAAATGTGATTGAGTGCTGTTATCTTTAAAATGCCTTCTAGAGAAGCCATAAACAGCATGAGCCACCACACTTGCTGAAAGTAGGTTTGATGAATTTCATATTTTAATTGGGCAGGGAAATGATCACAATAATATTGTTCACAATTTCAATAAAGGGGCTTATTTAGGGGCTTGACAAGCAGTGATTACATCAAGTGTGCAGTGATTTTTTTATTACAATGTATTATGATATTGGCATCTAAAAATTTAGTTCAGCTGGCATTTATGTATTGCATCAGTTGGGTTCAAATCTATCACTATAGTAATTGTCATAATAACACATTTTTTTTCCATTGCATGCATAATTTATATTTATACTAAGCATAGTGTAGTGTAGTAAGTAGTAAAATTGTTTTGCTTCCTTATCATCTGTGTTTGATCCCTTTCAAGAACTTTTGGTATCTCAAATTGCTTATTCCTAGTTTTGGCTTTTGCAGTACCTTTCTGTCAGATGTTATTCATTTCTAGCTTTCTGTTTAAAGTGAATTATGTGTGACACATAGTTTCTGCAGAGGCAACTCTATGATTATAAATAACTTAAATAGTGATAAAGTTTGTAATAATTCAAGAATTGATGTTCTCCATTTAAGTTAATTCTTGGCAGTGTACAGAAATATTGATTGTATTACTCTAAAAAATAAAAATTTATGATGTGAATATTTTTGAAGCATAACAAAATTATTCTCATCTAAAGACTGAAGAATCAGATACAGCATTATATGTAATATTTGGAAAATCAGAAAGAATCATCCAGTTTCAGATTTTTATAATTTTAAAAATTAACCACACAATGTAATGTGTGAATAGGAAAGGGAAGTGTTTGTGTTTTATATATGGATATTCAAAATATTTTTCATTATTACATGCATGATGTCAAAATGATATGAAAAAATACTGCATGATGTTTCAATGTGTCCGTAGTCATTGATTTTAAAGCAACAGAAATGAATTTGTGTTTAAGCTTGTGAGTTGTTTGCGTACTTTCTAAAAAATTACACAGGAGACCAGCTGTTTTAAAACCATATTGTTTGGTTCATTGCACTAGACTGATATGCAAATCACAATATGCAGAAAGCTTTTTTTTTTCCTCTTTTCATGGCATTTTTATTTTTTCTCAAAACAATTCATTAAATCATGAGCTATGTACTAAAACTTGACAATATTTCATTTACATTCATATGGTATTTATAATTTTATTTTATTGATTTCTAAAATGACAAAAATATGAAACTGGATGATTAGCACTGAATTATCCTGTATTTGTACACTGTCACACAACTATTATTTGACCTAGTTTTGAAAACCATGAGAATGGAACACAAATTAAAACAAGCCTATGAGGCTGGTAAAATAAAGCTCATTGACTATGTATAAGGATTGCTGTGAAATAGTTGGGAATGTATGTATGCCAGAAATTTCATCACTAAACTAAATTTTAATCTAATTTGTGTTACTGAAAATGCATTCATATCTTTTACACTTTTTTTTTTTTTTTCTTTAGGTGTCTGTTATTCCATGCCTTTGATGTTGTGATTGGATTTTTGTGCTCAAATAAATAAAAAGAATATATAAATTTGTGCCTGTGTGAGAAAATTGTTACATAAATATCAAATAATATAGACATTGCATAGACTTCAGTAATTCCGATGTCATACCTATGGTATATATTTTTGGAATATCATGTTCTGTACATTCCATTTGTTGTAACTTTAGAGTGAAATGCAATTTTTTAATAATTCAAGTTTTTTTTTATTCATCTTACTCCATCTTATAGTCAGTTTATTTTTGAAATAATTGTATGTTGTCAACAGAGAAGTTCATAGGTATTTATGATGTTGGAAGGTGTTTTGAATAAAATCAGTTTCAAAATATTCTCTCTATTTAACTTGATTTCTGTTGACATTCTTTTACTTTTTATTTTCTAATTTTTCAAAGAAAAGTGCATATTATAAAACTTTTCCATCAAAAGCAATAATTGAATGTAATATAATAAATAATCAATTTCATTATTGTGTATGCTGATTAAGTGTTTAAGCTATTCATCAGTGAAATTTAACTGCAATAATAATGTGACTGAAACTATTGGTAACAAGAATTAAGTTTTCAAAAAAGTTCAGGATTAGAAGCTGCACAATAGTAATCACACATATATTTCAATTTCATTATTGTGTATGCTGATTAAGTGTTTAAGCTATTCATCAGTGAAATTTAACTGCAATAATAATGTGACTAAAACTATTGGTAACCAGAATTAAGTTTTCAAAAAAGTTCAGGATTAGAAGCTGCACAATAGTAATCAGACATATAAAGTTTACATTAATAAATACAGGGCAAGCTGAGTGAAATTGATAAGTTACATTTTGCAGAAACAAAAGTTTTAATAATGTCACTTAAATACTTTATATGGTTGGAAGAATAAGCCCTGAAGTTTACATGGCTAAGTTACAAATGTTTTCTGTATGACTGTTTTATATTAGTTTGATAATCTGTTTCAAAATATGTCTATGTCAACATTCACAGCACCTGTTATAAGGCATTGTGTAACTCTTTGCAAAGAAAAAAAAAGGAATTTTACTTATGTAGCTATGATTAGGGTGTGCTGTATATAACTGGTAGCTATTTGCAGTGGCTAAGTGTCATCTATACTTTTACGAAGTGGAGGAACACAAACTCCGTCCTTGATGTACCTCAGAAGAAAATATCACAAGTGTTAAATTCAGACTTCTTGGTAACCAGCATGACATGTTTTAGGCTTGAACAATCAGTTCAACATAAAGGCAGAATTTTCATTCATGTAATTTTTAACCCTACATTGCAATCTTGGGCAAATATGGAGTCGGCTGCCATGTGACTTGCTTGCTGAGGTAAGTTAATTCGCACACTGTTTTTTCATGGGGGGGGGGGGAATTATCCATATATCACATAAAACACATTTTGTTTTCCAAAATAAATATTACAAGCAAACTGAGGGATTAGCCATGGGAAGCCCCCTCAGTCCCATCCTGGCTGATATCTACATGCATTATTATGAATCAAAATTGTTTGAAACTTTAAACTTCCCGGCATGGTTCCGCTACGTAGACGATACTTTTACCCTGTTTGAAGGTAATAAAGATGATTTAAATAGAGTTCTTTCAACAATGAATTCTATTGATCCTGCTATTCAGTTCACTTTTGAACTTGAGACTTGCAATTCTCTTCCGTTTCTCGACATTCTGGTCACACGTAACACATCCAACTTCAGTACTACAGTTTACCGTAAACCTTCATCGGTTTGCCTTCCACCACACTTTAAATCATGTCATCCGACTAAACAAAAGTTAGCTTCATTTTATTCCTATGTTTTCCGTGCTCTTCAAGTTTGCTCCTCCAAACTAGCCCTTGATGAAGAACTAAATTATTTAAAAGCAATAGCTATTGACAGGGGCTTTTCACCCAACATTATTAATCAAGCAGTTAAAAAATTCTCATCTCAACACACTAAAAGCCACACTCTTATTTTAGGAGATTATAAAAATTCTGTTGTCATTCCCTTCTTTCCATCAATTAGCTATAAAGTTGCACATATTTTGCAGAAATTTAACTTTCGGGTTGTTTACTCTCCCATCAATAAAATTCCAACTTCTATACTCAAGGACCCCATTCCGGATATGAATTCCTGGGGTATTTATAGGATTCCTTGCCAGTGCGGTTTAATTTACATTGGCCAAACTAAGAGAGCCTTAAAATTTCGCGTCAAAGAACATGAGGCATATGTTAGAAAAAAGGAAACACAGAAGTCTTCTGTTGCTCAACATTGTTGGTCCGAAAATCACACTTTCAATTTTTCTGCTGCCAAAATTATTCAAAAAACATCTTCCATTGGAGAACTGGATTTTCTAGAGGCATTTCACATTCATAAAAATCTTTCTGTTCTAGTTAACGATCCTAATTCCAATCCAAATTTGCCTTCGGCTTTTAGAGAAATTATGTTTTAGTTCTGGTTTCGCCAACAGATGGCGCCACTTGCTTATTCTTGTCCAGGCTTTCTTACCTTATCTAAACATTATTTCCTATCTTGTTCATTTGCGGTTTTGCAGCTGAAGATGATGGTTCGGTAAAACCATCGAAACTAGTCCTGTGAAAATTTTGTAAATTAACGCTGATTTTTGTTGTTTGCCTTCTGAATTAGTATTTATTCGGCGTGTTATTGTGTCTTAATTATAGAAGCCCCAAACAGGCTTACATTTTGCTTTCTTTTTTGCACGTGGTGTGGCCGCCATTTTGTGATTGTAGGAGTTTCGGTGAGTACATTTTTGCAATTTTCAAGTTATGTTTATGTTTTGTACATTTGGATATTGTGCTTTGCTTGTCTGATTTCATGCATTTTGCTTACAAACATTTTGTTTTTCTATTCATTTCAGTGAGGGATTTTTCTGCTATTTTGTGTGTACTTTATTATTGCTCAGTTAATTTAGTTTGATTTTCTGCATTGTTTATCATGCCTTCATCCGTTAATCGTTTCACTAAATTACGCCTGAAACGGCAAAAATTCCTGAATCATCTTGACTTTTTACTTAAATGTAAATGTAAAAAATTGATCCCCAATTTTATTCAAATCAAATCTAATCAAAAACCTTCGAGTCGCGTTTCAAGAATTCTGTTAAATTGCAAACTTGCCTTACTTCGGTCCGTGATAAGGGATACACGTCAACAATTGTCCAAAATTGAACATGAACTCTATAAGCTTCATCTGGAACTCGCTAAAACATATCCAAAATTCACTGCCCTTGAACAAAAGTCTTGGTCTAGAACGGAGAATGCAGTTAACCGTCATAAAAACACCCTTGCAGTTAAATTCGAAAAACTTCTTTTACAGTCTTCCAGTTCAAGTAGTTCAAAAAATCTTCCCATTGTAAACATCAAGCCAATAGTTAATATTTCTAATGTTAGTCTTTCAGAAGAACAAGAGAGAATTCTAAAATATAATTTTAACTTCTCACAAACCTGTAAACCCTCGATTCCAAAGATTTTGGCTCCTATCGAAAAAGCTTTCAAGTTCAGTAAAGTTTCAGATTCACAGAAAGAAATGATTAGGCATCTTATCGCTCATAATGTGAAATTCAATAATAAACCTTTGAAACCAAATCTAACTGCGAGAGAAAGAGCTACAATGCGCGAGATTCATTCTAACCCGGATATTGTCGTTTCAAAGGCCGACAAAGGTGGCCAGATAGTCGTCATGGATAAGAACACTTACATCGATGGTGTCACTAAACTCTTAAACGAAGGACCATATAATCCGATCCCTAAAGATCCTTCACCTTCGGACTTATCCAAAATAAAAACTGCGATCAAATCTTCGCAAATCATTTCAAGCAACTTAAAACGTTCGCTTATCCCATCTGTTGCGAATTGTGCCAGATTATATGCCCTTCCCAAAATTCATAAAAGTGGTATTCCTTTCCGCCCTATTGTATCAAATTTAGGTACTGCCTCGTATCCATTAGCTAAATATTTAGTTTCTAGATTTTCCACTCTATTAGACAATAACATTTACACCATAAAAAATTCAATAGAGTTTGTAAAAAAGGTTAAAAACATTTCTCCTCGTAATTTACTCATGGTTTCTTTTGATGTAAAATCATTATTCACCAATGTCCCAGTGGAGGGTGCATTAAGATGTCTAGAAACCAGACTTCGCGAATTTCATTTCTCTTGCATCGAAATTGATGAGCTAATTTCTCTCACTCAACTCTGTTTGAAACAAACACATTTTGTTTTCCAAAATAAATATTACAAGCAAACTGAGGGATTAGCCATGGGAAGCCCCCTCAGTCCCATCCTGGCTGATATCTACATGCATTATTATGAATCAAAATTGTTTGAAACTTTAAACTTCCCGGCATGGTTCCGCTACGTAGACGATACTTTTACCCTGTTTGAAGGTAATAAAGATGATTTAAATAGAGTTCTTTCAACAATGAATTCTATTGATCCTGCTATTCAGTTCACTTTTGAACTTGAGACTTGCAATTCTCTTCCGTTTCTCGACATTCTGGTCACACGTAACACATCCAACTTCAGTACTACAGTTTACCGTAAACCTTCATCGGTTTGCCTTCCACCACACTTTAAATCATGTCATCCGACTAAACAAAAGTTAGCTTCATTTTATTCCTATGTTTTCCGTGCTCTTCAAGTTTGCTCCTCCAAACTAGCCCTTGATGAAGAACTAAATTATTTAAAAGCAATAGCTATTGACAGGGGCTTTTCACCCAACATTATTAATCAAGCAGTTAAAAAATTCTCATCTCAACACACTAAAAGCCACACTCTTATTTTAGGAGATTATAAAAATTCTGTTGTCATTCCCTTCTTTCCATCAATTAGCTATAAAGTTGCACATATTTTGCAGAAATTTAACTTTCGGGTTGTTTACTCTCCCATCAATAAAATTCCAACTTCTATACTCAAGGACCCCATTCCGGATATGAATTCCTGGGGTATTTATAGGATTCCTTGCCAGTGCGGTTTAATTTACATTGGCCAAACTAAGAGAGCCTTAAAATTTCGCGTCAAAGAACATGAGGCATATGTTAGAAAAAAGGAAACACAGAAGTCTTCTGTTGCTCAACATTGTTGGTCCGAAAATCACACTTTCAATTTTTCTGCTGCCAAAATTATTCAAAAAACATCTTCCATTGGAGAACTGGATTTTCTAGAGGCATTTCACATTCATAAAAATCTTTCTGTTCTAGTTAACGATCCTAATTCCAATCCAAATTTGCCTTCGGCTTTTAGAGAAATTATGTTTTAGTTCTGGTTTCGCCAACAGATGGCGCCACTTGCTTATTCTTGTCCAGGCTTTCTTACCTTATCTAAACATTATTTCCTATCTTGTTCATTTGCGGTTTTGCAGCTGAAGATGATGGTTCGGTAAAACCATCGAAACTAGTCCTGTGAAAATTTTGTAAATTAACGCTGATTTTTGTTGTTTGCCTTCTGAATTAGTATTTATTCGGCGTGTTATTGTGTCTTAATTATAGAAGCCCCAAACAGGCTTACATTTTGCTTTCTTTTTTGCACGTGGTGTGGCCGCCATTTTGTGATTGTAGGAGTTTCGGTGAGTACATTTTTGCAATTTTCAAGTTATGTTTATGTTTTGTACATTTGGATATTGTGCTTTGCTTGTCTGATTTCATGCATTTTGCTTACAAACATTTTGTTTTTCTATTCATTTCAGTGAGGGATTTTTCTGCTATTTTGTGTGTACTTTATTATTGCTCAGTTAATTTAGTTTGATTTTCTGCATTGTTTATCATGCCTTCATCCGTTAATCGTTTCACTAAATTACGCCTGAAACGGCAAAAATTCCTGAATCATCTTGACTTTTTACTTAAATGTAAATGTAAAAAATTGATCCCCAATTTTATTCAAATCAAATCTAATCAAAAACCTTCGAGTCGCGTTTCAAGAATTCTGTTAAATTGCAAACTTGCCTTACTTTGGTCCGTGATAAGGGATACACGTCAACAATTGTCCAAAATTGAACATGAACTCTATAAGCTTCATCTGGAACTCGCTAAAACATATCCAAAATTCACTGCCCTTGAACAAAAGTCTTGGTCTAGAACGGAGAATGCAGTTAACCGTCATAAAAACACCCTTGCAGTTAAATTCGAAAAACTTCTTTTACAGTCTTCCAGTTCAAGTAGTTCAAAAAATCTTCCCATTGTAAACATCAAGCCAATAGTTAATATTTCTAATGTTAGTCTTTCAGAAGAACAAGAGAGAATTCTAAAATATAATTTTAACTTCTCACAAACCTGTAAACCCTCGATTCCAAAGATTTTGGCTCCTATCGAAAAAGCTTTCAAGTTCAGTAAAGTTTCAGATTCACAGAAAGAAATGATTAGGCATCTTATCGCTCATAATGTGAAATTCAATAATAAACCTTTGAAACCAAATCTAACTGCGAGAGAAAGAGCTACAATGCGCGAGATTCATTCTAACCCGGATATTGTCGTTTCAAAGGCCGACAAAGGTGGCCAGATAGTCGTCATGGATAAGAACACTTACATCGATGGTGTCACTAAACTCTTAAACGAAGGACCATATAATCCGATCCCTAAAGATCCTTCACCTTCGGACTTATCCAAAATAAAAACTGCGATCAAATCTTCGCAAATCATTTCAAGCAACTTAAAACGTTCGCTTATCCCATCTGTTGCGAATTGTGCCAGATTATATGCCCTTCCCAAAATTCATAAAAGTGGTATTCCTTTCCGCCCTATTGTATCAAATTTAGGTACTGCCTCGTATCCATTAGCTAAATATTTAGTTTCTAGATTTTCCACTCTATTAGACAATAACATTTACACCATAAAAAATTCAATAGAGTTTGTAAAAAAGGTTAAAAACATTTCTCCTCGTAATTTACTCATGGTTTCTTTTGATGTAAAATCATTATTCACCAATGTCCCAGTGGAGGGTGCATTAAGATGTCTAGAAACCAGACTTCGCGAATTTCATTTCTCTTGCATCGAAATTGATGAGCTAATTTCTCTCACTCAACTCTGTTTGAAACAAACACATTTTGTTTTCCAAAATAAATATTACAAGCAAACTGAGGGATTAGCCATGGGAAGCCCCCTCAGTCCCATCCTGGCTGATATCTACATGCATTATTATGAATCAAAATTGTTTGAAACTTTAAACTTCCCGGCATGGTTCCGCTACGTAGACGATACTTTTACCCTGTTTGAAGGTAATAAAGATGATTTAAATAGAGTTCTTTCAACAATGAATTCTATTGATCCTGCTATTCAGTTCACTTTTGAACTTGAGACTTGCAATTCTCTTCCGTTTCTCGACATTCTGGTCACACGTAACACATCCAACTTCAGTACTACAGTTTACCGTAAACCTTCATCGGTTTGCCTTCCACCACACTTTAAATCATGTCATCCGACTAAACAAAAGTTAGCTTCATTTTATTCCTATGTTTTCCGTGCTCTTCAAGTTTGCTCCTCCAAACTAGCCCTTGATGAAGAACTAAATTATTTAAAAGCAATAGCTATTGACAGGGGCTTTTCACCCAACATTATTAATCAAGCAGTTAAAAAATTCTCATCTCAACACACTAAAAGCCACACTCTTATTTTAGGAGATTATAAAAATTCTGTTGTCATTCCCTTCTTTCCATCAATTAGCTATAAAGTTGCACATATTTTGCAGAAATTTAACTTTCGGGTTGTTTACTCTCCCATCAATAAAATTCCAACTTCTATACTCAAGGACCCCATTCCGGATATGAATTCCTGGGGTATTTATAGGATTCCTTGCCAGTGCGGTTTAATTTACATTGGCCAAACTAAGAGAGCCTTAAAATTTCGCGTCAAAGAACATGAGGCATATGTTAGAAAAAAGGAAACACAGAAGTCTTCTGTTGCTCAACATTGTTGGTCCGAAAATCACACTTTCAATTTTTCTGCTGCCAAAATTATTCAAAAAACATCTTCCATTGGAGAACTGGATTTTCTAGAGGCATTTCACATTCATAAAAATCTTTCTGTTCTAGTTAACGATCCTAATTCCAATCCAAATTTGCCTTCGGCTTTTAGAGAAATTATGTTTTAGTTCTGGTTTCGCCAACAGATGGCGCCACTTGCTTATTCTTGTCCAGGCTTTCTTACCTTATCTAAACATTATTTCCTATCTTGTTCATTTGCGGTTTTGCAGCTGAAGATGATGGTTCGGTAAAACCATCGAAACTAGTCCTGTGAAAATTTTGTAAATTAACGCTGATTTTTGTTGTTTGCCTTCTGAATTAGTATCCATATATCTGTTAATAAGTACATTTATAAAATAATTACTTTAGATAAACTTACTTTATGAAATACATTTATAATGGTATTATGATACCTATAATATAGGTCAGGGCTTCTCAAACGTTTTTCAGTCGTGACCCCTTTTTATCACTGAGATTTTTTCGTGACCCCCAGGACCTCATAATATTTACAAAAATTTTGTGTGGCGCCATAAGCATTGCGCAAATCCGACACACACATGAGTGAAACTGTCAATTTTTTTCATTTGTACTGTAATATACTATTGCAGTTTTAGGTCATTAACTTTAATTTCTAATTTTAAGACATAGAACAATTTGAAAATTTTAATTAAGTAACAGATGAAATGACAGCGTCATGTGCAAAGCGCAAGGAAAATGAACGTTTATATTACAAAAAGAATGCCTCGAAATATTTTTTTTTTTCTTTGTCTATATTGTCTTATCTTTTTCTATTTTCAGATACATTCCGTATAAATATTTGGTAATTGTAAAATTATTATAATAAGTTAAGTATCAAAACTGCTAAAATTTTTGGCGACCCCCTGCTGCGGTCGCAACCCATAGTTTAAGAAACCCTGATATAGGTAATTAAAATTTTTACATTAATAAATACAGGGCAAGCTGAGTGAAATTGATAAGTTACATTTTGCAGAAACAAAAGTTTTAATAATGTCACTTAAATACTGTATATGGTTGGAAGAATAAGCCCTGAAGTTTACATGGCTAAGTTACAAATGTTTTCTGTATGACTGTTTTATATTAGTTTGATAATCTGTTTCAAAATATGTCTATGTCAACATTCACAGCACCTGTTATGAGGCATTGTGTAACTCTTTGCAAAGAAAAAAAAAAAGGAATTTTATTTATGTAGCTATGATTAGGGTGTGCTGTATATAACTGGTAGCTATTTGCAGTGGGTAAGTGTCATCTATACTATTACGAAGTGGAGGAACAAAAACTCCGTCCTTGATGTACCTCAGAAGAAAATATCACAAATGTTAAATTCAGACTTCTTGGTAACCAGCATGACATGTTTTAGGCTTGAACAATGAGTTCAACATAAAGGCAGAATTTTCATTCATGTAATTTTTAACCCTACATTGCTTTAGGTGAATCCATCAAATGCTCTACTATAGCTTTCATATTTCCAGTTTCCCTTTTTCAGTATACCCCTAATGCAGAAAGTTGTTTCGTCGCCAAATATTAGTTAGGCAAAGAAACCTTATTACTTCTCTCCATGACTGCATGGCCATGCTGGAAAAGTGATCAAAAATTTTTGTTCCTTTTATTAATGCTCTGCAGTAACTGCATCTTGTAAACATTTATCTAAGGTTTGTGCTCAGTCTTTTGTGGACTTTGTGGCTCTAAACTTCATGTCTTGTTGACTTCTTCAGGCTGAATATATCAGCTTTCATTAGGACAAATTACTGTTTCTTCTGATATTGGTGATGTTTGAGGGGTTTCCTCTTGCATAGCCAGTTTCCTCAAATTTCTTGTTTCGGTCGTTGATAGACTACATTGTAGGTGGTGTAGTAAAATTGTGCTACATAATAATAGGTTTTGGGGGGCGGAAAATGCATGCATGTAGAAAGCCATTTCAGCCTGACTTGTAGCCTGATTGCTCTAGTGTCATCAAAGGCATTTATGTGATATTGACATCATGAAAAAAATTACATAAAGAGATCATAAGCTTGAAAGGCCTTTTTCCATCAAACGCTGTTAAATACTTCTTGATGAAACAAATAATTTTGGTTAGTCTTTGGATTATGGTAACTTTACGATTTTTTGGAGAAAATTTGGCGACCAACCCTGCTAGATTTTGTTTTCATGAAGTAAAGGCATTTTTTTTTCTAAACATTTTTTCCAACAATCTGCTAGCCGAATTACGCTTATGCTAGAACTTTTATGGAACAAAAGTGCTTAATCATGACGAAGATTAGGTGCGAAATTGGGACAAAGTGCAGAATCGCCCACTGCTTGTCACATTTTTAAGAATTGCATATACACGATATCATCCATGTACACGTCGACCTATTTTCACTTTAAAAAAATCCCAGAATTGCACAAAAATGGCATTGTGCACACTTTTGATTTTATCCATGTACACTGCTAAAATCCTAGCTAGTAACCTTTACCGCCTTACCAAAATGTCACCGAACTACCTGTTACCATATTCCAAAGATTAGCCATAATTTTCAATTTATAAAGCATTTAATCTCTTAGTTCACAGTGTGCATGAGTTAGAGTTTTAACAGTGTCAAAACTGCTATTAAAACTATAAAATCAAGCTATTAAACCATCAAACTGCAGGTAATCCCTTTTAGACCACATGCCAGATTCATCAGTAATTTACATCAGAATAAATGGAAACTGCTTTCTTACTTTACATGTTTGCATGATGGCAGTAGAACTGTGCTTTAACTTTTAATCTAGTGCAATGTCAATGTTTTCAAAAGTGGGATGGCAGAGTTGGATGAATATTGAATGTGCCAGATATTGTACTGTAAGGTTGTCATCAAGGCCTTCAGCAAATCTGCATCACAGCACAAGAACAGTAAGTAGCAAGATGGATAAAGGCTTACAGCAAAATGCTAGTCAAATGTTTATCATACTTATGTTCACTACAAAAGCAAAAAGTCTGTCAGAACTTCTATGAAAATTATGGTTGATGTCCATATATGATTTTGTTGGTGTTATCCTAACACATACCATAACTTCTAGGCAGATTTAGTGCACTTAGCAACATCATTTTCATTTTTGGAACCAAATCTGTGACCAGCTTAGGGAAAAAGTGACAAATAGTACTCATCCATCCTTTTGCATGATGATGTTTTGCTGCATACAATGCAAGCTGTGGCAGATTATTTTCTCTTTATATGGAAGGGAAGTGTTCTAACTCATGAAGCTACTGCTCCTACTGGGCTGAACTTAACAAGATTTATAGTGTGATTGTCTGAAAATGAACTGACTGTACTTGCCACTTTCAAGCAGTCACACTCTAAGAACTCCATTTACTGCTTGACTGCTAATTGCATGTACTGTTTGAAAATGTGTTTTGATGTGGAATGCTCATGGTTTGTGTTCCTTATGCTTCAGCTGCAATCATGCACACTTGAAATCATGTACAGAGCACTGTAATTGAAGTCCTCCAGAATGTAATAAATACACTCAAACCTGTTTGTGTTGTGGATAGAGACCCCATAAAAAAACACACAAAACTTCACAATTGGGTATAAAAAATAGAGTCAGTTAGAGTTGACTTATTTTGAGTTACCCTGTAGTCTGTGATCAGTTTTTTTTTGCTATGACTTTTGTTTCACAAGATGCTAGTATATCTCTTAGTAGCCAGATATACAAGATTGAAACTCCTTTTTTTAATTGATTATTATTTTTTTTATTGATAACTTCATAATTTATGTTCTAATTTGATTGAAATTTTCATATACTGCACAAAAAAAATCGCAGAAATAAAATATCGCACCAAAACAGGTTTGAGTGTATCTATCTCACTTATGAGTATAGATTTTGCTTGAACAGTAAATTCATGTGTATACTTGCTTATTTGCCTGAAGACAACTAAAGACTTAAAAGTAAAAAATGTCAACATTTTAGGACATTGATTTAAAAGAGAAGCTATTGTACTTTGCAAAGGAATAACATTAAACAGTCGCGCAAACATCTTTCTTTCAGGATAGCTCATGAAATGTTCAGAGATATGAGATGGGGTTTTATGTGTGAAAGAAGAGCTGATGGTGATGAATCTTACTGAATGGACAATGTTTAAAAATGCAGCTTTTCAGTGCAATATTAGTCTCATGTTCAAATTTTATTCAAAATTATAACAATAGATGAAAGCTTTTATACTGATTAAGTATAATAATGTGAATTAATAAATCAATATAAATGCCATTAGCTAGGTAAAAAACTTATTGTTTAGGCTTTGTTCATTTGCCATTTTTTTCCCAGTCTTTGGATAATTATTTGTATGGTTCCAGTTGATTCTGATTGTCTGTTTTAATTACAATGTCCTCTCTCTGTGAGAGAAAAAATATGCAGTTAGTTTATTGTTTTTCCAAAGAAAAAACTGCATTTAAAGTTTTTATTGAGAAATCAAGCTTAAAAATTTCCACTTCAGTTTTTATCCTCTAACCTTTCTTCATTTGGAACTATGGGATGCTCTTCTAGGTCTTCCATTTTAACTTCTGATGATCATGGTATAAACTTATTTCTTATGTAGAGTACCAAAACTCCAGCATTACCAGACATGCCATCGTAAGGTGGTGGAAGAAAGAAGATACAGAAGTGATACAAGACAATCAGTAGTGAAAAAATTCTGTGGCATCTAATGCAATAACTCAATGTAAATATTGGATATGATTAATTTATGTCACAGCAATCCATGTTTAATATGGATTTTGTGGCCAGAATCACCAATGTCTCTGCTGCAATCTCTGAAAATCCAGATATGTTTAACCAGGTTCGGTATTCAGTGCAGCATTGGTAGGAGTTAAGTGTCTCTGCTAATGCTGCTAATTTTGAGCATATGTTGTAACATTTACTGAAATTACCATCTACACTGATTAATTACATTAAGGGTAGTAAAATTTTCCCATTGTTAACCATGTAGAGACAAGTTTTTTTTTTTTTTTTTTTTTTTTTCTAAAGCAGGAAAGATGAAAAATGAGCAACGTCCTCGCCGGGAATCGAACCTTGGACCTCTGGAAATACGCACCTAGTATGCAGACCACTACACCATGAAGGCACACTAAGAAGGCAAGAGAAATACCTTATATACTACCCCTTTTAAAAAGCAGCTGGGGTTTTTAGGGAATCCAATCGCCAAATCCTGGGTGTGGAGAATCATCATTCACCACCCTTTTAGTTTGGGTGCCACTGTAGAGACATTAGGTATTTTTTTTTTTTTTAAGCAGGAAAGATGAAAAATGAGCAACACCCTCGCTGGGAATCAAACTGTGGACCTCTGGAAATACACGCCCAGCATGCAGACTACTACACCAAGAAGGCAAGCTAAGAAAGTGGAAGAAATACCTTATAACCGTCTTGTGTCCCTTTATCTTTTGGTGGCACTTCCTGTTATACCTTCATATCTGAATATCATATCAGTGTACTCTATCTTTCCTTAGAATTTGTACAGTGATTTGACACACTCTGTATATTTATTTAGTTTCCTGCTTAGAAACCGTCTTCTCCTGCATTGCATAGTCTAGTTACTATGCTGCTCATATATAAAGTTCTACCAAGAATTATAACTTATGGCCATAGTTTTCAGCAACAAGCATTTACTGAGAAAATATTTTTCTCCTCTCAATGGTGGAATACTTATGCATTGAGGATTCACTGAGAATGGCTGAACTAATCAGTCATTTAGCCGTTTCATCACTGAGACCATTGAAGGCAATTGGTATTATGCCCATAGTAGGGGTGGATAACTATAGTTCAACTGTGACAAACATGCATGCATCTTTTGGACTGATCTATTCATAAAATAAGGTGGATGGATATGACTCATGTTGTAGGAATTTTTGTATGTATCTTCACTGCATGCAGAGAGCAGACTTCGCACAAGCATCCCATATGTGCATTCCCTAAGAACGTCTGTCACAGCAGGGCGGCCCACCCGCACAACACTAGAGATTGCACTTCCAAAACGGGTGATGTGCATATTCATTTTAAGCTGAACTGTTTTTTAAAGACCAGTAGGTGGTATCCTGTGTCTATAACTTTTGAACTGAGCGTAGTTTTAAGATTCTGACCTTCAGTCTAATCCCTTTCTGCCTACTTTGTGACAAACTTTGGTGACAGCTGTTGTGGGGCAGGAGAGGAAGCTAATGTAAACAAACGTAGCTTGTCTGCTTAACTTGCAATGTCATATAAACATTCACGTTTTCTGGTATCCCTTCGAATCCTTTTTTCTTTTCTTTCACTACTATATAGGGTATTTTAGGGTTACTATGTGGGGTTCTGTTATACTTTGTGTTGCTTTTATTGCTCACATTTTGTGTATTTCCTTTTTTATTTTGTAAAGCCTTCACTTCAGTTTATTATGGAAACCAAGTGTTATTTATCAGAGGAAGGACATACTAGTATGGTAAATGAGCCAGTTTAGTGACATGGATGAAACTGATGATTCATTTTCTAAAGCGCTAGTAAGTGATATTCCAATAATTTTGATGTGGACATTTGGAAGAAAGTGAACTCACTCAGTGCCTCAGTGCCTGCTTTCCACTTCCCATTAAAGATCCTGTTACTTCTTGTAAACAAGCTTTCTTGTATTTTTTTTATTAATTTTAACACCCTCACTGGGTTTATTAATGTATTTTTGTCAGTTAAAACTTCAGAATAATTTGAAAAGTGCTTCCAAAAACTATTTTTCAAAGTAAGCAATTTACTTTTATATTTTCATGTGAAGTAAAAAAAAAGATTATTAATTGCTAATTTTAATGTATATGATAGCTTAAGTAATAATTGAAAATGATACCAAAAATTATGAAGTTAGGACTTCATTAAAATTGTTGCTTAATAGCCCTGTTGGGACATAATTGAGCAACCTTTTACGGGTGGGTCCCTTAGTTTATCGAAGTCCCGTAGGGAAATAAAGGGTTAAACAAAGGTGCGCCGTCTCGAAAGGTTTAAGGAAGCAGAAAACTTTTTTTAAGCAGTCTTTAAGATAACATGTTGATCATCATTTCTAATTAACTGTTTGATTACATTGTGTTTAATTTTGTGCATTTTATTTATTTATTTATACATTGATGAAAATGTGTTTTCAAAACTTAATTTTGCTATTAGTGTATATAATTTTATGCTAAAGTATAATAAATACTTATTGTTATATAAAAATTGTTGTTATAATTATTTATTATCAGCCCAAAGGGCATTGGGGAAAAAAAGCTATTAGTTTCATTTTTGCATTTTGCGTCGAAAACTTTAAATCTCCATTTCAGTTTTCAGGTTGTTGTACCCAATATTCTGTGTTATATTTAAAGAAATTAAATAATGAAGAATCTGCATATACGTATGCATGTTTCTCACATTGTAATAAAACAACAGTACCTAAAGACATCTAATTTGGAATTTATTTTATTATTGATTTCGTATTTTTTAGCACTTTAACAAATCTTTGATTAACAAACTCAACAATTTCAAACCGAGCAATGGCAACACTGTACAGGGAGAAGAAGAAACAAATTTTTATCTTTAGTGCACGAGACTGAGTATCGGAAATTCTAACGATATGCTCTGTTTAAAATTATTTTAGATATTGCTGTTCAATTGAATTTTATGGTTTAAGTGCAAAGAACATCATATTTATTAAATAAAGGTATCGCACAAAATGTTTAAAAAATGGCCGTTTGGGCACAGTGCAAAATCTGAAAGCCTTCAGATTTTTTTTTGTTTTATTATATAATTTTCATTATAATTAAAATACATTCTATTATAATAATGTTACGATGATAAATAATTATTATTATACTATGATCAATGAATATATTACATCTTTTTTATCTTTTTACCAAAATGTGTGTACATTAACCTTTTACACGCCAATGTTCCATAAATGGAACATCGAATTTAAAATTTCATAAAAAACACAATTTTATTAATATTGCTTTGTATAAATTATTACATGGAGAGTAAATATGGATTGATGTTTTAGTAGCAATATAATTCTTCTAAAAGAAAAATTATCTTGATAAAAAAATTCATTATTTCACCTTTTTTCCTTCTTTTCTAAGAGCAAAATTCAGAAATTCATATAAAATTAAAAATTCAAAAAAAATTTTTTAAACTCAATGAGGATATTTAAAAAGGATCATTTTATGCATTGGCAGTATGTTATCATAAAAAGATGATTATTATTTTTTACTATGAGGTAAGAAATGTGGATGTTCCAGAAAGGGAACATTGGCACATAAAGGTATATTTTTTAACACGATGAAATTACTTTGATTGCCGTGAATAGAGGCACAGGGAAAGATTTTCCAAATGTGAAAAGTTCCAGTAAGTATGGAAAACAAATGTTTATGGCTGTTAATCTTTTTTTTGCCTCCCATATCCCTTCTCTCCTTTCACACATTCCCATAAGAGTTTGAAGTGAGAGCCACAGCTGCTAGAGAAAAGCACGTGGAGTTTCTTGATAGGCTAGACGCGAGATGTTGTTTATGACTCGGTGAAAAAGGTGTATATTTTGGAGTGTGGATTTCATTATTTTCCCGCTGTTTGCATATTTTTTTTTTTTTTTTTTTTTTTTTTTCCCCCAGTTTGTGAAGATACACTATGCTGATAAGATGGCTCATTCAAAACCATTTCAGACTATTGAAGAATCATTGGAATATCTTTATACATTATCAGATGATGAAGAGTGTATTCATATTTGTCAGCTGCCTTGCCTCCAGAAATAACTGGATGTTTGACAGATGAGGAAGATGTAAATGAAGATATTTTTGAGCTGTTCTGCCAGCGGATGTATGTGGAAAAATCGAAATTTCTAATAAAATAGATGATGATGAAATATCTCAAGAAATTTCATTCAATCCTCAAGAACCTTCATCTTCAAAGGGAAGGAAGAACTTGAAGCAAAAACTAAATGTGAAAGAGAAAAACATTGAACATCGGTGGGGGGAAAATTTAAATTTTAACAAAATTCTAAAAACTGGCAGCATTGAAAATATTTGCGAAGTGTTTCCTGAACTAGTTATTTTATCTCCAGTTAAGATTTTTCACAAGTTCCTAACTAGAGAATATTTGCTGCATTTAGCAAATATGACAGGTCTTTACGCAATGCAGAAAGGAGAAGTTTTAGCTGTAGATGAAAATGATATTGGACAGTTTTTTGGATTACTGTTGTTTAGTGGGTATCGTCGAGTACCCAATGAAGATTTATACTAGAGCACTCAAAAAGATTTATCTGTCCCAGTAATTTCCATGCAAATATCCATGCCTTTTCTGGAATTCAAGCCCATCGATATGCCAACTTGCTTCACCATGCCATTCCAAGCAGGACTGTCATGGGTTCTGTTGTTTATTACGCAGTCCAATTCTAAAGGGAGAAGAAAAGATTGGAAGTTGAACATTAAACAAACACATGTACAAGCAATAAATATATTAAAGTAATAAATTATGCATAACAATAAACCATGCAAGATTAACTAGAAAAATATGCAAGATTTTACTGCTAAGTTTATAAAACTTAAAAAGTTCAAAAATAATATTAATTAGTGCACCAAAAGCAGTAACTACAAAATTCTAATTAAAAAAATTGTGCATATTAAATTTCGTAATTTATTCCAGCTGTTCTTTACCACAGATTGTAACCCTTGGGGTGTATACATTGACTTACAATTTTACTATCGCAATAGCATTCTGGGGGAATAAAAATATGAGCCCAGTGGTTCCAGAACCTGGGGAAGATCGTCTATACAGTTGGACTAAAAGCCAATCGTACTGGTAGCTCGGCTGGTCTGAGTATGCTGAGTAATGTCCAAGGTGATGAGGACAGGTGCACTTTGAAACAATGGTGTCCGTAGATTGCCTTACCCTGATGTAGTCTCCGAGACCCAAGGGCGTAATGGCAAACTGCACATTGAGTTGATCAAAGTTAACAAATATTGATTACTCTGCATGCTCAGTGGTGTACTGTTGGCACAGGAAGAAATACTGACAACTAAGCATAAACAACCCTACACAAGATTGTTTGCCGTGTAGGTCTTATCAACTGTTTACTATTGCAATACTACAGAAATTTGTTTGTGCTTATTGCATTTGCTTATGTTTCATTTCGGTTTATTTTGTTCATAAACATTACATTTAGTATCAGCTGTTTATGATAATTTCTTTGACTTGAATTCAGTAATTTAAACTGGATTTATTCCTTGATTTGTTAAAGTATATAAGAATGGAACATATGGTAAATACACAGTTGCTTTTATTCCTCAGAAGTATAATCAATAAACAGTTAGCCAATATATCTTGTAATGTTTCCTATTCCGTAATCCTTATTAGTGAAAATTTGTGTAGTTTACAATCGACATTTACAGTCTAGGTAATGAAGCAATTTACAACCTAACAAGTTTTAAAAACCCTGAACTGTTTACACCCAGATAACACAATATTAACCATATAACATATTTATCTTTTAAAATTGTGCTAGAGTCATAATAGGACCAAATTCTCTTCTAGGCATGCTCAGTATGTTAAATTTGTTTAACATTGATCAACTGAATATGCAGTCTGCTATTACACGACCCAAGGTGAAACGAGCATCTGGTGTTCAGTTGAGCCTTTGGGGAGAGAGTTCAAGCTTAAATAGTCTTCACTGTGGCATTGAAGCCTCCTCGGTCTAGCGAGATGAGTGGTTAAAGCTCTTTTTGAGGTGTCTATGTATGATGCCTCTTCCCTAATACGGCGGATGATTGCGGGTTGTCACATTAATTGCAGGAAAGATTGATTGATTTACCACAGATAATGAGGGATTATTGAATGGAGTTTATTAAATTATGTACTAGGTATATCTGTTATTGCTTCAAATCTGGTCAAATTTTGCTTGTATTCTAAACTCTGGAAGTTTTTGTTGTTTTCAAAAGTGCATTTCATGTTTTTGCAAAATGACATGTATTTTGACTTGAGGTCAGTATTTTTCCTCGCCTTGTGGGCGAACTACCTAGTGAAATAAATGTACAGCTGCATCTTAAATTCTTTTCTTTATGAAATATGCACACAAATCTCTACATGGTATTGATTTATGATGAATTTTGTAGCAAATTATTGTTTTGCCATTTTGAACAGTGTATTACAAATCTAAGATTCTGTGTTCACTGGGGCACTAATTTGTAAACCAGCTTAGCTTGAAAATGTTTCATGTGTTAAACTGAAATCTGCATACTAAGTTCAGATTGCAGTTTCTTTTAATCTTCTTGTTTTAATAATTTGTAATTGAATTGTAAGTTAAGAAGTATTAGACTATAATCTGAAGTTATTAATTGCAGTTTTTATTTTATTTTTAGAAAGTAGCATGTTTCCTCGGCTGAAAAATAACCTTATGTTAAAATAATTGCTGGAAATGCATCTAGACCAGTTCTGTTTGAAATGTAAAAAATTACTATTCGATCACTTTTGAATTAACATCTATCATAACAAACACATTTGCTCCAGCACTTCTATCATTCCTGAAATCGGTGGAATGCCTCTTTTATAATTATCATAGATTTGTAATTGCATCATTTTGGATAACATGACTATACTTCTTGTCTTTGATATTCTCCGAGTATATTTCAAGTTACATATTCTGACATTCAGTCCACAACTCTGCTAGGATGAATAGTAATGAATTCTGTGCATGAATACTTTGCTTACAAGATCCTTCAATTTGAGAGAGATCCAAGCTCTGAAGAAGCGTGAATCACCAAAACAGTGAGGATTTGATATAAAAGGATGTTGAGGGTCAGCTAGTATTAGCATATTGCTCACACAATTAAGAGGATGTTTTTTGCAGGCTTTCCTGTGTGTAATGTGGATATTAGAGTTTCCCTTAGAACGTCTTTCACGTCCTCTTAAGCAGATAGCCTTTGTGTGCTTCACCGAATTCTAATAATATAACCTCTATGGAAGCATTTAAATGGAATTCTAGACAGGTGATCTGTATTTCAAGAAAAAGGTTTTCAAAATAAATCCCAAAGTTTGAATCTGCGTATCTCAAATACCTTAAATAAGTATCGTCAGAAAATGTTGCAGTTAATGTGTAAGGTTCTATTGAAGTAACAACAAATTCAGAATGGTTTAAATCATTTGTTGTGAACGGAGGCGGTTAACCTGTTTTGGGAAGTTGCGGGCGATGAGCATGTTTTGGCATTCAAACTCAATTTTATAACTCAAAAAAAAATTTTTTAATTGATTATCCGGTTTACACCATTTGTACCAGCAATAAAACGAATTTATGCGGCGGGTCCTCTCACGCAGTACTAAGAATGGTGACACGAATTGGTAGGTACCATGACCTTGAAGAACTCGACACCACGATTCTTCTCTGATCCCAGCTAGCATAAAGTACTTTCAATTTGAATGTTTGATTTGACCCATGTTTCTTGTTGCTTTTTGTTCACTTCCTTTTGCGCTTTTTTCTCTCAGTTTCGATTTACATTCATTGTTTATGTAGCCAGTCCGCTAGATAAGTGCGCTTGTTAATTCTTTGTTGTGATCGTGAATTAATTTTGAGAAATAATTAGCTTTTCCTCATCATATTTTGCTGCCGCTAACGATGTCGGTTAATAAAAATAAGTGTCTTTAATACAGTTCCATGTTCTTGAAGTTTGGATTTGTTCCTTCACCATCGAACTTGTAACGACCCATGTGTTTACTTTGTAACAAATTTTTATCTAATGAGGCAGTAAAACCGTCTGGTTTGCAGGAATATCTGCAAAAAATTCAACCTGACAAACAAAATAAAGTTTTATCGTTTTTCTCGAACATCAAGAATACGTTTCTGAAGGCACGGTCTGTCTCAGCCTTACTAGCAACCTCACCAAAACAATGCGACGATAGTTTGATATCGTCTTATATGAAAGTTGATTGCCATATCGGGGAAAGTTTATACCATAGTGAACAGGTGATACTGTGGACTGTCAAGGAAGTTTTAAAAGTGGTTTTATACCAACCAGCCTCATCTAAAGAAGAAAAAAAAAATCCCTTTGAAGGAAGGAAAAATTATTCAAAAGATGCTTTCTGCAAGCAGCTTGATTGCAGGTGCTAGAGGAAGGTTTTGCATTTATACCAAGTTTACAAAGCACTTTTTACAAACGACATTTAAAATTCTTACTTTCAACACAGCATTTTTCCACATTTAACATGTAACATTTTAAGTTCAAGTTAACAACAATTTTCATCACTATTTCAATTCTTTTCCACTAAAATATATTTACAATATACGTTTTCGCAAACTTGCGAATTCAAAATTCTTGCTTTTAACAGCATTTAGTTCTTTGAACAACATGATATAAACTGAACTTGCATTCTAAAATAAGCAAACAAAGAAAATTTTCATTTACCTTTTTGGTTTTTAAACTCCATTCTCTTGTGACAAAACTTCCCATGTACGATATCTCACATTTTGGACTTTCGTTCTCCTCCTTTGTGCGGCTGGTAACTTCTGCCGAAACGTCTTTTCGTTTCTTCCCCTCTGGCGATGAAACGCGCTGACTTTCTGGTGGGTTGACGGTTTCTGAACTCAGCTCTTCTGTTGACCAACTGGGGAGCACTTTTTTCCTGAGAATCTTTAATCCTCCTTTTGGACTAGGGACTGCTACTAAATTGCTGGAACGGGACGGATCTGCGTCGACCTGCGACCCTTTGCAATTCTTTTTTCCTCTGGTTATTCTTCGCCCTGGACGTCTTGCAACCTCCCTTGAGGTGGTTGTCGACAGGAAACGAAGACTATTTGGCGAGGCCTCCTTTGTCACTTCTGGACCCCTCTGTGGTGGTTTACCGTTCATCAGAGTCGTAGCTAGGGTTTTCAGCGCCCAGGGACAACTGAAGATTTCACGCCCCTACTGCTTGCCAAGGATGGAAAACATTTAATTCTAAAATGCAGTAACATCAGTTTGGCGCCCCTTGGATTCTGTGCCCGGGGACAGATGCCCCCCTCTAGCTACGCCCCTGCCGTTCATAGTTATTTTTCGTTTCTCCGCTGGCACTGGAACTCGTTATGGCCGGACTTCCTAGCCTATCACTTGTTGTTTTTCTTTTCCGCTGACCCTGGACATTGTCGCGGCTGCATTCGTTTTGTGTCGCGGCCTTTCTTCTGTACTTTCCGCCTGCTTCCGCTTCTCTGTTGGGGGTTTCCAGTTCGTTGCTTGGCTAATCGGAGTTCTTTGCATGCTTCCAGGATCCTGAAATAAATCTTTTAAGACTTCGAAATCAGTACGACTACGGTATGATTTAATTTCGTCAATGTTAGCAATTATTTCCTGGCCATTTGCAGCCTTTAAATAAACTGTTGCATATGTAAACCTTTCAATAATATAAAGCCATTCGAACCTGGGCTCGGAATTTCGCGACTCTTGTTTTCTGGTGCAGATGATAAGGATTTCTTAATCTTCAAAACTTGTTGCCCCTTAGAATGTTCTACTTCCCGTCTATTCCTGTCATAATAGACTTTCTGTTTCTGCCTCGCTACATCGGAATTTTTGATCGCTTCATTAATGATCTCCTGAATGTCCTTCAATTTAAATTCTTCCCTTTGCTGCACAAAAAAAGAATTTATCTAAGGGGGTTAAAATTTTCCTCCTTAAAAAGAGTTCTGAGGGAATCTTTTGCGCCGTATCGTGCTTCGCCGTTCTTAACGCAAAGCCCAATTCATTGATGCAGCTATCCCAACGGCCATGATAATTTTTAGCATATCCCCAAACAATTTTAACAATATTCTTATTTACGCGTTCCCCAGTATTCAATTGCGGCCTCTATGGCACCGTTTTTCGATGGCGTATGCCAAGTCCTGTACAAAGATTTTTATTAAGTGACTAACAAAGTGTTTCCCATTATCATATATTACTTTTACCGGAGCCCCGTAATTTAGAATATACTTATTTAAAAACATATCTGTTACCATTTTTGCGATTGCTCGTTTAAGGGGAATTATTTCCACCCACTTCGAACTTCACTTTTAACTTCCAGCGTTAGTTAAAAGATATCTGTTTTTACTTAATGTTCTAGGATAAAATCCTTGCAAAGCAATGCCAACCAATTCATTTTGGAAAGTGGTTTTCATGTTATTTAAGTACCAGGCCGGGATGTAATTAACATCGTTAATTAATTGACACATGTGACATGACCTGACATACGCCGTTACCACACTGTGTAACTGCGGAAAATAAACTGCTTCGCGGACCCTTTGCAATGTTTTTCTGATACCTAAATGACCCGAAATGGGCGAATAATGCAGCTCCGCTAAGATATTTAGGCAGTTTTCAAATAACCGGCCCTTGGCGATTTGTTGACATCTCGGAAGAGTGCGTATGCGCCAGATTATGGTAACCCTGACAAGCGTTACAAATCTGCAACCCACTCAGGGAATTTTCCTGAATGGCGAAAAGGGATTTTTTCTGTTTACATAGATTTAGGAAACGTTACGGTAAGACAAAATAGAAGTTGGAAAATCGCAAATCATAATTAGTTCATATTTTCGCAAATCGTTATCGGGTGTTAATCATAATTAGTTCATATTTTCGTAAATCGTTATCGGGTGTTAATCATAATTAGTTCATATTTTCGCAAATCGTTATTAACACCCGATAACGCTCTATTCCCGATAATGCTAAAAATAAAGCTCTATTCTGTTTACGGAATGTTAACGGTAAGACAAAATGAAAGTTGGAAAATCGCAAATCAGTTCATGTTTTCGCAAATCGTTATCGGGAGTTCATTTCAATTGAAAAAAAATAAAGCTCTATTCTATTTATTCTACGTTTCCTAGTCTATTTATTTCTACCTTTTGTAAAATAAGGTAGTTGCATGACCCCCCCCCCAAAAAAAAATCGCAAATCATAATTAGTTCATATTTTCGTAAATCGTTATCGGGAGTTAATTGCAATTGAAAAAATAAAGCTCTATTATATTTATTTCTACCTTTTGTATAATAAAATAGCTACCTCAGATGCTAAATTTATGTAGGGAAGAAGGACCAGAAAGTTAAAATACAACTTTTTATTTAAACTCAATGCTCCTAAAATATATTACAATATATACAGGTGACACTTGTATATTAAAGTGGCCACCATAACAAAATAAGCTGATTGAATTGCCAATTTTGTAACATGTAACTTTTAAATATTGCAAGGCACTGTCTGCTTTAATAAAGCTGCTTATTTTATTTCACACATTTATACCTGTAGTTAATTTGTATTTGAAATTGTGAATAAGAATTAGCTTTAATAAAATAAGTAGCATCAAAGTCTAATAATTTATGCTATTGCTCTAAAAACCCCATACTTTTCTTCAAAACAGCACTTGAGTTATTAATTGTGTTAACAATGCAGTTGTTCTACATTTTTATGCACAGTGCTGTTACTTTCATTCTTTGGTTCAAAAAAGTGAATGGAATTATACATTCTGAAAATTAGTTCACAGCAATAATTAATCTTTTACTTGTATACAATTAAATTTTCATAATTTAAATTTAAATTAGCTTTATGCGAATGAGAAAATTTGATAAATTTTTATGAAATGTATAATATTTTTAAACAAGTACATTTTTAGCCACTGGTTCTTTTTAACTTAAATTCATATGCATTGTTTTGTATGCAAGATAAATAGGTATTCTTCTGTTATCAGGACAAGATTCAGAATTATGTATTTATGCATGTATGGATGAATGGATGGATGTATGTGTGTGTAAGTGCATACATGCATATATATATACATATACACATGCATACATATGTACATTTCTGAAACTGATCCCAATAACACAACAGTAATAATTAAATAACATCCTGACTACTGGGAATCTGAGGTCAGAACTTTCATTAGTTGCACCTATCACATAACTTAAGAGATATAACTGTATTATATTTTAGTACTTAAATATTAGCTTGTTAAAGTTAAAAAGTAGCAAAGCTGAAGAATGCAAATGTGATATATTTCTTAGCAATCATGTACAGTAATCGCTCTTTAAAAATGGTTTTGATTATCTGCAGAATAAAGAAAACTAAAAAAGGTTATGAAAATTAGTTTGTTGAATTCAGATTGGCCAAATGATAAAGATTTATTTTCTTATAAATTATTTCTACATATAACTGAAATTTTATGATATGTGCTTGCTGGCTTCAGTTGTAAATAGTACTGTTATTATGACAGTTTAACTCTGGATATTTGCACCATGTTACCTCAAATTGGAACTATAGGATAAAGCATAGTAAAAAAAATGTTGGGAGGTCATAAATAAAATAAACGCAGAAATTTACTCAAGCCATTATTATTGTGAATGAATAGAACAGCAGCTAGCAAATTTATTATAATTCACAATTAATGTTCAAATTGTCATTATTGAGAATAATGTTCATTTTTGTCAACGAGAAAGTGGACAGTGTTAAGCCGGACAGTTTTTACGATAGAAATATTAACTGAAATGCAAAAGAACAACAAAATTATAAATTTAACCTCATTAATATTTTTATTCATTTTAGTTTTATCATTAAACATGTTTATTGCTTCTGTATCATGCCAAATAGACTGGCTACATGGACGTTTTCATAATTTTCTCTATGTATGATATGAATTTATGCTTTCAAAAAGCTAACCTAGTATTATCAGTCACTTCCTAATTAAAATGCATTCAAAAACCTAACCTAGCATTTTAAGTCACTTTAAAGTCCCAGTACTCGGTTAATTTAGCATTTGTAGCATCAGTGTTTTTATACTATACTACAAGTGTTATTAATATTTTAATTTAGTGCTGCATTTTAATAACTTTAACATTTATTTTGTTCAATAAATAAATGAACTAAAAATATAAATTAATTTATTACAATTCTGTTTTGTAATTATTATGCAAATTGTTTCATGTTTATAATTTTTAACGCTTCCAGCTGATTTAGTGAGCAGAAACAGCAGACTAGTATATATGGAGGAGCTGTCAGCTAAGTTATGCAACAAAATTATTCATCCTGCTGGCAGCATCATTCTAGTAGTGTCATTAAGCTGTAATCACCCAAGGTCAACAACTCTAGGGCAAATGGCTGAACCAAGCAAACCAAATAACATTCTAAAAAGAAACATTAAACAAAATAAAAACTTAATACCTAAATCTTGATAAATCAGACAATTAAGCCATAAAACCTGCATACCAATTTTTCAGTTACTAGATGGCAATACTCTGACTTATAGTGTCCTTCAATGAAATCATTTTAAAGCAAGCTTATCAGATGATAAGCAAAAGTATTGCATCATTGGATGTAACAGTATGGTAATGATTGCACTGCTGAATAGTTCCTACAGTAAGCCAACTGTAATGTCTCACAGTGCTGTTACTATTAAAATTCTAGCTTATGTGTTATTACTTCATTTTTCATATGGAAAGCCTTCATACGAAATTGATAGCATATAGTTCAATTTATATATGCTCTGTGAAAGTAATTGCCATTGAATCTAGAATTAATGCATCATGATTCATGATGAAATGTGATTTAAGACAAAATTTCTTAAATTAGAAAATACCAAAACAGATAAATAGGAAATGACAGATGAAATTTATGTATTTTATATTGAAATAAAGATGCTGGTAAAGTGGCTGTATGCAAAGTTTAATGATAGATTTTTTTGTGCTAAAATGATGTGCTGTGAAAATTTTATTTTTATTAATATTTATAATTTTTTTCCAAGGTGTCTATGTTTAAGCTATTTTAGATTTTTTTTCTCTTTTTATTATTAAAAACTGTCTTCTTTGTCATCATTACATTCAAATCCATCTCATAACCATTTTAAAATGAAGGAAATTTCATTCTTTTTAATAGTTTAAGAATATTTTCACAAAATATAATTATAGAAGAAGTGAACTGATACATTTATAATTATATGTCTATATATAAAAAAGAATTTTTGAGAAAGATCCTTTATTTCATAGTAGAGACATTTAATATGAGCTATGTAATATTAGTTGAACTATTTGTGAAAGGAATATTTAATCAAACTCTATTTATTATGTTTTAATAAAAATCACTGTAATTTTAAAAGTTGTTGAATTTAAAAGGAAGGGGGGAACTGCTGTTATTTCAAAACTCTAATAAAATAATTCTTTATTTCTGTCTGTGAGTGTATGAGGAAGAAATAATCATCTGTTTATTTTTTGTAATGGTAGGAAAATTATCTGTGTATTTAATATAAAACTGTATGCATGTAAATAAATTTTTTAATTTATTATTTTAATTGTGTTAGCTTCAATTTTTATTCATTAAATTATATATATATATATATTTTTAATTCAGCTAAATATTATTAACAAGGATTTTAATTGTTGATAAGTATTTTATATTTCATCCTGTCAAAAAATTTAATTTCCCTTTTGTGGTAGTTTTTCATACAGCTCTCATTTCCTGTTCAATAGTAAATATTGCATACTTATAATTTTATAAAAGATGCTTCCCTACCCTGGAAAAAAAAAAGGGACACAGATACACTCTTAATTTAAAATTCATATATAAGAACAACATGAAAATTAAGGTTAGTCAATGGAACGAAATAACGCATATGTCTTCAATAGAGGACAACATATACAGTCAAAAGTCGTTAATCCGGACTTGTCGGGACTTCGTCGATTCCGGATTATGGATTTTTCCGGATTATAGATCATCAGTTTAAATCTGGTAAGATGGCATGCAGAAATTATAAAATTAAAAATATGGAACCGTAATTTATGAAATAAAGAACAATTATGATCTAAAGGGTATCAAAATTTACAAAAAGAAAAGCTTAATATTTATTTGTTTACTTTATTAAACATTTCTTTCAATGTAAGTTGTTTAAGTTGCTTCGTTTTTTATGTGATAATATATTCTCTTTAATTCTTTAAACAGACATAATTTCTTGTTCAGTTACAAAGTTCCGCTGTTCAAGTCCTATAATTGCTGTGTCGAGAATACCGACTAATTTGTCAATTGAAATTTTTTCGTTTTCAATAACCTCTGTCACTTTCTTCGCTATCGGAAGCGAATTATAATGACGAGGAATTTGATTTAAATCATATCAAAGATGGAGTACATCGAGATGAAATACTACATTTAATAAGGAATTATAAGCCAAATAAAATAAAAACATCAGCCCTGAAGATAAGGATAGTGCTGACGGATCAACTTCCAATTCATTGCGCGGCGCCGCGGCGTTAAAGATAAACAAAGTTTAGATAAACAAATGTTAAAGTTTAGATAAACAAAGGATATGCCTTTATCCATTTTTTGTAGCAATTCCACTTTTTGTTTAATGAACTTTGAAACATACTTTCGTTTTGTAGATCATTTACATATTAATAAATATATATCAGAAATTCTATTTGACATTATCGAAAGTTCAAGCTTACTTTTATAAAATTGCTCTAACAGTCTGCAAAAAATAATAAGCCGGATCCAATTCGAAGATTAAGGAACAACGCAATCTGCAACATTAACTGAAATAGATAATTAAATAATTTTAGCTTAGCTTATACCATCCGTTATACATTAAACGCGCACTCGTAAACGTATTTTGCGCGCGCGCACAAGCATATTCTCAGCTGTAAAGGCCTTACGCATATGCGTCAACGCAGAAAGTTTGAAGCTTTGAGGTCCGGATTATAGATCATTCCGGATTATGGGTGTCCGAATTAACGACTTTTGACTGTATATAATTCTGTTAGCTTCTTTACCCGATAATAAAATTCTAATTTTTTTAATGAGTGAAAAGTCATAAATAAAGCTAATGGTGCCTTTTAATGTAGTATAAGTAATCTTACTCTTCAGAGATAATATATTTTTTTTAACTCTATCATTCGATTTTAAAATAAGCATAAATTTGAGTTTACTGTTGTTTTGTTTATCGATATTTATTTCAACATTCACATATCTGCAATTTCTTTCTCAATTTTTTAGAATATATTACGCATTTTTCTTTATGTACATTATTTATGTAGAATTTGACTTAATTCACAGCATGAGAGCACGAAGTAATATTTAAATGGTTTATTTAATAGAAAGAAATAAAAGTAAATAAAGATGAAGTTAACGGTATGCAGGATAAACATAATGATGTAGTCCTTTTACACAAACATTTAAATACTATGATCGTCTAGAGTCATCACAGCTAAAGGCATAACATCAAAAGCACAATCTAAATTCATAGACTCTTGAAGACGCGTGAGCCGTCTGCTTACGTCTGCCCTCCGCTCTCGACCAGGTCTCAGCGCTGTCTGGGATGATTCTTACTGCGCTGGGTGATGCTATACTGATGACGTCATAACGGGCAATTCTAATTCGGCATTGGATGTTGATAACTCCCACAGCTTCGGCCAGCCTGAAGAGGCATCGTCCTTCAGGCTGGCCGAAGTCAGCCTGAAGTCTGTTGAGGACATCACCATCATATACCTGCAAAGATAATAAAAAAAACAAAAAAAGAAAAAGAGTATCAGGTTCTTAGGTTTTGAGCTGATACAAACATCAAATCAATTTGACCATGGCTTCATATGGTCAGCCGCAGTAGATGTCAAATTCGGTCCTTCATGGCATCCTACTTTCTCGACTTCATATCTGTCATTTGGTCTTACAGCTATGATTTTATACGGTCCATGAAATTTTGGTCGTAGTTTCAAACCAGTCCCATATTGAGTTCTCTGAATGGCTACCAAGTCGCCAATCTTCTATAGTTTCGGTTTCTTACGTTTCTTGTTGAATTGTTTACGATTCTTTTCTTGTATCTTCAAAATGTTGTTTTTAGCATCTTCTCTCATTTCATCACGTTCTTGTATCAATTGTTTTAGATATTCTTCATTCAATATCTCACTAATTCTCAAATCTTCTTTGTTCTTCATTTTCGTGCCTATGAGAAGCTCAAACGGTGAATATTTCGTACTTCTCGTAGTCGTACTGTTGATTATCCTCTGGACATCTGGAACATACTTAAACCATTTCGTTGAATCTTCATGTGATAATTTTGACAAAACAGGAATCAAAATTCTATGAATTCGCTCAATTTGTCCGTTACCTCTTGGAATACCGGTAGTAATTTTGACATGTTCTATTCCTTCTTCAGTACAATACGCTGAAAATTCTTTCGATGTAAAGGCACTACCTCGATCTGAAATGATTCTGGCTGGATTTTCAAATACAGTCTGTTGTTGCTTCAATTTTGAAATAACTTCTTGCGTAGTTGGTGATTTCACTGGATAGAACCAAGTAAATTTCGTAAAAGCGTCGACAACAGTCAGAATGTGTTGGTATCTCTTGTTCGTCGATGGAAGAGGTCCAATAAAGTCGATATGATACGTACTCAAAGGAACGTTTTCTTTCGGTAGAGGATGAAGAAATCCTTCTGCTTTTCCTTGCTTCTTGTTGTACAATATACATTCTATACAGTTAGCAATTACTTTTTCAACTTTGCATTTCAGTCTGGGAATATAGAATGCTTGCTCTACGGCATTCACAGTTTTATCTACAGCAAAGTGACCTTTTTTATGTTCTTTCTGTATGATTTCGTTCTGTAAGGATTCTGGCACTACTAGAAGATCTTTACCATTATCAAATTTGTACAAAATATCATTTCTCACGAAGAATCCATTTTCTTCTCCCTTCTCAACTAAATTTTTTATCAATTTCACGTGTTCATCTTCATTCTGTTGCTGTGCTAACCGAATCTTCTCAGTTACATCGGATGTGTATGATGTTAAAATTAGAGCATTTCTACTTAGAGCATCAGCATGTTTCATTTGGCTTCCTGAACGATGTACAATTTTATAATCGAATTCTTCAATAAACATTGCCTATCTTGCAATCTTAGGAGTTAAATCTTTCTTATCTAAAGTTTTCTGAAAAGCACTACAATCAGTTACAATTTTGAATTTAGTCCCTAAGAAATAGTTTCGAAATTTCTTCAGAGCTTCTATTACTGCAAAGGCTTCTAATTCGTAACTACAGAGTTTCTCTTGCTGCTGTGAAGTCTTCTTACTCATATACTGGATTGGGTGATAATTACTATCATCAGACAATTGGAGTAATACCGCACCAAAGCCTTGACTACTATCATCAGTATGAAGTTCTAATGGATATCCTTGCCTAAATATGTGTAGAACAGGTGCTTGAGAGAGAATTTCTTTCAATCTTCAAAAAGCTTCCTGTTGTTCGGAATCGAACTTAAAACCAATACCTTGATTTTAAGTTCGATTCTAAGTAAGTCACTAAGAGGTTTAGCTATTTTAGCATACTGAGGAATGAATTTACGAAAATATCCCTTTAGTCCTAAAAAGCTTTGTAGTTGTTTACAGTTACGCGGTTGTGGAAAGTTTCGAACAGCAACAGTTTTGGAAGGTGATGGTCGAATAGTTCCGTTTTCGATTACATGTCCCAAAAATTCAATTTTACGTTTTAAGAATTGGCACATTTTGAAATTTATTTGTAACCCATACTCCGAAGCAGTTTTGAATACTCTTTCTAATTTGTCTAAACATTCAACTTCATCATTAGCCGGTATGACTATATCATCCATATAAATAATTAGTACACCTTCATTTAACAAGTCACAAAATACAGAATAAACATACCTTTGAAAAACATTTGGACTAATACATAAACCAAAAGGAGCTTTAAGAAATTCGTAGATACCATTATGTGTTACAAATGCGGTATATTTGGTGCCATTTTGGTTTAATCCTAGTATCCGGTGCACACGGGATTTGGCTACTTTTGGCGACTTCTATAATGAGCAGTAAAAATAGGACATATACAATGAGTAGTAAACGGGTCATTCAATGAATATATATAGTTATACATAGTATATATGTATATATTGATAGTATATAGTGTATAGTATATACATAGACATTCTTTGGGTCATTTTTGGTGTTGGCGATAATTTTTTTTAAAAAAGCGCCAAGGCTGCACCGTATACTAGGATTTTACCGCAATTTTCATCTATGTCTACATGGAAAAAGCCGTTTTTCAAATATAGTGTCGTGAAGACCTTTGACTGTTCTAAACGATCAAGTACTTCCAGAATTAAAGGCAGTGGAAATTTGTCTTTAATAATCTTCTTATTTAATTTCCGATAATCTATACATAAACGTTTCGAATTATCACGCTTATTACACAAAACAATAGGGGCCGCATAATTAGAATTTCTAGGCTATATTATGCCCTCTTTTAACCATTCCTTGATTTGATTGTCAACATTTTTTTGTTCCGCGAAAGACATGTATCTTCTATTTTGACAGACAGGAATATCATCGCATAAATTTATTTGCATCTTGAAGTCAGATTGTCTATTTTTCCGAGGCTGGTACGAATTAATTAAATTACACAGTCTTTCTTTATGTTCTGCATTCGAAATGTGCGATAAATCAATCTCGTTGACAGAAATAGCATTCACCAGATGCGAAAGGTAATTAAACATCGAGCTACTTCCGCTTTCGGGACTTTTGTTTACATTAACGGAGACGTCAGACGACTGAGAAAGATCATATACATTCTTCAATGACACAGCAATATTCAAATTTCCCATAACGCAACGAACGTTAGAATTTCGAGATGACTCAGCAGTTATCAAGTTTACATTACTTTTATTCCGATGAGAAATTATTTGAAGGCCATTCTCGGTAAAAGAGAAGTTAAACTGATTCAATACATCCAAACCTAATACAATTTGATTACATAATGACTTAACAACATAAATTTTCGTACGAAGTAAAAAACTATCAATTGAAATATCAGAAATGAAAAAGCCGATGGGGTACGTTTGCTTTGATTCAATTCCGTTTAATGTGATATCGCTACAATTTAAATTAGGAGAACCAATCTGCTTGTGTAACTCTACGCTACATATCGTTACATCCGAACCAGTGTCAACTAAACTATCAACTAAATGGTTATTTATTCCTACAGTCTTCATAATTCTATCCTTGTCGGAAATTCGTTGTAATAAAGCTGCTTGATGTGTCTCGGGGTTCCGCTCTGGACAATCCGTTGAATAATGCCCGAATTTCTTACATTTTATACATTTTACACCCTTTGATTTGTTTACACAATGCTTTGAATAATGCCCAAATTCCTGGCAATTAAAACATTTGACCTTATTAACGTTAGATTGATTTCAGTTTGATGACGAAAGCTTACTTCTATCTTTAACTTGAGTGTCTACTTTCGGTTTCGGATTTTAAACTTATCATTGTCCGATCTCATTTTATCATAAATTTTAAGCCTTTGTTTAAATTCAGATATTGTTTCGCAACCATACAGTATAGTTTTCCTAACTACAGAATCGGGAATACCATCAATAACATATTTAATTAATGAAGCATCTTCAATGTTACCTCGCGAACACATTTCTTTCATTTTCAAAAAATACTCATCTAAAGATTCATTAGGCATTAATTTACGCTTACATAACATTTCATGCAATTCAGCAGAATTAAAAGCTTTACCATATTCAGATTTCAAAAGCTTTTTAAACTTACACCAGTCATTAACTTTAGGTTCACTCTGAATAAATAGTTTCGCTTTACCTTTTAACGATCTTTTAGCAAAAACTAATTTATGCAAATCACTTAATTTCAAAGAATTTATAACATCTTCAAATTCATCAATCCATTTATCAACATTTTCATATGCATTACCAGAAAAAACATTAACAATACTTTCAATATCAAAAAAACTAAGATGAGGTTTAAAATGATCTTGAATTGGAAGCTGCATACTGTTATTTACTTGAGACTCGTTAGAACCAGGATTGTCTCTTTGATTATCATCAAGCATTACTTCAGAAATTTTATTAATAGTTTCATCTTCAATATCACTATCTTCTTCGTGCAAAATATTTTCAAATAATACAGACAAATCACATAGGAAAGAGACAATTCGGGTTACGACTTCCGTTTTTAAACCTTCTGAATTTATGCACAATACATTGCAAACTTTAATTAACTCATTCAAAGTAAAACTATTCTGCACTGTATCTATTTTCTTATTAAATTCTTCAGAATCTGGTTTAAATATAAGGCCAGAAAATTCACGTAATCTTTTCCGGTTATTTCGATCTCCATCAGTATTAAAAATAAGCTTATGCAAACTTTTGATTTCAGAACTTTTACTATTCTTTAAAGCTGCTTCCAATTCTGGAATTTCTACTAACTTCATATTGGAAAGAAAGTTTTGTACTCACCCGACAGATGATCGTCGTCAATTGAGTAATCCACACTTTATACGAGTAATCCAGTAAATCGAATAACTTGTGAAAACAGTTCACTCAGTCAATTCAAAGCACAGTTCTACTACTCGCACAATTTGGAATTCGAGGCCGCACGATTGGTCGCCATGTTTTTTTTTTTTTTTTTTTTTTTTTTTTTTGTAGAATTTGACTTAATTCACAGCATGAGAGCACGAAGTAATATTTAAATGGTTTATTTAATAGAAAGAAATAAAAGTAAATAAGAAAAGTAAATAAAGATGAAGTTAACGGTATGCAGGATTAACATAATGATGTAGTCCTTTTACACAAACATTTAAATAGTATGATCGTCTAGAGTCATCACAGCTAAAGGCATAACATCAAAAGCACAATCTAAATTCATAGACTCTTGAAGACGCGTGAGCCGTCTGCTCACGTCTGCCCTTCGCTCTCGACCAGGTCTCAGCGCTGTCTGGGATGATTCTTACTGTGCTGGGTGATGCTATACTGATGACGTCATAACGGGCAATTCTAATTCGGCAATGGATGTTGATAACTCCCACATTTATAACACTCCTATTGTCTTTTGTGGATTCTAAACTGACTATGAATGAGGGAAATTTCCATTATTAAATATTTCCTATTAGCTTACATAACATATAAAAATACACATGCACAGAATGTTTGAGATAGGTTTTTATGCTTAGTAAATTGACCGTTCTAAGGATGGAAGAGCTGTACAAACATAAAATGTAATTTTCTAAAATCATTAGGTTTGTCAAAGCAAGAAATATGCCAAACATTCAAAATCCTATGGCAGTAGCAGACCTAGTTTTTGAGGCTCAGGATGGAAATCTCACTAGCCCCTCCACCCCTTATTATAATAATCACCATATAAAATGTCAACACAAATATATAAATAACATTTAAATAAAATTAAATATTTGAATTGATTTGGAAAACAAAAGTCTTAAGATTAAGGAAAAAATAATTAAGCAGATAAATTTATATTAAAAAAGTCTTATTAATCAGCCATTTTTATGATTTAAAAAATGTTAAATTTTCTGTGAATAAAAAAAAAGCTATAACTGTTTCTAGTGAGTTTTGACTTCTGAAAATTTGTTTATAGCTTCGTCAAAAATTCATTAATGTTTTTTAGCTACAGTATTTATTTTCAATGCAAAGGACTGCCAAGCCATTAAATCTTAGCACATAGTTGATGGAAGATAGCTTTTAATCAACTTCAACTTCGTTAAACTTCTCTAGCAAGGAGCAACTGAAACATACACTGTAAAAAAATCTTAAGCGGCAAATGTAAGTTAGGACCTTATTCTCGCAATACAGACAACTTTTTAGCTTCGTCCTTTTCAACATATGCTTAAAAAATCTAGGTTCTTTGGAGGCAACCCCTTAATCAGTGGCCTGTATGTTCTGCCTCTCCTCTACACCTTTGCCTACGCAGGATATGAAAAAGATGCAACACACTAGCCTAATTTCCAATTTAGCAGGATTTATTTCCAATTACACCACGAAGGCCGCTCGGCAATAAAGGAAAAAATTCCTTACATTCTCTCCCACTTCAAGGGCGACTAGGAAGGTGGAGACACATTTGCTAAATCCTGATATTGACAAATTACAGTCTACCACATTTTAGTTCGGGAGCCAACAGGCAGGAAAAATATGTGTTGTCCTCGCCGAGTTTCGAACTCCGGCCCTCTGATTGCTAGTGGGGTGTGCTTCCGATTATACCACTAAGGACCGCCTTAAAGAGAAAGAAATACCGTATTTATGCGAATCTAATGCGCCATCGAATCTAATGCGCATCCCCATTTTAAAACTTTAAATAGTAAAAAAATTGTTTGTCGGCGAATGTAATGCGCATCAATGGTATGAGGAATTTATTGAATCTTATTTTATACAACAATGGATTTGTATATAAACTATCAATCAATGGTATGATAATTTTATTTAAATTTAGATACCATATTTTATACAACAATGGATTTATACATAAAGTAACAGAATATAGAATTAACTTATTAGTGGGCTATTGTTATGTGAAACAATCATTGTTAATTACCACTACCGTATATACGGTACATATCGTAAAGTATGAACATGAAATAAATGGTAACATTTCTATCTAGCTAACAGTTTCTACAATCAGTGATTAATAGTAAACGTCTTTATTCACTATTTTGATGATAACTATTTTAGTCCCCTTCTCCGTAATGGTGTAGTTACGAGGCATATCAAACCAAATTGGCGTCTCGTCAGCGTTGCCAATTTGCCCCATTGAAAAATTCTTTTCCTTCCGAAGCGTGATGACATACCGCTAAAATGTTAGTAGTTTTCCCTCAAAATCTGCAGGAAGCTTTTGGCATATTGTTGTACGGCGTCTTAGAAATAAGCCCATTCGCTTCATAAACCGATCCACCCATCGACGGCTAGCTTTAAACTCTCGTTTCGGTATTCCAAAAACTTCAGCCTCCTCTTTTGCTTTATTTCTTATAGTGTCGCTAGTCACAGGTTGTCCATTCTTCCTCTTTTCACGTACAAATTCCAAAACTTTTTCTTCAATTTTAGGGTGTCTTCCTTTGCGAGGGCCAGTGAATTTCTTTCTACTAGTTTTAGTTGCAAACAGTGCCAATTTCTGTTGCCGCCACAAGCGAACATTGCTCTCAGCTACGTTTAACTCTCTCCCAGCCTTTCTATTGCCATTTCTTTCAGGATAAAGAATTACTTTACGTTTGAAAGTAGCGTCATATGACATTCTTCTCAGCTTGTTCTCCATCTCGTGACTACGTACTCTGCAGTTTGTATCCTCTATACAATAATGTGTCAACGATAAATGTAACGGTAAATGTAGTCGAGAAATACAGGAATCCATTGTTACGATTTAATTCGGTTGACGTCATCGGCGAACTTTGCACTCGAATCTAATGCGCACCCCAATTTTGAGTACTACATTTGGCCAAAAACGATGCGCATTAGATTCGCGTAAATACGGTACCTTACAACTCTTCCTATTAATAATGATTAATTTTTTCTAGACTTTTTTTCAGTAAATTAAATTAATATGGAGTCATGTTCCATAGTTTTATGATAGAATCAAAAGTCTTTAATCCGGACCTCCATAATCCGGAATGATCTATTATCCGGACCTCAAAGCTACAAACTTTCGGCGCATGTGTAAACGCAATTGCGCAAAGGTATTATGCGCATATACGTTTACGCATGCGCATAATACGTTTACGCATGCGCGTTTAATGTATAACGGACGGTATAAGCTATGCTAAAATTATCTAATTATCTATTTCAGTTAATGTTGCAGATTGCGTTGTTTCTTAATCTTCTAATTGAATCCGGCTTATTATTTTTTGCAGACTGTTAAAGCAATTTTATAAAACTAAGCTTGAACTTTCGATTATGTCAAAAAGAATTTCCGATTCTGGAGCTGCCAAAGGATCTACAAAGCGAAAGCATGTTTCGATGTCCATCAAACAAAAAATGGAATTGCTGCAAAAATTGGATAAAGGCATATCCTTTGTTTCTCTAACCATTCCGAATCTGTTTATCAATTTCACGCTGCTCTCGGGGTGGGGGAAACGTCGCGGCGGCGCAATGAACTGGAAGTTGATCTGTCAGCACTATCCTTATCTTCAAGGCAGATGTTTTTATTTTATTCGGCTTATAATTCTTTACTAAATGTAGTATTTCACCTCGATGTACTCCGTCTTTGAAATGATTTGAATCAAATTCCTCGTCATTATAAATATCACGAATACACATCAAATAGTTTTCTGGTTGCAATTTTCTAATTTCGGCTATGCGTAATGTATGCTTTAGGCATGTGCGCGTTGAAAGAAATGTTTAATAAAGTAAACAAATAAAAATTAAGCTTTTTTTTGTAAATTTTGATACCCTTTAGATCATAATTGCTCTTTATTTCATAAATTACGGTTTCATATTTTTAATTTTATAATTTCTGCATGCCATCTTACCAGATTTAAACTGATGATCTATAATCCGGAAAAACCGATAATCCGGAATCGCCGAAGTCCCGACGAGTCCGGATTAAAGACTTTTGACTGTATAATATTTTTTTTTTAAATTTCCATTACGACATATGAATAACTTTGCTAAGCTTCCCATCTTAAGGGGATCATCTGTCACATGCATCGACAAAGTAAAATTCATCTTTCTGTTATATATACAGGCTAACTCAAAAATCTATGATTAAGCTTTAAGAAACGTCAAGAAATAAATCGTATTTATATAAGGCAACAAGGCCAAAAATGCAAAACAGATAAATCTGCATTTTGTGTCGGGGCTCCTGGTAGGCACCTGGAGAGCTTTCTCATTAAAACTGCAAAATATGTAGCGCTTTACGAACTCTTAACAAAGAATCTCTAAGGATTAAAGATTCTTTGTCAAGAGCTCTTTAGTTGCCAGAAATTGACTTCATGTAATGAATAGTTGACGGTAACGAGCGAGCCACCGTAAGAATATACGGGGAAAGGTAAAAAACGAGCCACCGTAAGAATTATGTACCATTAATATTATGATACGCATATATACAATCATATGTGTATCATAATATTAATGTTTTTGCATTTACGAAAGAACCTGTGTTAATGAACATGAACCTTTCAGGTTAAGAGTGTAGAATGGCAAATGGTGAAGATCAACCCTATGGCATGTAGGATCACTTGGCATGTAGGAGGATAGGCCGCATGTTATGGAAACTGTATATAGCTAATGTCAAGATTAAAATGTAGTTTTGGGTCTAAAAGGAGTATCTAGAATCAGTGTATATTATGCAGCTCGCCTTTTCTTAATTTCATCTGCAATGTGTCCAGTTATTGCAATGTATGGTATTTTTTGCAGTGGCTCTTTATGAGCACCTTCATAATGGTACCCAGATATAAAGGTAAACACACCTTTATAAAGATCGATCAATGTTCGAAAAAGTAAAATACTTCAAAAGGGTGCCTTGGCAAAAGACGTGTGCTCCTTACAAAAATCAGTCTCTAATTTTAAAAAAATCCAACCTCCAAAAGGATATGAACACTTACGGCAGGGGTATTTATGCAAATGAAAAACACATTTGCAAATGTCGTTTTCATTTGCATTATAGATTGACGACGCAGGGGATGAAATTAATTTTCGGCACCTTTATGAAAAATAAGATATTTCTACAAAAGCGATCGTCACACATTTCTGCAAAGGGTATATTTATACAAATCCAGTGGAATGAATTTGCATAACGGTATCGGAAATTTATTTCATCCCCTGCTTAATTAATTAATGAAAACAAAAATTGAACTTACATAAGGATGCACTCGAGAATTAAATACGATCTGTGTTTATGAAGGACGCTTTTCTGAAGTTAGAAAATGATACTCATCAGGAACGTATATCTTCAGGCAGGGGCATTTCTAACAAGGCCTTTTCAAGCAGCCGCCGATCTGCACATGGGTGCAAGTACCTTTATGATGGACTAGTTATCAAACAGTCTTGATTCTTTTTCCAGAACACTTGTGATCTAGAATTTTGAAGATGTATTTATGGAGTCCTTTTCTTGTAAAAAGGTCTTCGCGATCCCAGCGCAAACTATGGGTCCAGAAGAACGCACTGCTACTCAGTCACATACTACTTAACACCGCTTCACCATTTTTAATATGTAAGTTGATGATTGTGTAATGAGTCTATACCTACTACTACCCAAACTAGGTACTTGGAAGAAACTGCTTAATAAGTCAATTCCTACTACTATGCAAATTAGGTACTCCGAAGAATAAGATTTTTGCAGGCGAGATTTTGCATGACTTTTGAACGATGATCCCATGACTCCACTGTTTGCGATTCCACCCCCAAGGGACTCCAGCCCATTTCACCACACAGGCGAGTATTTAGTGAAACTTTTGTGAAGTGTTGGATTGGGGCATGGTGAACCGGTGTCGAAGTTCTCATAGACACTTGAGACCAATGTGTATTAAATGCCTGTTGTTTCTAATGTAGGGCTTGCTGTAAGAACCTCAAAAGTTGCTACTACTCATTTACGAAATTGAAGGTGCCTTAAAATATTTGGCAATTCATGTGAAGTTGAGGACGGGGATGCATTACTGAAAATTGGCTGAAATTTTAAACATCACTTTTAAAACCTTGTAGGGATTTATATTTATTTTAACTAATAATTTAAAGTTTTATTTAAACATTTCCTATAAGCCTTCATTCCTCTAATTGTCAGTGCCAGAATAGTTAAATGTTGTAAATGCGCGCGTGAACGCATGCAAATTTTCTATGTTGAAGGAAGTAGTTAAAAGTCGAGTTTTGGTAGGATAAAGAGAGAGAGTTGGGCTTTAGCTGCCGTCTCTGCCGTAGGTACGTTTGCTTACTGCTGGTTCAAGTGGCTTAATTGCAATGCTTTGCTGCAGCTAGCTTAGAAGGGGTTGAAGTTCGGGACCTCGCTGAGCCCTGTAGGCTAGTTTATCACTTGTTAAACATTTCAAATTTTAATTTCAATTACCTGACTTTCAGTTACCACCCAAGTAGAGGCGAAGTTTGTTAGCGTCGAGTTGACGCTCACGCATAGTAAATTTTAAAGAGTTAATAAAGGGTTTGAACTTCTTCTGTACACAGAAAAAGGGTTCAAACCCTTATCAGGAAACTACAGTTTCCTGATACTCCAATATACAGATAGAAGTTAACCCACCTGGACACTACAACCTTACTATTATATATGTCTATAAGATTTCGTAATTGACCATCTTAGATTAATTGAATTGGACCAAGACTCCATTTATACTGTGATAAATAGGAGACAGATATAATATTGATAAGTAAACCAGAGCTAGAATGGTTAAAAAAGGTTATTAGCTAGAATGGCACTTAAAAATATTACATTTTCCTTAAAAAAGATTTTAAAGTTTCAAAATTAAAATTTCTTATTCGAAAATTGTAATTTGGAATTGCAAATAGTTGATTAATTACTGATTGGCGCTAAATTCTCAACTGCGAAAGGTATCTACTTAAAGTATCGTCGCGATTACTGCGCATTACGCGAAGTACCCTGCTTTATAATATAATGTTATTGGGACATTTCACATAAGTAGAACCGCAAATACGTTCCCGATGGCAAAGGGTTAATTAGTATAACTAACTGTTTGGAGCGAAATAACTTGTATCATTCTGTTTGAAACACTTTTATTTATTTTATTTTAATCAAATTAAACAGCAGTATTATTAATTAATTAATATAACTAACTGTTTGGAGCGAAATAACTTGTATCATTCTGTTTGAAATACTTTTATTTATTTTATTTTAATCAAATTAAACAGCAGTATTATTAATTATGAACTGTACAGATAAGACCTTAAATATTTGTTTCTAGAATGAGTATAAAGGTAGGTAGATTGTGAATAAACAAAAGCGTCTGAATATCAGAAAAATTATGCAAACTAAAAAATATATGTTGCCCAAAATTATTAACTTAACGATCTGCAACCGTAACTAGTCGTTACCCGCCTTTTGGCGCTAAATTTGCGCGAACTATGCCTCGTGGTGGAAAAAAATTGCTGCGAGCCTGTGAACGAAAGTAAGTCTTAATTTTAATAAATTTTATTTTTATGTATTTAAATTATATTCTAATATAAATTAACTTTAATTCCGTATATTGTTGGAGGATGATACCAGAATAAAGTAAATACTTAACATCCTTACTTAATCTTTTATTAACGATACTAAAAGAATTTTTTTTTAAAACTTTTACTGTATGTTTTAAAGCTTACAGCTTTCCTAGATTTATCAAAATAGTTTATAAATTTATTATTTATATAAGGGTACAATTCTTGATTATTTTTATGACATATTTCTTTTAGTTTTAATGTATGAAACTGTATTTTTTAATGCTGTTTTCAAATATGCGATTTGCAGAAAATTCTAATTTTTTGCACTTTCTGTATTTCGATCTTAACATTTAAACATAAGAACTATACTTAATGAAACTTAAGTCTAAAGTGATTTCAGGCTTAAAATATTTTTTAAAGCAAATATTACATACATTATAGTCATGTAGATCAATTAAGCATTACTAAATAATGGAAAAAACAAGAATATTAAAATTTTAATGTTTAGTTTATTTTGATCATCCACATTAAATTAATCGCATTGAATGCAATTTAAGTAATTTAATTTATATCTCATAACTTGTGCTCAGCAAAAAATATTATAATCGTCAGTATGTCCATCCTGGATTTCAAAAATGCGCTTTGGGCGCATTTTTGAAATCCAAGATGGCGGCCGAAAAATCGCCAAGGGCCGGTTATCTGAAACGTGCCGATTTCATAGTACGCCGTCCTATTCCGAAAGCCGTTATGTCCAAATGCTCGAAATGTTCGGGTTCTTCAAGACATGCATAAATATCCTTGAATTCAGGGTCCGTCTTCAATTCTTAAATTATTGTTTCACGAGACGCAATTAATTTTTAAGTTAGCGCCGTACATCTAACTGTATTACCCTCTTCGTCAATCTTAATTCTTGATAAGGCATCCGCAACAACGTTTTCCTTCCCCGGTGTATGTTTTATAATTAAATTCCTGTAGCTTTAACATCCAACGTATAAGCCGGATAAAAGATTTTTCCCCGAAATACAAGCGACCAACTGCCTCATAGTCTGAGTATACTGTTATCGGGGCGCTTCCAAAATAAGCGCGGAATTTTTCATCGCTAGTAAGACCACGAGAGTTTCTCTTTCTGTTGCGGTGTAGTTCCGCTGAGTATGATTCAGCGTTTTACTTAAAAAGGCAATTGGCTTCCCATTTTGGGAAAGAAGTGCCCCAACTGCGAAATCCGAGGCGTCTGCTGCAGTTTCTAAATTCTGGTCCCCTTCCGGGAACTGGAGAACTAGGGAGTTAATGCATGCTTTCATTCTTCGAACGCAATGTTCGCCTTTGCGGTCCACATTAATCTTGTTTTGCGTTTGAGAACCAGCAAGGGTTCAACTATCTTCGCAAAGTCGTTAATGAATACTCTATAGTACGAGGCACATGCCCAAAAAGGATGATAATGTATTGGCGGTATTAGAAGGTGGATAACTCTTAATCGCTAATATTTTAGAATTATTGGTCTCGATTCCTTTTTTCGAGATTTTGTACCCGAGATATCTAAGCTCCTTGGCCGCAAACTTGCATTTCTTCGGATTTCCCTTGAGGCCGGCTTCATTTAATGTAAAATCTTCCTCCAAATGTTTAACGTATTCGTGTATCGTTTCGCTAGTCGCAATAATATCATCTAAATATATTACTGTACTTAAACACAATATCCATGACTTTTTGGAATGTAGCCGAAGCTCCGCTTAAGCCAAACGGCATTCTCAAAAAGGCGTACACGCCTGACTTCGTTATGAAAGCTGTTTTCTCGACATCCTCGGATTTTACTGCAATTTGAAAATAGCCTAATGTCAGGTCTACCGTAGTCATATACTTGGTAGAACGGATTTTTCTTTTATGTCATCAATTATCGGGAGGGTATACGTTGGATATTTTGTTACACTATTCAGTTTACGGTAATCAACTGCGAACATCCATGAGCTCGGATCTGACTGTGGAAGGCCGTTTTTCTTTCTACGTAAAACTACCAGGCTTGCGTAGGGGCTGCTACTTAGAACAATTACTTTATTTTCCAGCATTTTCTTAATATGCTGATCCAATATCTCCTCTTTGACTTGGTCACAGAGATACGGCTTAGACGCGACTGGGGCGATTTCCAACATCAATCTCGTGTTACACTATCTGACAGGAGCCAGGTCTGTCATCGAATTAATTTACCAAATTGTCTTACCACTTTTCCATTTTCGTTTTCTCCTCTTCCTGGAGATGGTTGAGATCCAACTCCGGCATGCCCCCCCTCTTCTTCTTCAACCGTGTCCATCTGCACCTGTAAGGTAGAGTTCTTAAAATTTAATTTAATTTTGCGCTTGCTGCGCGTAAAAAGTCGACCCCCAAAATAACCGAAGTTAATAGGATTTTTACTACCAGAAAATTTACTTTTTGAACCTCGTTCTTTATTTGAACGTGCAGCCCTACTTTTCCCATGCAGACACATTGCTTTCCTTGGGCGGCAATTACCCTCTCACCCGAAGTTTTAAACAATCTGTGACGGCGAAAATTTTTCTTAAAGAAGTCTTGCGACAGAAAGCTGCATTGAGCTCCAGTATTGAGTAAGGCAGAAGTAGGAACATTGTTCAATAAGTTATGAATTTCTGGCAAAGCCAAATTTTGTACGACTACCTTATTTAGTTTAACTTCCTAGGGATTTTTCTTCCCAGGGGATGACCAGGCCCTGTTCTCGGCCACCCTGATCAGTTTTAATCCTTATTTTCAGCCCCTTGCATTCTGCTGCTTCTTACTGCCACCTCCAAATGCATTAAACTGACCCGTCTTCTTGTTATCTCTTTTATCAGCTTTCCCCGCTTGCCGATAAGTATACTGCTTACGTTGAGGTTTCTGTTCAGGCACTGGAGGAAATTACGTGAACGCGCGTTTTCAGCGGTTCGGTCTGCTCTGAAACTTCACGGCCAGTTGAAATAAGTTTTCTAGTGTCTGAGGGTTTTTTACTTTTAGAAAATCTTGGATTGACGGGAGAATACGCGGCAATATCACTTCAATTAATTCATTATCCCACCTCTTTGTATATAATAAGTTAAATATTTGAATTTTTCTAAGAATAAAGTCCGTCAACTCGTTGAAATTGGTCTGATATTTACTATCTGCTTCTAGCTTCGCTCGGTCTTTAACTACGGGAAACGTAACAGTGTGGGTTTAAAGTTTTCCCATGTATAAGTTTCCGATCCTGGATCCTCCAACAAGAATTTTCTGATTCCTTGAACCAACTCAAGCCCTTGCCTTTTAAGTTCGCTGTAGCAATTGTAATTATCTGCAGCTTGTTCACTGGATATAACGTGAAATACAAGTTCAGCTGCTCTAGGAAAGTCATCACGTAACCTTTGTTATCAAATGTTGCAGCTGGCTTCGCAGCTGCTCGCATGATTTCTATGATGTAACCGAATCCCTCCATAGGATTTGCTGATGGCTCCATAGAATTTGCTGATGGCTCCATAGGATTTGCTGGGATTTGAAAGGTTGGAGCGGTCAACGTAAATTTTTAATTTTCCAACGGCATGGTTCTCCAAAAATGCTTCGGACGCCAATGTAATGTTCATCCTTTTTATCTATTAACTATATGTGGATGGACCTAGTGAACTGCTATGCGAATAATCGCTTAAGTCCAGAAATAGAAATGAAAAATTCAAGAAGGGTTAATTACCCTTTATTGCTCAAAATATAGATATACAGTCGGCCCCTTTCTCAGGGCGTACAGAAAAACCTCCACTTGGATTTTAAACTCAAAAGTGTAAGAAATAAGAACTTAACTAATGACTAACACAAATCTAACTAGTTGGCCCCTAAATATCGAATTAACTAGCGAAGCTGCCAAGGGCCCGTAATACGGCTGAGCGTAGTAAAAGCTTTAGAGAGACTTGGCCAAAAGGCAAACGCACGCTATTCAGAAACTCTGATTCTCTCTGTCGAAGTCAGCGGAACTTCGATTTAAATACTACTCCTTCTCATTTGCGTTTAACGCGATTCTAAAAAAAAATTCTGGTAAGGAATTTGTAAGCTGAAATTAGGGGAAATAGGAAAGGAGCTTTAACTCAAAAAATAACTGTTATAAACTTAGGATAAATTTTAGATCCTGAAAAACTGTTCTGATGCCAATCCACCGTTTTTCATACAGGTGCGGCAGGTTTATAACAATTCAACGATTTACCTAAAAGTTCAGACACTTATCCAAAGTCCACGTTTTTTATAAAGATTTCGAAGATTTATCTAATACTTGGTTAATTAATGAATCAGTAACTGAAATGAAAATCGAACTTGCTTAAGGATGCCGATAATCAGTTTCAAGGGAGAAACTGATCTGCAGGTTGTGCACGTTACCTCGCTGCGGCACCGTTATGAAGGCATCCCAATTTGATTGCATCCTATCCTCGTGATAAAGTTCATTAAATTGTCTAAAAAATGATAGTTCAGCATCCTAATCGTTACATAGCATGGGATTGTTCCCGTCACTAAGGGAACTTTGAACATATTTTCTCGAAAACTCATTCCTCGAAAAAATAGCGAGTTATTTCTTTACGTTTTTCAAAAGTTTATTGAGGTGATTATGATTAATTAAAAATGATTTATGCAGGTTTTATCCTGTTAAATAAAATGAATTTTAAAATAAATCTTTCATGTGACAGCAAAAAAAAACGTGTAGAACTATGAGACGCAAGTTTTCAAATTTTTTTTCATGGTGCGCACCTTAAAATATAGTAATTTAACGATAAATAAAAATACTGTACTCAGAAAGAAATCTGAAAACTAACAGCTCCATGAGTAGCCGAGAGATTAAACGGCAGAATACTGGGAGTTCGATCGCAGGCTAATGGATTAGCTGCATGATAGGTTTTCAGGATTTTCTCCTTATGTTAGGTGACTACGAGCCACTTTCCCGTAGAAAGTCCTCCACAAAGACTTTTCTTCTACTAGGCAGATAGCTCTTGAGTGCTTTCCTATATATGTATACCCTAACTTGAAAACTAGCAAGAAAAAAAAAAAGTATATCTACTTATAAAAATATCTCATTCTTTTATAAGCGTTCGGAAGTACCATACAAAATATTCTGCGTCCATGAAATTATTAGAATGTATTCTTTTTTAATACTAACAAAAGTCATAGTTTAAAATGATACGGCATTTCGAAAGGGAGCACTTTTGAAAGTAACTCTTTACCTAAACAGGCAGATGATTTTTAATCCTATGTTCAATGAAAAACTTGTTCCAAATGCATTGTGCAGGACTCTCACAAAAGTCAGTACACATATGCAACCACTGTGGCCACACAAGTTCGTTTACTCATTCATTTCCTCCTTTTCCAAATTTGTCTCCGTGTGACTAATTTTCTTTCAAAAATTAAAACTATTTGCTGAAGGAGTTTTTATTTTTATGATGAAAAAATTCAAAGAACTGAAACATATGTGTTTAGGAAAAAAAAAAAAAAAAAACGTACATGTTATATGTGAGAATCTTTCCATTCGTTATCTAATCACGAACTTCCACGAAAGAGGTTTGTTTGTACTTCGAATAATATTCATCAATGTAAGTTCCCATTGTTGATGCTTTCGTTGTTAATTGCAAGTAATAATAACACAATATCCAAAGTATAAAGGCTAAGAATAAAAAAAAAAAAAAAAAAAAAAAAAAAAAAAAAAAAAATCAGAATGCAAAATCTGATGACGAAAATGTAAAGAAATGAGATTACGTATATTCTACGGACTAATTTCAGTTTATAAAGTAACTTCTGATTGGTGCATTATAAATTAAAAACAGAATAGGGCATTTCTCTACAAGCTCTATTTTTTCCTGTACTGCTCCTTCTCTCCGTAAGGGTACCTAAGTGGAAAATAAGCAAAAACGCTTTCGTTTACTGAAAAAGCTGCTTTGTTTCCTATTTCCTCCTCTTCCAAAAGGAGTAACAGACTGACAACAGATATACGTTTTTACAGTTGTGTAAAGTATCTAAACAAGAGAGGAAAGTATTTTCTTGCATGAACTAAGAACTGACCTACAGAAAGCGCTTTTGTACAATTGTTTTCATTTTGCGCGCATACTTGAAGAGAAGCAAACAATGAAATTACACTTGAAGCAAATCTATTACAGTTTTGTGTAATTCTTTAATGAATGAAAATTAGATAAATGAACACTTAATTTATCTAATTTTCATTGGTTATTTGTTCAAGGTTTACAGTTTACGTCCATCTTTTTTCCTTCTTTCTCTCCACCCTTTTTTTTGTGTAACATGGTTGTATGGTTAAATTAGCTTTCAATTATTAAATTTAGAATATGCGGAGTTTAGAAGTGACAAGTAATGATGGGCGGGCACACCTGGTGGCTAACATGCATAACAGGTATTCGTCCCTTGCCACCCACTGTGGAGCATGAAGAATGAAAATAACCTAGGATTTGAACGCTGAAAACTGTTTCCCCTTTTTTATACTCGTTTCATTATCGTATCGCAACCGGTGATCACTGCTGGTGGCACTGGAGTGTTGGGAGTGTGCTTTGTAGTACTTACAATGTTCCGGATCTGCCGCTGTGGCCCACTTTGGACTTTTGACCGGATGTGATTGTCTTAGTACCTATTTGTTTCGATTTTAACTGAATAATTCACCTGAATACGTGACGTATGACTCCAGAAAAGGCGTGACTGATGCTCATCTGGGCGAGTGTTCTGCACTAAATAATTTTTATTGCATTGTTAAAAGTTTTGGAGAGCACGTGGCATCATGACCTGATGGTCAAATGACCTGGTATTTGTTTAATAATTAAAACGGTTACAGCCGAAAACACCGCAAGGCGAAAACGTCGTGGTACAAAACATCGTGGGCGAAAAGAAACCAAAGAGAAAACATTGCAGTTCTAAAACAACGTGGTACAAAATATCGTGGTTCAAAAACTTCGCAATTTAAAAATATTGTGGTAAAAAATAAAGCACCTACAACTCGTCGCATGACGATAACATCGCACTCATGCGTTTTTCAGGTTTTAACCCTTTGCGGCACACTGTGTCCGGTCTGGACACACCTAAAGATTTCTTTCTGCACGCACAGAAAAATTGAATGGATAAGGATTTATAGGCTACTATAGGTTAATCTGAACCTTCTATATTAATAGTAGATGGCAGCTCAACACAAACCAGTCCATATATTTTAGCCATGTTTAGTTTTTTAAGAAAGAAATCTTCCACATTTTTTGGGGGGGTATAAAAGGAATTGTTTGAAAAGAAATGTCTATGTTATTTTTTTGGCTGTATGCTAATCTCCTTATTCCATATTAGTTTAGTATCTGCCCAGACCAGGCTCACCGATAATCTAGGACAACTGAGAGTCCGTATTCTTTGTTTCTCTGCATCTCTTCGGTCAATTCATTGACAACAATGCTCGTTTCAGCATCTTTTCGAAGCTCTATTCAATCAGTGTGCCACTTTGGGCACACCGACAGAATTAAAACGATAACAGCTATCTTCACAAATTTTTACTTGTGTAACTCCTCTAGGCCTAATTAGACTGCCTACCTTTATTATTATTATTATTATTATTATTATTATTATTATTATCAAAACTCCGACTTTAAAAGGTAGCGTGCCGGAAAGGCTTAAAAGTTGTAAATGAATATTCGCAGAATGATTTGGAAGCGCAAGAAATGTTTAAGACACTTTAAGAATAAACGGAAACAAAACAAGATATAATTTTCAACAAAACAATTTCAGATTAACAAACGTGAAAGAAAGTAATTTGATAATTAACTAAGAAATTTTTATAGAGGTAACCCAATGCAGTTATTTATCTTGCTTTTTTTAAACATTTTTTAATTTATTTAGAATTTTAGCTGTATTTTTCATGAAAAATTATGAGTAAACCTTTGTAAAAAAGATCAATTTGCTAATGACCTTTGTTAATTAATTATGTAAATTTAAAATTCTATTCAGTGCTATAAGTTGCACTAATTTTCAACTCATTTTCAATTTTTAAATGTTTAAATTTCCTTCTTACATTTTAAGCAAAAATGTACTAGTTCATTCAAAAATATGAAATATAAAAGTAAAGATATCCCTCTTTCCTTCTTGCGCTTCCAAATAATTATGCGAAAATACATTTACAGCTTTAAAAAACTCAAAGACGCATGTGTGCGATGTTATCGTCATGCGATGATTTGTAAGTACTTTATTTTTTACCACGATATTTACAACGACGGTGTTTTTAAACTGCGAAGTTTTTTAACCGCTTTATTTTCGATGACCATATTTTGTACCACAATGTCTTAGAATTGAGATGTTTTCTTTTTGCTTTCTTTTCTCCCACGATGTTTTGTACCACGACGTTTTCGCCTTGCATTGTTTTCTGCTAAATGTTTTTGCCATGATATTTTCCGCGGTCACCAATTAAAATTTTAAGACCCATTCCCGGCCAAACGGTAAAATAGCTGAAAACTGTTAGATCGACCATTGATAAAATCCTCAAAGAAGTTCCTACATGGGAGTTTTCCTGAATTTCCCCATGCGTAATGTAGATACGAGCCAGTTCCATTTAGAAAGCCTCTTAGGAAGGCATTCCTTTCTTTAAGCAAACAGCTTTCGTATTCTTTGCCGTAACCAAAATAATCCAGTCCAAAGCAATTTTTAAAAGCTACAAAAAGAAACAGTTTCAATTAAAAATACCAGGGTTTTATTTGGAATAACATTAATGAAGTTAAAAAAAAATATTCTGAAACTATTACTAATTGCTCCCGTTAGCTTTTTGTTATTGTGCTACCATATATTTTATACGTTTTTCATCCTTCATTGTGTCATCATCGATTACTCCAAACCCACGAAGCCGTAAAACGAAACAATATCTTAAAAATTTATGATAATATACAAAAATACTGTTCACACGTATTTACGGCTAATATGTCGAAATGATCATTGAAATTTAGGTAAGCATGCTTACCAAATAAAGACCTTTCATCTGATTTACAATTACTATTTGATGATTTAATAATCAAAGAGCTGACAAAATACCTACAAAGTTATTACCCGTTGTTTGAATTCTCCCGTAAGACCCATTTTATTACTAAGCGAAGTTCTGCAAATTTTAAGGATTTTTTTGTATTTTCATAACATAATAATTAAAAAAATCACGAATTTTTCTGATTTCTATTGAAATTTCGAGATGGTTTCCAATGTTTAAATGCTTTTAATATTTGCCGACATCTTGAAAAATCCATTTTCGAATACAACTACGTTATCAGATTAGCTCACCGACAACCGAACGGTGCCGGTGAGCCATCTATAATCACTGAGCACCGGAGCTCGAATAGCAGTGAATGGGCTGGTTGCATGGGTGATGGCAGTTTCACTTAGAAAGTCCTCAACGAAAGCATTCCTCCATTTATGCAGATAGCCCTTGTGTGCCTTGCCGTAATTAAATAAATAACTAAACCAATGATGATAACAGATACCAAATAAAAAAAAATCTGTGTGGCGTATAACATATTAAATTATACTATCAGCTTAAATCAAGATCTTGATCTCTTGTAAAAGCTCTGTTAACACTGGCAAAGCTTGACTGTTTGAAAATAAATATAACTTAATGCGTCGTTATCAAACAGGTTCTTTAAAAGAATTAAATATAAATGTAAAAAGCATTAAATATAAATGTAAGCGGAAATCCTCGGCTGCGAAATATTCGCCGAATTTTACGATTTATTTCTGGAGATGTTCCTCAATTTTCAATTATGCCATCCTTCCCGCGATGAAATAACTTATACTATGCGATGCACGAAATAATATTGAAATATTCAACAAGAAGCGTCAAATTGTAAGAATTATTGAAGATGCAAAATTTACTTTAACGAATCTTTATATAATTTAACACACTATCCCTAATATTTAAAGACTATTTTAAATCCGTTTTAGTTATGCTTAATTTCAACGCATTCAATGAAGAGCTGACCTAATGATATTTTTCTATAATGAGATTTTTCAGAAATTATAAGTATAATTTGAAAGCATTCTTTTTCTCTGATTAAGTTCTATAAATTACTCCAAAGTAATAAATATCAGTACAGCATTCAAGATTTTACGTAGAATGGTTCAAAACTAATAACTGAGGCAGTTTTAAAGATATCCCTAACGCTCTCTGAAAAAATATCGAATGATCTTGTGAAGAACTCATTATTATTTGTCGGCTGACCCAAAAGAAGACGCTATCAGCTTGCTCCCTCTTGTCCAGGGAGAAAATTCGGACCGGTCACTCACTCTGTTCCTGGCTGCCGTCGGTGAAGCACGAGCTCAACTCTCTTCCTCCTCGTGATTGTCTGCATAGTTGTACTGCGACTTTCATGCCTTTTTGCTAACGTGGATTTACTACCTATAAAAATGCTTATGTTGAGTGACCTGCATCCGATGTTATTTTGTTATCCGTGAACGTCTGTTGAAGTATATATAATTTCTAGCATTAAATATAAATATTAATATCATCAAGCTATCATCGTTTTATCTGCAGCAACAACACACGCCACCAAAAATTGCATCCATACATGATGACCATAATCTTTCCACGTTCTCGCATAACTCTTAGCTGAAACTTTATGAACAGTATATAGTTTATTAATAGTATTATCAACCCTTTGCGGTACAGTGGGTCCGGTCTGGCCACACCTAAAAATTTCCTTCTGTACGCACAGAAAAATTGAATGAAAAAGGATTTATAGATTACTATAGGTAACTCTGAACCTTTTTTATTTATAGTAGATGGCAGCTCAACACAAACCAGTCCATCTATTTTAGCCATGTTTAGTTTTTAAGACCCTCATTTTTCAAAGAAATCTTTCAGATTTTTTTAGGGTATAAAAGCAATTGTTTGAAAAGAAATTTCTATGTTATTTTTTGGCTTTATGCTAATCTCCTTATTCTATGTTAGTTTTAAATTTTTACCTTGAAATCTTGCCTAAAATCAAACGGCGAACCCTAGACGGGCTCACCGATAATCTATGACAACTGAGAGCGGTATTCTTTGTTTCTTCGCATCTCATCGGTCAGTTCATTGACAACAATGCTCGTTTCAGCACTCTTTTGGAAGCTCTATTCAATCAGTGTGCCACTTAGGGCACACCCACAGAATTAAAACGATAAGTGCTATCTTCACAAAATTTTACTTGTGTACTCCTGTAGGCCTAATTAGACTGCCTACCTTTTTTTTATTATTATTATTATTATTTTAAATCAAAACTCCGACTTTAAAAGGTAGCGTGCCGGAGAGGGTTCAGTCAAATAACTTATTATTTAAATTATATTTAGTGGAGAGCCAAACACTGCGCTTCAGAAATTTTTCGTTGAATGCACTGGCTCGTTATGGTTTCCAGACTCTACAGATGGATATTGAAGACTCTTGAAAGCATTCGACGTTTTGTTGGCTTGATTGGCTACTGAAAGCATTCAACGTTTTATACTTCTAAATTGCTTGGAAGCCATGGAGGTAAGAAAGGAAGAAGAGGCCAAACCCGCAATACGAGTGAAGCACTGTTCCGAGGCATCGGTCTCCAGATGGGATGTTTTTTGTTTACATTCAGAAGATCCTTTGACATCGCCGTCACAGTACTTCGACACATGACAGTTCCATACAAATCAAAAAACGGGACATTTCCGCATAAAAGAAACATTCATTGTGTGATGGATAATAGCAATTTGTATAGTTTAGTGACATTTACGCAAAAGTCACACCTTGGTTATTTTTCGATAACTAACAACAGCGATTTTGAGTATGATTTTGTTTTATAAAATTTTAAGCTGTTGAACGACAAAAATGCAGATTTTAGTAAAAATATTATGCTTAAAATACCTTAAGGTACATTTAAAATTGTACACGTCTTTCCATACCCTCGATAGAATATTCGCTACTTTTATTTTATGTTCCAAACGCCGAAAAGTTTTAAATAAAATAATTTTTTTGTCATCCACGTATTATTTTAATATGTACTTTTTAAAAATTTTTAGAGGAGAAGCTTTATAGTTGCTCAGTTTAAACTCATCGTTTTATTTTTATATAACTGAAAAATAATCACTTTGGGTTTATGCTTTTTACTTATTTGGGTTAATCAAAAAATAAAATTACCACCAAATGCTGTAATCCTCGTCAAAATTAATAAATATGCACACAGATATGCCTATAAGGTAACTTTCCCTTGATTTTTAACCACACATTTGTGTAAAATTATGTACAGTTTTACTCAAATGTGTGGAACAGAAGACGGACAGATTTGCGAATTCGGCGAATGAAGATATATTTTGCAGAAAAAGGAAATCAAAATTTCGAGCTGATGACAATGCGGTTAATGTTTAAATCTGAAATGGATAGTTATTATACCGGGTTGTCCGGAAAATAATGCAGGTTTTTACAATTGTTTATCTTTCCTGTATATTTTTAGCAACAAAAATAATTTGAATTACATTGATTTACATATTCATTTTGAAGCTCTATTCTCGTTCTATATTTCTATAACAATAATTTTGTTCCAAAATTATTTTTAAAAATATTTGCTAGGTGTTTTTCTTTATATGTCAAAACGGGATTTTCTGTAAATTTACTTTTATGCGTACAAGCTAGCCCACAGCGCAGCACAAACGGCTTGAAATGTCAACGAAGTATGGGAAGAGAAAAGTGTTAATGAATCTGCAGTTCAACGGTGGTACCAAAAGTTTCGTCGGGGAGAATTTGACCCGGAAGATCAAGAGCGTCGTAGTCGTTCTTCAGCTGTTGACGATGATTTGAAGACTTAAGTTGAAACAAATCCGTGCACAACTGCTCGAGAGCTCGCGGGGGAGCTCGGCGTAAGCAAAAGTACGATTTCTGATCTCTTGAATCGTATAGGAAAATAAAAGAAGCTCGATAAGTGGGTGCCTCACGAATTGAGCGAAAATAAAAAAAAAAAAAAAAAAAAAAAAAAAAAGTCGCTGTTTTGAAGCGTCGTCTGCTCTTCTTCTTCGCAACAAAAACGATCATTTTCTTGATCGAATTGTTACGTGCGATAAAAAGCGGATTTTCTCTAACAACTGGCGATATTCGGCTCAGTGGTTGGACCGCGGTCAAACACCACAACACTTTTCAAAGCCAAATTTCCACTAAAACAAAATTATGGTGACTGTTTGGTGGTCTGCGGTTCTTTGGAATCTGGAATCGTCAATTTCACTAATGGTCTCAACTACAAAAGAGTTTTTACCAATAACTCAAGTAGGCCATTGGCCGCTCATGAATTTTAAAATAATTCTTTGGAATCTGGAATCGTCAATTTCACTAATGGTCTCAACTACAAAAGAATTTTTACCAATAACTCAAGTAGGCCATTGGCCGCTCATGAATTTTAAAATAATTCAGGGGTACATAAGCACCGCGTCCGAAGACGAAGGAAGGTTGAGATGGCAAAGCCTCGAGGTCAAGCATTCTGTTACTGCATTGAAGCAGGGAGAAGTCCTCTCGGTAGGTGAGATGTCATTCGCCAGAGCCAGTCACTTGGGAGGTCACCCTCCCAAGAACTGACCCCGCGAAATGCTGCTTGAAACAGTGAGCTGTGAGTTAAGTTAAATTTTGAAAATAAAATAAAAATCTTGTAATATACTGCATAAGTAATGGTCTTTTCTTGGGATTCCATTTTTCTATGTTGATGTTTATGCTAAACATATTGAGGTTGTATATCGCTTCACCATTTGCATACCTGTTTAATATGGCCATTCTCATCCAGCACAGCTTCCTAAATCTGGGCGAAACGATTACGGCATATAAGTATTGTCAGCAAATCAACGAAATGGACTGAAAATTGTAACGCATGTGCTCGGCATTGGTCAATAGAAAGCGGCCAGTTCTTTTCCATAACTATGCTCGGCCTCACGTCGTGCAGCTGACCCTCCAGCAACTGAACGAATTGGGATACGAGACTCTTCCTCTTTTCCCATATTCGCCTGACCTCTCACCGACCAGTTACCACTTTTTCAAACATCTGGATAACATTCTGCAGAAGAAATGCTTCAGAAACCAAGACGAGGTCAAAAACGCCTTTGACAACTTTATCGCGTCCAGAACTCAAGAATTTTATTCTACTGGCATAAATAAACTTATATCTCGTTGGCAAAAATGCATTGCTTTGGCTGGTGCTTATTTTGATTAATAAAATTGTTTTTGAGTTGAGTTGTAATACTTTAAAGATATAAGTTAAAAACCTGCATTATTTTCAGGACAACCTAATATTATCAGAGAATTATTAAACTGGGTAAAATCGATAAAAAAGTATTAAGTGCGCTGCCAAAATATATTTACTAGAAGATTTACACTGGTGTGCAAAAATTAAGGACGAAGTCGAAAAATTAGCATATCAGCTGAACGAAGAGGCAGAGCGAACAGAAAGACCAATCAGGAGATTAAGTAAGGTGATGTACGGTAGCACATGCGCAGATATGCAGGTAGACGTAATGGGGAAGTGTCTGAGTAGTATAAAGCATGTTGTCGGTGTAAGATCAGTATTTCTGGCAAATAGATTGCACGCCGTATAGCAGTTAAAATCACATCGAGTTGCTCCCACAGCGAGAAATGGCGAATAATCAATCTGTTAGACGACATCTGGAGGCTTTTACCCGAGGTCGAATCATTGGGAAGTTGGAGGAAGGCCGCAGTGTGACAAGTGTGGCTGCAGAGTGCGGAATTGCTCACAGCATCGTTTCACGACTTTGGATACAATTTCAAACTACAGGAACAGCTATCCGGGGGGTTAGTAGTGGTCGTCCACGAGGAACCACACCCGCAGATGACCGGTATATTGCCTTACAGGCCAGAAGAAACAGGCGGCAGACAGCGGGAGAAATCGCTAGACACACGACACAGGCGACTGGACGACCGATATCGCGTTTTACCGTGGCCAGAAGACTGCACGGTGGTGGTCTGTTTGCACGACGCCCTGTACGGTGTGTACCTCTAACGCCTGCCCATTGGAGAAGGCGTTCTCTGTGGTGCCGGGAACACCGGAATTGGAGAGACAATGACTGGGGACGAGTACTCTTTACAGACGAGAGCAGATTCAGTCCGAGTAGCGATTCTCATCGCATACTCATCTGGAGAGAGCGAGGAAGCCGCAATCATCCCTCGAACATCATTGAAAGGCACAGGTATGGAGGTGGCGGTGTTCTCGTTTGGGGAGGCATCATGCTTGGTAGTCGTACAGACCTTCACATCTTCGACGCAGGTTCAGTCAACGGGACCCGTTATTGTAACGAGATTCTTCTTCCATATGTGCGTCTTTTTAGAGGCGCTATGGGTCCGCAGTTCCTTTTGATGGACGACAATGCACCATGTCATCGCACAACCGTAGCTGCCGAACAGCTCTTAGAGAGTGAGGATATTGAACGTATGGATTGGCCGGCACGATCTCCGGATCTCAATCCCATCGAGCATGTATGGGATTTTCTAGGCAGACGCTTGGCAGCTCGTACCTTACCACCAGTAACGATTCCGGAGCTTCGATTGGCGCTGCAAGACGAATGGCATTGGCAAATATTTATTAAATTATTTATAAACATATTTGAAATGAAGGATTTATTCATTCATAAACTTATGTGAAAGTTATTAAATGTATCTAAATTTATAATGATTATAAATATTCTCTAAATATATAACAACCTTAACATTGAATTGTAAACATAAATTAAAATCTTGTTGACAAATACGTTTATAAAACTATTTAAGCAAGAATTTTTCATACTGAAAAGCAATCCGTTAAAAGGTATTATAAAGCAAACTCTCTGAGATACGTACTTAAGGAAGTAATAAGGAAGAGTTTTAGAATATGTATTTTTGAAATTAAGGGTAAAAAAAAAATCTGATAAGTATAACTTAAAGAATACATTACATTTTATAATAACTCACTTATAAGTTTTAAATAATATTTTTTTTTAAAGTCCTTTTCCTTTCCTTATTCCTTTTCAGAAACATTCAGAGAAAGTTAAGTACATGGAAATGAGCACCAATATTTAACGTATTGCACTATTAAAATAAAAGTTACTCTAATTTGAAATAGACCAAATAGAGCTTTAATTATATACTGACTTAGATTTTTTTTTTATTTAAAAGATGCCTCTCAGAAGCTAAAAATATTATGTCAGATTTTAGAAAGTATTTTAGGAAGAAGCTCTACAAATAGAAAAGAAATAATACGTCATTTTAATATTAATAATACAACAAACTTTGATCTTAATTTTTGTAATCCTTAACCGGATAAAATCGAATTACCTTAAGATCTTTTTCTAATGTAACTAACAAAAACTTCTGAAAATATTTCATTCAAATTAAACGGTTCTGAGCAAACTGTTCTGTGAAAAGTATAGCATTTAATTCCGTTCAGAATGAAATGTTGTTTAAAAATGTATTCTTTTCACATACTTAGAACTCTGAAATATTGTACAAAAAAATATACATTTATATGTATATTTACAACGTAATAACAAAATATTTACATCCGATCATATCAAAACACATTGATCTTAATGGTAACTCAATGTTTTGGTCAGCATGAAGGGATCGCCAGTGCTTCAAAGCAGTGTATGGGAAAACATGTTAGGGCCTCTCCTTACTTCCTACTTCCATGCTTGAGGCAGGGGGTATCTACATCCAAGACCTGTTTCAAGTTCTTTGCCTGCTTTACTCTGCAGACGATCGACAACACAGGCATGAAAAGCAATGATGTTACCAAAACCTTTAGGTTTGCAAAGTATTTTCCAAAGTCCATGAAGATTTGACTCCTTGATTTCGAGACAAAAGTTATTAGCATGTAAGTTTTCTCAAAATGTACTTATAGTCTAGATTTTTTTATTTAAAATAGATTGTAAATTATATAAAACATATAAACTATAAATTAAAAGCCTAATATTTTTAAAATCCAGTTGTTTCTCTTACCATTGCCTAATCTTTTGTGACAGTGTGCTATATTTTGCTTAAGAAACACTGCAACAAACTTCTTCAAATGTTTCATAATGGTCAAAACAGATCATTTAACAATAACAAGAAGTATTTTACATTTCACTCAAAAAGAAAACATATTAAAAATAAGTAAAATGTTTTGAAAATCACAGAAAAAAATAGTATTAAATTTTTAACATACGCAAAACTAATTATCCTAAATTTTATATCCTGCGTAGTTTCAAAGAAATAGTTAAGATAAACAACTGAGAATATTTAAACCTTTCAGGATAAATAGTTTTCAAGGAAAGTGTACCGAAAGGAAAAAAAAAAAAAAAATGCCCGCACCATAATCATCTTGAACTGACATTTCAATATTTTAACTGATTAATAACGTCGGGTGAAAAGCCCCTTTCCATAGCTACTGCTCTTGGATCCCATTCTGGATGTGAATTCCTGTGGTATTTACAGGATAACTTGCCAGTGTGGTTTAATTTATATTGGTCAAACTAAGAGAGCCTTAAAATTTCACGTTAAGAAACATGAAGCATATGTTAGAAAAAGGAAACACAGAATCCTTCTGCTGCCCAACACTGTTGGCTCAAAAATCACACTTTCAGTTTTTCTGCAGCAAAAATTATTCAAAAACCATCTTCCATTGGTGAATTAGATTTTCTAGAGGCAATTCACATTAAAAAAATCTTTCTGTTCTAATTAACTACCCTAATTCCAATCCATATTTGCCTTCACTCTTTACGGAAATTATGTTTTAGTTCTCATTTCATCAACAGATGGTGCCAGTAACTTAACTCCTGTCCAATCTTTCTTATCTTATCTAATCATATATCTTATCTCGTTCATTTGTGCTTCTGCAGCTGAGGATGATTGTTCGGTAAAACCATTGAAACTAGTCCTGTGAAATTTTGAAAATATAACTTGTTTGACTTCCAAATTAATGCAGAAACAGACGAAAATGGAATTTTAATCTATTTTTCATTCAGAAAAATAAATTAGTTAAAAAAAACATATTTTGCAACCATTCATTAAGATTATGAATACGAAATGTCTTACACAAGATATTATATGAAATTAAAAGAAATTAAGTGTCCATATTATGCAATGGGTTTATTTTTTTTTAATATTACTATTTACTAGGTTCTTGAATCTGCACAAATAGTAAAACGTTTTATTAAAAAAAGTCACAGCAAATTTATATACAAAACAAATGTTGATCGGATAAAGCTGCTCTACATTAGTGATATATACACATGCCACAAATACATCATTTAAAGAGAAATTAATTTTTTATAATACATCACAGCTGCCAACTTCTGCAGTTTTTCATCTCCCAGTCTCCTGGTAGATCACCAAATGACCTGGTTTTTAATTTTAGCCTTTACCAAAGAAAATGTTTACCAGAAATTAATAACATTATTGAATTAATGAAATTGAGTAAGTCTATCCTCTTACCCTAATAGTTTTCAGCACAATGCTTCTTACTAAATATTATTTGCCCTTAATCTGTCTTAATCTACTGTAGACATTTAGATATAATTTTATGAAGATTCAAGCAATGTCTAATCATCAGGGGTCATTACTTCATTGGTCATTTAACCATTTCATCACTGAGAACCTTGTACAAGTGCACTAGAGGAGGCGACCAATTTTACACCCATGAGAAAGGGGGGAATCCAAATTTTGATGGAGAACATCCTGGGAGATGCATCCGAGGGTCTACCCTTTCTTCCATACTTTATAAACATCCAAGCCTTCTCCAAGATTCAAACTCAGACCCAACAACATGGTACCTAGCAGTGCTAACAAGTATACCGATCAAAGCTGTTTTTGTCAGTATAAAAGAGTACGAAACTTACAAAATAAAATTTTACAAAGCCAGAAAAAAATAAAATTTTGGATATACAATTAAATATTAAAGTATTTTATATCAAAATCATATGATATAAAACCTAAACCATGCATTATAAAGTTAATTTATGTCAAAATCATATGATATAAAACCTAAACCATGCATTATAAAGTTAATTCATGTCAATCTGAAATTTCGATCGCTAATAAATTATACTCAATAACATAAATCATGTGTTACAAAATGAATTTATACCAGTTTGGAGTTATGAAATAAAGTTTCTGAAATGGCACAAACTTTTTTTGTGTGAAAAATTACGGATTTTTCATATTTCAACATTGGCAGCTGTGATACAAAATTGTATAATACAATATTCAAATTATCTGAGTTAGAAAAAAGAAGCCATTATTGACATTTTTATTTGTTTAACCATATTTTTAAGTGCATTCAACTTGACTTTTAATACATTTTATGCACAAATTATTTTTGGAAATAAAGGAACTGTCAGCAGATATTTATATATAATTTCATATACACAATTATAATACATGACTAATACAAATTACTTCAAGTAACTTATTTCTGTACAAACGTATTTTCTCATTGACCATGAAAGTTAGCTGGTATCTGGCCCAAACTGCACCTATGATTCTGATAGAAGTTCAAAGGAACAGCTTGTTCTTTATTTTGTTAGATAATAACACATCACACTTTGATTAAATAACCAACAGACATATTATGAATTTTTATATAGCATATTACAAATATGATACATAAAAACTTAAATGACAATAAGCTTTGAATTTATCTGATAAATTCATTAAAACTCGTGCCAATCATTTTGGCAATGAAAAATTCCTAATGGAATATAAAATAACAACAAAACTGTCAACACCTGTATGAATTTGATGGCACATAAATTCACTTCAATATGAATCTAGTGGTTTTGCAATGTTCCATGATATCTTTAACTGCATCATTTAGATGAATCCACAGTCTTTTAATGTTTCAAGGTATATGCATCAGTAAAATCAGCCCCACAACTCAGAAAATAAACCCCTATTTGTTTTTTTTCTAGGAGGCAGGTCCTGAATATTAGCCAATTTTCAAAATGCATGAGAAGAATACAGAAACAGAAGTTCATTTAAACTTTCCTTACAAACCTAACCTGGCTTACTATTGATCACAGTTACATAAAATCAGAGAAAAGTTCTTATACGTGTATTGTAATATCATGCTTATTAACTACTGGTGATGATTTGCACTGTTTGGTAACACTGTTGAAAATGGTCGAAGACAAAATACGCAAGTACCATTTTTCCATTACAAACTTTGCTTTTGTTAAAAGATTAATAAGGTAAAACAGTATTATGCACCAATTCTAAAGCAATTTATCTACAGTAGACTGAAGTGGAAATCTAGGAATGGTTGTAGTATCATGGCTAAATAAACTCTTTGTTTTCTTTGTCTCAATATGTAATATTTCAGTCGATTTAATTGCAACCAAATTATTAGGAACTATATCATTTTTTAGTGTTTTTTTCTGATTTGTAGGATGTTCCTTTAGAGTAAAGCCAATATTGTTTTCATGTGTTGAAGAAATTTGAAATTTACCACTTTCTCCTGCAACACTGAAGCTGGTTAAACCTTTAGGACACATTTCATCATGACTAGCCCACTGTTCCTTGCTACTATTATAAAAATTAAAATTCAGAATGTGCTGTTTCTTGAAGTGAAATCCTTCAACAGTGGAATCCCTCGGTTTAACAGATAAGAACCTAGTATTGAAGTTTTCAGGGAACACAGCCTGATTGTTTCTCATCTCAACAGAAGATGTATGGGATTCAGTTATCTCTTTATAAGTTTGACTTTCTGTAACTGCAATGTCATTTTCAATTTTAGGGCTTGTTTTAGCTATCTCAGCTTGTACAGCAGAATACAATCCGTTATTCTGACGCTTAATTCGCATTCTAAGTCTATCTTGGGCACGTTCTTTTTCTTTATAAGCTGGATCTAGTCTTTTAACATGCAATCTAGTCTTCTGTTGTTCTCTCTCCCTCTCTCGGAAACATGGGTCACTCCTCTTCATCTTCATACGCTCTCTCTGGCGTTCCCTTTCTTGTGAACGAAAAACTGGATCTAACCTTTTTAAACGCATGCGGTATCGTCCTTTTTCACGTTCTGCAGCACGAAAGCGAGGATCCTGACGTTTAATCCTCATAACTGTTCTCTGCCGAACTCGTTCCTGTGTTCTGTAATATGGATCCAAACGTCTCTGCTTGGTTTTAAGTTTATTTCTGGTTTTGTAGTCAAATCTGAAATAAAAGAATGCCTTCAGTACCTAAACATATTTTACATAATTCTTCCTGAAATCAAAGATGTCATTACATAAAATATAAATAGCAAAAATGACAGACAGGGTATACTAGTTCTTTTTGAAGAATAAATCAATTAAATTACTTTATGAAATCAAGGTACTGCAGCATACACAGAGCAAACTTTTAAATTTATTAACAGATGAGTTAATTCAAAATAATGTTCAGTATATAACGCTTGGTTTTTCATCTACAAACAGATGCAATTTGTAACACAATACTTCATTAATAGGGTGTAAACTTCCGTTGGAAGTGAATACTGCCAATATCTCCTTGAAAAGAACTGACACAAGCCTTCTATAAACATTAAAGGTATTTTTATTCCTTTCTCTTGCAAAACAGTGGTTAGTTTGCTTCATAATGATAGAAAAAACATTTTCAGGCACCATGTTGAGTTCAATTTACTGAGCAGGTAACAGAAGTGGTTCAAACTAATTTGCATGTTTTTCATACTGCTCTATTACTGGTGTGCACTGGTACAAGGTCATCTTCATACACAGTAACACTTTCAGAGTATAATGTCCTTTAGAACGTGTCACATGAAAGTGATGTGATTATAAAGAACAAAACATGGTCCTAGAGACCACAATACCCAAAAGTGGAAAAGACAGTGAAGGCAAAATCATTACTGAAAATGCATACTTTGCATAGTCCATCCAAGTTTTGCACACCTGACATAACTGAAACCAGTATTTGGCAATCTCTGTAAAAATAGCCTGCTTTGAAAAAGTTTGTTAAAAAGTTATGCTTCATGAAACTTTCAATACATGAATATGAATATCAGAGAGTTAGTCTACTGCTTACAGGAAGTTGGCAGGACACCAGACCTATATAAATGATTTTACAGGTATAGTCCTCACTGCACTACCCGTACAGCTGCATAGGAATTTTGATGAAGAACACCTTGGGACACAGATCTGAGGGTCTCTTACCACCAAATGTTTCAAGTGAACTTTTGATTTGCCAGTATTTTAAGCATCCTCGTATGTTGCACAGGAAGTATACACTTACAAACATCTAAGCCTTCTCTGGGATTTGAACAAGGGCCAAACAATAAAATAGCCAGCACTGCAAGCAGCTATACTGATCATGTCAGCAGCTTACTATATATGTAGGAAATATATGGAGTGGTACCATTCAGAAAAACACACGTCATATATCAGCACAAATGGAGATGAAACATCTTTTGATCACTGGGTGCAATACTGGTAGATTTTATAGCTAATCTTTGATAGCATTTTTTCAACAGGAAAATGAAAACATCTGAAACATCTTACTTTTGAAAGGTCAAGAGCAAACATTAAAAATGTGATAGTGTTACAGGAAGGATTAAGCTAAAGGGGAAAAAAAAAAAAAAAAAAAAAAAAAAAAAAAAAAAAAAAAAAACCTCCCCGTAAGACATAAATTAATGCAATTTAAAAAAAATTTAATTCATAATAAAGTGAAATTCCAAAAAAATTGTGGTGTGAGAAATGCTGCAAAAAATGCAAAAGTTGTAGAATTGCAACTGTAAAATTTGTATCACATTCCATGAAGAGCTTTCATGATTCAATATTTACAGTTTTTCTTTCTTTTCTTCATAAAAGAAATAAAATGGTGTAATTCCCACAGCAATGAATATAGGCTACACAATTATAAAACTTTAAAATTTTATGCGAGGAATAAAATCTGAAGAATCATGACTGGAAATAGAAGAAGGAAGTTGCTCATCTAACATTACCTTCACCCCCTTAACTGAAACATAGATTAAAGCCTACAGAAACTCTCTCTTACATAACTTACTACACTTCACAGATGGCAAGTTGACAGTGCTTGTATAATTGTAAGATATTTTTTTTCTTACAGTTAATAACAAATACGTTTTTACATTCTAATTGTATTTCATGTGTTTGCAGTTTGGATTATCCCTTAATGAGGTAAGAAACTTCAATTCTAATTTAATATTTGCTTATGGAGAATTTATGTTTAGATGACAAACAAATTAACTGTACATTCCTTCAACATTTGATTATGAGACTGAGTGCAAGTTTACTTCATCCGAATGCATAACTCATACCAAGATAAGCTATTAAGAATAAAAAGAGAAAATAAATTCTGTCATAAATTACCACGGTATAGTAGGAAAAAGGCAACCAAATCTTTGAAAAGCAAGACAAAACTAATATAGCTGCATACTGTGCATTTGAAAAACAGAAGCAAGACTGGATACTAGCTGTGAAAATAAGTAGTCAATTGAAAAATTAAACAACAACTATCAGCTAAGGAAATAGAAATGATTGTGAAAAAGGAAAATTTATGGGATTTAATTATTACTGAAAGGATGAAACGAGATGAATAAACACAAGCTACCAAAAGTTTACTCATAGAAGACAACCAAATCATTCTCCAGCAAAATTTATTTTCTCAGAAAACTGTGTACATTAAAAGGAGAAAAGCAAATACAAGCTTGAAGAAGGTATCAACAAAACATTTGAGATCGTGAATGAATTGGTGAAGAAACAAAGGACAGTCATATTGCAGCACTCTTACTCAGTCGCTTACCGGCAACCTACAAAAATCTTTTACAGCTTTAGAAGTGCATCCAAACATGCTAACGCTGGAATATGTAAAAACAAAACTATCAAGGGATGCTCAAGAAGAAAAGAAGGTATGTGAACAGATGAGACAACTGTTTTCAAAACAAATTTCAACACAAAATTCAAACATTTCAGTCAATGAAGATACAATTATTGCACAAAATTAGGGCATCTAGAAAAAGAATGTAGATTCTTCAATGAGACTACAAAGAAAAAATAAAAGTAACCCGCTTTTAAAGAGTAAAAAGAAAGTGAATAAAGGAAATTACAGAAATAAATAAAAAATGAAAGTTGCTGTAAAAAAGGATACACATGAAGATGAAAATAAAGATAAGAAGCTTGAGAAGAGTTCTTATCTTTATTTTCATTGAAGTTATCAAGATATTTTTTTTTCATTCAAAGTTATCAAAGATGAAAAATTTCAAAGCTCAAATTGGTTAGCTGATTCAGGAGCTACATATGACCGATAATAGAAATTTAGCACTCAAATGAAGTCCAAAGGCGGAGAAAGATAATTATACTGTACAGATGACAAAGATAATGAAATAGAAGTAAAACTTGTAGACGTTTTATACGTTCCTGAAGAATACGTCAAAGAAGGGCAAAACATTACAAACAAAGAGTTTATAATTGAATTTGAAGAAGACATCTGCAGAATAAATAAGAAAAATAAAAACATAGGCACTGCTAAAACAGAAGAAAATTTATATAAGATAAACGAATCACAAAAGAAAAAAGCCAAAATTCCCATTATAAAAGTGGAAACAGCATGGATCTTTAGCACACAAGACTAGGATACAGAAATTCTAAATCAGTCAAGAGGCTGAAGAATGATGACCTGGGAACCAGAATAAGAATTGATAGAGAAATTAAAAAAGAATGTGAATTTTGCATCAGAAGCAAGATGTCTGAATAGCTGTATTGCAAGCTAAACAACTACAGACCTAAATCAATTTTGGACTTAATATACAGCAGCACAGCTTATTGCCTAGTTCCAAAGCAGAAAAGAAATAAACTGGATGAAAAAGAAGAAAAAGGAATTTTTGTTGGATACAGTGACTGTACAAAAAGAATACAGAATTTTTTTGACACAAACAACACTGCCATTAAAAGAAGCGTAATATTGATGAATACAAAAAAGCAGGAAATACCTTATCAAATAAATGATCAGAATGAGGAAATACAATGGACTTTTAAGGAAAGTGAATCAAGAAAAATCATGTCCAGATGCGACAACAGAAGGAATCAAAATTGAAGACATTCCCCTATTACTGAGAAGACCCCAAAGAATTACCAAGGGAATCCTGCCAAACAGATTCTTGTGCATAACAAAGAATGAAGAAATCAAATCAAATTAATAAAATCAATTAAGAAATAATCATTCTTTTAATCAATATTACGCTTTTTCTAAACACTAACAAGAATTGCAAACATTTTCAACCAAAAAAAGGAATTGTTGTTGAAATCCACAAAAGAAGAAATAGAATCATTAAAGAAAAATAAAACATGGGAACTAGTTGATCTTCCAAAAGGAAATAGAACAACTGGAAGTAAATGGACTTTCAAAATAAAATACGATGCTTCAGGAGATGTTATGCAATATAAAGCTTGTCTAGTAGCTAAATGATATTGCTAAAAATCTGGGCTGAAATATTTGCACCAGTGATAAAATACACAACAGTAAGGACTATCTTGGCAACAGCAGCTCAAAAGAACATGCATGTAAATCATTTCAATGTAAAAACAGCTTTTCTATATGAAGACCTGAAAGAACAAACAAAGCAACATGAAGGCTACCTCTTGTAAAGAGAAGCAAATGTCTCTAAATTAAACAAAACTATATATGGTGTTGGAACTTTTCATAGGATAGAGGGCGCTGTTGCGCCAAAGGAATTCTGTTTTTTTTTTTTTTTTTTACATTATGTAACTGTAGTTCGCCATTGCGATGTATGTGTATTTCTGTGATATATTTTGGTGTTTTCATTAAATATAAATGAAAGATATCGTCATGAATATTTTGTATCCAAATCAAGATCAAATTTACCACTGATGCAAACTCATTTAAACAAAATATAGTTCGAACAAGAATAGTCGAGTTATTACTAGCCTTTCGAACTACGCATTAGTATCGTTAATCGCTTCGTAAAATGTGGTGCTGTCGCCGGGAATTATCGTAATGGTGGGGTGAGTAAATAGTTTTGTTGAAAATTTGGTTGAATAGAATATTTTGTAATTGTTGAAGTAGTAGGGTTGTTTGATGTTGTTGATCTTGTTTGGTAAAAATTTACAACTTTAGGTTTCGCATTTACTGAATATTTGCATTGGTATTTGCAAGTAAGAAAATGTTGTGCTTTCTTAGAATTAGAATTTGTTGTTAATGCTTGAAGTGTGATTTGTTGTTAAAAATTACAGTTTGTTTTCTTAGAATTCTAGAATTAGAATTTATTGTTAAAGTATTTGAGGGGTAAAATTTGTTGCTAGAAACTGTGAAAATGGCTAAATTGTTAAAGCTTCGAACTAAGCGTGACACACATCGTGAACAAACATTAAAGTTAGTAGAAAAAATAAACATATATTTGAATGAATCAGATATTGATATAGATGTATGTGATTTATATTTAGAACAGTTGAATAGTAAAATTGAAATTATTAACATACTAAATAGTGACATTGATGAATTGTTGAAAGAAGAACAAGAAATTAAGGATGAAATTAAAACAGTAGATGAATATAACGAAAAAATAATACCAGTTAAAGTAAATTTGCAAAATAAAATTAAATCAATTAGAAAAGTTCCATATCAGTCAGGTGAAAACTTCCTAAACTTTCGCTTCCTCGATTCTATGGTGAGCCTTCAGAATATTTAGATTTTTGGAATCAGTTTGAGAATTCTGTACATAATAATTCTAATTTAACTGAGGTTGACAAATTTTGCTATTTAAAGTCGTTATTAGGTGGTAAAGCCCTAGCTAGCATCAAAGGATTCTCAATTATTCCAGAGAATTATAAACAGGCTGTTAAATTAATTTCTGAAACATTTGGCCAAAGAGACATTTTAATAAATGCCCACTTGTCAAATTTATTAAATCTGGCACCTGTAAAAAATGCTTCTAACATTCAGGCCCTTTGTAACCTTTATTTTGAAGCCCAAACTCAAATTAGATGTTTAGAGGAATTAAATGTCAAATCGGAAACATACACAACAATACTGACTAACATAATACTAAAAAATCTGCCAGGAGAATTGACTCTTGAATTTTCTAAGCAAAATATAAATAATTGTCATGATTTACAGGAATTGATGAAGTTTTTACACAATCCTATTAGTGCAAGAGAAAAGGCATTCCGTATTAATTCTAATAATGTATCTTCATATAATAATTTTCATTCTAACCAACACAAACAAAACAATTTTCGAAATCAGAAACGAAACTTCCCTCCGAGTCGCAATAATCAACACGCGTCAGTAATAGAATTTATGGCGAAAACTTCCAAAGTTTGTTTATTCTGCAGTCAAGGTCACTGTAAGACTGAATGTGAGAACATGACTGTGCAACAAAAAAGAGATAAATTAATTAAAAAAAGGAGATGTCTGTTATGTTGTAACACAAACTGTTTTGTGAAAAAATGTAATGCTAAACAGTGTTCATTCTGCTTTGGTAGACACGCCAAAGCTATTTGTTTTAAATTTGAAAATTCTAGCAAGTGTAAATCTAATTCAAAACCGGAAGAAGAAAAACCAAAGGAATTGGAAATTCAGCCTACTATTTCGAATTCAGTTGTAAATGATAGGAATGTGATTTTATTACAGTGTGTTAGGACAGAAATTGTTAGTCGTAAATTGTCAGGTATAGTTATTGCAATGTTTGATAACGGTAGTGAGAAGAGTTTTATTAAAAGAAATGTATCTATGAAGTTGGGATTAAAATGTCTAGGGTCAGAAACATTAAAGATTTATTCATTTGGAGCAAAGGATCCTAGGTTGCAAACATGTCGCAGAGTTGAAGTGAGATTGGGAAATATTTTAGATGGAAATGAAGTCGTAATACAGGCGTTGGAAACAGATGAAATTTCGAGGGCGGCGATTAATTTGCCGAATGAGCGTACAAGAGCTGAAATGGAAGCCAAGGGATTAACTTTAACGTGGGGTTATAATCAAGCGTCAGATGATAATGAAATTTCCTTGTTAATAGGTATAGATTTTTATTGGAAGTTGACAAAAGGTTTTGAAAGGTTAAATATATCTTTGGTAGCTGTAAACACAGAACTTGGATGGTTCTTGCAGGGAAATTGTGATGATATGAGTAAAACGGCTGCTGTGAACTTAGTTTTAGGTGATCAAAGCACTGTATCAGCTGAACTCAGGCGTTTCTGGGAACTGGAAAGTTTAGGTATTGAAAACAAGGAAGCGGAGTGTTTGACTTTAGTGGAACAGGAGATACTTGATGAATTTAATAATTCTGTTGGGTTCGTAGATGGAAGATATTGTGTAAAGTTGCCGTGGAAACCAGGTATGCAGGAGAAATTAGCAAATAATAGAGAAGTGGCTCGGAAACGTTTCGATAGTCTGGTTAGGAGATTTAGAAATGATACCGCTTTTTATGAGGATTACAAGAAGGTAATTGATGATTATCATAGGGAAGGTATCATTGAGAATTCGTCGTCAGATACTGAAGTGTCATATTCTGAGCAGTCATTCTACTTACCCCACCATGCTGTCATTCGTGAGGACAAATCTACTAGTCGACTTCGAATCGTGTTTGATGGTTCTTCTCATGAAGGAGGACAACTTTCAATTAATGACTGTTTATTTAAAGGACTAAACTTGTATCCAAATCTATTTGAAATGATTTTAAAGTTTCGACAAAATACAATCGCCTTCACAGCGGATATAAAGCAAGCGTATCTACAAATTTTGATCGATCCTAGTGATAGAAAATTTACTAGATTCTTCTGGACTGATGATATCGGTTCTAATTCATATCAAGAAATGAACTTTAATAGAGTTTTATTTGGACTAAAACCAAGTCCATATTTGTTAGCTGCAACTCTGAAATATCATTTTGATAAATGTAAAGAAGAATTTCCCGATACTTGCAAATTACTGTCAGAATGGTTTTATGTCGACGATTTGATTGGAGGCGAAGAAGACTTGCAAGCGGCTTTGAAAATTACGACTGAAAGTGTAGAAATTCTCAAAAGATGTGGCATGATATTACGAAAATGGAAAATCAATTCCATGGAACTGCGTAAGCTGTGGAAAGATGCTGAGTTCGACATCGATGAGGAAAAGAGCTCAAGTACAGGACTTGACTCACCATCCAAGGTGTTGGGTCTAGTTTGGGATCCAGATGCGGACAGTATATCTTTTAACGTAAAAGAATTATCAAAGTTTGTCAAGAACGGAACTGCTTCGAAAAGGTTTATTCTTCGAGTAGTGGGTCGTATTTATGATCCTATCGGATTTCTTGGGCCTTTCATCATAAAGCTGAAGTGCATTCTACAGGAACTGTGGAGTCATGACATAGACTGGCATGATAAACTTCCATCGTCACTGGATCACAAGTGGCAGTTGTGGTGCAGTGAAATCAAACACTTAGAAGATCTCCAAATTCCTAGATGTTATTTTTCAAATTTGAACTGTAAATTTATTTCATTTGAAATTCATTCTTTTTCAGATTCATCTCTTTTAGCCTATGGAACTGTATTGTATTTAAGAGCTATATCTGAATATGGGAGGATAAGTATCAGTTTTATTTGTTCTAAAAGTCGTGTAGCTCCTCTGAAAGGTCTTACATTACCAAGACTGGAATTAATGGGAGCTTTATTGTCCGCAAGATTAGTCCATCAAGTAAGTAAATGTCTTAAATTTAATACTTCTAGTTATTTTTGGACTGACTCGATGATTACATTATGTTGGATTAAGGGACAAGCTAGTAAATACAAAAATTTCGTAAAAAATAGAATAGAAGAAATTCAATCTTTATCAGATACCAATAATTGGGCTCATTGCCCTGGTAAGGATAACCCTGCAGATATCTTGTCCAGAGAAATTTCTGCAGCAAATTTAGCTACAAACCATCTTTGGTGGCACGGTCCACCGTGGCTAAGCCAATCACCTGAATACTGGCCTACTGAAAGAGAGAACTTAAAATCTACAGACGTAGACTTAGAGCTAAAAAGAGAATTTGAAAGTACAGTGCAAAATAACTGTTTGGTAGAAAATTCGAAATTTATTTTAGATTTAAGGAAATATAGTTGTTCGTTAAAAGTACTAAGAGTAACTGCACTAGTTAAACGGTTTGTTAATAAACTTCAAAAACTACAAACGATTGCAGGTCCCCTCACAGCAGAAGAACTTCAAAATGCTGAAATAGACTGGATAAAACATGAGCAAAACATAGAGTTCAACTTAGAATTGCAGAACCTTAAAAATGGTAAATCGATTCCTAAAAACTCTCCACTTTCGAATTTAGCCCCATTTCTCGACAGTTGTGGTGTATTGCGCATAAAAGGAAGGTTAGAACAAGGAGCGTTTACAAAGGATGAAGCTCATCCTATACTTCTTCCTAAGCAGTCTTAATTTACAGAGTTAATTATTATTCGAGAACATAATAAAATTTTTCATGGTGGAGTTACATTTACGCTAGCCAAAATTAGGTCTAGATTTTGGATTCCACAAGGTAGACAACTTATAAAAAGAGTATTAGGTAACTGCCTAATTTGTCGAAAGTATAAGTTGAAACCAGCTAAACAAATAACTAGTCAACTACCTAAATGTAGAATTACTGAAAACCCTACTTTTACTGTAACTGGCATAGATTTCACTGGCCCAGTTTTAATAAAATCAGGAAAGGATATGCCTCAAAAGGCTTACATAACATTATTTACATGCAGTGTTACTAGAGCTGTGCACATAGAATTAATCACAAATATGTCAACAAAAAATTTTATTTTGTCATTAAGGAGATTTTTAGCTAGGAGAGGAAATTGTAAAGCTATCATTTCCGACAATGCTAAGAGCTTTAGAGCCACTAATGAAATTCTTAAAGAATTAGCAAAAATTATAATAGATTCAAAATTGAAAGATTTCATATCAATAAACGGCATAACTTGGCAATATATTGTGCCTCACGCGCCTTGGTGGGGTGGTTTTTATGAAAGGCTTATGAAAAGTATCAAAGATCCTTTGAGAAAGGTTCTCGGAAGGGCTCTTCTTAACTTTGAGGAAATGATGACTATTCTATCAGAAATTGAGTTAGTTTTAAATCATAGACCTCTTACTTATGTCCATAATGAAATAAAAGAGCCAGAAGCTCTTACACCTGCCCATTTCTTGTTTCCAGGGCAAGAAAATATTTCTTATCCTGTACATTTCGCCGACCTTTTCAGGAATGAACCATTGAACAGGCAGACTTTGACTAGGAGAAAACTGTATCAAACTAATCTTTTGAAACAAATTTGGAAAATGTGGAAGGAGAATTATCTCCTCGAATTACGGTCTGCGCATACTTTTCTAAATCCATCTCCTGAAAGGAATCTTAAAAAGGGTGAGGTTGTATTGCTGGAGGGGTCGACGAAATCAAAATTTTTATGGCCTATTGGAATTATAGAAGTTTATAAAGGTAGGGATGGGTATGTGCGTTCATGTTTGATTCGTACTTCTCAAGGACTTTATCGAAGACCCGTCCAATTAATCTATCCTTTTGAAGTTTAAAGTTATATATATATATGTTTGTTTCATGTATTGTACTTAATTTGCAATGTAGTTTTCAGTATTAATTTGTGCATATTGATTTTGATTATATCTAAATATATTATTGATATGTAAATTTAATGTGCTCTTAAAAGAGCACAGGTGGGGTGTGTTGGAATTTTTCATAGGATAGAGGGCGCTGTTGCGCCAAAGGAATTCTGTTTTTTTTTTTACATTATGTAACTGTAGTTCGCCATTGCGATGTATGTGTATTGCTGTGATATATTTTGGTGTTTTCATTAAATATAAATGAAAGATATCGTCATGAATATTTTGTATCCAAATCAAGATCAAATTTACCACTGATGCAAACTCGTTTAAACAAAATATAGTTCGAACAAGAATAGTCAAGTTATTACTAGCCTTTCGAACTACGCGTTAGTATCGTTAATCGCTTCGTAACATATGGACTGAGACAGGCAGACAGAAACCGGAATAACAAAATAACTGAAATCATGTGCAAACAAGGATATATTGAAGGAAGGGCTGATCCCTGTTCCTTCTCATTAAACAAGTAAATTAAAGAAATTATATAACCGCATATGTTGAGGCATATTAGTTGTAAGTGATAGGTATGAATCAATTCAAGATGTTAAACAAATTCTCAAAGAATATACCGACATTCAAAATCTTGAAAAAGTACCCACAGATCTAGGAATCGAAATTAAAAGAAAAACATTCGCTCTGAAATCGGGCTTCGCAATATCTGGCAACCTTTGCTCTGTGAGACGGCCACTAATTTGTTTCTGTCTCCTTCCTGGGGAATGGTCTTAACTTCCAAGCAATGGGATGTTCTGCTGACCCTTCGCATGTGGTTTTTATCATCACAACTCCAGCACTTTAGGATAGGTTTGTTAGCACGCCTATTCCACCACAAGGCATTGATTTCCCTGGTTAAACAGTCTAGATGATCAGTTTTGCCACTGGCTTCTGAACTTCAGACGCTTTGATGGGTGGCGGTCACTACAAGTTACCTTCTGGGCGGTCTCAAATTTTATGGCACTAAAGTGCTCTTTAGATCCCTGATGCCATTGAAGACCCTCAAGTAATTATGGAGAAGTCATTATATCCACAAAGAGTGATTGTATAGTGTGACATTTGGGCAGAGGCTGCATCTGGGCCGTACATCTTTGAAGATACCATCGGAAATGCATTAAGAGTGAACAGTGAATGGAACCCAAATCTGTTAAGAGAGCTTTTGTGGTTTGAACTGGATTGTATGAATGCAGATCTTGTGATCTGACAACATGTAATTTCTTCCTGTGAGAGTATTTGAAATCTGTACGCCATGATGCCACAATATTTTCGGACCTTAAGGCTTAAAAATTAAGGAAAATTTCATTGAAAGAACAAAAGTGTGTATGCAGAGATGTGAAGATCATTTGAATAATGTACTTCATAGTCACTAGAAAAGTTGCTCAAAGTTTTCCTCCAGCAGGAGAAAATTAGCTGAAAGCTGTGGAGAAATAAAATATCATTTTGGTTGGGATGACTTATTAGTAGATATATATGACAGAGAAAAGCTACTTGTGAAAAATGTCTTGTCATACAATTATTATCATGACTTATTTGCACTTTATGATAACCTTGAGACTCAAATATAAGCTCTTAAATCTCTAGGCATTACCACAGACAAAAGTGCTGCTTTACTTTATCTTTTAGTTGAATAATGCATGCTTGAAGATTTTCTTAAAGCTTGGCAAAGAAGCCCAAATACTGACCAGGGCAGCGATCTGAATGACTGACTCGACAGTTTACTAAAATTCTTGAAATCTGAAGTTGAGTCTGAACAGCAGATAAATTTAGTAGTGGATGGATTTGGACTTCGAAAAGGAGTTTCAATTAAAGGGAAAAACTGTAAGAAAATTCACAAGCAATCTCATACAGCTGCTAGCTTGTGAAAATTCACACGGAAAGCTATGTACGTTTTGTAATGGTAAACATGATTGTTTGAACTGCTTCAAAGTGCCAAAAATGGCCCAAGTAGATAAACAAAAATTTTGAAGGAGAAAAGATGCTGTTTCAAATGTTTCAGAGTAGGACATTGTTTGGACAAATGCTAAAATTTTGTGAGATGTACTGCTTGTAACAAGGTTCATTGTGTAATGATGTGTACTATACAGCCTAATTATAAAATAGCAATAGTAAAATCTACCTCCAATACAAACGATAAAACAGATAGAAAAGATAAGTCAATTAATCTGTTTACTTTTTCTAATTCACCTTAAGTTGCAGACTTTACAGTTAAATTTGGTTGGGAAAGTTCGGGTTTCAAATTATTGCATCAACAAAAATTATTCACTCTTCAGAGGATCTACAACTGGTGAAAAACTTACATAATGTATATAAAATTGAACTAGGTAATTCAGACAGTAAATTTTTCTGCAATTTCAATCTTTCTGACCAATATGACATATATAATACTCTTCAATAAAAAAGAAATGGATAGCCGAATTAAAATCTTTGAACACTGCAATCACTGTCACCGATGACAAAAAACCATCCAACTGATGTTTTAATTGGCATCAACGTGTTGGGGAGGCGAGGTTCTTCATAGGAAAAAGACGGATTTTATCTTGTAGACCAGTTGCTACAGAAACATATTTAGGATGGATATTGATAGAGAAGACAAGTTCACCCATTTTTGCTCAAGATACTACAGCAATAATCATATCAATATTCATGAAGGAAGCCACTATCTCCAATGTTTTTATGAGGGTAAGTTGAAAAATAAGTTTCCCCTGTCGACTGTGGTCAGAGTTGTGTATGAAAGTCAAAAAATAGAATGAGACATTAAAGATATGACATACCTTTTTTTTTCCACATAGGTACCAAGTACATTGAGACACTTGTCATATCGCTTGATAAGCTTCAAAAAGCCCTCAAGGAAAAAATCAGTGCTTTGCATATGGAAGAAGTAAAGTTGTGAAATTTATTCAACATGGATATTTTACATCAGTCACGTATAAGAAATTGAACACATTAAAAACATATGTTGATAATGAGGGCCTTCTTCGATTGAAGACAAGGATCACTTTCAGGAAAGATTTCTTAGATTTTTGGAATCCCATTATTTTGCCTCCAGATCATGGAACTGTTAAACAATTGATAATAACCAAACATTCTAAAAATCATCCTGCTGGATCCTAGATTTTGTTCATTATATTAAGGGAGCATTATTGGATTCTAAACATGAGAAAAACTATAAGGTCAGTTAGTATATCCAAATGCATTACTGCATAACACATGGCAAATGGAACATGACTTCTATAAGTCCTTTCTTCCCATAAAACAGGGTAAAGGATTCTGCTGTTCTGGAAAGGTCAGGTTTGACATGACCTTTGTATTTAAAGGAAGGAAGCAAATATTTGATTTGTATTCACACATGTGCAGTCTATCGTATAGTATTTTTTTACTGATAAACTGACACTTCAGACTTTGATAAAACTGGTGAAAATTCCCTCAACAAATGGCTAAAGTATCAACAAAAATTTATCAAGGATGTTAGAAAAAGTTTTAGGCCTGAATGTTTAAGACATTTAAATCAAAGAAATAAGCATGAGAAATATAGTAAAAAAAATCAGACTCTGACATTGTGCTGACTGCAAATGATGGTACAAAATGTGTTGAATGGCCAATGGGTCCTGTAATGCAGTTGCTTCCTGGTAGAGATAAGATAACACGTCTAGTTTCCTTCAAGACAAGGTCTAAGCAAGGTTCTTAAGGCCAATGCAGACAATAAGACAAGGTTCTTAAGGCCAATGCAGACAATATTTCCACTTGAAGTCTGTTTGGTAGTACTTGAAAACCTGGTAACAAATGGAGGAACTGAAGACATGAATGAAGAAAATCCTGGTGGACCAAAGATTTACCTGCCTGATATGAAGAAGCTTACAACCAAAAGTGGCAGAACAATAAAGGCCTCCCAGAGACTGGACTTATAAAAACTTTAAAACTTTAATATGTTCCATTTGGGTTAAGCTGCCTCCTGATAAATTAAGTTGGAAGGATGTCACATCTAAAGTTTTACTAACTCCATGTTCAATGATTTTATTTTTCTAGTGGATTTTCACTGAGTTTGGAACTGGTAATGTGTGTAAATTTTACTTTTTTATGCTATGTAAACAATTAAAGATAAGAATTCCTTTCGGTGTAGAAAAGTTTTTTTAAAATTAAATATGTTAATTATTCCCTTTGCCAAATTGTACAAATACTGGTAACATATTTTACTCCCTGTGTTAATACTGTTATTGGTCCCAATGCAATTTACTAGCCAGCAGATATTTGATAGTGGCATGCAGAAAGCTCAATTAGTGGAAATACAAGTTACATTTACATGGTGCCAACTTTTTTTAGTTGAGTATTATATTCTCCAATCAAAAGGGGGTATATATATTTTTTTTCTTTGCTGGTGGTCCGGATTTTGTGCTATATTATACTTACAAACATTAGCAAAATGAAGCAAAGTGACATGAAAAAAAATGCTTGAAAACCGATCAAAAAGGTTTATGTGATGAATAAAACAAAGTCTTTTATTGTCTTAAAAGCAAATCTCATAAATTATCAACACTTTAAAAAATTTAAACATCTTTTCTCTCAATCTACACACACTCACAGATAAATATGTATTTATAAATCAGCATTTTAAAATAACTTCAACTCAGTAACTTAACTTTCTATTACAGTAGTTTCTCATATTATGTTCAATCATACACTTACAGATTTATTTTTAATATGACTTTGTTATATTGATTTGAAATTGCAGTAAATAAATAAATGCATTGGTATTTTTAGAATAATCTAAAAATTATCTATACAAGATTTTGACTTTGAGCATGCCAAAGAATTTCAAACCATTTTGATTAGAAATAAAAATTAAAAAACTTTTTCTTTCATATCAGTTAAAGTACACTGTTAGCCTATTCTCTTTCATCTCATAACGAACATATACAGTGCACAGCATAATAGTATGTTAAATATAAAACTTATTTATAAAAGAAATATATTTTAGGTATTTATGAGCAAATCAAAACCAAGCGCAATAATCACAGAAAACACCTAAAAACAGAGACGTCAATTTAATAAACATTAATTTACACTTACTGCAAGAAAAACTTTTCATCTATGGGCAATGCCTGAATGTTGCATGCAATCTGCTGTGAAAGGGCTTCAGCTGGTATGAGATGCTTCTGCTCTGTGCAGATGCTAGGATCAGGATGGGAAGGCCAGTCTCTGATGACCAATGACATTTCCTCTGTATGCCTGTTGCCAATACGAAGTTTATCTGAACCAATAACATCAAGTTTAGAACTACCATTTTCTGTAGGTAGGCTAAAGGAAATATCAAAATTAATGATATTAAAAGCTCAGATTCCAGTAATAAATTAAATACATGTTTAAGTTTCAGAATAAATAATAGTATTATTCATATTAACTTGTGGGATTTTACCTTGCCCCCACATTTCTTCACCATCGACGCTGATGCCACATCCTAATTTTCCCCACTAGCACATATGTGTTAAGAATCTCGACTCTGCAGGACTGTCAAAAACAATTCTTCCCTACTGTTACACACACTGTTCGCTACTGAGATTAATGTTATTCTTACGCTATATGTATTTTGATTTATTAAAAGAATTGATTCTTTGCAAATTGGTGTTTAATAATCATCTAAAATCCCAAACTAGTGACTCTGGATATGAGATGAATGTATTTTTAATAGATCGAACATGTCTATAAACGGTGATACTAGTGTTTGAATGCAAGCATCTGAAATTAACAGAATTTCTGTTAAAGTGCCACCTTTCTGAAAAGACAATCCAAGTATATGGTTTCAACAAATTGAAAGCCAGTTTATTAATAATAAGATAACTGCCGATGTCACAAAATATCACATCATTGTGGGCCACAATCGTGACCAACATCTAACGTCACGTATGAGATATAATTGATTCTCCTCCAGTCGTTGATGCATATGACACTCTTAAAAAAAGATTAACTGAAGTTTTTTCAGACTTTGTAAAACAAAAAATAAACTTTTGAGAGATATCAATTTAGGTGACAAACAGCCATCTATTTTACTCTCACAAAATACACAAAAATCAGAAGAGGCCTCTACTGGCCTCTTCTGATATCAAACTTAAAAAATTAGCAGCTAGGGCTGACAAAATCTCTGACACCCTGTGTTAGTCCCAACTCCTGTTCAACTTCATGCCATGGTAGTCAAATTGAAAGTAACTAATTCTACTGATGCAAATGATGCTTTGAATAATTTGAAGAAACAAGTATTTGATTTAAAATTTTAAAAAAAAGTAGATAAACTTTTTGCATTGTATTCTCGTGTTTGATCTCACTCTCGAGGTCATTTTAATTCTAGATCTAGATTCTTGCCAACAAATAACCAAAACCAAAAAGCATCTGTGTGTTGCTCTCGTGTAATTTTCTCTATGCATTTCATAGCATATGATTTAAAAACTTCCGATTGATGGTAATAACATAAAATGTATACACAAATAGGAAATTATTTTCTGCGCGTAAAAAGAATATTAATGAAATTGGTAAGTCCTTTGAAATACATTTTATAATATTACTGAATCTTTAATTTGCTGTGCCTATCATTTAAGCCATCTCTTCAAAATCATTAAACAATGCTGTGATGATTTTCTAGAAAGTATGCAAAATTTAAAAACAGTGGCACAGCTAGGAGTGTCAAGGGGCCCCAGGCACAGCATCCAGGGAGCGCTAAATTGATGTTACGAAATTTTTGAAAAAAATGTTTTTCATTCACTCTGTTGGGCGTATTTGATCTGCTAGGCACACCTCAAGCACTTTTGTTTGCCCTGCCTCCTTCAAACATCATCACGCCTTCTCCATCAGTAAGTTTTCCCTCTTCTAGTGCCTCTGTCAGTCATTTTGTGAAAAAGCCATTAAATGGGACAACCCATGCAATTTTGAATCAGAAAACTAGAAGTCTAAGCATGTGTGGTGATGAACACCCACAGGCAAAGTAATTGTTGCATCCTTGTATACAAAAAAACTTTTAAGAACACTTTTTTTTTTTTTTTTTGTCAACACAGGAGCTGATTTGTATGCCTTGCCTCCTACTCCATAAGACCATTTAAAACCAACATCCTACTGAATTTAGTTGCAGAAAATGGTATAAAAATAGATGTCTACAAAAAACATTTAGTAAATTTAGACATAGGTCTTTGCCAAATTTTTCCATGGACTTTTTTTATTGCTAATGTCTCGGAAAATATTTTGGGCGCAGTTTTTTTTTAGTAATTACGGCATTGTTGTAAATTTGAAATCCAAAAAAAATTAATTGACAGCATGACTAACGTTATGTCAGATGGCAAGATATCCTAAGATATTGTACCTAAAATGACAGTTTTATAACCATTACATGTACAGGGGTTGGACAAAAATATGGAAACAACCTCCTAAAATGCATGTTTGAACTGAAATGTTTATTCTTGCAAGGCTGTTGGTGGTGCTGATCTGTTTGCTCACTAACACTGTCAGTACAACATACTCAATGCGTTGCAAGTGTTATTTGCTATCGGGACAATGTTCTGAGAAATTGTGGGTGCATCATGTCGGAGCTAAATGAATTCGTCATGGGCAAATCTTTGCAGCTCATATGGTGGGTGCTTCCATAACCAATGTAGCTGAAGTGTTTGGTGCTTCAGAAAGCACAGTATACAAGATTTTTAAGTATACAGGAATCGCATCCGATAAATCACAGTGTGGTTGAAAATGTGTGTTGAGAGATCATGACAAATGATCTCTCAACAATAAAGAAAACTGAGATGCAAAATAAGAGGACTACAGCCACAAAAGTGACTGCTGAACCGAACATTGTACTTGCAAACCCTTTCAGCACCAAAACCGTATGAAGGAAGCTCCAGAAGCAGGGTACTTTTGGGCGAGCTGCAATTCAAAAGCCACTCATCAGTGATCAAAATGCCAGTAAGAAGAGAAAGTAGAGCCAAAATCATAAAACCTGGACTGTAGAGCAATGGAAGACTGTCATTTGGTCGGATGAGTCTTGTTTTGACAGTTTATGAATTCTGGGTGAGTTTACATCTGGTGAATGCCATCCCAAGCATATGATAAGACACATTTGCTGTCAAGAATGAAACATGGTGGGGGTTTGGTCGTGGTTTTGGCAGCCATATCGTTATATTCCACGAGACCCATTATAACTGAGCAAGGTCACATTCCTGTCAAGGATTTTGTGATCATTTTGACTTATGATGCCCACCCCACGGTATAAATTTTGTTCCCCAATGGTGATGCTGTATTCCAAGAGATGACAGAACTCCTGTTCACTCTCCTCATCCAGGACTGGTTTTCTGAGCATGAGGGTGAACTTTCACCTCTACCATTTCACATATAGTCACCGGATATCAATATTATTGAGCCTTTGTGGTTTATTTTGGAAAAAAATCTTCTTGAGCGCTATCCACCATTTTCGTCAACTGAATTTGTCAACGTTTTACAAGAAAAATAGTCTACAAGACCCTTGCAAAGCATACAAGACTTTTGTTCATCCATTCCGAGAAAACTGCAGGCTGTTTCGAATGCCATATTAGTCGCAGCAATGTGTTCTTATTTTGGCGTTTCCATATTTTTTTCCAACCTCTATATTTAATGATTTACTTAGAAAATAAGATTCTCTCTTTCAAGATGTTTCAAAACTGCCTCTGGATAAGAATGTACGGGGGGAAGGGGTTATTTACATACATAATTGACACTAAAGGTTCTCCCATAGCGGCTAGGGCTAGAAGCCTAGTGCCTGACAAATTGGTTGCTGCAAAAGCTAAATTCCCTTATTAAGTGCAAAAAGGCATTTGTAGTCCTTCTAAAAGTAGCTGGAGTAATCCTCTGTATGCCGAAAAAAAATCAAATGTGTCCTGGCCACCTTGTGGGGACTACCGCAAATTAAATTCAATCACTAATCCAGATAACTATCCAGTTAGATATCTACATGATTTTACATTCAATTTAAACAATAAAACTCTTTTCTCAACATCAGATCTCAAGAAAGCACACTGCCAGGTGTCAATGAATAAAGAAGACATAACCAAAACGGCAATAGTTACTCCTTTTAGGTTATTTGAATTTAACTACATGGTTAACGTAATGTTGCGCAAACCATGCAAAGATTACTAGATCAAATATTTTGCAGATTTAAATTTCTGTTTGATATATATATATATATATATATGCAATGGCTTTGTGGTTCAATAAAGCACCATTTAACAAGACAAAACTAACATTTATTAAAATGACATTCAAAGCATGATATTAAATTCAGAGTAATACATCTCTGCTACAGCATAGCAAAATCTAGTACCTTCCTTTTCCAAGGCTAACATGCAACTCTTCCAAAATACAGTAACCCTTCTTGGAAAAAAGGCTAAGTCCACCAAAGGCGCTTTGTTGATCACCAAACAGTTGCCAGATACTACACCCCTGTCGTAAGATTGTTGTTGATGCTGTTTACAAATCAATCATCAATCTGAAAACTAAAATCTAGCAACCGTTTGCGATCAATGCGAAAAAGAAAAAAAAATCTACATTTACATTTAAACATTCTACCTAATATTCAAATCTCAAATACTATAAATATTTGCAATGCAATACCTACAATTACACATCAATTTATTATATAAACATAGATAACACATTTTTCTTAACTTCACCCACTGGTTCCAAATATTATTATTCTTATAACAATTTCTTAATTTTTAACCAGAGAAAAGAAGTTGATATTTTTTTTTATATAAACATGTTAAAATATACCCATCTAGTATTATTCCAATTATGAAAGTATGTAAAATTTAGCTTCTTACTTTTACATATGAAGATTATCAATAAAACATTATCAAAATTTTTCTATTCAGATTACTTAAATAAGTACATAATTCTATTCTTTTCATTTACGTGGAATAAAAAGAGATTTTTTTTTATTACACAGAAAGTCGTTTCCTCTAAAACAGACTATATTAGAGTTTTCTTGAATTAATGATGTTGCAACACAGTTCTTCTCTTTAGAAAAAAGAATCTAAATTTACCACTTACCTCAAATATCCATTATCCAATAAATTTTTTCCTTCTATTTCCAATCACATAAATATCTTATTTGCACAAAATTGTAAAATTACTAAGAAAATTAAAGAAAACTATCTAATCATTTAATTATATAAAATATAATTAGATACATCAACAGTAAGTTGGGGAGTCTGAATAATGCATCGGCATTCAACAACTTTTTTTTCCAAGGCAATGTTCTATTTCTAGATTGTATTTCTGAAATGCTATGGCCCATTGCTGTAATTTGGACGACTGCGGAGCATTTCTCACTATAAATGCTAATGGACTGTGATCAGTCGCAATTTCCCCAGATGAACTGAATATCCATGGTTCAAATTTTTTCAATGCCCATACTATAGCATAGGCTTCACGCTCTATAGTCAGCCAGCTTTGTTGAGGTTTCGATAGTTTCTTACTCGCGTAGCACACAGGATATTGTTTCTTCCCTTGTGATAAACATGCACCTATTCTGATTTGAGATGTGTCAGAATGAATGACATATGGATCCTGCAGTGTTGGGGTGATCAGTTCCGTTGACATCGTTCCTTCAGTTGTTGAAATGCTGACTCATGAATTTCTTTCCATTTCATTATTTCCGGTTGTTTATTTTTTCATGAGTTCCGTGAATTTTCAAATTTTATTTGAATGAATATGTTTCATCTTTCCATCAGGTAATTTTACTTTATAGGTATCAGGTGGACAATGATTCCCAATTTCTCCTGGTCCAGTCCAACATGCATAGTATTTGGTATTTGAATCTGGGATGAGTAAATAGACTTGTTCCCCAATTTTGAAATTTTTTGGTATTGATCTTTGGTTAAAATACTCAGCATATTTTTGTTGTTTCTCACTTGCATTTAAATTGGCTTGTTCGGCTGCCTGTTCCAACCTTATTTTTAAATGCTGTAAGTAATCCATAGCAGCTTCACTTAAGATTAGGTGGTATAGGTATTTCTCCTGACCATGAAGACTTCAGTACTGCTAAAGAACCTCTTGGTTGTCTCCCATACATCAGTTGAAATGGTGAGACTCCAGTGGTGCAGTTTGGTACTTCCTGGTAAGCAAAGAGCAAATAAGGGAGATGTGCTTATCCCAATTCGAAGGATCAGCCCTGATGGCAAGATATAACATTTGCTTGAAGGACTTGTTCCATCTTTCTACCAATTCCATTTGAAGCACTGCAAGCAGGTGTAGAGAACTTATTCTTTTCTGGAATTCTGTAGTTAATTTTGAAACAAAGTTACTTCCGTTGTCACTAGCTATTGTATTAGGGATTCCTGTTCTCAAAAAAATCTCCAAAAGTGCATCTCAAGTGGCTTTTGCTGTCAAGCTTCTCAGTGGAATGGTTTTTGCTGTCAAGCTTCTCAGTGAAACGGCTTCTGGCCATCGGGAATGTTGATCTACCAGACATAACATGTATTTATGCTTCCTAGCAGAAATAGGTTCAATAGGTCCAATAACGTCGATGTTCACTACTTCTAAAAGTAATTCGGGTCTTCTGACGGGTGTGCTGGGAATCTTGTCCGATCGCTTTTCTGGAGTCTTCAACTGACAATTTTTGCATGTTTTACAAAAGGTTTTGACATCTTGTGCTAATCCAGGTCAAAAATATTAATATCGGATTCTCTCCTTTGTTTTCTTTATCCCAAGATGTGCACCGAAAATGGAACTATGTGCTAATTCCAACACTTGTGTTCCTCTACTAAGAGGAAGCACTAACTGGAAAACAGTCTGTCCTAATATATTTTCTTGGTGATGTAAAAGATGATCAATAAATAAATAATTCCCTTTTTTCCTACAGCTAACTTACATGCTTGTCTCAGCGAAGGACAAGTTGATTGCTCTCTGCGCAGGTTTTTCGGAAAATGAAAAGTCTGTGTTTACGTAAGTGCTCACCTTCTCCTCCGAAAGCATTGGTGGGGGGATCTACATTATCATTTGACTGCGCATTGGCGAATAAACTTTGCAAGTTTTCATTTCCGGAATTATTTCTTTCTCTGTTTGATTCTTCTCCTGCAGGTTTAATCAACAGTTCATGTATTTCTAGAGTTATTAGACGAGGCACATTTAGCTGCAATTAATGTATACACAAAATTAAATCAATTACTTTCATGATTCTTATAATAAATAGATACACGGCAAACTTTTGCTTCAATCGGTTTTCCGAAAGCAGGGGTTAACAAGATTTTACTTCCTTCTCCGTCTTCCAGATCTAGAATGAGCGATGAATGTCCGATCGTTATCTGCGTTCCAGAGTCGACAATAGCTTTGATTTTCTCAGAGTTAATAAAAACATCTACTTTTTGCAATGGTTGAACGATGCATTCTGTGAATTAAAATTGTAGATGGGATGAGTCTACTTTAGCTACGATGGCTTCTTCTTTTGATGTTCTGTTTGAATTTTTTTAATTTTGGGATCATCCTTTCCCCTCTTATTTACTGCAGTTTCGTTCTTTCTTCTTTTTTCTGGACAATCTCTTGCAATGTGTTGATAGCTTCCACAAATATAACATTCTTTTCTTCTCGCAGAATATCCTTCTTGTCTTGAATATTCTCTTCTCATGCGTGGAGGAATATATTTATCTTTTGCATGTGTTGTATCCAGGAATCTCGGTGATCATTTAATTTCATTTTGGACTTCGTCAAAAGATTTTCCTTTGGCCGTGAAATAGATATCACATTCTTTAGCTAATTGCTGTGGCTTCAACCATTTATGTCCTTTGCGGATTGCAATGTGTGCAGCTGTTTCTCTATCTAAAGCTTGAAATAATTAACTCCTTGAGTGTTTTGAAATCTTTTACTTCTCTTGACTTACAGTAATAATCCCATGTAGCTATTAGTAATGAAGCGAATTGGACATGCGTTTCGCCGGAATAACGTTTAGTTCTGAAATTTTCTAAACAGGCATGAGAAGTACGTTGGTATTCTTTCAGAATAAGAGTTTTCACTTCTTCGTAATTTTGCAGATCTTCATCCTTTATATAAACAAGGACATCTGAAGCTTTTTCTCCAATTAATTTCAATAATTGTATTTTCGATTTGTTTTCTTCTGGAATTTTCTTGTGCTTAAATGCTCTTTCGAAAGAATAAAAAAATACTCGTATATTCCATGCTTCTGCTCTCTTTAGTGGTACAGTCAGTGTTTCTACTCCTTTGATCAGCTTGTCGAGGGAAATTTCGGTTTCTCGTCCTGTGTTTTGGATTGAAGGTGTCGGACTTCTATTTCCTTCATTTTGAGTCGCTCGAATCTTCGCTAATTCTATTCCGTGTTCTTTTTTCTTCCATTTGCATTCTTCCAATTTCTTCTTCTAATCTCATTTTCCATTTCTTCCTTTCTTTTTCTGTTCTTCACTGAAGTAATCAGAATTTCTCTCACGAAATCATCATCTTCGATGTATTCTCTGCTATTACAGAGTTTTTGTTTCAGTTCTACCAGCTTCAAATCTGTAGATGCTTCTTTGCCAATTTTGAATAAAACAGTTACTAAATCTTCTTTCTTTATGTTTTTGAACATTTTCTCTTATCCCTCTGAGCGGCACAGGATTTTAGATCCGTGGTGAAGACAGGTTTTTTAAACAGTATGTATTAATTGAGTTTGTATAATTACTTATTTTAGTTTGTATTTTCATAAACTTACATTCATTAAGATGATATTTACATTATTATAGAAAGTAAAAAAGCAAAATATCTTAAAATATAAGCCAAGTTGCAAAGCTTCTGATGACCAGATAAAGCCAGTCATAATGTTCAGACGGTTATTTTCGTTTAGAATCAAGCTTTTTGAACTTGGGATTAAATAATTCTTATGCTTTTACTCCCATTTGGAAATGCAAACTTCTTTCATGTATTAAGCTTAACGTTACGCCATTTCTGTTTTTCAACGCTCTCAGCTTCTAACCTCTGGTGATTGCCAAGAGAGCATGTTGTAATGGCTTCATGGTTCAATAAAGCACCATTTAACAAGACAAAACAAAGATTTATTAAAATAACATTCAAAGTATGATATTAAACTCAGAGCAGTATGTCACTCCTACAGCATAGAAAAATCTGGTACCTTCCTCTTCCGAGGCTAACATGCAACTCTTCCAAAATACAGTAACCCTTGTTGGAAAAAAGGCTAAATGCGCCAAGGGCTCTTTGTTGATTGCCAAACATTCACCAAATACTACAATATAGATGATATTTTGATAGCTTCATCATCTCTCGATAAACATAACCTTCATATTGAAGAACTTGTTAAGAGATTCATATTATTGATAAAAATGCAATTGTTCCTTTACCAGAAAAAATTAAAGTAATCCAAGATTTTTCCAAACCGACAACTATGAATTAACTCAGATGTTTTTCGGGAATTCTTAACTTCTATAGCAGATTTTTAAATTATGCTGCTGAAGTTCAACTTGCTTTCAATGGTATGTTGGAAAGTTGTTAGAAAAATGACATCTTTAGACTGGTCATCAACACTGAAACAGCTTTTAACACAAGCTGCAAGTCTAGTGCATTCAAACAAACAAAAACAAAAAAATGCCCTTAAGTGTGATGCATCAGAAAAAGCCATAGGGTCTTGTGTACAGCAACTTAACATACAAATGTAACAACCACTAGGATTCTACTCGAGAAAACTAAGTGATACTGAAACGAAATATAGTATGTAGGATAGAGAGCTTTTGGTGATATTTGCCACTATTAAATACTTCAGATATCTGCTTGAAGGTATGAACTTTACAGTGTTTACAGATCATAAGCCACTCACTAAAGTATTTTTCCAAATGTATGACAAGCTCTCGTCTCAACAAATTTATTAACAGAATTTCATAGGTCAGTTCACTACTGATATTTAACAAGTCAGTGGTGCAGAAAATGGACCAGCCAATACTCTTTCTTGCATCAAAATGGTTAATAATTCCTGTTAACTATGACTTTATATCACAAGTGTAAGAGAATGACACTGTACTCCCAAACCTTTTCAAAAAAAAAAAAAAAAAAAATTCCACAATTAAAGTTGTTAAAAATGCTCGAGAATTCTATGTAACTACAGTCAAAAGTCTTTAATCCGGACTCGTCGGGACTTTGGCGATTCCGGATTATTGGTTTTTCCGGATTATAGATCATCAGTTTAAATCTGGTAAGATGGCATGCAGAAATTATAAAATTAAAAATATGAAACCGTAATTTATGAAATAAAGAGCAATTATGATCTAAAGGGTATAAAAAAAAAGCTTGACATTTATTTGTTTACTTTATTAAACATTTCTTTCAACGCGCGCATGCGTAAAGCATACATTACGCATAATCGAAATTAGAAAATTGCAACCAGAAAACTATTTGATGTGTATTCGTGATATTTATATTGACGAGGAATTTGATTTAAATCATATCAAAGACGGAGTACATCGAGATGAAATACTACATTTAGTAAGGAAGTATAAGCCGAATAAAATAAAAACATCTGCCCTGAAGATAAGGATAGTGTTGACAGATCAACTTCCAGTTCAAGGATAGTGTTGACAGATCAACTTCCAGTTCATTGAGCACTCAGTCCCCCCCCCCCCCCGCAGAGCAGCGTGAAATTGATAAACATATTTCGGAGTGGTTAGAGAATAAAAAAAATATGCCTTTATCCATTTTTTGCAGCAATTCTACTTTTTGTTTGATGGACATCGAAACATGCTTTCGCTTTTTAGATCCTTTGGTAGCTCCAGAATCGGAAATTCTTTTTGACATAATCGAAAGTTCAAGCTTTCTTTTATAAAATTGCTCTAACAGTCTGCAAAAAATAATAAGCCGGATTCAAGTAGAAGATTAAGGAACAACGCAATCTGCAACATTAACTGAAATAGATAATTAGATAATTTTAGCTTAGCTTATACCGTCCGTTATACATTTAAGGCGCATGCGTAAACGTATTATGCGCATGCGTAAAGGTATTATGTGCATGCGTTAACTCATTATGCTTTGGCGCATGCACAGAAGGTTTGTAGCTTTGAGGCCCGGATTATAGATCATTCCGAATTATGGACGTCCGGATTAAAGACTTTCGACTGTATATTGTGGCATTCCAAATGGTAAAATCCATCCTTTTGTTCCAGACAGTCCATCAAAGAAAAATTGTCTTTTCAGCTCTGCATAACTTTTCTCCTTATAGGCCAAAAGATGCTGAAATTAATCAGTGACCAGTTTATCTAGCCCAGAATGGAAAAGTATGTCAATTACTTTGCTAAAACTTACATGCAGTGTCAAAAGGCTGAAGTGTCTTGTCCTGTACACTCTCCTTTAAGAACTTTCATAGTTCCTGATGAACTTTTTCGAATTCAATTTGATTGGACCTCTTTCTTGATCTCACATGTTGTCTTACTGTCTGACATATGCTCCCATGTATACTTGCTGGCCCATAGCTTATCCACTGAAAGATATATGGGCTGACGCCATACCCACTGCTCTTTATGAATTCTGGATCTCTAGATCCGGTGTACCTGCAGAGATTACCACTGACTGTGGTAGTCAGTTTCAAATGCGTTCTTTCAAGAGCTAGCTAAAAATTTTGTTATTTGCCTTTCTCATACCACCCCAAGACAATGGGATCATTCAACAATCGCACAGGCTGCTTAAACAGTCCATTAATGTGTCATAGATTTGTGCGCTGAATTACAGCATCACTCTCAGTTCTTTCAGGACTTTGAACCGCTTTTAAACAGGAATTCAGCTGCTTTTCATCTGAACCTCTGTATGGTCTAACTTTATCTTCCAGAACAATTCTTTATGCCTGCCGAAAGGAAAAACTTAAAGAATGACTCCTACAAAAATTTAATGACTGTAGAGTCATTAGGCTATTTTGAATCAGGAGATATGAAAAATGAGCAATGCCCTTGCCGAGACTCGAACCTGGACCTCTCGAATGCCTGCTAAGTGTGCTACACCATGAAGGCATGCTGGAAGAAGGGAGAAAATACCTTATGTACTCCCTCTTTTAAAGTGCGACTGGGGATTAGGGAATACAATCGTCCAATCCTGGTGATGATGAATTATTGACGACCATCTTTTTAGTTCGGGCGCCACTGTAGAGATTAGGTTATTCTTGAAGCAGGAAATGTGAAAAAGGAGCAATGCCCTCGCTTCTCATGTGGTCCCAAATGCTATATCTGCACCTCATATTTTATCTGGTGTTGACAAGGCCTCATCACAGCAATCAACTTGTCCAGTAGATGTACAGTCTCCAGAAAAAAAGCTCTTGCAAAAGAAAATTACCAAACTCATACTGAATGTCATGTTCACTTTACAAAATTATTTGTGCAATACTAATATTTTGTTCTCTTTTACAGACCTTTAAAGCAATTTTTTCCAAGAAGGGAGATGTTGTGGGGTTTTCCCTTCTCTCCCCTTCCTTCAACATTGATGCTGATGTCACATCCCGATTTCTCCCTCAAGCACATGTGCATTAAGAATCTCGACTCTGTGGGAATGTCAAAAAGAATGCTTACCTTCTATTTTACAAGTTTGTTTTCACACTCAGTTCATCACTGAGATTAATGTTATTCTAATGATATGTACATTTTGATTTATTAACAGAATTTATAATTTACAAATTGATGTTTAATAATCATCTAAAAACCCAAAAACTTAAAGGCATTAGCCAGCATCCTGAATAATCAAAGCAGAGTAATACACAAAATTCATAAGTTTAAACAAAAGAAATTAAAAATATCTGAAAACTCAAATAAATTTTATGACACACCACAGGTCATGAAAATTATACGTAAAAACTTTAGTTAAAACGGGAGTTTATAACCAACTAAAGTCATTAATTATTAAGTGATGTTTGAAGTAAATGATAACAAACAATTAAAAAAATAAATTCATTTGGCGAGTACCTGGTGAGGAGGAAATGATGCTGTGTCACCAAGTGGGCTCATAAAAAAAAATTAAGAAAGTTTTTTGACCTAGAGTTAGACAGCCTTAACCCTTTCAGGATGGGCATCCCGTATACGCATTTCCTAAGAACGTCTCTTACAGCTGCATCCATGCATCACTAGAGATTGCATTCAGAGGACGTGTGATGCGTATACGCATTTTAAGCTGGAACATTTATCTGAAGGCCACTAGATGGCACCCTATGTGCATTATTTTTGAAATGAATACAGTTTTAGGTTCCTGACCTTGAGTTTGATATATTCTGTCTGACTTTGGTATTTTACTCATCAACTGTTGCGAGGGTGGGGGGAGGGAGGGAAAACATAAACAGAGGTGGGCTCTTTAAATTGCTGCATGCTAATATAAATATTCATGTGTTTGATTTATATCCAATTCCTTTTTTTATTATATTTCCCCCCTCTACTATATATGGTCTTTTAACATTACTATGTGCAATGCAAAACTGTCACGTTTTGCATTGCCTTCTGATATATTTCCATTTCTTCCCTTTATATTTCGGAAAGCCTCACCTCCAGTCTATTATGGCGGGAAGGTACTATTTATCAGAGGAAGAATACCCTCGTATGGTTAATGAATCATTTACTAATGCAGATGAGAGTGATGATTCTTTTTCTAAAGAGTTAGAAAGTGATACTTTTTCTAACAGTTAGAAAGCGATACTTCTCTGTGCTTTGAGATTTACCAGACTCAGTCTTCATTTTAAATTTTGTTACTTCTTAGTGTAAATAGTCTTTATTGTGTTGTTTTATTAATTTTAAACTAAATTGATGGATTAGTTTAAAATTAACTTAATTTTAAACTATATTGATGGATTTTATCAATTAAAACTTTGGAATAATTAAAAATAGTGCTTCCGAAAATTATTTTACAAGATAAGGAAATTTTTAGGTACATTTTCATGTAAAATAAAGAAAAAAACATTATTAATTGCTAATTTTAACATATATAAGAGTTCAAGTAATAATCTAAAATGTTACCAAAAATTACGATGCTAGAAGTGAAACTTTTCTTTTCCCCAATTTTTTTTTTTTATAAAATTAGGCTTAGCGATGCAAAACCTCCATCCCGTACCGTGACTGCCTTCGATTCCCTTCCGTTCCGCACGAGCGTCTTAAACAAAGGTGCGCTATTGTGAAAAGGGTTAATAATCACTTACTTTTTATACCATGGAAACAAATACAAATTAAGTGTTTGAACACTGTGCAACTACAACAAAAAAAAAAAAAAAAAAAAAAAAGCAAAATTCTAAGGTATATAAAACAGGATGAAGTTCTTCGGGATGATTTTCTGCCTATTTTGAGATTTTGATTTGAAAATCTGAATTTGATCTTGTAGTTTTTATAATGATTGCTTTTCCACTACGGAAGAAATACACTTGGAATTGCTTTCTTATATGTTCAGAGAGGTCAAATGTAATGAAGAAACTGCTAACAAAGAAGAAGTGATCGAAGAGGATATTCACATGCAGAGATTTTAAAAGCAATAATCTTTTTAAAAAATAAAAAAACCTATGAGCAATTTGAAATGTAATTTCGTTGATTAAGGATAAATGTGTTAATTAAGATTAAGTGTGTTAAATGTGATTAAGGACAAATGTGTTAAGCAGTACACTGCTGAGAATAAACTTCTTTAAATATAAAGTTATTAACAAGAGAAGAAGTGTAAAACAAATTACGAGTTTCTATTTTTTAAAAACAAATTCTAATTTTTTATATCAAACTCTATTTTACCATTGTCATTTTAGCAAAAAGAAAATTGCAATGCAAAGAGTTTGAAGAACGCTTTTCTAGAATTGCAAACGTGTCACTACACACCCCCTTTCTAGTGAAAATGCTATACCTCACAGTTTTTCAGATATGCAGCAAATCTCACTCTTCGATCAGCTCTGGTGTTTCTAGGGTCAATGTCTCTGGAAAGATCACTGTTACTAGGAAGTGGTTGCGAGATTTTGAAGTTATTGGCTTCACTTGGTTGAAGACTGGTTGTTACTTCATCTTTGAGTTCGAAACATGATTTCAGTCTATCTACTGATATTCTTTGAATTTTGCCTGAAACTATCACATAGAAAAAATCCTCAAAACGATGTTTAACTAGATATGGTTCAAGATAAGTTGGTTAAACAGAAGATAAAATTATGTTTTTAAAGATAAATACATGTGAATAATTTGCTACGTTCTTGTGTACGAAAACTGTTCCCCCACCCATGGCTGGTTGCTGGAATTGGTTTTAAATTTTAGATGTGGATTTGCAATTTTTGTATAAAATCTTAATGCTTACTAGTTGGGGATTTACTGAAAAATTCTTTAAGCAAACAGATTGGTGTGCTGTACACAAGTTCAGCCGAAGAACAATGCAAATCTTGTTTAATGCTAGATCAAATGCCAAGCAGAACTAAAGGCAGAAGATCAGTCCAAGAATTTGATGCCTGAAGGTGAGATTTCAGGCTGTTTTTTAAAGTTTGATGATGGTATTTGATTAAACCATTAGATTGTGGGTGATGAGCTGTGGTGATGTTAGCTTTGAAACATAGGTATTTGCTCAAGGATTAGAAAAGCTGGCTTTCAAACTGACAACCTTGGTCAGATGTTAACTTCTCTGGAAATCTGAGTCACGACAAGGGCATTGAAATCTGCAATTTGTCTTCCAGAGGAACAGCTTTCTAAAACTTTTGCAAGATCTTTGGCCAGTAATATTGACATTAAGGTATTTGAAATTCATTTGGAACTTTGAATTCAGCAGCTGCAGCATAGGTATGTTTGTGAACTTTGGCTCGTTGGCATGCCAAGCATGCTTTGGTCAAAAGATGACTGTCTTTGTTTATGCAAAGCCAAATGAATATTATTGTCACCAGCTTCTTTGTAGCATGAAATCCAGTATGTTATGCATACAGAAAAATATTCTTTCATGAAACTCTTTATGAATGTATGGCTGGTTAAAATTAGTATATGGAAGTATCACAATAAAATTTCTTATTGCTATTCGGAATAGAAATTTGTACTATTTTGAAATTGGAATCTGATTTAAGAATCTTGAAGTCTTCATCCTCCTGGCAATATACAATAACTGTATAATCAACTGGAGCTGAAGAAGCAATAGTTTCAATTCTCGATAGTGTGTTTGTTACAATTTTTTTTTTTCTCCAGAAAAGTACCATATGTTTGTAGTGAATTTGGCAATGTAGTTCAGTTGCCGGACTTGTCTTGGAAAGGCTTTATCTAAATTCTGCTGGAAGGCAAATGTGATAGGTTTATGATCAGTGAAGACAGTAAATGATTGTCTTTCTAGAATATGTTTAAAATGCTTTATGGCTAGGTAGATTGCACGTAATTCTCAATTATAAGCAATTTAGTTTCTTTATGTTGATGATAGGGATTGAGAGAAGGAGATTAGCAGTTGTTTTTCACCATTGTATAATAGATGGATCACAACTCTTAAGACAGAGTCACATGCATCTGTTTATTAGGGGGGTGATCTGTGCCATCTGATTAGGGTGATGTCATTATTACATAAAGTACCTTTAGTCGTCAGTCAGGTGATATCACCAATGAATTTCCCATCTTTAGTGTTGACTCATAAAGTTAAAATGAAAAGATCCAAAGATAGGCTTGCTGACATCTGAAATTATAAAAAGCCAATTGAAAGATCTGCATAGCTCTAAATCCAGCTCCAATAATTTTTGACCATAAGTTTTGATTGTTATACTGTTAGCAGGGAACAGCTTCAAACCATCAGCTGCTTTTTTTACCATGGCGATACTGGGATAACCAATATTTCTGCTTCAGTGTCAATTAAAAAATGGGTTGTTGATGAGCTCTCACAAATATACAGACAACTCAGCTATTCGATAATAACTGAAAGCCAGGTATTCAGTTTCTTGTTTCGAACCCTGATATTTGCATGGTGGTGTGCACTTGTGAGCTCTCTCACAAGAAACAGCATAAGTTGTGGTGAAAATAGCAGTTATTTAGGTCACTGTTATTTTTGGAATGATTTCTTAAACTCGATCTGTATGTTATCAAAGTCCACAATCTTCTTATCTTAGAACACATCTAAGTAATTCTGGGAAAACAGCAGCAGCCTTTCCAGAATTGAACGAATTATCTGGCCGGTTACAACATCTGTGGCAGAATCTTCAAGATCCAGATACATAAAACTTTTATTTATTCTATACAGTACTAAGTATCAGTTTGCAAATCCGTACATGAAAGAAATAAAGAAAAAATTAAGACACCATTTCCTAACATTTTCTTTTCTTTGATAATTTCATACCTGCTCAAATAATATGTACAGAGTTTTGCAGTAGTAGCTAAGCTTTTTTTTAATGGATGCATGTATTTTTCTGGTAATAGTTTTGGAAATGCAAAGTGAAAAAGGTGTAATGAACATGTCACCATTCAAAGTGGTAAGTGGTTCGAGAATAGTTGTCTGCCATTTACTACAGCAGTCAAGATTTCTATACTGGTGGGGTAAAGCATTAATGAATTAAATTTTGTTTGGAAGTCTTAGAATGGCTGGTAAGACTAGTGTAGACAGAAATAATTACATGCGGGAGATATGCAGAACAAAGAAGAAACAAAAACTTATTTTTAAGTAGTTTTATAAATAAGTTTTCTGGGATAAATATTGAATTAAAATTAAAATATGAACCAAATAACCCGTATGATATGAAATAAATAACTTTTGATTGAGATTACCATTAAAAAAATTGCCAAACTGCTGCAAGGTGGTTGCAATAATACCAGAGTATCAAATAAGTTAGCCATCACTCTCTACAGCAGGATACATACTTTAAATGAAATATATTTTAATAAAGAAAACTTACACATTAGATGCTCCAGTTTCAGCAGTTTCAACTTTCCAATCACACTGAGTGCCGATTGATACATAATTGGCTGAAGCTGATATAGGCTGCTCAAGTTTTTGATTCTCTCCAATCAAAAGTTCACTGTCATCTACTTTTAATATAGTCTCAACAGGCATGTATGTTGAGGCCATACTGCCTAAATTGAAAAGTAAAAATCTTTTCAAACCATGACAAATTTTAAATAGTAATTAAAACAAATGTACCATATGCATGACAATAAAAAAAAAAAAAAAAAGAATACATACAGGGCAAAGATGTACAAGAAAAGAATATACAGAAGGATGCATGAAAGCCCTTCAAAACAACCTCTGTCGCATTGAATATGTCACAGGTAGGACATATTGGATTAATTTTAAATAAAACAAGAAACAGCATAAGCAGATTTTTAACAATGACAGAAATTAGATATCTTTTGGATACTACAGATGGAAATTTTGATGGAAAATATGCTTTGAAAAATTTAGATATGTCTTCAAATCAACTGATCAAAAAACTGCAAAATTGACTACTTTATACCATGAATGATCACTCACAAAAGAAACACTTTTTATTTTACACATAACAAATTAAATATTTTGTATAATTTTGTGCGTGGAAGAAAAAACTTCTATTCTCTCTTAGCTTTTTCCACAGAAGATGCTAGAAGACCTGTTATTTTGTTTATTTACATTTGGGTGGTGATTAATTAATTTCGAATAGTATTAATTTTATTTTATGTATAATTCATATGCAGTAGCATAAAATATTATAAGGGGAAAATGGAGTAATTCAGAGCACAAAATGGAGCCCCTCCCCCAGAAAGTGCAAAAATAAACAGTTGATTTTCTAAATCTAATTATTTAATCAATTTCACAATTGACACCATAAAATTATTATATGACATTCTATCTATACATTTTAACCATTTCACACTAAACTGATTTTCTTAAAAGATGTATTTCCCTAATATACTTTAATAATCTGAATCAGATTTCAAAACAACAGAAAATTTCATGCACGGTTGTAACTAATATTTTTAAAGTGAACATTCAATAATTATTTCTGTACAAATATAAGACCTCATTTATATTAAGTGGAATAGCAACAAATACATGATGAATTTGATAAATGGGACTAAAGTTGATTTCTCAGTGCTAATATATGAGGGTTGGGGTAAAAGTCATGACAACTATTTTTTTTCTTGTAGATATGTGAACGAATCACAAAACGTGTATGTGTCATGTGGAAGTTTTGCAGGCATAGTGTGTATGCAGAATAACAGATGGCTCTGTGATAGCTAGCTCTGTGGTAGCGAGAGCTCTGAAATCAGTCAGTTGGTGAGTGCCATGCGAGATGGAAGTAACCCGTGTTGAGCAGCGAGCTTACATCAAAATAGCTGTTCTCCGAGGGAGAAATGCGATGGAATGTCACAGTGAATTAGTAGAAACCCTTGGGAATAATACCCTACCATATCGTACAGTAGCACGGAGGGTAGGAAAGTTTCAGCAAGGGCACGTGTCAACCAGTGATGAGCAACGTTCGGGACGACCGGTGAGTGTGCGGACCGACTTGCCGCCATCGAGCACTTCATGGAAGAAGATAGACGATGGACGTTACTGGAGTTAGAGAGGGCAAGTGGCATCGAGAAACACACTGTCCACAGGATATTGCATAATAATCTGCAGCTATGCAAAATCGCTTTGCGGTGGGTACCGCATGCACTGACGGAAGTTCAAAGGTGGGTGCGCTATGCAATATGCTCCGACCACTTTGCACGCTGGCAACAGGATGGCGATCAATTCTTGTCACGAATAATTACCATCGATGAATTTTGGGTCAGAGCATACGAACCAGAACTGAAACGTCAGTCCGCAGAGTGGCGACATCCTAGATCCCCAAGGCAGCAGAAGGTCCATCAGAATCCTTCCCCAGTCAAATTGATGGTGATCGTCCCGTATGACGTCAGAGATGTCATTGTTTGCCACTTTGTTCCTCATGGCAGAACAGTGACCACACAGTACTACAGGGGCTTCCTGGTGCGACAGGTACGACGTGGTGTTTGTGTCCAGATCTTGTGGAAAGTGCGATAATTCTGCACGACAATGCAAGACCACATAAAGCAGAGTGTGTACGGCAGCTACTCTGACGTTGTGGATGGGAAGAATTGGAGCACCCACCGTACTCTCTTGACCTTTCCCCTTGTGACTTTGATCTCATTCCCAAGATTAAGGAACAAATACATGGTAGTTGGTTTGCAACACGAGAGGACATTGCTAATGCTGTGCACCAACAGATGACCCGATCCACACATTGTGCTGCAAATGCTGAGGCTGATGGTATTCACACATCGTTGGTAGCGCGCGGTGACAGTAGCAGGGGACTACGTTGAGGGTCTTTAGGCAAAGGTTTGTCATGTCAACTTTATGTGTATTGTGTTATCATTCTTTTGCATGGTGAAGGCCATATTGCCCTATATACTACAGTAATAAATTCGTGTGTTACGATATTTCAGTGCTATTCATTGTCCACACATGTAGTTAAGACCTTGTCCTTTCGTCTGTATATGTCACATTTTCCAAACGGACTGGTATCTTCAAGGAAAAAAAAATAGTTGCCATGACTTTTGCCCCAACCTACATATATCTCAATACTACAATAAATTCCTAATTTCCCTTAAAAAAAGACCAGGAGGAAGAAGAAAGAAAATTAAAAGTTGTTGGAGTAACAAGTGCCCCCCCCTAAAAAAAATTTGAATACTGAACCAAGAATAAAACAGTTTTTCTCCTCAGTTTCACATATTAGAGTATTTAACTACAATTTTACTTTCAGTATTATAAAGAAAAAATAATTGTCATATATAAATTCAGGAATATTTGTTACCGTTACACTATTAAAAGAAAATTAAAAATCCCAAACTGGGAATACAGAGAAAGGTTCTGAACCCTCATCTAGATTGTGGGACATAATCTCAGACCCCCAAATTTCCTGCTATTTCTTCATAAAACCATGTCCAACAATCATACATCTTTCACAAACCCTTGTGTAAAATTGCAATCGTCTTTTTGAACCAATTAGATGTTTATTGTTTGAATATACCACAACATGAGGGCTGCCTAAGCTCAGAAAACTTTTATAAGGATTTCCCAAGAGAAACTGAGTTGCATTTATGCAATACATAGGGGAAAACATAAAATGTTGATGCAGCAAGTCTTAAATGAAACCAAGTTGAAAAACCAGAGTTCAGACATCTTGACTACTGGCCATCAATCAAATGAAATAATCCTAGACTAGTGATTGTCAACCTTTTTTTTTTTTTTTTTTTCTTTGCCCATGCATTCTTTTCATCATTGCTGGATGATCATTTTCCCTTCCTTTCCAAAACTAAAAAAATACATATATGTTTATTTAAAATTTAGATGATTTTTTAAAGTGATTTATAAATTAAAAATGCAAAAGTTTAGAAAATGTTGATAAATACCAAAAATTGAATAAAAGTAGTTTCTTATATTCATAAACTAAATCTAAATACTTTATGGGTACTGACCACATTCTTCCCTAAAACTATGAATCCCCCTCCAGGCAGAGAATCCCTCTACCAGACCCATATAGAGGAAATTACATTCAGAAATTATCTGGAAAATATATCATTTGCCACTCAGTTACAAGCTTGAACTACTTGCTACAGTACAAATCCATATATACTTTACAGAGTTTGACTTTCCAATTCAATTTAAATCTAAGTTGGCTCAGAACTTCTTACCAGCACAACAATCAAATATCAGCAGCAGAAACACAAAGCCGAATAGTTACAGTCACAGCAGAGCTGAAAAACCTAGAAATATGGCTTTGAGAGGCAGAAACATGCTCTGTCTTACAATCCCAAAACCTCATCTTAAATACTCTCTAACTGATTTACAATTCTGGTGAGGAAACAGAAAAAGAGAAGTGATAGCAAAGGTCTAAATCATAATAACTATTTAATTAAAATAATAATAACCCTATGGCTTTTTTCCTGTGCAGGTACATCATTTAAAAGTTACTGAAAAGGCGATTCACATATCATTGCATTTTTAGATTATGAGAAAGTTTATTATTAAGGGAATCTGCCTATGAGAAGGAATGACTTTTCGAAGGACTTTTTATAGGAAACAGGTCCATATTTATGTTACAGTGAGGAAAACTATAAAAATCTCATGCAGCCAGTCTGTTTCATCATTGATAACGGAATCTAAGATGAACTGCCAGTTCATGACTTTGGTCACTCACTAACCACATTTTGTCAAAAAGAGTAACATTTTAAAATTGTAACCACAAGGACCTAGTATATATAAACTGCAATAAATTATACGAAAAATTTCAAATTATTTTAATGTATATATAACATTTGTTAAATTATATAAAATCTGTTAAGGTATATCACATCTATAATAAAACTCAGATCAAACATTTTTCTTGAAGAAGCAAACAAGAATGACAGATGACAACACATACTGAATAAGTTTTAGGCTTTACAGCAGTCACTGCTGTTTTAAAAATAAGAAATATTAGTATGGAATTTGAGATTAAGTAACAGACCATAAGTATAGTGGCGAAGACTGCAAAACATTAAGAGTTATTCTGTGCTTGGTTTCCGTGACTGAAGGGTTTTTATGTGTGTTTCTGCTTTCTTAACGTGCAGGTAATCTTTAAATGCTTAGGAGAGGATTTTTTTTTTAAATTTATGAAAGTAAGATAAGTGCTTAAGTCCTCAGCCATAAGTAGTTTTTATGTTCTTAACAGTAATTAATTAACCTAACAAGCTTAAGTTATATGTAATCTGCAATGCACAAATTAAATGTTTTTCTAATACAGAAATTCAATGTTATTTTAATCAAAAAGACTGTTAAAAGCATTTCCACTGACTAATAACTTACCATTGTAAACAGTATACTTACTTTATGGTGCATCATGAAATATTTGATCAAGTTTTTAAAAAATGCATATATTTTAATTCAATAGCATGAAACTAAGAGAAAGCAGTTTTCTTGAATAAAATGAATAATATTTCAAATATTCAATCTTTTCTAAACACACATACACAAAATAAAAGTTTTGGTTAGAGTAGACTTTAAGGTGCCCCTTGTATTATGGAGAAATTGTTTCATTTATCACCAAGTTGTTGTTTCGTTTATGGTAGCCTGAGTGGTTGAATGTTATGGAAACCTTATTATGACATAATCGGGTGAATGATTCTGGGAAATTTTGAATCATGGGATGTTTTGTAAGTGCTTTTGTGGTGTATGTTGGTTTTATCGTTTAGATGACAGAATGGCTGAATGTAGTAAGATTAATTTGAAGTTTATGTACGATTTGGAACGAAAGTGGTAAAGAGCGTTAATTGACTTGTGTGTAAATGAAAGTTTACTTAGTAGCCATTATAAGTGTCCTGTATGTAAGAAGGATATGCGTCTAGTCGAACGTAAAAAACGTTTAGATGGATTTGAATGGGTTTGTAGGAAGAAAGGTTCAGATGTGGCGATGCCAATATATGGATTCGGGTTCAGATAATTTTAGGAAGTTTTTGGATGCTGTTAAGGAATTTTGTGTGGTTTAAAATGTAGTTTATTGAGATTATGTATTTTTTGTTTGCCTGTATTGTAGAACTGGGTGTTCCTTTGACTTTTTAAGTGAAAATATATCGATGTGTACATGGACAAAGTGAAGGGAGTGCACAATGCAAGTTTGTGCAATTCTTGTTTTTTTTTAAAGTGGAAATAGGTCGACGTGTACATGGATACCGAGTTTGTGCAATACTTTGTCTTGTTATTTTGGCTTTGTGTAGCGGCGATTTTTGGCACAAAAATCACCATTATGCAAGCCAAGATAATTAGTCAGAGAATTGCACAAACTTGGTATCCATGTACCGCCAAAAATCGCCACGTTTTGCCAAGGGGTACCCTAAAATATACTTTTAGCAAAGTTTTTATCTCTCCTGTACTCAAAAGATGCAATTTCATCACTAAAAACTTATATATAAATAATAATTAAAATGGAAATACTATGCAGTTATAAAATAAGTTTTAAAAAAACTGTTGATTTTAGGCACACACACATATAGATATGTAAGATAAAAAAATATGAAAGCAAACTTCTAAATTTAACTGGCCATAACCTCTTTTATTTTTTTATTTAATTTAGGGACTTCATCTATCTCTCTCTCTTAGAAATAGCATCATAAGTCTAAATTGTGCCATTTAAATCATGCAATCTTGTGTAACGCTTAATGCAGATATCTCTTGCCCAATCAAAGTAATTGCAAACCAAAACATTTTGACTCCCCCCTTCTTCCTCTGCATTACTACTGCAACACTCTCTTTTTTCATTTAGGTTTTTATCCTGGCAAGACGCTGCTGCAATCATCTATGTGCTTCTATGATAACTTCAATCGACATAGTATCAAGATTGTAAATGTTCTGGAAATAGGCACAATAGGAGTAACAAGTAATATGGCCACAAATGTGAATTTAAATAAATATGGAATTTAATTTGGCTCAACTGCTGCTTCTTTGAAATGGATGGATGCTCTAAGCATCAAGTATCTATGCTAAACAACATTGTTACGCTTCTACATCTCAGTGATCTTACATCAGTGCTTCCAAAATTGCGCTTTTATTACATTTTTTTAGTCATACAAGATTGGATTATGTGCTACTAACCTCAATGGAACATTTATTCCTCAGTTGGATTCTTGTAAAGTAGTATCTGCAAATTCATCATTTTAAAAGTTAGTTATAATCGGTTATTCAAATATGGTGTGCTTTCATTACATATATATTGTTACGTCTTTTTACTCTTCTCTGACACCAGTTGTTACATTATTTTCTTCCTTTACGTTCGTACGGGGTTCATAGATTTGGAGTGAATAACGACAACACTTGATGAAGTATTGAAACACACTTTATTAGCCAGTATTGTCAGGACAGCTCCAAAACATGTTTTACAGTCGTCGATGAACTACTATAAACACGCTGACACGATCAGCGACACAGCCTTCAGGTTATCAGGCTATCACAGTGGAGACAGCTTCCTGCAAAGCACCTGACTCTGCTTGGCCGTTCTCAGAACTCCACATACTCTCGAGACTCTCCACGCTACAACTCGCGATGCACTCGACGACAAACAGAGCGCAGCTCCTGACTCTCGGTTCAGTCGTTTCCGGAGCTCAACACGCTCTCTCGACAATGCATTAACCGCGATACTCTATGAGACTCTTTTGGTGCACTCGAAGACCCACTCGGCACTCGCTGGCCGGCTGTCAACGTGATCGCTTCCGCAGGGATTGACTCGCTAGATGAGATACACTCACTCGATGAGAGACACACACTGACTGACTGCAAACCAACAAGGTTTATATAGCTTTCGGCCTGTGTTCGAGAACATTCTGGGTTAAACCGTCCATGTATATTACCAATTTTGTCACCAAATGTGGCAATCCTGCTCTCCTTGCTATTTTATGGCAACCCTAAAACTGCTTTGCGGGGAAGCCATCCCACTGCGCCTGTACATTTCGTAAGAATATATATATATATATATATACACATACATACACAGCAGACTTCTTAAATCTTCAAAAGTTTCTATTAGACATTTGCTCTTAAAAATAGCAATATTTAAGGAAACTTGAGAATGTAGTTTTGAAATATAAATATTCTGGTTTCATTTTAAATGCAAAGGCTGATTAAAGTATCAGGATTAATACTTGCTTTATATTTTATTATTTTATAAACCACGCCAAAGAACTGGAGGAGAAATGTTCCTGAGAACTGTTTAAGGGGAGATAAACCTACATATAAACTTTCTTTTTTTGATGATGATTTAAATTTACTTAAGCTTGTCAGAGAAATGAAAAAGGAAGTAGATAAAGATAACACCACCAAAAGTTCTGATTATTTTTCAAAAAACACTCCCTTATGGGCACGAAAGTACATACATTATACGTGTGGTTATAGATTGCGCCTCAGTGTACCTTTAAAATTTCATTCTGATCAATAGCTACATTAAAAAAAATATATTCACGTCCGCTAAAGATAAACTCAAAGAGAAAGACACTTGAAGCTAAAACTTTCTAAGATGTCACTTATTTCCATCTAATGTGTACACAGGGGAATGCATTATTCATTACTATTCACAATCTTGCCACCTTTAATCACTTTCTTTCAAAGTGGTTGAAATAAAAAACAACTTGGTAGATTTTACATTCAATGATTTTTCTATCAAATTTATGCTTATAATATGAAATTTTAAGCATTCTTTCTTTTTCTTGGAGTTAAAAATTCATAATTTTATACATTATATTATTTATTTTATTACTAAACAAACTAAAATCTATTATACTTTATTGCCTAATAAAAAGTAAAAAGATATAATAAAAACATTATGGGATTTCAAATACTGTTTAAGTGATTTGAAGGGAAAACTAGTTGATGATGTAGACAGTTCAATTCTCTCATATTTCCCCAATGTCAAAAGGTGTTTATACAACTTAGTTTAGCTGGAAGCATGAAAATCATCATATCATGCTTACAATAAAATGTTAGTGACCAACCCATGAAACAGTCATGTAAAATAAAGTATTATTTTACTGTTATTTATTTCAATAACTAACTTTACAATCTAGCTTCTTCTCTATGATTAAAAATATATCAATAATGGTACTTGAATATTATTGAAACCATCTTATTAAAAGTAGCCAAATTTTTAGAAGTCCATAACTCTGGCAGGCATGCACATAACAGTTCCTTGGGTAACCATATCCAATATAAACTGCAATCTGAAAATTCATCAAATCACCTCTTTCTTCTGTAAAAAATCACCAAGGTTGTTGCACTAATATGTAAGTACCTCAATAATTATTATTTAATGAAAATACATATAATTTTTTAAACAACCACAGCTTTTTACCAGTAGCATTAAAAAAAAACATACACTTCTCAAAATTTACTGCAAATATTGCATGGTATAATCATGCACATAAAAACGGAGGAAAGAAAAGAAAACTTTTTCTTAATCAAGTAATCAGGTTTTCAGTCATTAAAGAAATGAAAACAGGGTTCGTACACATTTCTGCACACAGAAATTAAGTACTTTTAAGGACTTTTAAGGACCATTAATGAAAAAATTAAGGACCTACGAGCAAATGGGAACTGAATAAATTCAATTAAAAATACTATTCTATGCCTGAATTTCACTTTTGTAATACCATCCTAAAAATAAAATAGATCCCTGAGTAGTATGCATTATTACTAAACATGAATTAATTAACATAATGATTAATAAGTTTGAGAATAAAATAAACTTTATACAATTTATCAAGTAGGATTAAACATTTTACACTTATAATATTTGGACATATTTGAAAGAAGATGACATTTACTTACGTTTTACTAATAGTTAGCTTTATGTTGATTTTTTTATGTCTCATTTTGTTACATACTTAGTCAGTCTAGAGGTTTAGTAAATAGCAGGTAGATTTTATGTCAAACGGTATAGGTTAAAATGAGAAGTAAGATCATAATCAGCATGATTCATAACAAAAGACTGAATGTTGCCACTGCTGCTGCTTGTCTAGAGAGAGACCTGATCATTAGAACAAACCTGAAAGGTCTGATGTAGACACAGTTGGCAAGTGTTGAAACTTAGTCAGGCTCTGTTTCTCTGTTTGATGCAGTTAGTGTTATAGCTTTGTGTAGAGTTCCAAGGGATTGTAGCCCAGTTAATATACTTTAATGTTCCAATAAGCGATTAAAGTACCACAGATGATAAGTTGTTTTGTATTATTTTTAAGTTTCACTAGACGCAAAGAATAAGTTTTACTTGAATTTTAAACTTTTGTGTTTTATCTTGTGACCACAGTAAGTGTTAATGAAAGGCAATAACTCGCTTTAATACGTAGAGATAACTTTTAAGGGTAAGAAGTTAGTTATAAATAATTAAATTAGGTAATTAGATAACCTTAGTCATAATGGATTTACATGGCTGCTATTAAATTTTATTTTTTAACAATACTTGTTAAAGAAAGCCTATTAAAATCAAAATCTAATAAAATTTCACAGTAAAAAATACATGTAATTTATGACACTGATTCTTAAACGATATTAGGATACACGTTAAAAGCTACAAAACATTTATGTTTTGTAACAACACTCAACAAAATATTTATCCTTCATTTTAATTTGAAACCTTTCCAAACATTTTGGCTAGTTTATATCTATTTCCTTCTGTTTAATCATCTTTTCTAACAATTAGAGAGTTGTCTCAAGATGCAAACCAATGCTCTTGCTAGTTTCCGCGTGCTTATTTCCTAACTTGTCAATATCTCCACAAGGTACCTATGAGGGTTTACTTGATCTGGTAAAAGTTAAATAGTCCCAAACTCCCAACTGAATCATAAACTGAAAGGCTGAAATTATAAACAATTGGGTATGTTACATAATAATAACTGCACATATCTTTGAGGAGTAACTTTCTTTATGTATTCAGTTTCTTTCTTCAACATGGTTCTTTTTCATTTTAGAATTTTTGGATCTAATTATTTCTGTTATTCTAAAAAACACTAAATGCATTTAGAATGTATAGAAAAAGTGACTAATTCTATTTCTTTAGTAATATGAACATTCAGAAGAAATATGAAACATATATGGTAAAGCCCGGTTACAAAGCTGGTGTGGCAGAATTTTTAGAATTTAGTGACACACCGAATAACAAAATCTAGAAATAGCAAAATGTTTAGAATTTAGGATCCACAGAGATTGCATCAGGTGGGAAAATGCCTAGTGCCAGCTCTGTGTATGATGATTTAAGGCATATCAGATGAATCTTTCAATTGTAAGTTTTCAATTTCTTTATTAATAAAAAAATCTCTTTCTATAATGCCTGCCCAGTGATAAGATTAGAAGCATTTTTGATATTTTTTATGCTTGAGTCTAGTGAAAGGTAGAGAAAATAAAGGGAAGATAAACATGTTAAGAAAGAGATTCTAGTATCAGGAGTAAAACATTTAAATATTATTATTTCATTGTTTTTCCAGAGGTTCTCCAAAAGGTAAGAAATTCATCGCAAACTTTCTGTAAAATACATCCATTACATGTTGATATCATGGAGACATTTTTCATTTTATCACATATTTCTCGAATCTTCTAGAATCGTGGGTCCATAAATCTTGACTTCAAACCCTTCTAAACTTTTCAAGCTACAATGTCTAAAATACTAAAGAAAAATTATCTCTACCAATTCTGTAACAGCAAAAAGTCCGAAATATTTTGAAAAAAAAGAAGGTGGGAAAAAGTGTAAAATTAATTTTACAGAGAAAACTGTTGCATATTCTGAGAATTTTGAATATTCCGAAACAATTCCATGTTAAAAACGCTTACTATGAAAAAATTAAAAAGAAAACATTTTTAATTAATTGCATAGCTAATTTTGCTCTTGCTAAGAGCTGTTTCGTAAATTATGCTTTATAGCAATGTGCCTTATTTATCAGATTCATAATATTGTATAAGTTGCCAAAATGAAACTTTATAATACGACAATGAAAAATAGAATGTTTTATTTTATCTTGTGACCACAGTAAGTGTTAATGTTATTTTTTATATATAATTTCAATATTATTACCATTATTTTAATGAAATTTATCAATGTTATGATGCTTAAAAAAACTGGTCAAAAAATTGTCAGATCTCGGAATTAAAAATTTTCTATAGAAATTGATCCTAAAATCGCCAAAATGTTGACAAGTCGCCAAATTTAGAGCTGTTTAATAAAAGAATTCACATCTCCAAAAGCGAAAAGTTGTTTAAGAGTTCTTTATTAGAAAAAAGGAATTTCAAAATGCTTATGTTTCACTTCTTGCTTAGAAACTCTAGTATCCCATCATTTTTATTAGAAATAGAAACAAATTATAACTCATGAACCCATTCAAAAGATAACCATATATGTCAGTGAATCGCCAAAAATATTCCTCCAAAATGCTAATTCACACTGAAAATGGCAGTCATAAAAACAGACAGAAATTTCAGATGATTAAAATTAAGGACCTTCTGCTGATTTTGGCCAAAATTAAGGACTTTTAAGGACCAAAAATCAATTGCAAAAAATTTAAGGACTCTTAAGGACCGTATGAACCCTGGAAAAGAATTCTTTTGTGTATCTCCATCAAAACTAATTACATAATGTGTACAAGACTATCAGCTTTAGAAAAATCATAAAACATTAATAAAAGATTTTAAAAAAGCACATCAACATGAATATTAAAAATTTATAAAATCCATCTTTTTTAGTGTTAACTTTAAATAAAATGCCTTACTCTATTTTAAAGCACAAATACTATTCTGATTCTACGTTTTGCCCTATTTGGAAAGCACTGTTACCGAGCATTAAGACAATACACAATATAATAATTATATATTTTAAAATTACAAAATTATCACATTCATCAGCAACAGATTTTTGTAAATATTTCTTTTCACTTTGATTTCTGTTACTGATATTTCAGGCAAAGAAAGCACAGCTCATTTATTTCTGCAACTAAATCATGAGCTGTACAAAAATTTTCAAACAAACGACAGTTGTGCAAACTTCTAATTTCTTTTTTATTTAAGAAAAACCCTTGGAAAATCTTAAACTATACAATATTAGATAAGGTACTTCCCATATAACCTAAAACTCTATAAAATGTAGTTTTAACATTTACATACTTCATAACTAACATTACTGGATGACAAAGTAACCACTTACATTATCATTTTAAACTGCCAGTAAATATTCTGCAATTGAAAATGATAGCAGAAACCACCTGAATCTTAAGAAATAGTTATAATTAAATGCACGCTCTATAAAAGATTTCCATATGGAATCTTAAAATGCAGTTTTGAAACAACCAGAAGTTTAATATACTGGGTGATTCTAAATTGTTTTTACAAATTAAGAAGGGAAATAATACTCATTCAGATGAGCAATAAATACCATAAGTCATACGGTCCCATTCCACTCTAAGAGGCAGAAAAGAGGAATATTATAATTCCAACCTGAACTTACAACAGTGTTGGGAGAGTAAATGAACAAAATCAAAAGTTTCACAATCAGTTTAATGAAAAACTCACAGAGAGTGAACAAAGTGGATAAAACCGAAAACTTGGCATTTGAGTGTTAATTGGAGCCCAGACTTTGATGGTGTCCAGATTTTAACAGATTCATACCAATTGCAAGAAGTTAATTATCTAATCAAGGGCTGAATATTATCAATGAATTCAAGACCAGATTTTAACAGATTCATACCAATTGCAAGACATTAATTATCTAATCAAGGGCTGAATATTATCAACTAACTCCAATTCAAGGTAGGTTTGATACTATCAAGGTAGCAGTTTTTCCCCCTTCGCCATCTTCTCTCCTGTTCTGGACTTACTGTGCTGTGCTCATCCTACTTGAAGTGCCCCTCTATGGGACACGAAGTTCTGACAGCCAAAACACAGCATGAACATTTCATTCTAATCTCGGCATACAGCGGAAGTTGGAGTTAGTTGATAATATTCAGCCCTTGATTAACTTGTTGCAATCGTTTGCGAGGTTGAAACCTTGCAAACCAATGATGTGCATTTGAGGGTTAGCCATCAAAGTCTGGGCTCGAATTAACACTTGAACGCCAAGTTTTCGGTTTTATCCACTTTGTGACCTCTCCGTGAGTTTTTCATCAAACTGATTGCGCAACTTTTGGTCTTGTTCATTCGCTCTTCCAACACTGTTATACGTTCAGGTTGGAATTCTAATATTCCTCTTTTCTACCTCTCAGAGTGGAAAGCGACCCTATGTTCTATGGTAATTATTGCTCATCTGGATGAGTACTATCACCCCTCTTAATTTGTAAAACCAATTTAGAATCACCCTGTATATTTTAATATTAAAAGGAACGATATACTTCATATATTAATTTTTTTTACAACACAAATCATTTAGAAAAGAATTTTCAAGTGATTTAATGCATGAACTACTAATACTCAGTTTTTAAACGTTTTGCGTTTAGTACAAGATTTTTAAAACTAGCCCATTCTTAAATAGGGTCAATTTTAATAACTAAAAAATAAATCTAAAATCTTATACGATTCCTTCTATCGCAATGATCTTTTTCAATAAACACTGCTTCCCGAGAGAAAAAGAAATTAGAAAAACTTCAAATAAAATTAATATATTTGTAAACTACAGTAAAACTCAAATTGTCGTTATAAAAAGTCAAACGAATTTTAACAGTACATGCATTTTACACATCCATATAGTGCTCTAAACAATTATAACACTGTGAAATCAACTATATAAACTTAAAATACAGTTATTAAAACACTGACGGAAAAACTTACATCGAATCATATAAACAAGTTGTCATTCATACAGTAAACAAAATAAAAGAACTAAACGCTTACAGACAGCACTGCGAGATACATACCTCTAATAACTGGCAAACATGAATTAAGTACAAGGATTGAGTTCAGCCATATCAGCATCAAATTTATAGGAAATGTTATTCGTTTTCTGTGATCCAGAAAAACCTTTTAATCAATTTTAATACAAAATTCACCTGCAGACAACGGTTAGAGCACTTGTCATTCCTAGTTGCCATTGTGTATCTGCTAAGTGTTACTATTTAAATAGCCCTAAATAATCCAGACACTGTGCTACTGACGACAGTAGTCAAAGCTTGGAGAAGGGAACCTTGCAGATATATATGTATGCAGGACCGTTTTAAGACTTTTAGAAGCTCTAAGCAGTTTAACAGATTTTGGTGCCTTACCAACATTATACATTCGATTACAATCTTATATATATTTATAAAATATTACTATTCATCTGTGCAAGGTTAAGGGTTATAATTAATTAATATTTTATGTTTGTTCATTGCAGTAAGGCTTGGCATGTAATGATGCTTACTTTGTATTTTGAACAACTATTCTTTAAGGCACACTTTCAGTTTCGCTGATTTCGTTCCAGCATATTGTAGCAAGCTGAATAACCAGTAAAATAAAGGCAACTAAAGCATGATACATTGAAGATGCTAGCTTCCAATAGCACAATTTTATTTACTCATACATTAATCATAATAAATAATTTTTCACATATTTAAACACCGGCAAAATAATTTGTTGACACGCCGCATGAACACTTCTTCCCTCTTCCCCACTTTTGGGCGAAATTCTTTACTGGCGCCTCCGCGCCGATGACCGCAGTTGGCGAACTTCGATTACTTGGTGTTTGTTTATTGCAAAAGCTTTTGATAGGATATGGCAACGGGACTTATATACAAATTTAGCAAGTTGAACTTCTCCGATCATTGTATTAGACTTATTGCTTCCTATATCCAAGAAAGAATTATCTGCAGTGAAAACTGGCAATACTGTTTCTACCGCAAAAAACATTTTCGCTGGAGTGCCCCAAGCAAGGCTCCTTGGCCCCAAGGGTCACTGCAATTATGATCCAAGCTTCTACAGTTACAGTTGTCCAGCTCCTTCTTCAGCATTACCTCAATCATCTAGAAAATTGGCTCATTCTTTGGAGGATTTCAGTAAATACTGAAAAATCAAAAGCAATAATGTTTCGTAAAGGGCAAACAAATTTCACATCACCAAGACATCTTCTGTTTGAAGAAGAAATTTACTGGGTTGAAGAAGTCAAATATATAGGAGTCATTCCAGATAAAAAAATAACTTTTCAGAAACATTTCAGGGACACTGTGAAAAAAATTAATATCACGCTTGTAACTATGCACCCACTTCTTGCCAGAAGTCATATGGCCGCTTCATAAAAATTCCTCTTATGTAAATCTATATTTCGACGAGCATTACTCTATGCTAATTCCTGTCCGGGGTTACGCTGCCATAACTCACCTTCAACAGATCCAAATTCTTCAAAACAAAGCACTTAGAGAGACTATCAACGCGTTCCAAATTCGTATATCCACCGTGATCTCAAAGTAGACACTATTCAAAACTATACTAAACAACTTGAAAAAAATTTCTTTTATTCAGTTCTCATTCATCCTAACAACTGCATCAACTCTCTTAGATGCTTTCCATTTACCAGAGAAAAACACAAATATGCATATGACATTCTCCATTCTTAACATATTTTACTCATACTAGACTCTTCAGTTCACTGATTTGGACCTTCCACCAGAAACTGACCTTATTCGTCGACTGATGGTGGCCACTTGACTTATACTTTCGTCTCATTTTGTCCATTACTCATTTTGTTTCACTAATAGTCATTTCCAGATGCAGAGTAAAAGGACGCACTGCTTTCTGAAGCTAATTCACTATATGTTCTTAGTAGTAGTAGTGGTGTTTGTTTTTGTTTTTGAATCTTACAGTCAGAATCTAAGTTTCATTTTTCATGTACACCTGTATCACAATATCACACACACACACAGATCGTATTTTATTCTCGAGTGTCAAGATGTAGAAACATCTTTTTACTCGACTTCTGATAAAGATCGGGTGGGGGAGAAAGAGAAGGGTGAAAGGAGTGTGGGAGGCGGATGAAAGAGAGTGAGGTCCGCACTAGCGGCGGCGAAAAAAAGGGGGGGTGTCAAGTTCAGTTCAATATCACTGCATCACTCTGCTATTGTATCACTATAACTCTGCTCGCATTCACAAAGTCCTACCTAAAATGTGTCATTTAACTGGAATTCACGAGATCACATATGCATAAATCATTGCATATTCAACATGACAGTAAGACAAAATTCAGAATGCAATAATGACAATATTTAATATCAATATACAGAATAGTCAGTACCGTTAAATTACCAAGGTAACATAAACCTCTGACAATAATTGTTAATAATTATAAAAATACAAAAATAATGTTACGGTTTTGATATTGATTTAGCTATTTTTAAATAGAATTGATTAAAATTGTTTTGTATTATCGTGCAATGCAGCAAGAGACTTAGTTGAAGAGAAAGCTGCGCCGGAAAAATTAAAAATAAAGGAGCACGCGCGTTTAATAAATAGATATCTCGTAATTGTACTCTATTATTAATCTAGAAAAACTGAGAAAATACGAAAGGTTTCTCCTGCGTGGTTAAAAAGCTGTAAACAGCTGGAGGAAACATCTCAGTTCAGTTGTTGACTTATTGCTGTTAATGATTGTAGCGAATTCGCGGTGAAATCGGATTAGATTTCTCTGTTTTGAATTAAGCTCTGTTAACGCATTAATAGTTTGAAATACAATTACTGTAAGATATTGCGATACTGTAAGAATATCTCTAAGGAAATTTAAGCATTTTGCATTTATTCTTGGGATAAGAATAAATTTTATTTACTTTTCATCGGACTTGTGCATTCATTTCATTACGAACTCGTACGCACGCGACACATTTGGTGTCAGGTATAGGGTTTTGAATGCCAGTTACAAGAGCGATATATGAATAATTCAGGCAACTGATTCAGGCATTTGCTGCATTCCAAGAAAAGGCGGAAGGGGCCGTCAACTCTTTTAAAGAAGAAATGAAGCGGGACAAGTGTCCGTTAAAGTAGAAATGAACGTAGTCAAAGCAAAGATGGACGCTGGTCAAAAAGAGATGATATTGCGCCAAGAATCCGTTAAAGTAGAGATGGAAGGTAGCCAACTAAATGTTAAAGAAAGATTACCTGCATAATAGAAAGCAAATCTGAGACTGTGGAAGGCAGAATAGACGCTGTTGAAAATAAAGCTGGAGAAATTGAAGAAAGAGATTCTTCTTTAAAAGAACAGATAGAAGAGAGAGTTTCTACTGTGGAGCAACGAATCGAAGGAAGAGTTTCTGCTGTGCAGCAACGAATTGAAGGAGGAGTCACAGCCGTCGAACAGAGAATCAAACAACAGTTTGAAGAAAAAGTTTCTGTCGACCAAGAACATATCGAACAACAAATCGATGGCAGGGTTTCTGCAGTTGCTAAAGAAGTTGACAATTTAAAGAAATTCGTAGCGATGGCTGGGAGCAATTCGGATGGCTTTAAATTTCTACCCATGCCTACTCGTCCCTTTCTGAAGCTACCCACATACGATGGGAAGACCTCCTGGCAAGTATATAAGACACAGTTTTCTATAGTGGCGGAAGCAAATGGATGGGATCCCCAAGTTAAGGCCTGTCATCTCGACGCTTCTCTGAGAGCAGACGCAGCGGATATCCTTCAGATTCCTCCCGAAAACAAAAGGCTAGATTTTGAAGGTTTGTCCGGCGCGTTGGAGCTGCGCTTAAGCCAGAAATGTTTAAAAGACTACAGTAGGCTTCAATTAAAATCGCGTCAAACTCTACCCCACTTTTTTAATTTTTGATGTCACGGAAATATCGACTAATTTCACCTGGCAAACAGAAGACGGCGTACCCCACTTTTGACTACTATGGCGCGCTTTCGATAGAATTGTGGTGCTGAACAGTGCGTTTAGGTGCTAATTGTGAGATTTTCGTAATTTAAATTATTATGAGTGGAAATTTACGCAAAACCTTTAGTGAATGGTTATTGTTTATCGGCGTAGTGTATTTGAGGAAAGAGGAGAATAATTCACTGCATTAACAGTATGAAAAATCCGGAAGTTGATACTCAGCAATAACTGTGATGCATTCATCGCAAAATTCATCGCCGCCGGTAAAGCAAACGAGATTGTTCGAAAAACTTATCTAGATCTGAAGTCACTATACAAAAAATTTTATGTGAACCAATACAGTAATTTTAATAAAAAAAACACTTGCAGAAAACTTCAGATCAAGGAATAAGAATTGCAGTGCCTCTGTGTGCTTTAAAATTACGAAGCATACTGCAATCTTTTGTGCCAAAATCAAGGTTGACAAATATATTAATATATTTTAATGTTTCTTTTAGTGTATATATTTCAAAATTATTAAAATAACTTGCACAGTTGTTTAATTGCTTGAAACAGCAATAAAGTTCTTTTATAAAGATATACAAGGAAGTTCATAATTATCAAAATACTTCATTGCTTTGGTGAGAAACTGAAATTTACTAAATTACCTAACTTTATAACATTAAATATCTTCGTAACTGTAGTATTATGTTCTGTTTGATAAAAGCTTAACTACTTTATTCATCTGTAATACATTAAAATATTTTCTGATTTATTTAACATAATTATTAGGATTACTAACTGAGTTAAGAATTTCCTTACATGCTTGTGCAGTGTGATTGCATGTTTGTGTAATGAACTCTGATTTTCATGAACGAAAAAGAAATACAATCTCCGAACAAGTACGTTTTTGCTTTCCAGTTCCTGTCTTTAGCTGTAAAAGTAAATTCACTTCAAGTATGTGTCTGTGCTTTTTTGACGATGTAAATACTGAAATGTGTATACAGTAAAAACTCGACTAAAAAAATATCCGGAAAGCTCTTGAAATTTTGGATAGTCGAGCATATAAAAAATGAAATACTGTAGAAAAGTAAATGAATGGAAGAATAAACTACTAGCCTAAAATCATAAAAACAGTATTTGTATCAACTTAACTATCAAAAGCCAATATTTAATATTATGCAAGATTTTGAAAAAAAATGTATGCTGCTGATCTTTGGAATATGATAATGGATTATTTTTGCAATGGTTATGATGTGGATTAAGATTGCAAGTTGAGACTTTAAATATGAACAATAGTAATCTGAAAATTTGAAGTAGTAATTTTATACCCAACAATCTCTGCCAAATAACTTCCATGTTTTAAGTAATTAAGAATATATATTTTTAACCACTTGTTATTAATTTTATAAAGTACATTCTATAATTTAAATTTTATTTACTTTAATCTATTTTAATGTTTGCCATTATAAATTTCATACTACTTTTTTAATAATTCATTGTTGCTAATTAAGCGAACAGAACAGGATATTTTATATCCTGACTTCCTTTACAATTTATTTAGTAATTTTATACATTCATATATATTTTATGTAAGAAAGAGATTTATGTGCAATAGATATATACAGATGTGTTTGGACTATGTATATACAAATAATTTTTTAAAAGTAAAACTTATAATCCTTCCAAGAATTTTCGTGCATTATGCTGCTAAAAACCGATCAGTAAAGATATAAAGAATGAAATTTAGAACCAATTTTTCACAAAGACTAAAAATTGAAATTAAAATTAACTTGATAAAATCCTGTAAGTGTAGAATATAAAATATTCTTTTTAGACTAGTAAAATCTTTTTAAATTGGAAGATATTTTTAATGATTTTACTTTTTTCCCCTTTGCTAATGGTGTTTGATAAGAGGTTCTAGTTTTCCTTCACTTTGAAGAGGACCATAATTTTCGGGGGAAGTATTAAGCTAAAAAATATATTTAAATGTTTCATCAGCTGATTCTGGATACAGAAAAGCAAGGATTTTGTTTTGGAGGGGGAAATGTAATTAAATTCGACATACCTCCTCTTGACGATGTTGAAGCTCAATTTTGAAGCTTTTAAAAGTAAGCTAATGCTTTGGCAAGGATAATTGAACAAAAACAACAGAAATATGTTTTTCAGAATTTACTAAAGAAAATAATACAGATTTCTTGTCTAAAACAATATATGATAAAACTGACAGAAAACTTTTTGAAAAATTTCCAAAGGAGGAATGAGGCTGGATCCGTGACCCATTTTCCTTTGGTATTTTCAATTAAAGTGTACCTCTAAATGAAAAGAAATAATAAATTGATATTTTAAGTGACGGTATACTGTGTGTTCAAGTTAAGCCAAAAATTTTAGTTATCTATTGGAAACGAATATGCCGATTTAAAAGGAATGAAAGTGAATTATTACGTTTCTTACATAAAATTGTATAGTAAACCTTTAGCTTATATTTTAAAGATTCCAAAATGCTTATGTTAAATTTCTCTGTTATATAAGCATTGAAAGTGGATTTCTCACTGAAATAGAAATAATTTTCTATTGAATTAACATGGAGAATTTTTTTTATTGAAATATTTTTTCTTTGTGCCATTTAGTTGCATCTACTACATACTAAAGATTAAAGAACTGATTTTAAAACATTTTGAATTCGTTGTCATATTGATCTACGAAGCACTAGATTAGTGAGTTTTTAATACATTATTGACAGATATAGTTTTTAAACAAACAAAAAATTTTCAGCGGAGATAATTATTTGTCAAATATGAATGTGTTTTCAAAGCAGAAATAAATAATAAGTGATAAAAAGAAAATTCAGTTAGAACATTCATATCTCTAACAAAGTAATTTGCTTTGATTTAATCTTTATAATACAGTATATTTTACAATGATGAGGCAAAATCCAGTGTGAAAGGTTATGTGAAGATTACGATAGTACCTACAGTATTCAGCATTTCGTATAATCCTATAACCAGATAATAATATTAAAATAAATTTTATCTGAATGAAGTTTTTTTTTATTACAGTGTGGGATTCTCACTTGTGTATTTCTCAGTTACTGTAGAAAGTGAAGAATCTTAAGAACTGCTAAGCGAATAATCGCTTAATTTCCTGTGACAAGAAACAACAAGATGGAAGGGTAACTATCTCTTTATTATTTCAACTAAGATTTAACAAACTCCGTCTTGGAGAAATACAGTAAAACCGCCATTTGGGCTTGAACTTAAGAGACTAAGAATTAAACTCAAACTAATCTAAACTAAAAGAGATATAGCCTCGGCTATATCTCTAAGCTATCAAGATTCTAACAGAGTTGGCCCCTTAACTCTAGTTGACTATGAAGCTATCAAGGGCCTGAGTACGGCCGAGCGTAATAACAGCTTTGAGAGAGAGTAGCCAAAAAAGGCAGACGCGCGCAAATCAGAAACTTGGATTCTCTCTAACTCAGCAAGCAGAACTTCGCGGTTAAACACCGCTCTTCCTCATTATGTATTCAGAGTGATCCTAAAACTACGTTCTGGCCGGAAGTAGTCAGTTGAAGTTAATTTGACAGGAAAGGAACTTTAACTTAAAATTTAACTGTTAATAAAATTAATATAATTCTTACAACAGAAACAGCCAAATTATGCAATTACATAAAGGAATGCACTTTCAGACTATATACTTAATACTGTTTACAAGTGTAAGCTAAAGTTCTGTTATGTTACTTCTCACCCTTTAGCGCATTGCTCAAGAATTACTATCCAGGCGAAACTAGTTGATTTTTCCATGACGTCAAAAATTCGAAAAGTGGGTTAGGGTTTGGAAATACGCTTTCCGGAATGCCCGACAGAAACAAGCAACGGACTCTGTCCGAAATAACAGTCACTCTGGGATGGTCCGTACACAATCATAAACAGGCTGAATGACGTCGTGGTTCGGGTCCGTAAGTCATCGAACTCTAAACCTAAAGTCGTTCATTACGACAGGCTAACTCATTACTATGGCCATAGTACATAGTGTATATAATTGTAAATAGTATTGTAAACAGTATAAGACCATGGTCCTTTTTGTTTCTAAATTTGTAAAATTTATGCACTCATTTGATTAGTATTTGATTTGCTACTTATTGCATTTATTGTTTATGTTGTTTGTTATTGTAATGTAATGTTTATAATTGCATTTTTGTCTTAGTTGTAAGTTTAGCTACCTGTCCAGGGATTGTACTGCCCGGGACATGCAGTCCTTGGGAAAGGGGCAGTGATACGGTTTTTGTATTGATTTAGCTATTTTTAAATAGAATTGATGAAAATTGTTTTATATTATCGTGCAATGCAACACGAGACTTAGTTGAACAGAAAGCTGTGCCGGAAAAATTAAAAATACAGGAGCACGCGCATTTAATAAGTAGATATATCGTAACTGTATAAGGTATTTCTCCCACCTTCTTGACATGCCTTCGCGGTGTGGTTGTCTGCACGCTGGGCGCGTATTCCAGAGGTCCGTGGTTCGATTCCCGGAAAAGGCGTTGCTAATTTTTTGTCTTGCCTACTTCCAAAAATACCTAATGTCTGTGCAATTGTACTCTTTTAATATCCAGAAAAATCGAGGAAATACGAGAGGTTTCTCGTGCGTGGTTAAAAAGCTTATAAAAACCTGGAGGAAAACATCTCAATTCAGTTGTTTACTTATCGCTGTTAATAATTTAGCGAATTCGCTGTGAAATCGGATTAGCTTTCTCTGTTTTGAATTAAATTCTGTTGAACGTTTTAGTAATTTGAAAGATAACTACTGTAAGTGATTGTGTTATTATATGAATATCTCTAAGGAAATTTAAGCATTTTGCATTTATTCTTGGGATAGGAATAAATTTTATTTACTTCTCTTCGGACTTGTGCATTCAATTCATTACGAACTCGTATGCACGCAACAATTATAACAATAATATACGCATCTTCCTATATATGTTACAGACATTATGCCAACTTGACTTGTTCTGTATAGTGCTTTGCTATCCAATGATTGAGTCGTTCCTGGGTAATCTGTATGGAGTATCTGCATTTCTGTGCTGTCGTCTCTATCGGTATGAAATCTTTACGTTATAAGTTTATAAGGCCAACGCCCAAGCTTGGCTCCGTGGTGTTGAGTTTTCTTTATATGCATACGTAAGAGGATTATGTCGGATACGACCCAGACATCTCTTCCAAAATCTATATACCAAACTTCTGAAAAGCTTCCAAAACACTTCAGGCTTCTCTCTCAATTGTAGACCACCCGCTTTGAAAAGGCGTTAGTTTTCATCCGCTTTGAGAAGGCTTTAGCTTCTCTCTCTCAGTTGTAGACAAACCACTTTGACATAACGATAGTTTTAGACAGATGTTGATGAAAAAAAATTGTCTATTTGTCTTAGTGGGGTACATACGCTGTTTGCTAAGAAACATTTCACCCTTTTGATGACATTTTAAGACACATTCAAAACTCATTAATTTAAGATACGAATATTTATGTTATTTCTGCATAAAAACAATAAAAAATATGAAAAAGGATTAAAATATTTATGAAAACAACCTAATTTCAAACATTTTTCATATGGCATTCTAAGGTGCTCTTAAAAATATGACGTAATGATAGTGAAAAAAATATTAAAAATTAAAACTAAAAAGTACAAAAATGATTAAAATATTTATAAAAACAATGTATTTCTAAAATGAAAAAAAAAAGAAGAAATTAATGAAAAAAAATCATGCATTTTTTAAGATTTATTTCCTAATTAATACAAATATTCTGCATCTATCATACCTCAAAAATTGAATATGTCATTTCCTTTATTAATTTTCTTTACTGCATTGTCAAAAGTTTTCCCATGATGTTTTTTACGATAATAAATGAAGTTTCTTCACCATCTACACCTATTTTTACAATACACACATCTCCATATTTATAGTTTGAAATTTTCTCAATAAGATCAGATTATATCTTCCAGGCTCTAAATCTTTCGGTTTTAGAGTTTTAGGATAACAATCGAGACTACCGAATTCTACCATATATTGGTAAACATTTTTAAAGGCTTTTTATTTAGGAATCTAACCATTCCTGCAAAACATAATCTTAAAATATAATCCTACAAAACATAATCTTAAGAGTTACGATGAGCCCCTGCCGCTTTCAAAAACTTGACGTCTAAAATTATGGTAGCTTGATGATTTCTTAAAACAAAGAAAATGATTTTTATGTGTTCATTCTTCACTTGTACATGCAATAATGTCTTACCCAATGCACATACACTGCTTGCCTTGTGCAGCAATAACTTTTGCCCCTCCTAAGCAGGGGCGTAGCTAGAGGGGGGCAAGGGGGGCATCTGTTCCCGGGCGCAGAATCCAAGGGGCGCCAAACTGATGGTACGCCATTTTAGAATTAAATGTTTTCCATCCTTGGCAAGCAGTAGAGGGCGCGAAATCTTCAGTTGTCCCTGGGCGCTGAAAACCCTAGCTACGACTCCGCTCCTAAGTTAAAGTCTCTAATTTCGACAATACTTTCGGAAAAACGATTCTGAAATAAAACTACGCTGCGCTCCGGTATTGATCAATGCTTCTGCAGGGATAATTTTCAGTAAAACCTGCACGACTGGTAATTCCAAAATTTTTTACTGTCTCGGTAATTAATCGAAAGTTTGAGGGATTTTTCTTGATTTTGGGTAAGTCTTCGGTACCATTTCCTACCTTAAAATTTCCCCCTGTTTTTTCTCTTGCCCTTCTTTTTGGCGACCACCACCCACGGTTGAATCTTTTCTTCTTTTATCAAATTGTCTCTTCCGGTCAAATTGTGGCCTTCGCTGAGGCACTGGCCTTAAACGTTGCCTATTTGGTCTCTCACCATACCCTGTTATTCGTGCTTTTACTGCTACGCGTCGGTTTTGGAACTTAATTGCTATTTTAAATGTACTTTCTAAAGCCGTGGGGTTGCGAAGCTGGAAGAAATCTGGGATTTGTGACAGTAACATCGGTAAAATAATTTGGGTAATTTCTTTATCCGGCCTCTTGCCATACAACGGATTAAATATCTGAATTTTTCTTAAAATAAAATATGTTCAGTCCTCTACTTTAATTTGAAATTTACTAAATAGCTCCAACTACAGCTTGGCTCTATCTTTCACAATGCGGAATGCTTTAATAAGAGTATTTTTTAAATTATCAAATGTGTTGGTATCACTTGCTGGCTCACCTAACACAAACTTAGTAGGGGCTTGGCCTGTAAGTGCAGCAGTGGCAATAGGGGCTCTTTGTGCTTCTGGCACTGGATACAGTAGGAAGAGGGAATTCCATCAAAAATGACTGCTGATGGAACTGCTGATGGATGATCCATTGCAGCCCTTATTGTATCAATAATGAATCCAAATCTCTCCAAAATATTAACTGCAGTCAGTAGAACTTCCTACTTTGAGGGAGCCTAACTACGAGGGTAAGTTGAAAAATAAGTTTCCCCTGTCGACTGTGGTCAGAGTTGTGTATGAAAGTCAAAAAATAGAATGAGACATTAAAGATATGACGTACCTTTATTTTATTATTCTCGTACGAGTACGTTGAGACATTTGTCATATCACTTGATAAACTTCAAAAAGTCCTCCAAGAAAAATTCACGCTTTGCATATGGAAGAAGCGTTGAACGGCTATGGGCGAAAGGCGACACAGCAGGAAAATGCGCAAGTCACCGATACACCATTGGGTAGAGGTCGCTGCAAATCAAGCACATGGCGCTGTTGCAGTGCCTGCGCAAAGCGGAGACCAGCCTCTCATTTGAGCCCCGGTAGGTATGGAGAGAAGGTGCGTTTTGAATTCGTGGTCAAAGGAGGGAGTGAGAGCGGTTATCCGCTATGAATGGGCACGTGGAGTATCAGGAACAGAAATTCATAACTGCCTCGTGGAAGTCTATGGGCCAGGTGTGATGTCGAAGCAAATGGTACGGAGATGGTGTCGCACATTCAGTGATGGACGTCAGCAAGTGGAGGACATACCGAGAGCTGGACGGACGCGCACGGCCAATACAGATGCAAATGCCAGGAAGGTGGATGACATGATTAGAGGGAACCGGCGTATCACCATCGATGAAGTAGCGGAAGAACTTGGAATCTCACATGAGCGAGCTCAAAACATCATCCACGACATTCTTCGATACAGAAAAGTGTCAGCACGATGGGTGCCCCGACAATTGACCTCGACACACAAGGAACAACGCATGGGGGTCAGCCTGGAACATCTCGGGGGAAGGCGTTTTGGAAGCAATACTGAAGTGAAACAAGCCGTTCAACGCTTCTTCCATATGCAAGGCCCTGATTTTTTCCTGGAGGGCTTTTTGAAGCTTATCAAGCGATATGACAAATGTCTCAATGTACTTGGTAGCTATGTGGAAAAATTAAGGTATGTCATATCTTTAATGTCTCATTCTATTTTTTGACTTTCATACACAACTCTGACCACAGTCGACAGGGGAAACTTATTTTTCAACTTACCCTCGTAAATCTTTCAGTTTCTTGTGACATGGTTTGTTTTGAAGTTCGGGCGCCAATACAGGGTCTAGCTTTCTTGGGTAGTATAAAATCAGAAAAGAACTGTAAAAGGCAAACAGCGAATTTATACTATGTCTTGTAAGTACCACAGAGAAAGAGAAAGGGTATAGAGGACCCTTTGTTAATCCATATAAAGTTCAACAGTTGGCACCAACCCGTGCTTACAGATGCCAGTAGCATTGACTTTAAATCAGAGCTAATGGATGAACTAAGACTAATGAAATATATGTATACCCTAACGGTTTGACAGTATAAATACTGCGCAAGCTGGTTCTGACCGAAAGCGGCGTAAACAAGCCTAATGTCAAGATTGATTCAAAGTTTCAGAATATTGATCACTAGAGAATCAAAGTTAGCAACAGGGCCTTCAAGAAGGCAGAACATTTTCTGATTTTACCCCCCCCCCAAAACTTTCTTTAAATACTCTCTAATTTTCCCCTAATTTGAATATCGCGCAAGCTTGAAATATACACATTCTGGTAGGGAAGTGGAAACCAGGATGATAGAAAAGGAAATTAACATAAAATAACGGGTTAGAAACTTAAATGGTACTCTACAATCTAACTGAATTATACAATCATATGCATAAATCAATTTTTGTGACATAAAAAATTCTAATCAATCAAAAATTTCAATAGCAAAAAATAGATTATGCGTAACATGCATCAATTAATTAATATTAAAGCTATGTCTAACAAAATTAATACAAGAGGTACTTACTATATTTAATAAATCAGTTCATATTCTGGCCTATTCTGATGATGTTATTAAAGCTGCAAAATCTACAACTGCGTTGGGAGAGATTTTTTTTGGCACTAGAAAATTCAACCAGGAAAATAAAGCTCAGAGTAAACGTGGAAAAAACTAACTATATGTACTGTGGTAAGAAGGAAAATCTACTTAAAATATTTGAGATTGGTCCATTTAAATTTGAATCTGGGAAAAATTTCACCTATTTGCCCTCCGAAATTAGCTATCAAAATGCTATTAGTCCTGAAATCAGAAAGAGAATTACAGTGCAAATCATTGCTTCTTTGTTTAATATCTCTTCTGAAATCAAATCTAATAAAGAGAAGGACAAAAACTCAATTATACAAGACACTAACCAATAAGTCTTAACCTACGCTTCAGAGGCGTGGACTCTTGACTATGAGGGATGCAAGAGCTTTGGCGGTCTAAAAGAAAGATTATAAGAACTATTTTTAGTGCTGTTTTTGGAGAGTAATACATGACGTAAACGGTATAACTTAACTCTATAAAATTTATAAAGATGAGGCTATTATTAAGAATTGGAATATCTGTTTAGATCTGATTTTTAGAATTTTTGTTTGTGCTCTTTAAAATTAAGTAGAATGAGATGGGTAGATTACCTTCAGAGAATGAATAAGAAGAGAGAACGGTTCTTAAGGTCTTTAACCCTTTACGGCACAGTGTGCCCGGTCTGGGCACACCTAAAAATTTCCGTCTGTATACAAAGAAAAATTGAATGAAAAAAGGATTTATAGGTTAATATAGGTTATTCTGAACCTTCTTTATTTATACCAGATGACAGCACAACACAAACCAGTCCATATACTTTAGTCATGTTTAGTTTTTAAATACCCACATTTTTCAAAGAAATATTCCAGATTTTTTAGTATATAAAAGGAATTGTTTGAAAAGAAATTTATGTTATTTTCTTGGCTATATGCTAATCTCCTTATTCTAAGTTTTAAATTTTTACCTTGAAATCTTTTTTAAATCGAACGGCGAACATCATCAGGGCTCACTGAGACACTAGGACCACACCAACAACTGTATTTTTGTTTCACTGCAGCTCTCCAGTGGGCTCATTCACGGTAGAAAGGAGGGTCCACATTTGTGTTTCATTTCCTGTTTTTCTTTTTCTTTTTTTTTCTTTTTCTTCTCTCTCTCTCTCTTTATTTTTTTTATTTTTTTATTTTTTTTAGAAGAGGTTGTAACAGCTTTAAATAATATTAAAATCTTGTAGTTTAAATAATTTAAATAGATGAATATTAAGGTATTTGTGAATGGCAATATTTGAAACCAGACTCGAGTGCCTCGTGCGACTCTCGCACGAAGAATGTAATTTATTTTTAAATGATAGAATATGTTTTCTTTTTTTGTTTGTATGTCGCCATTTTGAGTGCTAAATAAAGTTTTTTTCTGTGTTCCATCATTGGAGTTGCTTCATATTGCCAAAGAAGTATCACAGTCTTAATTATTTTGGAGGCACCGACGAGATCGAATAATCGTGCGTATTTTTATTTTATTAGTTCATCACTGAACATAATATTAGTGATACCAGATTATTACTTAATGTTTATATAGAATTGCTTTACGTTATTAGGTCATCACTGAACGCAATATTAGTGATACCAGATTATTACTTCCTGTTAGTAATAAATTGTCTTATTTTATTACCGTATTTGATATTATATTTAATATTCATTTTAGTTGTCCAGACGGTATATATATATATTGCTCTATGTTATTATTCTTATTTTAATCACAATTAATGTGGTACAGAGAATGAACTTCATATAATTTAAATATTTCATTTTTGAGGTATACGTACTTAACAAAGTGCATTTAATTTCGTGATTCCTGACTGCATTAATTAACTAAAGTAATTGAATTGAGCTATTTTGAGGAAATATAAAGAACACAGTGTTCGTTAATTTTAAACATAAAAAAATGTCCTACTTGGGAAGAGCTCGTAAGGAAGATTTGCAAAATCTCGCGGCTGAACTGGGAGTTCATGTGACTGCAGATATGAAAATAGTCGATTTAAAACAGAAAATTGTTGAAAGTAGTGATTATGATGAAGTATTCGTCAAAGGAGTCTTAGACACAATAATAGAAGAACGGAAAGAGAGGGAGAAAAGAGAAAAAGAGAGAGAGGAAAGAGAAGAACGGAAAGAGAGGGAGGAAAGAGAAGAACGTAGGAGACAGGAAGAAGCAGAAGAGCGGAGAAGGAACGAACAGTATGAATTAGAGAGATTAAGACTTGAAGCAGAGACAAAGTCTCAAAATACCGGACAGATCCGGCCGAAAACGGAGCTGCGTCACCTTATGCAGAAATTCGATGACAAGAGAGGAGATATCAGTCTATATTTGCTATTGTTTGAAAGGCAAGCAGAATGGGCTAAAATTGATAAAGAAGAATTTTTATCTCATTTACTAGGACTAATTCCTTACGAAGTAACCCAGTTAATAGCTAGAGAACCCTCCGATAAAACTAAAGACTATGAACACGTGAAAAATTTATTGTTAAGACGGTTTAAACTAAGCCCGGAAAAGTTTAGGCAGAAATTTATGAAACATCAAAAGAGTACCGAATCCACATGGGTGGATTTCAATTATGAAATAGAAAATTATTGCAAGGAATGGGTGACTGGTCTAGGAGTTAAGACTTTTGATCAGTTGCTAGATTTGATGGTGCTTGACTAACTTAAACGTCGAGTTCCTCCTGAAATTCGAGATCATTTTCTTGATGAATGGGTAGAGATGATTTCATCGAAAAAATTAGCTGAAAAACTTGATGCCTATGAAAACGTTTGCGGAAACTTTCAAAAGAGGCCTGTAGCGGATCGGCAGAAAGAAAGATACAATGCACTAACTCAAGGTAAATTGAGTTCAGATAATAAAAATAAAACTGAAAAAAAAAATTGTCATCAGGATTTAATACGCAAAGCTTGTTTCATAGACCTAGAAGTCCACGTTCAGATGATAAATATGAAAAACGAAAGACGCCACAATGCTATCAGTGTGGGTCCTATGAACATTTAAGGCCCCAATGTCCAAAACTTAAGAATAGGACTGAATCTCCTGCTAATCTTAACAGAATTAGTGCAAAACCAGAGGATAAATTTCTATTACCTTATACTAGTATGGGTTACATAAATGGTCATAAAATTCCTATATTAAGGGATTCAGGTGCTGGTATTGATATAGTTTGTCGCAAATACATCACGCCGGATATGCTGACAGGTGAAAATATGTGGGTGCAACAGCCATTAGACTTGAATCCAACCTGTTTACCATTGGCTGAGATCGAACTAAATTGCGATCTTGGGCGAGTAATAACTAAGGCTGCCATTATTAGAAATGAACTTGACAAAGGAAGGTATTTATTAGGCAATCGAACTTTTGCACTGTTGAATAAACAAGGAAAGGAGCCTGATAGTTGTCCTCACCAGGTTAATGCTGTCTCTACTAGAGTTCAAAGGAAAAGAGAAATAGCTGAAGAGAAGCTCTTGGAACCGATGAAGGAAGAAAATAAAGCATCCAGAGATGTTTTTGAAGAAGAAGATAATTTACCGGAACTAAATACGGAAGATGAAGCTCTCATGAAACTGGTAAAAATTGACTCAGAAGAAGTTGCACGACTTCAGCTTACTGATAAGGAACTGTCTAAAATCATCCAAGAAGTTAAAGAAGGTACGTGCAAAAATGAAAACTATAGTCTGACAAAAAAAGAGCTTTTAGTTAAAAAAACGACTGATAAAATGGGCTTTGAAAGACAGCTTGTAGTTATACCTGAAAAACTCAAGTTGTCAATTATAACGAGTGCCACGAAGGAACTTCTGGTCATTTGGGTGTCAAAAAGACCAAAGACAGACTTGCTAGATATTTTTATTGGACGAGGTGTTACAAAGAAACTGAAGATTTTGTAAGAACCTGCGATGCTTGTCAGCGCGCTGGAAAAGGAAATGACAAAAAGAAGGCTCCAATGACATTAGTACCAGTAATTTCCGAAATATTCACTAAAATAAATGTCGATGCTGTTGGTCCGCTACCTATTTCAAAGACTGGAAAAAAATATATTATTACAGCTCTGTGTATGTCGTCCAAATATCCAGATGCTGTTGCGGTGACAGGCATTTCTTCGCCATCTGTGATTGATGCTTTCTTACAGGTTTTCAGTCGTATGGGTTTCCCAAAAGTGATCCAAACAGATCAGGGGACCTCTTTCGTCAGTGCTTTGACGGAGGAAATTTTGGAGCGTTTCGGAATTAAACATGTAACAAGCTCTGTGTATCATCCGCAGAGTAATCCCGTTGAGCGATTCCATAGAACGCTAAAAAGGGTGTTAAGAGTCGTATGCATAAGAGCGACTTCTGATTGGGAGAATTATCTACCATCAGTTCTTTTTGCTCTCAGAACAGTCACACACGAAAGCATTGGTTTTACACCAGCAGAATTAGTTCATGGCAAAAACCTACGAACGCCAGTCACTTTACTTTATGAGCAGTGGCTAGAACTGATTGAAGAAAGTAATAATGTTGTCAGTTACGTTTTCGAACTTATTAATCGAATGAAGAAATGCCAAGAACTTGCCGTGGAAAACATGAAAGAAGCTCAACAACGGAGGAAAACATGGTACGATCGAAACGCAGTGAAAAGAGAATTTACTAGAGGAGATTTAGTTCTTGTTTTATCAACGAATCGTCAAAATAAACTAGAAGTACAGTGGAAAGGACCTGGAAAAATAGAGCAGAAAATTTCAGAAACCAATTATATTGTAAGTTTCGAGGAACAAAATGAACCAAATCAAGTATATCACATTAACATGCTTAAACCATATTACAAAAGACCAGAAATGATTAATATGATAACTGAAGTGGAAGGAGACTTAGAAATGGACATTCCTCGTTTACCTTCCAATCCAAGTATATTAAATTTCTCGGACATCATAGACAAGAATGAACTCGAGAAAAGGTTGAAATCCGAGCAAATAGAAGATTTACGAAAGATTTTATGGAAATATTCTGGTTGTTTTTCAAATAATCCTGGACTAACAAACTTAGTTTGTAACGATATTGAGCTATTAAATAACGAACCAATACAAATAAAGCCATACAGACTGTTACCCCGACAGACTGAAATTCTCAAAAGGGAAATACAGAAAATGCTCGATCTTAAAATTATAGAGCCAGGAGAATCGGACTATACATCTCCCATGATTTTGATAGAATCTTCATCAAAGGATCCTCGGCCTTGTATTGATTATCGTAAACTCAATGCTGTTACTAAAACTGAATACTATCCTTTGCCTAATATTGAAGAACGTATCGAAACTGTAGCAAAAGCAAAATATATTACCCTATTAGATTTATCTAGAGGCTACTGGCAAATTCCGTTAACAGAAAGAGCCCAAAGATATGCAACATTTGTAACTAGTTTTGGAAGTTTCAGGCCTCTACGTTTACCCTTTGGATTAAAAAATGCCCCATATTTTTTTAGCAAAGTTATGACTAAAGTCCTGGCTCGATGCGAAGGTTTCGCTGTACCATACCTGGATGACATTGCCATTTACTCAGAAAACTGGGAAGAGCACCTTAAAAACTTAACTTCTGTTCTAGAGAGAATACAGAAAGAAAATTTACGACTAAAACCATCAAAATGTAAATTTGCGCAAGATCAAGTGAGAAACCTAGGCCATGTTGTGGGACAAGGACAACGAACCCCGGATGAAGTAAAGATCCTGGCTGTAAAGGAGTATCCTACACCTAAAACCAAAACAGAAGTACGTGCTTTCTTAGGACTGGTAGGGTATTATCGCCAGTACATACCGAGATTTTCGGAAATTGCTTCACCCCTCACGGACGCTTTGAAGGGGGTAACAAAAAAGGGAAATATACAATGGTCTGAAGTATGTGACAAAGCTTTTAAAAATTTAAAAGAGTTGCTATGCAGGAAACCAATTCTGTATGCTCCCGACTTTGATAAAAGGTTTATTATACAAACCGATGCCTCAGACAATGGCATGGGTATAGTACTGTGCCAATTAGATGATGAACAACGTGAACATCCTATCTTGTATATAAGCAAAAAATTTACTAAGTTTGAAAAGAATTATTGTACTACTGAAAAGGAGTGCGCTGCTATCACCTACGCTATCAAGAAACTGCATTTTTATCTGGATGGTCAGCAAGAATTCTTGATTCAAACTGATCATAATCCTTTGGTATGGCTACAATCCAACGCCAAATGTAACTCTAGATTGATGCGCTGGGCACTTTCATTACAACCTTATAATTTTAAGGTCATTCATCGCAAAGGATCTTTGCACAAGAACGTAGATGTTCTGAGTAGAATTAATGTAATAACTCTTAGTGTATGTAACCACGTTCAGGATTTATTTATTTATTTATTTAATGTATACTCAACTGATGTATTTGAACGTTCTCCATTTTTTTCCTTCCTATTTAAATGTGGTGTAAAAATATTTGTTTAAAACTTAAAAATTTTGGCCTGAAGTTTGGAAATTTATCAGAGAAGTTACCTTTACTCTTTAAGCAATTGAGCAAGCCGAGCTTATAAACTTTCGAATTTTTACAGAACTTTTCCCTTCGGCAAAAGTCTCTCCGTTGGGGGAGAGGTTGTAACAGCTTTAAATAATATTAAAATCTTGTAGTTTAAATAATTTAAATAGATGAATATTAAGGTATTTGTGAATGGCAATATTTGAAACCAGACTCGAGTGCCTCGTGCGACTCTCGCACGAAGAATGTAATTTATTTTTAAATGATAGAATATGTTTTCTTTTTTTGTTTGTATGTCGCCATTTTGAGTGCTAAATAAAGTTTTTTCTGTGTTCCATCATTGGAGTTGCTTCATATTGCCAAAGAAGTATCACAAGGTTTGGTTATCAACTAAGGAATTGTTGGGGTGATTTTCTGAAGATCAGGGGTAATTTTATCAGTTAGCTACTTGGCTTTTCACTAGAGCAGTTCTCTTTTTCTCTTTCGCTTTTTCACTAGAGCAGTTCTCTTTTTCTCTTTCGTATCCGTTCACAGAAGTTTTGTTAGCGCTATGTTTTGATAGTTTTGAGTTGTAGACGTTCATTTAATTTTATTTAATAGTTTAACTTTTAACATATAATATTAGTTCCTTTTTTCTGATTTTCAGTTATTTTCCATATGGATCGGAGAGGTGTGGCCATTTCTGAAGCACTGAAAGTGCTACACGAATTGCCTTCAGATAATGAATCTGATACATATCCCGGTACATGTGCAAAACAGGCAGTGTTGGTCTGTGCTTTTTCAAAGATGGTGTCACTTTCTTCGAAAAGTGCCAACATGGGAAAAATAGACGAAAGTGTAAATATGAAATGCAAATATCATATACCGAAGTTACTTTTTTCTTCACTTATACGCATGTAATCATCATATTACCAAGAAGAGCTTTTTGGGGATGGGTAGAATAACAGGCCTGCCCGTTTCACACCCTGGGTAATGCTAAATCTGCTACGGTATTCAGAATCTATGTTTATTAATTGTAGGCAAAATCATTTACCATAATACGAGCCTCCCAGCAATGCTCGTTTCAGCACTTTTTTCGAAGCTCTATTCGGGGAGCCCGCTCCGGGCACACCCACAGAATTAAAACGGTAAAATTTACAAAATTTTACCTGTACACTCCTCTAGGCCTGATTAGACTGCGTACCATTTTTTTGGTCGAAACACCAACTATAAAATATAGTGTGCCGGAAAAGGTGAATGCAACTTTTGTTTGTGGAAAATCAATTGGAAGACCTAAGAAAAGATTAAGGGAGCGCCTGGATGAGAAGTTTGCCATTCTAAAAATTAAGAACTATAGGTCAATTGCTAGAATGAGGGTATAATGGAAATGGTTTGTGAACAAGGCAAGGGTTTCACAAGGGACTATCTTGCCAATGTTGATGATGATGTCTAACAAAAATGAAGCCAATGAACATTTCTAAACTGAATAAATTTAACTGACGACATTTAATTCAATCATTAAGTAAGAAAGGGAAAAAGAAATAAAAATATACATGGTAAGTAGTAAGTACATGGGTGACAGAAGTGATGTCACAGAAAAGTGGCGTGACTATCACTATCTTGGATCACGTGACGCCCGGAAATGACATCACCATCATGGAATCACCGGAAGTGACGTATACGTGTTTGAATGACGTCATGCTTTTCCAAAGTTCCGTTTTTTATTTTATGGTAAAGTCAATATGTTTTCAAAGTTTCGTTTTTATTTTGTGGCAGCGACTTCTTGAACCACGTGTTTCGATTGGCATAAGTTTTATTTCATTATTTTTTAATTATTCAAACCGTCAGTATTTTAAATTATTCAGTCCAACATTATTTAATCATTTAATTTATTCTATTATTTAATACAGTAATTTTTAATGAATAAATTTTTTGTAATTTTACAAATTTTAAAAAACAGCCCCCAGATGAGATTCGAACCTTCCATCTCCGGCATGAGAGATCTGAACGTTATCTCAAGGCCGCACTTTGTCTCTTGAATTCTATAATCTGATCTTGTCAACATCTTTATTACTTGACCTTGTTCAACGGAAATGACCGCGATACCACTAGGCACATGCGCGAACCTGCTCTTGTGTTCCAAAACCGCACCACAATTTTGAGCTTCAGCGACGGATGTATGCAATCTTAAGGACCAATCCGCTTCTCTCATTCCTGTTTCAACTCGTGTTTATTTTTTGTACTTCGCCTACATATTTCCTTGCTTTGACGACTGTAGTCATTACCTTATTCTGATTTCTGACTGGGATTTAGTTGATAGTTTATAATCTGACTGTTTTAGGGGTTAGAGAAAAATAGCTTATAAAAGCCTAACTTGGTTAAATAAGCATATCGCATTAAAGTATAAAGTACTACTGTGATTTCTGCTCTGGTTGCTGCAGCGCCGGATCTTTGATTTTTCTGATGTGGGGCAAAAGCTAAAACTGCTGCCCTCACCCATCATCCTTTAAGTTTCTCTAAAAAGTTTTAATTTCTTTAATAAATACAGAAATAGGTGGGGTTTTAGGTAAAAAGCTAAGCTCCATTTTATACTAAATTCTTAACGTGCCACTTTTTTTTTTCCCTATAAAGGAAAAAAAAACGTAACGAAGTTACATAATTCGAAATTCGTCCCCTCCCTAGGAGAATCGCCTTTCTGGTGAGCTTACTTTCGGATTCAAGCCTAATCTTAACTCTAATCCTGATTGCTTCTAACCCTCCAGTCCTCGCCACCATTCGTTTTGCGTTCTAGGGACAACGGGCAACCCCTAAGCTTCTCACTATTCCGTATTATTGCATTACTGGTTAAATTAGGTTGGGCTAGATTATATGAATATGGCAAAGACATGAGGACTACCTGCTTAGAGGAGAGGTGCTTTCGTGGAGGAACTTTTTAAAGGAAACTGGCTCGTATTCACATTGCACATGAGGAAATCCACGAAGAGAAACCACGCAGCCAGCCCGTTCTTTTGGGTTTGAACCCAGGCAAGGTCGAACTACCAGTATTTAGCGGTCGTAATCACTCTGCCATTGCTCAGGCCATTTGTTTGATTATTTACTATGTGTTTCGCCATAAGACACTGCATGGAAAGGGAGGAATGCTTTGTGGAAAAAATTTTTAAGGAGACTGACTGGTGTCTGCTTAGAGGAGAGGTGCTTTCGTGGAGGAACTTTTTAAAGGAAACTGGCTCGTATTCACGTTACACATGAGGAAATCCACAAAAACAAACCATGTAGCCAGACCATTCGCCTGGGTTTGAACCCAGGCAGGGTCGAACTACAGCGATCTTAATCACTCGTCCACTGCTGAGGACATTTGTCTGATTATTTGCTATGTGTTCGCCATTAGGCTCTGCATGGAAATGGAGGAATATCCAGCGGAAAAAAACTTTGCAAGGAAAACTGGCTTGTATCTATGTTACACACTGGGAAAATCACGGAAATATTCATACAGCCAGCCCATTCACCTATACTTGACCCTCGGGCCGAACTACTAGTGCTCAGCGGCTTTTATTGCTCACCCACTAATGGAACAATTGCATACAAAATATGGGCTATTGCCGAAAGGAAGTATTCTGAAACGATTATACAGAATATGGGTTATTACTGAGAGTATTCGTGCTTTCTGTCTTGTTTTTCGTACTTCCTATTTCATAAGTAATTTTAAATTCTTACCTGCCTTAACGCTATTAAAATATCACGGAATTAGTAACGAAAATTAAAATTTTACACTGTAAGCCTTTTGTTCTGCAAATAAGTGCATGGAATCATCATAATTTGATCTGCAGTTTGATTTTCGGTTGCCAGAATCGCGAGACTTGATAAACATTCCTGCTCACCGATGACTGTAGATATTTTTTAATATGTTTTAATTTGCTTAAACTTCGATCTGAAGAGGATGAAGTGTTCGTGATTCGTCCTCAAACAGTTCATCAGATTGCTTTTTGTGCTTTTGAATTCTTTATTTGTCAGAATATACTCAACTGCATTTATTTTGGCTATTGTTTTAGACTCTCGTATCCAATATTCCATAGGAGTTTTCTCTCATTATAATAATTCCTCAGTTTTGGTCAGTTCTTTCGTTAACTAAACAAAACGCGGAGGAGGATTTCCTTAAGAATTTCTATATTTACTCGATTGAATTATGGAAACATATTTGCAAAAATTTTCAGGTTGAGTAAATTCACAGCATGTAACAAATCTCCTACCTCATGCTTTGATTCCGCATCAAGAGAAATATCTTTAATTTCTTTTAAATATTTGAATATTTCCGGTAAATTCATTAGAAGGACTTTCACAGCCACATATTTTTCCGACCATTTCGTCTGGCTGCTTCCTTTTAAGTTGTATTTTGTACATTTTTTAATAATATACTGTCGAGTAGTGCATCCGACAAAAAAGCGAAGTATTTTCTGAGTAATTCCAAACAGATTAACTGCTTCGGGGCACGAAGAAGCAGAATGCATACTGACAAAATACGAGGAGTGAGCCAAACATGGCACAAATTCATCCAGCTTATTCATTTCTGTAATTCTAGCTTTTGCTGTTTTAGAAATGCCAGCCATATTAGACACGCTGTCGTAAGACTGACACCGACATTGTCCAATATCTAAACCATCAAGTGTCAATTAAGACACTAATTTTCCACAATGCGTTCAGAAATACATTCTCCTATCTTTCCACCAACTTCTATGAAATCAATTAAATTTTCCTTTATCTCACACAGTCACGTATTGAGTCACCTGGTTCATTTTTTTCTGTATGAGACACATATGGGGTAAATATGATTCCTTTCCTCTTGTTAGGTGCTTTGACTTGTTAGGTGCTTGTACTTAAGAGTTGAATTATGTTTGACAAGCGGAGGGATTAAATTCAAAAAATTTCCTTCGTTAGGTCGAGGACACTTTGTGAACAGGCTACTTGGGATTTCATCAGACCCACGAAAAGAGAGACAGATTGTTGAAAGATATATTACCGCATCCATGACTATATAGAATTTTTCTCCATTTTTCTTTCTCTGTATGAATGAGTCGCTCAGTGTCGTGATCGATGCCTTGGCACGATTTCATTTGTTGTACTCGAATTTTCCACTTTATCATGCGCCTCTGTGGATTCCAGACGGTTCGCGCTCAGTTAATCTTGCTAAAACGTTTTTCCAGTTAATGAATACTGTTGTATTATGTAACGTCAGCACTATGTTTCTGATAAATCTTCTTGCAGGGTGTACAAAAAACTGCATTCTTGTTTTTAGAATATGTAAACCAAGATCTAAGCTTTTTATTATTTACTAATGTTCTGTATAACATGTCAAATGTCTGCCATGACGTTCAATGGGATTGAGGTTTACGTTTTCCCGGATGTTTACCGGCTAATAATACTGATTGACTGCTTAAGAAAGATTGTTGGTGACCGTTCATTTTTTTTATGACTAGCGAATTGCATGCGTTCAACAAATCAAAAATTTTTAGTTTTTCGTCTTTCTGCTGCCCGCTCCCATTTAAATGAAGAGATCTTTATATCACGGTTTCATGTCCTCCAGCTATTCGTTTGATGTCGATAAAGAAGTTTATTCTTTCGAATGCTGACTTGTAGATTGTTTGGGTATGATATATGCAGTCATGTTTGGTCGTGCAAATCGCAAGAAATATTAATTCCCTCTAGAATCTCAGCACAATCGGAATTGCGGCAGGATCTGACGGTTTACTTCTTCCGTGAAATTATTTTTTCTTCTTAGCTGAAATTTGTTTTCTTTGTATGGCCTTATCTTTGGCTCGTTTTCTGTATTCTGCTTTTCTCCCCTTCGACGCGCAGATGGTTCCTTATCTAAATGAAAATCACTATGAATTGCTTAATGAGAATAACTAAGAATTGACATAATTACACTGAACAGTCCTAAATAAATGGTCGTGTGTAGCTAAATATAGTGCGGGCTATTAAAAGCAAGCATATCTTAAAAAAAAAAAAAAAAAAAAAAAGAGTGCAGAAGAGACCTAAAAACTAAAAAAAAACCATAGAAATAATAAATCTACCTTTAAAATCCAACATGCGTTCCACCGTTCCGAGTCAAACCAAAGGTGAGCCTAAGTTGCCAACTGGCTGCAAAAAAATCTAAATGCCTTTTTTCACCTTGAAGACATAATATCTGTGTCTTGTATATACTCGATGAATATTAAATTGAATTATTTCATTTGTCCAGGATGGCCCAAAGTTAATTTTTGGGGTTAGCTCTTAAAAAATACACTCATGTCCATAAATTAAGGATAATGCAAAATCAGGCAAAGGAAGAGTTAGAAGCAAAACAAATTTGACTCATTTGTAAAGCTTATTTATTAAAGAAACGGTAACGAGCAAAAAAAGATGCGATATGTTTGATATTATTAAAAAAATTAGCAATTTTTTCTCCCTGGAGCAAATTAAAAAAAAAAAAATACCTATTTACAAAAAAAAACAATATTACATGGTTGGTATGATTGTTAATACATTGTATGTCTCCCAGACGATGCAATACAGTCCGTACAACGCCTAGGCATGCTGAGTGTCAAATTATCGATCTGATCTTGGGGGATATTACACCACTCAAACAGCAATGCTCTCCGAAGTTCCGGTAGACATGTAGGAGAAGGTTGACGGGCTGGAACTCGTCGGCCAAGCATGTCCCACACGTGCTCTACTGGACTCAAGTCCGGTGAGAATGCTGGCCAGTCCATACGGGTGATATCCTCCGAAGGCATTTGTTTACGATGTTTGCACGGTGAGGACGGGCGTTGTCATCCATAAACACAAATTGTGCGCCCATGGAGCCCCGAAACAAACGTACATGTTGTTCCAGAATGACGTCTCGATAGATTTGGCTTGTCATGGTTCCAATTGGAACATGCAGGTCAGTTCTGGAACCCAGAATAATGCCACCCGAAACGAACACTCCTGCACCACCGTAACGGTGTCGTTCAATGATGTATTCTTGGTGGTAACGGGTACCTGGAGCTCTCCATATGAAAGTCCGGCGAGAATCAGACCGCAAGCTAAACCTGGACTCGTCGGAAAACATCACACAAGCCCACTGTTGTGGTGTCCACAGTGCATGCTCTCTAATCCAGGCTAACCGCAGGCGCCAGTGAGTTGCAGTAAGTGGAACGCATCTGACAGGTCTACGAGCATATAGACCAATCTGCCCGAAGCGTCTGTACACGGTCTGCCTTGAAATTGTACCAGTGGCTAAAGAGAGCTGACGAGACAGGTCTGAGGCTGTGCTCCGCCTGTTTCTTTTGACAGTAACTGCCAAATACCGGTCCTCATTCAGCGTTGTAACTCTGGGGCGACCTGTGCTGTAACGTCTACTCACATTACCATCATCTTGGAATCGTTGCCAAAGCCTGGAGATGACATCCAGTTGGGTAGCCCACATTCCAGACGGCCGATAATTCTACCACATAAAAAATCATCCAAATGCGTCCTTTGTGTCATAACTATTCGGTTATTGCTCTGAAATGCTTATAAAGTACCTGGAAACAATTTTACTTCTTTGCCTGTATTCCTTATATCACTCTCTTACACTCTCGTCATTGTGACGTACCATCGATGTCATCTGGTTACTTCCTGAAATTCGCATATGATTCTTGAAGATGTGTGTAGTGATTTTACAGGTGATATATTTATTTTAGAGTTCGATTTCCGCGTGACTCCGAATTATCCTTAATTTGGACATGAGTGTAGTTACAATGCTTCTCCATTTCCCAGCAGACATTGCTATGGGAACCAGGTGACTTCTTCTATCTATCCTTCCATTTATTATTTGAATACGCCCGGCCTAGACAGCAAATAATACAGGGACTCCAGCTATTACTGATAGGGTCAGTCTGATTCTATCAGTGACACATGGACTCCCTCTATTGGCCTCTTTCTCATCTTGTAATTGGCTGTACTTTATTTTAACTCATGTTCCTTTAAAAGGGTTCTTATTATTTAATTACAAATCTTCTTAAAAGAGGTTTTTAAACTTGGCCTTAAAACATTGTACTAAAATTAGAGAGCTGTTTTAGTGAACAACATACCAAAACGATCCAGCGTTATATTTGAATTTACCGCCCTCAAAAGTTGCCGCCCGGGGCAAAAACCCCGGCTTGCCTCCCGCTAGATCCGGGACTGGGTTGCTGTTGAGGGAACGTTCTTTTGACCTTGAGGAATTTTCTGCGCCATTGCGTTTCTTTCCTCGATGTCTACTAAACCATCTTATTCTGAATCTGCATCTAAAGTAAGCATTTCTTGCTTCTATCCGTCTCCCAGATTACCGTTTTTGAACACAAATGAATTTTTTTTTTGCATGTTTTTTTTTTTTTTTTTTAAATTTTTAATTGTTAGCTGCTGTTTGAAGATCACGATTTTCCTATGCGAGACTCTGATGACGACGTAAGACATCCTTTTAAACTTTATTACATCGGTGTTTAACTTTATTACATAGGTTGATCAAATCTTTCTGGAAAGACCCCTGGTATTGCCCTTCTGTTACCAAGTGAGTTCCTTATTTGAATTAAATATTTAAATCAATTTCGTTATTTTGTAGATTCTGTCAAAATATTTTTGATAAGTGTGGTACTAGAAAATGTATTTATTTATTTCAAATTATTTACTTACATTTAGACTTCTTCATCATCATCCCGTGGCTCTATAATATATTGCTGGTTCCGATGAACTTTCAGTGTGTACTTTAAGTGTGATTTTTTTGAAAATGTTTGATAACAATATTACCGAAAGGATACAGAGACAGTCCGGTAATTATTTGCACAATTCATTCGCCGGACAACAAGCTATTTGAACCAGTCGGACACCTTATACGGTTCCGTATCCAAGTAGAAGGCTTGGTCAAGCCCATCAGCAATTCCTTGACGGCTGTTTTGACTTTAACAATAAAAAAAATAAATAAAAAATTGGCAGCCGTCATGAAAGTGCTACAGTCAAAAGACAAAATCGAACTGGGCTCTGGATGGACGCGATTACATTTCGACGACCTGTGGGTGCCATACGAAACAAGAGAGTGATCAATGTTTTCGTGGATAGACTTAGTAAAAAGTCCATCTTGTCTATCCCTTACGATGACGAAGGACTGTGGTGTGTTAAGGCGGCTATTTAGGCCTTGACACATTTGAATAAGGATAGAACAGCCATTAATGCATTGAAAAATCGTGGTCGGCCAACTCTTGTGAATCATGCGAAGGAACTGCTCATGGCTACAAATGTAGCCTCAGGGTCTTAAACGTTTACTAAAATCGATACATCTGAAGACCACTTAGATATCCAAATTGGCGTTTTCTCTTGGGAAAATTTGAACAAGGTAAGTTAATTTTTTGTCTCAATAAATTTCAGATATTTCTGTTTACGAAATTTTTAATGTTTATTAATGGTATTCTACATTTTATGGCTTTTTAAAAACAGTAACTTGATTAGTCTGTCATTTTTCTATTTGGCCCACCAGCGGCCGAGCGGTAAAGTCGTTGAACACTGGTATTTCGGTCCGAGGTTCGAATCCCGCGAACGGGCTGGCTGCATGGGCGTTTTCGTGGTTTTCCCCATGTGTAACGTGTATACGAGTCAATTTCCCTTAGAAAGTCCTCCACGAAGGCATCCCTTCCCTTAGGCAGATAGCTCTGGTGTGCTTTGCCATAATTAAATACACCACACCATTTTTCTATTTTGTTTATTTGACAAACGTGTGACTATGTTCATGGTAAAACTAATTTTGGTGCTCTAATAATTAAAAAACATACCACTGGAGAGTTTTCAGTATTAAATACATATTTTCAATATTAATTAATTAATATAGATTTCAATAATTATAATATAGGATCAGTTTCAATAATAATTATAATTTCAGTATGGATAGAGAAAATGAGAAGACTAACATTATATTTTATGATCATTTCGTTATGCTTCCATGTTAAAAACATAAATTGTAAAATCAGAGTGCACGGTGAATTTTTATTTTTAGACTACTTTATATTTTATGCATGTCATTGTACTACAATTTTTTTTGAGTGGTTGGCAAAATAATGAAGATCATGCTAAGAAACTGGATGTATTGCAGGCTTCTGTTGAATTTAATTCTTTAAAGCCCTTCGCATCTCCTATGAACTTAATGCCTGATGCATTTTTTCATACAGAATTATTGAATAATACTAATAAGTCCTCTCAACATCCTGAATACTTAAGACAAGCTGCTCTGGAACTGATTAATAGGATGCCTGCTGAGGCAATTCTTATACATACAGACGGCAGCAAGAATGAACACGGGCATACTGGTAGTCGGGCTTTTGTTAAATTTGGTGTAGAGAAAATATCTCTCAAGCACGGAAATACCGATTTCTGTTCCGTTTCCAGCTCTGAATTAATTGCTACTGATATGGATTTAGAACTGTATGCCAGACAGACATTTATCCGGGGAAATCTAGATTCTTACGGACAGCCGAAGTGTAATTCAATACCTAGATAATTGAAGAAGTAGTATACGTATATCTGAGAGGAATTCAAGTAATAGAAAAACTCAAGACCTTGTTTCATTCTTCTGTTCTCCATATTTACAATGGCTACTATCTCATGCAAATCTAAAATATAATGATATAGCTGATAGGCTAGCAAAGGAGGATACTTCCATTCTTCAAGTTTATGCTGAACCTTTTACCTACCTTGAACTATACTCAGAAGAAAGGCTTAATTAACAGTTCTTAAAGACAACTACGACACACTCATGGTAGCGTACTGCAGGTCCTGGTACTGTTATTGGTTACAAGGGTGACAGGAAAGACAAAACGCCTTTACTCAGTTGACATCAGGAGATTTAAGGACCCTCAGATACTTTCGTGGTACTTAAAAACTCGCATCTTGTGCCAAATGTAAAAGCCATGATGCCAATCAGCTGAAGAGACCTAATTTCGTGTTCAAAGTCATGAAGGTGAATGAACTTATGGATCTGATCTAATTTAGATTGGTTTTGGTTTGTTTTATACGATTATGGCAAAGTCTTCATGGCTATCTGCCTACGGGAAGGGATGCCTTCGTGAAAAACTGTCTAAGGGGAACTGGCTCATATAAACACGTTAGACATAGGGAAAACAACGAAGATGCACATGCAGCCAGCCTTTTCGAGGGATTCGAACATCGGACCTAGCTACCAGTATTCAGCGACTTTACCGCTCAGCCGCTGGTGGGCGATCTGACTCAGATCAGAAGGATTAGTAAGAAGAAGAAGAAGAATTTTATGCATGTGATGCAATTCGTTTAGATGTTAAAAGTATACTGGATAAAAATTTGTAATGTATTTCGTATGTATAATGTATTCGCAATGTATAATATGTTCGTAAATAAAATACAATTGCTGAATGTATTTTATTTCTAAATTGTTCGATGATAGATTTTTGAATTAGTTTTAGCGAAAAGATTTGCAAGATGCATTTTTCGTTTAGATGTTAAAAAATTAATGCCGGTGAATTTTTATTTTTAAATTACTTTAACTTTTTAGATTAACTTTATATTTTATTCATGTACGCAATTCGCTTCGATATTAAAAAGGAAACTTCTCAAAATTGAATGGATGGGGAATTTTTATGTGACTAACTTTATATTTTAGACATATATGCAATTTGTTTAGATGTTAAAAAATAACTAATCAAAATTAAATGCACGGTGAAATTTTAGATGTCTAACACTATGCATGTAATACTATTCGTTTTGATGATGATCAGTGCAGATAATGCTGTCAAGTGATTCGACGGTAAGATTGCTCCAAAGATCTGTATAAGTGCGGAACTACCAAGTGTCCTCATTGCGACCAGCTTGTCTTGGCTACTGAGCGCCGTTGATATTCGCGATGCGTTGTCCTGAAGAAATCCGATGACAAGCTCAATTTTTTTTTTTTAAATTTTGAAACGCACTAGTCTTCGGGGTTGGGGACATCTCGTAAATTCAGTGTTTACGGGTTACAAGTCATGCCAAGATTTTGCACCTGGTTGTTTACATCACAACACAAGAGTTACACTGCCGTGGCACATAACATGAAAGGGTAAGATAAAACAGAATATATATAGTTTGCATGATTGATTTAATAAACCTGTTTCTTCAATGCTGTTAATAACGTTTTTCATTTTAATGGGCAGTTTGTGATCACACGGCTGATAAAGAAAGGTACAACGCCAGATGTGATGTCTAATGGGTCTGTGATCATGTTTTTAAAACGCCCCACTCATAACATCCAGGTCATAAACTCATGAAACTTGTTACCGATAGCGTTGTCCAATCTCCCGGGGTGCTTCGGTTTCAACGAGTTGAAAAAAAGAATACTTCCCCCATCTCTTAAAATCACGAGAAAATCAAAATTATGTCGGACCGCTGCCTGAGGCCAACTATTACAGCCCGAATACCATTAGTTGGTTATGGCAAAGCACACTAGCGCTATCTGCCTAAGGGGAGGTATACTTTTGTGGAGTTCTTTCTAAGGGAAACTGGCTCGTATACACGTTACACTTGGAGAAACTACGAAAACGTCCATGCAGGCAGCACGTTCGCCTGGAATCGAGCCCAGGCCAGAACTGCCAGTGCTCAGCGATTTTATCCGGGAGACATTTTTGGTGTAGCACCTAGGTGCCTGAGTCCGAGACCCTACCCCTCAAATCGAATATCATAAGTAGTTTTCGAAAGATAGAAAGTCAAATAACTGAACATATCAGTAGTAAGATAAATGATACAAAACAATAAGTACATATTTACAACACAAATTAATTTTTTTTTAAATTTGAAGTTTTTAAGGTAAGGTAAGAATAGATGGATCGTGCAAAAAACTCAAGAGGTCGCGAAAATGTCATCTGGAATAGCTGGTCGAACTGGTGAATAAACCTGCCAAGCTAAGAAATTGATTAATACACAATTAATACACAGAAAAGTAGGTAAGTGCAGATCCTAAGGTGAGCTATAGTAAAAGGAATTTAGGAAGAGATTTTGCATGCAGTAAATTGAGTGGAAAAGCATACATAATATTAAGCTAGAACACAGTGATTAATAGAGAAGAAAATACACACAGCTCTGTGATAAATACAAAAAAACTGGTTGACAAAAATTGTATGCCCACGGGCTGTGTAATCAGCAATGAGTATATATAGGATACAAAATAATAATATAGTAAATTCTAAGAAATAACATTTTAACAATCGTGTACATTCAGTCTTTTTAATACATATCAAGAATTACACGGTATTCTTGGAGCATAAAATGTCTTCAAACATTGAGAACAGAATAAACAGTTTATCAATTGCCTGTTCAGCTGCTTGTAGCTCAGGCATTTTCGCAGAGATTTTACTAATAATATATGTTAATGAAAGTCATTTAAATATGTTATGAGGTTCCTAGAAGAATTTAAGTACATCATTGAATGCATTGACACCAACATTAGTGGTTTGTTTTTTCACATTACTTTTATTTGGAACAGAACTATTTGACATATTTGAATTTATAGTATTATTATCATTTTTGCCTTTTGCCATACTGCCATAACTAGTACCAGAGACAACATGAGCATTTTTGTTTACAGTATTCTTATCAGTAACAAATTTTGGTATATGAGATTTAGTATTTGCATTAACAAATGTCTTAATGGATGGAAATTTCGGACACCTACGATAGTTTGCGGTGTATCCTGACTGTTTACAGCTACAACACAACATTTTCGAGCCTTTTGGTCGTTTTTGTTTCAGTTTGAGGCCCTGCACATTTAACGCAACAGGGCTTCAATTTACATGTATCAGATGAATAGTGGAAGTGTTGGCAGTTATGACATTGCACAACAGTTCCAGGGGCATTATAAGGAGTAACACTTACATCGAGACATATAAAAAATGACAAATCGTATATTTTATCAATACTAAGTTGATTTTCTACTTGGGTTTGGAAGAGTGGCATTGGCACTTTAGTTTTAAATCTGTAAATTTGTAATACCTTGAGTACTTTATATCCAAGTTTTTCTAGTTCCTTCTTTTAGTATCAGTCTTCAGGTTTTTCACAAAATCAGAGAATTTGGTTTGACCATGATAGGCTTAATTTTAGAGGCCACAACCTCCATAACTTCGTGCTCACCCTGTATGTTTACGTTGTCAGTATTCTTAGAAGTATTGTCCAGATCTTTCTTAGCTAGACTTTCAAACAGGAATGCCAATATTAGGTTTGATTAATTTAGTTGGCCTGGCCACATTACGAGGCTGCTTAAAGTCATCATCATCATTTAAATCGTTAGCACTGCGCTTAGATTTTTAAGGTCTTTTTGGTTTAGGATTATTAACAAAGTATCATAAGCAGTTTTCGAAAGATAGAAAGTGATGTAAATTGTGTATCTAATACTAGTGCAAAACTGAGTATTAGATACACAATTTACATCAGTTTTAACATTGCATGGAAATGATTTAGCATTTTTAGTACACATAGAAATAACATCATAAGCAATATTGTTACGAAATGTCCATGCGGAGTAAGATAGCTTCCCCGCAAAGCAGGTTTAGGCTTTCCAGAAAATGGCAAGAAAAGACACGGTTGCGATATTTTGCGAGGAATCGTCCATCTGGAGACGTTTGCGGCAAAATTGGTGATATGCCATAGACGGATGGAGAACCACCTTCTGGAACGAATTCTTACTGCTTTAGCCCAGAATATTCTCGAACACAAGCCATAAACTATATAAACCCTGTTGGTACGCGGAGAGTCCAGTCCGTGCGGAGTTAGTATCAAGTGGATAATCGGTCAGTGATTGCCTAGTCTAGTGCCGAGCTGGTCGTCGAGTGCATCGAGAGAGTCTCTTATTATGTTGGGAGCTAGTGCATCGTCGAGTTTGATCTTAGAGTGTGTTAAACGACTGAACCGAGTAGTCGGGAGCTGCACTATAGTGTATCGTCAAGTGCATCACGAGTTGGAGTGCATCGAATGGAGAGTCTCGAGAGTAAGCAGAGTTTCGAGAACAACCGAGCAGAGTCGGGAACTGTACTCTGGTGCTTTACAGTGAAGCTTTCTCCACCGTTATAGCCTGATAACCTGAAGGCTGTGCGCTGATTGTTCCAGCGTGTTTATAGTGGATCTTCGACGACTGTAAACGTGATTTTGGAGATGTCTTGAATAATACTAGCCAATAAAGTGTGTTTTCGTGCTGCATTAAGTGTCGTCGTTATTCACTCTAAATCCGCGCAAACCCATAACGTACGTGAAGAAGAAGAGAAAAACGTAACTATATTATCATCAGAACTGAGCACACCAGAAGATTCACACTAACCTTTAAATAATTGTAGGAGTTCTTGGTATATTCCTTTTTTATTGTGGTAACGAGTAGCAACGTTTGTTTATTATGTTCATTAGCGGCGCTAGCCAGTGTCTCATTAAAATCCATACCCATCTGTTTAATAGCATATTGTAGAATATGAATTTGTTAAGATGGATGCAACAATATGGAGGAAGATTACTTTCCTCCATATTGTTGCGTTTTTCACTTCTGACACCAGTTGTTACGTTATTTTTTCCCTTCACGTTTAGACGGGTTAGTGTGGATTTGGAGTGAATAATGAAACACTTCCTGATGAAGTATTGAAACACTCTTTATTTACCAATATTAATCAGGACAGCTCCAAATTCCCTTTTTACAGTCGTCGAAGATCTACTATAAACACGCTGACACAAGAGCGACACAGCTTTCAGGTAATCAAGCTATCACGGTGGAGAGAGCTTCACTGCAAAGCACAAGAGTACAGCTCCCGACCCTGCTTGGTCGTTCTCGGAACTCCACCTACTCTCGAGACTCTCCAGTACTCCCACGTACTCTACAACTCGATGACACACTGAGCACAGCTCTCGATTCTTCGGTTCGGTCGTTCCCGGAGCTCAGTACGCTTTCTCGACGATGCACTAACCGCGATATACGAAGACACTCTTTCGATGCACTCGACGACCCACTCGGCACTCGCTGCCCGGCTGTCAACTCGATCGACTCCGCACGGACTGACTCGTTAGACGAGACACTAACTATCTCGCACTCTCGAGGCACTCTGACTCGCCCTCTCGACGAGGCACTAACTGACTGCGGACCAGCAGGGCTTATATAGCTTTCGGCTTGTGTTCGAGAACATTCTGGGCTAAACCAGTAAGAATTCGTTCTAGAAGGTTCTCCATCCGTCCATGGCATATCGCCAAATTTGTCGCCAAATGTGGCAACCCTGCCTTCCCTTGCCATTTTCTGCCAACCCTAAACCTGCTTTGCGGGGAAGCTATCTCACCGCGCCTAACAATATCAAGTGTAATCCACCAGAATCGTAGATAACAGTTACCACAGCACAGAAATAATCATACACATAGACGACGTAATCCACAGGTGAAATGAGAAAAGCTAACTTTGATTTGCAGTGGTTACGGGTGAGGTTCGAACTCGCAACCTTTCCTTTTGCAATCTAGCACGTTGATCACTCAGCTACGTGTGATGATTTTAACCGCTCGATCACTGGTGGGATTAGTTGAGAATGACGACTGCGAAATGACGAATGAAGAAGTAGATGATCGTGAGCCAGCCGAGTGTGAAAGCGGTGACAATGAAGAAGATAAATAGCCTTTAAAGCATAAGAAGTTAAACGATTTATTAAAATAGGCACAGGAACTGTTTGATTTTGTAACGGAGATTGAACCAAAAGAAGAGAACACTTTATGACATGTTTCGAAAAACGTTTACCTTCTTACAGCGAAACACTTAATAAGTTGCATCACACATTGTTCCAAAAAAAGTCACCAGCTATTAAAAAAAATAATTGCATCATGTACCCACTTATTAAGCAGTACTAGAAATCCTTTCAACTAACATTTGGTTTATTTCCCCCTTTAATTACACTAATATTTGGGTTTGTAAACTTATGCATACTTCCTAAATCTGAACTGTACCTAATTCGTATTTTCTATAGAAAATTAAGTTTGCGAAATGCAATTTTGCTTGTACGTGCAATTTGTTAATGACGTAACCTCCTTGTTCGGCAAGAGTTTACTATATATATCTTCTACAAGAAAATAGTTAAAAGAAAATTCCTAGTTGGTACACCAAAAAGTTGCTTAGATACTGTGGTTCCGTGAAAATATTAACATAAATAAAGTGCAATGAAATGTGTAATAAAGATTAAATAAACAATATAAACACTTGAATATTTACAAATAAAATTACATATTGCTTACTAATTGTAAGCAATATGCAGATCAAAGTAAGGCATACTTTAAACATTAGAATTAAAGTGCGACAAATGACTTGAGCAAAAATTTAATTATTTTCTACAAGAAAATTATACATACAAAAGATTTCGTTTATTAAGTTTCCAATGTAAAAGCAAGCTTTAAGTTTAGGTAATATATAATTAAGATTACAAGAAGGGCTCATATTTGTTTGTTGCAAATCTTTGAATAATTCATATTTGTGAATTAAGTAAATCATGGTGGATTATTAGAGCAATTCCTTTTCGTACATTTGCCTATCATATCATCAATCAGCGAGTCAATAACTTACATAACCAGATATATATTTATTTCTTGAAAATCGTAAATAATAGTAAAATAGTAAGTAATAATAATAGTAACTTAGATTGGCGCAGATTTCATACAAAACTCAAAATACAGATTTCTGCAAAATCTCCACCAATCTAGAATTTCCTTCCTTTTATATTCTATATTTTACATATGTCCTCTTAACTCTACATTTTGCATGGCATGTTTGTTTTCTGTGTAAATGCACTTACTTGTCACCATAACTTATTAAAACTAAAAATGGATCCCATAAAAGTAAAGCTTGATTAACATCACCTAATGACTTAAGCTCAGAATCGAGGCACAAATATTTCTCCTTCATACTTTATTGACCTAAAAAATGCAGAAACAGGAAGGAATGAGGAGTATACAATTTTTCCAGACAAAATTCTGTTGTGAGCTTTCTACCTTGGCACGCATGTTTATATTCATAACGAATTAATCCAGAATTAACCCTGAATAAAAATAATGATTATTCAAAACTTTGGCTGCACTGACCTTTTTTAGTCTTTTGCTTCTGGAGTGCTAAAAATTTTAGGGAAGGAGACCTAGAATTTTTTTTTTGCATAAAGATCCAAAAACTAGGTACACCACTGAATACAAGCAATGAAGAATTTTTGTGGAATCCCCTTTCTTGAGCTCCTAAGCATTTTTGTGCGGTGCTTCCTTTCCTTGATTCACGAGCAAACTGCTATTAGAGATGATTTAAACTAATAAGAGGTACTTGAAAATTCTCCCAGACACATTAAATACTGCCCAAGCACTTATAGAGAAAACAGGGAGAGAATAACTAAGAATAAAATAACAAGAGACACAAGTTTAAAAAGAACCAAACAAAATGTTGAGAATGCACAAGTTGAGGAAGATAGTGAACAAAAATAAGTAGTTAAGTCAGGCTAACCCAGTTACCAATAATAAATATTAAATTTGGTGACACTGTGGTAGCAATGCTTGATACAGGTGCAAGTTTAAGTTTACTACAGCCAGACACCTTGCAATTGATAAAAAAAAAAAAAAAAAAAAAAAAAAAAAAAAAAAAAAAAAACAGTATACAAAGGTCCAGTACATAACCAGGTCTGTAAGAATACATACACTGAATAATGTCACCATCCCTTATCCCTCTGCTGTAAATTTAAAGTTTCGTTTAGGAAATAAATGGCAGGCAAAGTATTTTTTTTTACACAACACAACTGCAGTGCAAAAAGTATCAAATGTTTTAAGCTGTGACTTTATACCGCAAAATAATTCATTTATTGATGCAAATAAAAATCAATTAATTATTGATAGCACTACTTTGATTTAATAGACAGTAAAAAAATATGCTTGAGAACAATGTAGGAAAGGTGAAAAATAATGTCAAAGCAGATAATTTAGATATTGTAAGAGTAGTATTAAATATTAAAATTCTTCCTAATATTGCAGAGATAGTAACACTAAGCAGACCAGCTAACACTCAGCAAAACCAAGAAGTATATTTTCCATTGATTAAAAAAATTAGAAAAAATGGGTATGACTGAATATACGAGATAAATGATACACCAGATAAATGACAAAGAATATATTTTAACCATAACTGAAAAGAATTCTAATCATAAAATTATTTTAAGGACGGGTGAAAAGATTGGTAAGATATATGAAATAGAGGAAAGTCTATTTGAGAAGCCCATAAGGCAATAAAATTTACAAATTAACCATATAATATTAAAAGGAATTAGGCAGCTAAGAAAGGAGGAGCTAGTCCCCGATGTCTTTGATTTAAGCCACTTAGAGGCTGAACAAAAAAATCTAAATGACTGAAATGCTCATGAAAAACTCAGCGGTATTCTCGAAATCATACTCCACTCTTGGAGAAACAGATACTGTGGTGCCGCAATTTTATTTACTGTATAACTTCCTAATTCAGACTAAACCGTATACTATTCTTTGAATTTCTATGAAATATGTACAAGAGGAAATAGCCAAATTATTGGAAGCAGGCATCATTGAACTATCAACATCAAGTTATACAAGTTATAGCTTACCAGTAATTCTTGTAAAAAAATAAAATAAAAAATAAAAAGCACCACCTAATGCTGACCCCAGTAAATTAAAATTGAGGATGGCAGTAGATTATAGACTATTAAATTGCATAACGAGGACTCAAATCTATTTACTTAAGATTTCAGACATTCTCCAAAAAATAGCGAGTAAAAATTACTATTGTGTGCTAGATTTGAAGTCGTCATTTTTTTTCAGATAAAATTAGAACAGAGAGACAAGGAGAAATTAGCATTTTGCTTGGAACTTGCAGTTTTCGACCGACTAAGTTACCTTTTGGTGCCAAGAATTCATCTGCGTACTTTGCAACTCTAACATCAAAGTGTTTACTTGATATGCAGGGTCCAAATACACAGTATGTTTTAGATGACATAATTGTAGCAGCTGACAGCATAAATGAGCTAGTAAGTATTTTGCAAAAAGTGTTTGATAAGTTAAAAAAAATTCAACTTAACCGTGGACTCAGCCAAAATACATTTTTATAAGAAAGAGATCACTTATTTAGGTTTATGTGCCAATAAGAAAGGTTTTGTTCAATCAGAAGAGAATATTCAAAATGTGGTTAAATTTCCTAATTTTGATTCTATTAGGTATGTAATTAAAGGTAACTGGGGGTCGAAACTAAGCACTGGTAGCATCGAAGGCCTTAACTTCATGCATTCAAACACAAAGATGTTAAACTATATCATTAAAATAATGGGGAAAAAGTGTACTTACAATCAAATAATATTATGCAGATGGTCAACTGCAGTTGGAAAATATAAACAAAATAAAAATTAGGAAATTATAAAGGTTGAAAGTACGGGTGAAGGTAATAATAGCACACATAAATGGAATAAATAAGTACAGGTAGTAACAGTAAGATTGTTACAGAGTAAGAAAGATATAATATGTAAATTAAAATAGATTTATAAAATATAGACCAAGTAGGCGTTTACATATGAATAATAATTAACGGTCATAAAATGAGTAATTTAAAAATCCCGGTATGTTAAGTAATTTTAAAAAATGAAAAAAATCATGTAACATTAAGTTAAATAGCAAAATCATTAACATTATGTATTAGGATTACCCCAAAATGAATGTAACATGAACAGAAAATATAATAAATGAATTAATTTTTTGAGTACATAAAAAACTAAAAAGGAAAACAAAATGCTAAAAAATTTAAATATTACATCTAAAATTAAGTACAAATCATGTTTATGGTCGAAAAATATCATAAATAAGTTAAAAATTCGATTACTTTAAAATCATGAATGTTAAATTGTACGACCCAAGTTAAAAATTACATCTAAAATTAAATAATATAATAAGTTAAAAAACGCGTAATTGAATAATTAAGCTGGTAAAATTTAAAAAATAAGTTAAAACTTAGAATATAATGAAGATCACTAACATTAAAAAATATAAAAGAAGTTAAAAATTACATCAAATTCAAACAATATAATAAATAAAACTCGTATCCCTTTCCGTGTAGTGCCTAAGGGCGGAGCACGTAATAAGTAAAAATAAATAAATAAATAAAAAATAAAACTTGTATTTCAACAACTGTGCTCGTAAAATGCATTAAATAAATTAAAATTGAGAGCATGTTGGTTAAAAGGTATGAAAAAGTATTCCGTGTATAATGAAATAAAACAATAAAAATTAGTAAGGTAATTAAGATTACAGAAAGTAAATATTATGAATAGAAAATATAAGAAATAAGCATTAGAGTGTATGGTATAAAGGAAAGTAATTTAAGAAATTAAATATATATCAAATAGCGTGTATAGGAAATTTAAAGGCTTAAATTGTACGGTAATAACTAAACATTTTCAGCAAAAATTAAGTAAAGTTCCCGCGAATAAACAGGGTCGAAAGTAAGATATATTAAGGGTACAATAAAAAATTACGGAATAACATATTTGGAATCCAAAAGCTAAAAATCCTAAAATTGAAGTTGAAGATAATTATCGCCGAAAAATAAATAAAAGATAATCTGTTATCAAAAAGTCTCTTACCTTGATTTTCCCTCTTTCTAGATAGCTGGCCCATCCGCAATCCGTGTCCGGGCTGTTGTGCATTGCGCTTGCTACCAATGAACTGTCACTTCATACTATTCACATTATCAGTTACCAATTTCACTTCTGTAGCAATGGATTTTTTTCTACGACATTCATCCGAGGTCTCATTTAACAACCATACTAATCCCATTGCCGACAGCAAGGGATTTTTGCTTTTTAATTTTGTTACACTGTCCACGTGAGATTTACTATTTAAATGCCGATTTAAGAAATCCAGTTTTCAACTATCTGCCATTTTTTCCCCACTAACAAATCATTATTTCCACATTCATCACAACAGTAAACACAAATACTTTCTTCACACAAGTACTTTCTATACAAGTATTTCCCTTTGTCAAGTTGAACCTCTAATATTACCTTTGTTTAATGTAATTTAGAAAATTACGTATGGCAACAGTGGTGTTTTTTATATTTACGTTTTGAGCTTGTTCTTTAATTGAGAAAAGGACAAAAATGAGTTGCATTTCACATGTATTTTGAGAAATTAATGAGTATTATTTTACGCCATTTATATTTTGAGTGTTGTTTGAGATGTCGAAGCTTGAGTTGTCACTTATTGGATTTGTAAATAATCTGTTTGTGTTGTAATGAGATGTTTCATTGACTAATTGATTATACTCAATACTGAAGACGATAACAGATTTATGGACCTTAGACACACTTGGCATTACTGACCCATCAGTCGAGAAAAGCCACATTGAACTGCAAGAAGCTGCTCGTTTGTTTATATTTCCTAAATACACATGTAAGTAGATGATCGTTTTGAGGTTGATTTGCCCTGTTTGGAAGATCATCCACCACTGCCAGAATATTCTGATTTAGCCGAGAGGATACTGAACAAAACCAAGTCCAATTATGAAGATCATGAAAATGTTTTTAAGGGATGGCTAGAAGAGGGAGTAATTGAAGAAGTTGCTAAAATTGATCAAGGTCAAGTTCTTTATCTTCCTCATCGAGAAGTAACCAAAGAGAATAGTACAACAAAAATCCGACCGGTGTTTCACACTTCGACTAAAGTAAAGGGTTTTCTTAGTCTTAATGACTGCTTAGAAAAAAGTCCAGATCTAATAGAGAAGATTTCGAGTATTTTAACACGATTTCGAAAAGAAGGTATAGGTGTTATTGTTGATATACCAAGTGCCCTTCTACCAAATAAGTGTTTCACCCACTGGTAGAGATTTTTTGAGGCTCTTATGGCTTGATAGGTGATGGTCAGCTGAAAGAGTACAGGCACTGTCGTGTAGATTTTTGTGTAGCAAGCAGCCCTTTTCTTCTAAACTATACTATTCAGTTTCACTTACAAACTCTTTCAGAGAAACTGGTGAATCCTCATATCTAAAAAGTATCATTCAAAAACTTATGCACATTACTATGTTGACAACTGTGTCAGTTGTGTCAAACATGAAAACGAACTTGATCGTTTTATGAATGAATGAGGTGAAGTAATGGCTCTTAGACGGTGGGAATTCAATGATATTAATGATGATTCTTCTGGGCTCGGTTTAATATGAATAAACAATCTGACACTCTACGAATAAATAATGATAGTATAAAAGAGTTATGTTTTCAAAAAGTAACTAAGCGGTTAATCTTATCACAGCTCATAGCTTGTTTGGTCCTATTGGTATATGTTGTACTGTCATCCTTATCCTTAAGTTATTGCTTCAAAAAACGTGGATGCAGAAGATAATATGGGATGAAGAAATTGATACCTGTACGAGAACTGCATTTTAAAAATGGCTGAAAGATACTGACTATCTAGAAAAGATCCGTTTTCCCAGACATTTTGGTTCAAGGAATTCAAGTGAAAATACTTTAGTACGTATTTTCTGTGATACCAGTAAGCCGTGGCCGCTTTCATCCGAATAAAAACTTAGTTCTGTTAAGGTACAAGGCATTTCTCCCACTTCTCTAGCGTGCCTTCGTGGTGTAACGGTAGCACGCTGGGCCGGTATTCCAGAGGTCCGTGGTTCGATTCCCGGCGAAGGCGGGTTGCATATTTTTCATTTTTTCTGCTTCCAATTAACCTGACGACTCTACAAAAGTATAACTGATACAAGCCAAGAATAGAGTTGCAGCAATTGGAAAAGAAGAAACTACTATCGCGAGTTTGGAATTATTTGCAGCTTACTATATCATCTCGACTTTCGTCCTCAATTTTATCCGAGATACAGAGTGAAGAAGTTTATTTCTGGACTGATACTTCCACTATTTTAGCATGGATAACGAGATAAGAAGCATGGAATGTCTATCCAGATTAGAATGAAAGAAATAAGAAGACTAACAAATAAAAGCTCTTGGAGACATATTCATGGATGCATGAATCCGGCTGATCTCCCTAGTAGAGGTTGTTCAACTCTAAATTTATTGAAATCTTACTGGTGGCTGGTCAAAGTTGGCTTTACTTGCCTGAAGAAGATTGGCTAAAAGGTGACATAAGATTGTTAGAGAAAAGAAAAAGAACATAGTTTCATCTGTAACAAAATGTTTAGTTTCTACATGCTTGGTTAGCAAGAGAGATTGGTATTACTGATATTTTTCCAAGGGCAAAAGGACAGTTAATCTAATTGCCTGGATCGTAAAATTTGCCTACAATTGTCGATCTGAGCAAATTGAGAGAAAACATGAAAACCTTGATTCTGATGAAACTTTTGAGGCTGAGAAGTTATTGATTAAAACGGTTCAAGAAGACTGTTTTGTGAATGAAAAATTAAAATCTTTAAGAGTATCCAACGATGATCCCAATATTGGGAAATTTTCAACGGAGAAGGTGGGAGACGAAACTTGTGAAAGTTCTGCCTCTGGATGACGTACGTGAACATGAACCTCAGATTCACAAGACTAGAGCAGATCGTACTATCAAAGTACCTAAGAGACTGACGAATTATTTATAATTTTCTTATGTAACTTATGAACTATTTATAATTTTCTTTTGCAAGTTAAATGTTTAAGATAAAAAGTTAACTTAGGTGGAAGGATGTCAAGTTGAACCTCTGTCTAATATTACCTTTGTTTAATGTAATTTAGAAAATTACGTATGGCAACAGTGGAGGTTTTTTCATATTTGCGTTTTGAGCTTGTCCTTTTATTAAGAAAAGGACGAAAATGGCTTCGAGTAGCATTTCACATGTATTTTGAGAAATTGAGTATTATGCCATTTATATTTTGAGTGTTGTTTGGGATGTCGAAGCTAGAGTTGTCACTTATTAGATTTGTAAATAACTGTGTTGTAGCGAGATGTTTCATTGACTAATTGATTACACTCATTTCCATTACTAATTCTTCTGATATTCAAAGGCAAAACGGCACATCCTTAATGGAATTAAATTGTAATTTAGTTTTGCTATTTAACGTCTCTGTTTCAATTATTTCATTAAGTTGTTCTATTTTAAAATTATGCGATGTCTGTCATTTCATGATTTCCATGTAAATATATGAACATACAGTATAATGAATAAAACATATAGCTATAGTAGATAACGCACTGCTCAGCACATTAAGGGACAGCACAAGCGTACCAGTACAAATTCCTAAAATTTTGTGGCACAACACATGCGCGCGTATTAAATGTCTAGGAATATTTAACGAACATATTTAATAAGACTTACTTTAAAAGTAATGTAAAAATATAATTATTATTTTCGTTATTTTGGTTGACGGCGTGTCTGTGAGCTTGCTAGATCATTTTCTTTCTGCACTAAATCTTTCAATGGCGTGCATGGGCAAAAGCGCCCAATTTGGAGGAAAATTTGCTGATGAGTATTTCCCAGTCGTAAAATCTGTATATACATTTACTTTTTTTAAAGAGGGAAAGTCTGCTTTAGCTTAAACTGCTATAGCACATGAGATACGGTAGTGTCAGAATTTTTTGAAGCAAGTAAAAAGTTGATAGCGTGCTTTAGAAATTATATTTGATAGTTCTTCAACATTCTATTTCATTAAAAACTGTGTTAAATTTGTATTTCTCAGTCTATAAATACATTCGTTTGCCCACATTCGTAAATACTTTTTTTTTTTTTTTTACTTTGAATGCGTTTTTTTGAAAACCAATCTAATTTCAGTCAAAAGCCAATTATTTTATTCCTAAGGAATGCACTAAACGCTCAATAACAAGCTAATGTAATTTTTTACCCATAGCACATTTAAATCAGACTAAAAATTTAAAAACGTTTACTCAGTTGCCCATGCAAGCCAAATATGAATAACCCGCATTTCCCTTTTGCTACGCAAAGTAAAATCTTCAGTCGTGAGTTCGGATCTTGAGCTTAATTTGTTTTCAACGCTTCTGTCTAACTTTCTTTGCTTCGTGTTCAAACTGATGTAGATCAGACTGATGAAGTCTATGAAATATTACACTTACATTTCATAGACTTTAATTCTCCCCGTAAGAATTTATTAAATTTGAGATTATAACTTAACAAGAATTGATACCATATTGGCTATGTTTTCGTTTCACTTTTATATGAAATGTACACTGCGAAAAAAAAAAAAAAAAAGAGGGAACAGTTCTATACTTCCCGTTCTACTGGGAAAATTGATGAATATTACATTTTGTAAAATATGGTGCGAAATTTATGGAGTAATTCAAAAATTTATCTTGGCGCACTTTTTTCAGTTTGCGAAAAGAATAATTCACTTCTTAATTTATAGCAACCTATTTTTCTTTCCCTTTTTCATTGTACAGGAGCGGAAAAGTCATCGCCTTTCAAATCATTTTAACAAAGTGCATAGACACATTTGGAGTTATTATCGCTTATAACAAATATGCAGAGTTTCAGAACGCGCCAATATGTAAATTCACGTATATCTCAGGAAATATTGAATAAAACTAATTTTTCGTAGGTATGCTTGGAAACACATTTACTTTAAAATGACGGTAAAAATTTTATAGGTTATAATTCAAAATTTTTTTTCGAAAAATTTACAAAAATTATTTAAAAATACAAATTTTAAAAGTAAAAAATGGGTGAATTTTATTTAGAATAAATCTAAATTTCAAGATGTGAAAATAAGAATAAAAAGCTTAATAAAACAGATATTAATAAATATATACCAAATTAACATCGAGGAGCTGATTTTTTAAAAACAACTTGTGCGATTTTTACCAACCTTGGCAATCTGACATAATTTGAGTAGTAAAATCAAGATATGGAAAAATATTGGCTCATCATTTCAGAAAAAGTCAGCTTGTGTCAAAATACCTGTATTAGAACAATACTATGTATAAATCTAATACATATCCTAAGTCACGTTTTCGAAACATGAAAAACGTACGTTAAATTTCACGTCAATCGACCCAGTAAAACAATCTTTCCCCCCCTTTTTTTTTTGCGCAGGGTATATTGTTGCGTGCGTACGGGTTCGTTACGAAATGAATGCAAAAGACCGACGATAAATGAACAAAATTTATTATTATCACAACAAATATGCTTAAATTTCCTCAAATTATCGTGCAGAATTACAATATCTCACAGTAGTTATCTTTTAACTACTCAAACGTTTATTAGAACTTAATTCAAATAAATTAATTAAAGAAAGCTAATCCGCGAATTCGTTACAGTCAACAAGAGCAGTTTTCTAAACATCAAACTAAGTAACTACCACGAACTGAGAGGTTTTCCTCCTTTTATAAGATTTTAAAATCGCGCGCGAGAACTTTCCAGTACTTTCTCGAAATCAAAAGAGATATTTATTAAATGTTAAATGCACGCGCTCTTGTATTTTCAATTTTCCTGCTTAGCTTTCTTTTAATATTCGTCCCACGCTGCACTGCGCGGTAAATAAAACCATTTAATTTACAAATCAACTAACATAAGCTATTTATATACCAAATCCGTAACACTGTCCCCTTCCCAAGGACTGCACGTCCCGAGCAGTACAATCCCTGGACAGGAAGCCAAACTTACAATTGTGGCATAAATGCAATAATAAGCAGTACAATAATAAACAATAAATGCAATAAATAAAACAAATCAAATGCTGTCATATACAAATCAAATATTAAATACACATATAGAAACAAAAAGGACATGGTCTTACACTATTTACAATTACGTACTATGGCCATAGTAATGAGGTAACATGTCGTAATGGACGACTTTAGGTTTAGAGTTCGAAGACTTACGGATACGAACCACGACGTCATTCAGCCTGTTTAGGACTGTGTACGGACCATCCCAAGGTGACTAATTTCGGACAAAGTCCCTTCCGTCGAGTCTGATTCCACAACCACACCTTGTCTCCGTGGAATTTATGTTCAGTAGCTCTTGTGTCGTATCGGGTCTTCATCTCCGTCTCCAAGTTGACTCGCTCTCGTGCAAAGTTGTGCATCACTTCAAACCGGGCCTGGAGATCTTGAATATATTCCTCAGACGATGAAGTAGCATCCGGAAGGCGACCAAGCAATAGATCACAAGGCAGACGAAGGTCACGACCGAAGAGCATCTGTGATGGGGAATAGCCGGTAGTCTCGTGGACAGCACTGCAGTAAGCCAGTAAAAACAGTGGTAATTTCTTGTCCCAATCCTGTTGGTTGCTGGAAACCACTAATGAGAGGTTAATAAGGATGGTTCAATTGAACCTCTCTACCATGCCGTCCGACTGGGGATGTAATGGCGTCGTTTGGGTTTTGTCAATGCCGAGTAGTTTGCAGAGTTCTTTGATTACTGCCTACGTAAAAATTTCTCTTTTCAGCTATGGATCTAGGAAGTAAAAATTCGGTTCTTGCGGGTATTGTCTTGAGCTATAATGTTGTGGATAGATTTAACTTCCTCATTAACTCCAAATAACGCTATGTCCTCAGATGTAGAATGCAATTCGTTATTTTTAAAGTCCAAGGAAAAATTGTATTTCCTTAGGAAGTCGAATCCGAGTACGCAAGAATCGGTGATCTCTCCTACATATGCCGTGTGATGGTAAGCGGTACTTCCAAACGTGATGTTAACATTTTCGTCGATGTCGATCTTCTCACCGGACACAGTCTGAAGGGTAACGCAGGGTGGCGTCCAGATAAGTTTGTTTCCCAGTTGTTGAGCCAAATCTTTTCGGATGATGGTAACGTTGGCTCCTGTATCTATCGTCATATTGCAGGAAACTCCATTAATATGTTCTATTATGAAAAGTCCATTACCGCCGCCTCTCACTGCAGAAATCTGAAGAGCTTTAAACTGGGGCTTATTATCTGGCAACCTCCGCCCCGCGAGATGGCGACTAATTAGTTTCCCTGCTGTTTGTTAGGAGTGGTCTTAACATCCGTACCCTGGGGTATACTGCAGTTTCGTCGTATGTGTCCTTCAGCACCGCAGTTCCAGCACTTAACTGTCGGTTTCTTATCACCAATATTCCGTCTCAAGGCGTTCAGTTGTCTAGTTAAATCGTCTAGACGAGCGGTGACTTGATCCCCTGGCTCCTGGACTTGAGAGCAGCTCTGACTGGGTGGCGGTCTCGACGAGTGGCTTGCTGGGCAGCCTCGAATTTCATGGCGTACACTAAAGCGCTTTTCAAATCTTTAACATCCGCCATTCGTAGAGCCTTCTGTGTTTCGGGATCCCGGATGACATCGATAAAGTACTGCAGGAACAGGATTTCCCTAGTTTCTCTCGGGCACTCCGTAAAGGCGAGGTGGGACAGCCTTTCAACATCTGTGGCGAGTTCCTGGAGTGATTCGGTGGGCTTCTGTTGACGGGATTTTAATTGAAGCCTGCTGTAATCTTTTAAACATTTCTCGCCAAAGCGCAGCTCCAATGCGCCGGATAAAGCTTCGAAGTCAAGTCTGGTTTTCTGGAAGCGTCTACAGGATATCGCTGCGTCTGCTCTCAGAGAAGCGGCGAGATGACAGGCCTTAGTTTGGGAATCCCATCCATTCGCATCCGAAAGGATAGAAAATTGTGTCCTATACACTTGCCAGGAGGTCTTCCCATCGTATGTAGATAGTTTTAGAGAGGGACGAGCAGGCATTGGTAAAAATTAAAACCATCCGAATTGCTCCCTGCCGTCGCTACGAATTTCTTTAAAGTATCCAGTTCTTTCGCAACGTCTGAAACCCCATCATCAATTTGTTGTTCGACGGCAGAAACTCTTTCTTCCACATGTTCTTTTACAGAAGAAACTATTTCTTCTTTCACCGAAGAAACTTTCTTCAATTTGATCTTTTACCGAAGAAACTTTCTTCAATTTGTCCAACTTTATTTTCAACTGCGTCACTTCTGCCTTCCATAACCTCGAATTTGTTTTTCTATCACGCTAGTAATTTCTCTTTATTTTGTCATGACCTGCTTCAATCTTCTCTTGAACAGTCTTCATTTCTACTTTAACGGATTCCTGGCCCAATTTCATCTATTCCTGTGCCGCCTTCATTTCTTCAATAACGGATTCCTGGCCCGATTTCATTTCCTCCTTAACGGAGTTGACGGCCCCTTCCATCTTTTCTTGGAAAGCAGTAAATGCAGTCATTTGCCTGAATTGTTCTTCCATCGCTCTTGTAACTGGCATTCAAAATCCCACTTCTGACACCAAAAATTGTTGCGTGCGTACGGGGTCGTTAGGAAATAAATGCACAAGTCCGATGAAAAATGAACAAAATTTATTATTACAACAAATATGCTTAAATTTCCTCAAATTATCGTGCAGAATTACAATATCTCACAGTAGTTATCTTTTAACTACTCAAACGTTCAATAGAAAATTCAAAACAGCTAAAGAAAGCTAATCAGCGAATTCGCTATAGTCAACAAGAGCAGTTTTCTAAACATCAAACTAAGTAACTACCACGAACTGAGAGGTTTTCCTCCTTTTATAAGATATTAAAATCGCGCGCGAGAATTTTCTAGTACTTTCTCGAAATCAAAAGAGATATTTATTAAATGTTAAATGCACGCGCTCTTGTATTTTCAGGCTCAGCTTTCTTTTAATATTCGTCACGCGCTGCACTGCGCGGGAAATAAAACAATTTAATTTACATTTCAACTAACAAGCTATTTAAATACCAAATCCGTAACAATATGTTCAATGAGCTTTTAGAATATTTTATATCAAAGAAGAGACTTATATCTCAGTGAAAACCCTGGTAAAAATTTACCAAGCAAAAATGCTCCTAAAGAAAAAAAGAATGAGTTCATTTTTATAATTGGGGGGCTTATGAATTGAAAAATCTATAAATCAAACATAAAACTGCGCATAATGCATTTTAAAGTGCAGCTAGATAGTTTATTACAAATTTGTTATAACACGTAAGAAATTCATGTTAAATTTCATGCGGGTATTTTCTTTCCATTTGAAATTTAAGACATACTAGGTTTAAGAAATAAACGCTAAAATTTTATGTATTTTTAAATTGAGACTTAAGGCTTATAATTTACAATCTCACACTGCAATCATTCATATGTATCGAAAAATATAGCAAATATTGTGAAATTACTACTATTGGCCCCACCAGTGACCGAGTGGTTAAGACCACTGAATGCTGGGAGTTCGTCCTGACTTAGATTATAGGCAAACGAGCTGGCTGCATGGCTTTCCTCTCAAGCGTAATGAGAATACGAGTCAGTTTTCCTTATTAAGTTCTCCACGAAGGCATGCTTCAACTTGGATAGCCCTCGACTTTGTCATATTCTAATAACCTAACTTTCGCTACAACTCCTGTGCACTTTTAAAGCAGCAGATGTTTAAACTACTGCTGTGATTAACAGATATTCAGAATCCTCGTCGAAATCGCAGTAACCATACAGTAAAAAAGTTTGCGAATCGGAAGTGACGATTCCTAACGTTATGATAAAAAGAAACTTAAAAACAATCGTACGACACATGTAATGAGCAATATTGTAGTAAGCAATAAAATTAACATAAATTTCAAGGTTCTAATTTAAATTCCTCACCTACTCACTTTCTTACAGAGATAACAATCAATACACATATTTTAGTGCTTTTAACGTGAATAATTTTTCTTCAGGTCTCTACTTTTAGTACAAAATAAGATCACCGACAATACACTAAATAACAATTCATATACGTGATTAAAATTGGATTTTCAGTCTTTAACAACTTGTTTTGGCAAGCTGTCTATGGCCAGATTTCCAACTGAAGTTTTACAGGTACTCTTCTAAATGGAGACCGACTAACGTACTTAGAAAAACTATTTCCCAGCTGTGTGAAGTTGGCAGAACTTAATTTCATGACATATTAACTCAAATATGAAGGAAAGTTGTAGTTGGCGGTCTTCTGAATCCGATGGAAGAACGCAGAAGTACCGAAAACTGGTTGACATGTTCTCCAGCTAACCACTGGCGCAGTTGACACAAGTTTCAGCATTTGTAACTCTTTGCCTTTCCGTTGATTTCTGGTTCTAAGGTACCGTTCCTATAGATTGAACACTATTTTTAACTATTAAATACTAGTATTAAAATACTTTATAGTATTTCTAATATTACAAACTACCTTAGCTTCTTTCATATGGTGAAACGTCTAGATAACATTGCCTTAGTTCAAAGAGTGCAATTTGAAGCGATTCATCGGATTTCAGACCACGGCGTTTCAAAAACATTACACATACAACAGTAATGAACGGTGCATGAAGTTAATGTTTTGACTACTCGAAGGTTTTGTCCACTTCAAGTTTTGAACTTAGCTTCCCCTGGTAACACGACTCACGCCTACGCCCTATCAGAGGCCCGTTCAGATCTGCGCTACTGAACGCCTTTAAATGCTTTGTTAGCGATTCTGCAGCTCAATCGAAGCTTGGAAGCTTTTAGTTTGAAAACACGAAGAATCCACGATGTCCTGAAATCAAGGCAGTCATGCGTAGAGCACCAAAGCTTCAGCTCATTCGCCCGCCAATTTTAAAACTGAAATGCAGATGCAAGACAGCCGATGCTTTTATACATCATACTTTTAAAACCCGAGTCATTTATAATGAATCTGAAGTTATCTGGAGCAATTTTCGAATAAATCGACAACGTTGTTTCAGAAAACCATGCAGAACTGCAATGTGCTTGTACTTGGAAAGTTTTATTTACTTGGTGGTGTTATTTCTTCTATCGTTAAGAACGCCCACAATCGTCACAGCAAATATTAACAAATTCAAGCATACCAACTTAAAAGCTAGCAATTTGTCTTCTGTTTTTAAGACAATAGAAAGGCGAAAACTTTGTTCGAATTTGCAATAAGTAATTTACCACTACAAGAAGTTTTCTCGGAAGCCTATTTCTAACATGTTCGGGGTCATGCTGTTAAAAGTACTTCAGAGCTACCTGCCGAAACCGCAATTGCGTCACACAGAAAAACTTAGTTCGTGTTGCTTTGTAATAAGGCAGATTCTAAAGATTAGAAGAGGACATAACAGTATTTAAGATTTTAGGAGATTTCATGCAGAACTACTTACTTATTGAAGTCTGAAATTACAGGATTTCAAATCGCAAACAAAGCAACAGAATAATCAACGTTCTCACCTGGCGAGAAAATCCGGCAATGAAGTAAATCACTAGAATGCAAAGAGCTTATGGAAGCTGACGTAAAACCTAAAACAGTACCGTTAGAATTCCGAAAAAGCAAGAATTTCAAATCAAGCGATAGCACAAGCCCATGCCTAGCAACTTACCTCGGAAAGCTGTCGATGAAAATTAATGCTAGGGAAGAGGTTAGGTCAAATTTCAAGAACTCGAAAACAGTACACGAAAACTAATTCGGGCAGATTTAGAAAATTAAGATGGTGCATATATTTGGTGAAGCTTTAAACGTAGATGACTAACCGAAATTGATACATACAATTTTGAGCGATCTGAAAAAATTCGCAAGTCGGGAAGGAATTACAGTAAACGGCCAGTCAAAATAAGAAAACTGAAAACATTTGAAAAGGTCCTAAATTCCAAGGTTCGAATAGCGAATTCCGAAGCAAAGATGTTTTGGAGGGCGAAATTAAACAAGTTAGGAAATTGAAAATAAACTTAGAGTCCCCTTTCCCCATTAACATTCAGGCTCCTCTAAAGCTATTTCGTAGTCTATGAAGAAAGTTAAGAATTTTTTTAATTAGCAATAGCAAAATAACGGCAACTGGTTTTGAATAAACTGCTGAAGTATTTGTACATTTATGGTTGAACTACCGATTTCTTGAAGCTTTAAGAATTTCAGGATTTAAAGTCTATGGCGGTGATTATTTTAACCATAGTCAGTTATGTGAAAAAGATTAAAGTTTTAGTCTTGATTAAAATATCCAAGTTTCACACTTTGATAGTTTGCGTGTAGTTTGAGAAGTAAAGAATTCAGAACTCACTTTTAAAAGTTTATTTATAAAAATTGATTTTTCGGCACTTATATACATTTCATTCAAATTCACATTAGACATTGCGTACACTTAAAGACAATATATACAATATATCAAAATTTCTTAAAATTGCTTTCAGCGTTGTAAAAAACTTACGAGTTCAATTCCTGAAAGCTTTAAGTAATAACAAGCTTGTTTTAAAAACAGCTAAAATTTAAAAACTAGTTCAACTATAAAAATTTAAATACTATGAATATAAATTATGTCACAAAAAAGGAATGAGCGAGACTCGTCGCATACGTTTACAAATAGTTACCAGAGTCGACTCGTCAGAACAAGAACAGCGCTGTGCGCTTTAGGTCCAACAACGTAAGAGGCAACAATAAAAAGTTACATAAAACAGGTAAAACTGTCGTACAAGATGTCCGTTTAGAAATTACAACTTAAGGCGTCCCAAGTAGTCATTTATGAAAGATCCAAGATATAAATAACCATCGTGCTCTTTGACTTCAGACAAATCGCTGATTTTTCCGTCCGGAGAGTGAAAGCTTCGCAAGATTTTTCCATTTTCATCAAACTCGATGACAAGGCCATGCCGACGAAGTAATGGGAGGACGTAATCACCCCGTTTAAACTGGAAAAGAATTTCAAAAGAGTGCAGGTGTATATGCAGTTTACCCTTATCAAGCTTCAATTTCATATTTACAGAGAGTGTTCACACATTTTTGTAACGATTGATCTAAACAAACCTTAGAATTTCATTCAGATATGTTCAGTCTGATAGCCCTTTTGTTGAACTATCCTATTACATCTTGATTTCCAAGATAAGTCCTTTTCTTAAAACGTTGATATTATTCCACTTTTTCACAATCTTCCAGAGTCCATTCAATGTTTTTGGATACCGCTTATAAAGAGGTTGTTTAAAGTCCAAATGCAGAGTAATCCATGGGTGACACAGAGGTTGAGTGGTATGCATTTAAAGGGAATAGCTTTAATACCAGTTTTATCTTTTTTCAAAAATAGAGCAGTAAATCTAGAAGTATGGCTTGGAGCTTTATTCTGATGGAACTTAACAGTGAAGATTGGATAAAGAGATGAAATTTCTTTAAAGATAAGTGTTAAAACATTTGATAGTAATCCGAATTATTTCACATTTGTTTTTACTTTCCTTATTTTAAGTTTTCCGTTATAAGAGAATCAAGTAATATCCACAACACCTTTAGAAAAACTTTTGTTGTTTTCTCCGAACCAACATTTTTTGTAGTAATTCAATCTGTTTCTATTGCAGTCAGACAGTATATCCAAGCCTCAATTGTAACTATATTTAAGTTTTTCACCTGCCAAATAATTTTCACACAGCAATCTGCACATAGTCTTACGCTGAAAAACATCGTTACGCGATGGATACAATTTTTTGTTTTGATTAGCTTTAAATCAGATTTTTAATTTTTGTTCAGTCCATACAGAGATCTTTAAGAATTTTGCAATAACTCTTTGGAGGTGGGGGAGCTGGATTTTCCTTTAAAACACGAGATGCGAGTTTAGATTTAATAAGAGCTGTAGGTACCTTCGCTCGATATGCATTTTTGCTCTTTTACCAGTCGCGTGTAATCGTTGACGTTTCTTTCATATTAATTACATTTCTTATACATGTAGAAATATTAAAACCACGATTTTCGCATCTTTTTTTAATAATTAAGTATTTCTCCTCGATCCACTGTTTATTTTTCAGCGACATTTTATAGAAAAGAATACTTTTAATGCTGCAGATAATAAACCTTCGAATTTGATGCAAGTCACGTTTGTATTTTATAATATTTATAATTGATGGGAAAATCAAAATTGTTACATAAATGTGTGAACACTAAGAAAACTAAAATTGAACTAAAAATAATTTTATAGCAAGATTACAAATTTCTCTACTACATATTTACTAAATACAAAATTAATCTTAGGAAATTTTTAGCTACAGCAAGACTAATACTTTATTCCGATTTCATGAAGTTAATTTGAGAGTATTTAAGATACTGCTTATACAAAGAAACTAAAATTTGAAATACGAATAACTAGTAGAACTAACCTTATAAGCAACTTCTTTTAGAACTGGATAGGATGCCATTTCAGCAAGGCTCACTAGTAGAGTTCCGAAAGCATGATGCAGTCGCGCCCATATGATCTTAACGGTAGGATAAGGATTCATATAATCCATAAATAAGGGGTTTGTAAAGTTCCTTGCTGATGTGAAACCGACCCAATAAGTACCCCGTGAACTAGTTCTTATGTTATCAGGCTCACCAGGTAATACATCAGCAAATATTTCCAACTGACCCTTCTTGCTGCCTTTTAAATTATACCTACAAGTAGGAAAAATGAATTTCAGCATGTATTCCATTAATGCAGTTAAAAACTCACTTAAAACATCGAAGTTAGACTAGAATTCTGAGGTGAATAGACTGTAGATTAAACTCAAATTGCAAATTTAATACTATATTGAAGGAGGAACTTTAAACATACCAATAGAGTGGTCTCAAACTGGCAGATCTCGAAAAATATTACATGATCAGCGAACACTTTTAACCTATTCATTTGTTGTAAATATGCTTTACAGTTTTGTACACTTAGAACTATGAATTGATATCATGCTCAAAACGATTAGTGAAGGAAAAACAAAACGATAGATTGAGTGCTATGTCAGGCAAACTTCCCAGGTATCAGTAAATATAATTTCTCTAGGCACAGTCAGCCATTCAGTATTCTGGCATCCCTAGTTTTTTCCCCTTCGTAGAGTTTGCCAATATATGCATCTTTCACTTAAATCAATCATCGATTGATTAACCACATGCATAGCTACCCAAGTTCACTTTGCAATACAGATGACAAATTAACAGGACCTGTTTATTCCTGCTTGCCATACCTACACATCAATACCCATCGCTTAGAATTTTGCATAACACTGAATGTTGCTTTCATGCGGAAATTCAGTTGAATTAAAGTTATACATCGGATTTTAAGAGATTGTCCTTTTCATTCGCAGATTCATTTATCTGAAATCTGTACTAGTATTTTGCGCAGTAAAATTGCAAGTTTTATTTGTAATAAGAAAATCAGTTTAAAAAATACTCTGTACACGTTAAAATAAGAAATTTATAAAGGCAAGCTTCGGAAGAAACGTTAGTTTCTGAAATTTGGTTACTAAAGCAAATAATCTTGAAATTGATAAATTTAATTACACATATGTACATTTCTGTACCAGTGAAAGTAAGATTAGCTTCTCAGTCCAACCCAATTTAATAGTTTTCGTAGGTTTATGTTTACAATCCTAACCCAATTTAATAGTTTTGGTAGGTTGTTTATTTTTAAAGTTTACTGCTTAAACTTTATCCAGAGATACAACTTAAAATCAGTTCGTAAGCCAACACAAATCAACGAAACCCCAAGTGATTTACGATGTCAGTTGAAATTATAAATTGTTCAAGAACAGTTGAACCTTCCAACGCAGATATGAAACTAGTAGGTTTTACAAGAGGCGTTAGATTTAATTTGAAGGAATTTCGGAATTTTAAGAATTATTGGGATACAATTCCTCTGAAAAGAACCTGGTGCACACATTCTGAAACAGGAATATATAAATGTAGAATAAAATGGGCGAATTTGCAAGTGAAAATGCAGCTAACGTTTAAAGGATACTTGAAAAATAAAGAAAAATTCAGAACAGTTAAAGCACTGAAAGGTTTACAGATGTTATTGAAACACTGAAAAAATTGTCCATGGAAAAGTTTAAAGCCAGAACTTATTGAAATGCTAAGAAAGTGAAATCGAGTATAAAGGAGGTTGGGTGGTTGAAGCCACCAGAAATCTACAAACGGAGCTAATTTAGAGAGCGATGCAAGTCAAGTATATGATCAACTTTTGTTAGTACTTGTCTAAAGGATAACCTCGATTTTTTTCCTATAGAAAGCTTTTTTACGCAGTTTAATATTAAACCTTCGATTGACCGATGAGCAAATGCAATTTGTGATCAAGAGTTTGCTTCGGAGAAAAATTGATAGAATAAGAACTGAAAAGATGCTAAGGGAGCAAGAAATAAATTTAGTTACACATATGTACTTTTCTGTACCAGTGAAAGATTAGGTTCTTATTCTAGCCCAATTTAATAGTTTTCGTAGGTTTTTATTTTTAAAGTTTACTGGTTAAATCAACAGAACTAATTAAAACCGACAGTCTGAGAAATTAAACATTGAACTGTCAACTGTAACCAACATATTTCTTGCGGGTAGCAGCCTTTATATTTCAGGTAGAAAATGATACAAACGCATTATGGTTGATGCACATCTTGGTAAGAATTTAGTATGCGCCTCGGTACGTGAAGAAAACAAGAACATTTAACCGAAAGTCAATTTTAACCATGGAGGGGAGAAAAGCAAGTTTGTAAAAGTATAGACAAAGCATAGAAAATACAAATGGACATTGAAATAGTTCTATTACAAATTTTTAATAAAAGTTATTTCAAGAGAATTTCAAACGGAAACTCGCAATTGCGTTACGCAACACCAGGCTATAAAGGAGCGATACCCATACATATGGGTTAAGTACGATGAAATGTACACCATCAGGTCAGTTCCTACAGTAGTGGCAAATTCGGTCGGTATCCTTTCAAGTGGAAGTTACCTGTGCAAGGAGAAACATTACCCAATGATTTTATTAATGATGAAAATGATTATCAATTATTAAATTACATATTTAAAATTAAATGGATACTCTTAAGAACGGTCCCGTTTATTATCGTACAAAATATTTCCGCCCCGTCAGCGGCTTTAAGACCTTGCAATCGGTCCGTATGCAGTTGGAGACGAATGTAGAGATATAATTGCCACTTCAGCCAGCAGCGTAGCAAGGCAGTGTTGCATAGTGCGGAAAAAGCTCGATAAAATTTGAAGTCATACCTCAATATCCTTCGATTAGAAATCTCGCAAATCAGAAGGGCCGTTTTATCATGTGTTAGCTGAACACCATTCGGGAAATGAGAGCTCCGAACTAAAACTTCGGTTTCTCCAGAGTTCATATTATATTTAATTACACTAAAAAGGAAAAAATCAATGCAGTTAAAATTCTTACTTAGTTAAATTTGTCTTTTTATAATAGCTAAAAAGTTTCTTACCGACCATCTCCTTCATATTCAGTCATCAAGTAGTAAATTGTAGACAGATCCCACCTGCGACTCGCATCAGAAAAATATATGTTGCCTTCATCGTCTATGTCTAAATCATCTGGAAAATTCAAATTCCGTCCCTCTACTAGCACATTGGAAGGTAATATGCGCGTCAGAGCACCTAAAATATCGAGCTTAACTTAAATGGGTATACCACTGGGATAAATAAAGTATCAGATTATTCAGAGCACAGAGCAAATTTGAGGTTGGTTGACTTTTAATGGCACAAAACCTTGAGCTATTAGCAAATTTGAGGTAATTTAAGTCAAACTTCTGTTGCCTTCAGTTTAAGGCGGAATTTTGAAACTTTAGATACCTATGAATAGTTTAAAAACTGACATTAAGATCGATTGAATTTCCAAAGTACAGATTCAAGATAAGCACACTTATGCCAACACGCTAAAGATTATTACAACACATTTAAGATAATTTATTCGCCGGATAAGTGAGAATATGCTGCGGAAGAAAGCAATAGCCAATAACCAATAAATACGTAGTCCGTTTTCAAATACGAAATAAGGTATTTGAATAATTCAGTTTCAATCTTAGATTGTAAAAAGCATCTGAAAGATTGCCACTCAGAGTATTCTATACATACTGTAAAACCTGTTCACATTAGCGGAAAGAACTCCTTGGAAATATCCTGAACTTGATAGAGGTTCGTCAAGTTGAAGGATATAGCTAAATGTTAAGCTACAAAATAGGTTCCAATCTAGCAAATAGCGGTTACTTGTTTTGATCAACGTAGCAAATAATTTACGAGTTATGAAATGCTTTTGATATAATCCAATTTTTACTCGCTGTAGCATAAATATTAGGTAATGACTTCAGATTTATTAAAATCCGAAAGAATTACACGTGGGCGGTTGTGGAAAAACGTTAAATGGAAGAACGAAGACTCGTTAAGCATACATATGAAATACAAAATGCATCAAGATGCGACGGCAGATTTAAGAATCACGTTTGGCATTCAGTTGTTAGTTAAAGGCAAATCGACTCAAGGGCTATCTGCCTGTGGAGTAGGATGCCTTCGTTTAGGACTTTGAGGGGAACTTGCTCGCATACAAGCTACCCACGGAGGAAACCATGAAAGCAGCCAGCCCGTTTTGCCCGAGATTTGATCTCAGAGCTACCAGTGTCAAACGACTCCGCTTAATCCAAATTCGCTTCAAAAGACGTTTGAATTTATGTTTGATGGCTTACCCGTTGTAAAATTCATGCTGAAAATACCGTAATAGGCATCAATTACATAGAGAAGGCCATCTTTTCCTTTTCTCAAACCCAAGGGGCGTCCGCATAGTCGTTCTTCGTACGGCATGTCTGGAAAAGCAAAACATTGCACTAAGGAAAACATGGATAACATGCATGAACACCGAATTTTAATATTGGTTCTACATTGAACAAACCTTAAAAATTACTATAATAAATGTTTAAGATACAGTAAGGCAAATTAACATTAGAAATAAACTAGCTCATAAAAAAGAGTGGATTTCATGTCCTGGTAAAGAGGATCTGGTAACAGTCTTAACGTTACAGTAAAACGTTAACTACTTTGAATGGAAGAAACCAAACGAACAAACTGAACTCGTTCCACTTTTAGCAGCATACAACTACGAAACCGACCGAAATTTGAATAAATATTGCCGAAACTTACGGCAAAATCTACCAGTTTGAGCGACAGTTGTTACTTTATCATCCTTCACTTTGACAATTCTTCCATCCTCCAGCCCAGTGTACAAATATCCTGAAATGAAAAATTTGCTTTAAAAGAATATTGGCTAGCGACATCATAGTGAATAAAAATTATGTTGGAGATACTCAACTTATAAATTTAACAGCGCAAGTTACTTTTATTTAAGCCATGATAGGATATTTAAGGAAATTTCAAGTACATTTAAGCTATTGTACATAACAGCCATTCAAGTATTTAAGATATAAATTTCATGCATTTAAAAAAATCAGAAAAAAGGACAAAAAGTTGTTAAAGGAATAGCCTTCGAAATGACAGGGTTCTTTATACTCTACAGTAGCAGAAAGTAAAATACGAACCGTACAAGAAATGATCAGGGGATCATTTTCGAGGCATAGGTGCCAAACTTAAGAACGAAGACGAGTTAAAAGTTTTGTGTAAGAGAAGAGGTATGAAGTGATTTTAAAAGAACTTGAAGATTTGTACAGCATGTTCAGCGATTGACCTAAAGTAAACTTACCGTCATGAAATATAATGGATTCCGGTCCGTTCAAGATGCCTTTGAACAAACGCTCAGCTTCATTCAACTTCCAGTTTTCTTCTAAAGGACCGCGGAAAGCAGGAAATGGTATACTATAAACAGAATTTAAAAATCAGAATGAATTCACAATAATTTATAATACGTATAGCCTGTAGCTTTCCAAAATCAGTTCTTCGTAAGGATTTCCATCTTAAAGAAAGCGTTAAATTATAGTTTCAAGTTCAGCATCTTGTGACTTAACGTTATTTCCTAACGTTGCGAATGTATAATCTGTTGAACAGTTTAAAATTTGATGCATTTTAAAGTAAACAATCAACTAGTACCGTTTTATTTCTTGACGTCGCTGCAAAATCAAGCTAAGCTGTTAATGGTATTACTAAATCTAGGTATACGTAATGAAACAAATGCAGCGAACAAACAAAATGAGTCTTTAAAAGGATCTGCAAAATTTAAACGGTCAAAGGAAAAAGCAATTATGAATCCTGTAGGCAATTCAGAAATTTTCAACTTAAAGAGCTTAATTTCTCCAATAACACAGCCTATGGTCTAATAAGTTATCTAAAATGTGCAAAGTGTGTAATTGCCTACGGGGAGGGATGCCTTCGTGGACGACTTTCTGTACTTTTTTGCCGGCGCAAACGATAAAGTCGCCAATAATAGTACAACTGATGCCAAACTGAATACTTCGCTGGTAACCTTTTACGGCTCATTTTCAAAACAAGTCGCAGCCATTTGTTAACAGATTGATTGTTTCTTTCAATACTGGCATACAATTACATAGAATATTTGCAATAATAATTAAATTTTATGCCCTACGACCATTCGCGGTAATTAATGATGATGCAATCACATCGCTCACCCGAAGGCGAAAATATAGAAAAGGCAAAATCAAGGGTTAAATTCATCCATTCTAATGATAATGCACTACGAAGTAAAGCACTGCAGTTTTACAAAATTTCTGAGTAAGCTATTCGTACGAATTGAAATAATTATTGCATTTAAACTTATATTCCAAATTGAGATTTAGCTTGAAATTAATGTAGATCATTACCGAGGGAATGAGATTTATGTACCGTAGTTTACGTGAGATGAGATCACTTGGGGTCACGTGATACGAACCAGCGAATCAGGATGTTGAACCATGATAGCATAGTAAATTCTTAAATTAACGTCTTTACAAATTTAATGTCTTTATTGGCTGTTTACAAAATTTTAAACCATATTAATATGTTTATGCCTTCAAAATAAAAAATTCGTAGAACTAACATTTGTTAAAAATTTTTATGTGTAAACTATGTTGTCGCCAACAAAGTCTGCTTGGCGAGATTTGGGCCGGCGAAACGGAAAAGTACCCGACTTTCTAAGGGAACTGGCTCGTATACACGTTACACATGATGAAAAAGAGGAAAACGCCCATGCAGCCAGCCCGTTCGTGGGATTCGAACCTCGGATCGAACTACCAGTGTTCAGCGACTTTACCCGCTCGGACACTGGTGGGCCTAAAATGTCCAAAGATAAAGTGACAAACTTGTTAAGAACTAGGAAGTCATTTCGTCGCGTATTTATAGATTAATACAAGAGGAACAACTCTGGAAAATTATAAAGGGTCATGTTGCAATTGACAATTTCAGATTTACAGCAATAAATTCAAACTTAAACAAGATCTCTTCATACTAAAGTATTCGGTGGTCGTAAAAAATGAAGATTCATTAAATAAATGCCATTAATAGCCAGACTACCAAGGTATACTTGAGCTAAACCATTAAAGCAACTAAAAAATTAAACGTAGAAAAGTTATTTTAGAAAAATGGTTATTCCGAGTTTCGGAACCGCGAAAACGCGATTTTACACGAAGTAATCAACATAATTACTTACACACAATAATACAACGGACTAAAATGATATCTGCAAAGATACTTGCAGAATAAGAACAATTAGGCAACAATTTTAAAGCGGCGTAAGAGAAGTAAACTTTTACATATGCCAAACAAATTCTGTTGAATCTGCTAGGGAAATTCTCATCTGGCAAGTACGGAAATAGCGTGCTTAATATTACGAAATGATCGATAAAGAACAAGTTGCCAAAAGGTAGACTGATTAAGTAATCAGGGGGAAGTAGATTTTATAATATCAAGCATCAGAATTTCTGCGATGAATCATGATTAAGTTTAAAACAAAGTAAAATCTTTGGAGAAAGCTTATGAATATAATGCGTTACTCTAAATGGGGCTGATTAAAATACTCGGAGATTTGCATTAAGTGGTTGCGCTGAAATTGGATGAGATTACGGATGCATAATTTAAAGAAATTTGAAAACAACGGAGATAAATTGTGTCCAAGGCTAAAATTATTCGAAACACGGATCTTATTAAGAGTTATAATCTTTTATTACTTCTAAATGCCTTAAAATCAGTCTACATCGGAAATCCTGCACGTGTAGTGGAAGAAAGTGTTATAGAAGCTGCACATTTGAATAAAATCGATTGCAATATGAAAAAGGTGATCAAAGGTCTATGTTTACAGCAGCTATGCTAGCAAGATTTAATGAAACACATTAACAATTTTTTAATTTAAGGCCCAATATTAGGTTAGTTTATCATATTTAGAATTTTATACTTGTAACAAAGAATATTATGTTTCACTTGTACTAGCCTTTATCATTTTAAATAAAGTTAACCCAAATATTGAGACAGTATATAAGGAGAAAAATTACTCATTTCATGGTTCAAGAAATGAAAAGAAAGCTCAAGCAAATATTTTACGCTACGTAATACTTCGGAAATTGGAAAGTATCAAGATTCCACTTAAGCAATTCTTAGCAATTCTGTGTGCCGAGTTATAACAAAAGGGGAATAACTCGGTTTATTGCATATATATACTATATAAATGGACATCTATGTGACGGAAGATACAACTAAAGAACCCCTTTAACATTAAAATCTAATGAAAGGTTACATATAAACTAGCTAAATTTTTAGTATTGCGCACTTTCATCAAGTTTAGATAGTAAAGGTATGAGAATATTATCTTCCGAAGTTAAGAAATTTTAATTTGTGGTCATGTAATACGCGGCAGGCGTAGGCCGTCAAATTAGTTTGGTATGGAAAATTAACGCAGGGAGACTCGTTTTTATTTAATGGGTTAGTATTTTTTACTAAAGCCTAGAGAAAAGTCATGATGCAAGTTGACAATTATGTTTTGGAAGATGTTGGTTTTAATACGGGAACCACAACACTGAAAAATAGATATTTGACATTCTAGGGCTTCGAAATACAAATTGGTTACTGAAATAGGTAGTAACTGATGTGGAGGTTTGCAAGTACGAGAAAGATCTCAAAACTAGTTTTAAACGGATAAGACTAAAAATTCAGATGCCTCCATACAATATTGATAATTTGGGTGAAAAGAGTTAGTTTCGTAATGAAATTTGGGAGGATTGTCATGGCGCTATGGCTAACAAAGCACTTAAATCCTGTACTTTTACATGCTGCAACATAAGACTTTACAATTTTCTGAGTGCAATATCCAAAATGGATAGTAAAGTAGTTAGTGCTAAGCCACTCCTAGCTTTACAGAATAAATCTATTGTTAAATTACCTTTTGCCGCTAAGTTCACTGGAACTTCGAACCGCCACGAAATGAGAGTGCGTTAAATGTGCATGATAAGGCTGCGGAATCGTTATCAAAAAGTGAAAGATTTCAGAAATTTTTATATGAATTTATCCAAGTAATTCTCTATTGGTAAACCACCAGCCAAGTTATATGCGTCAAGGATAAAATATTCCTTATAAAGGACTTCGTGTTAACACGTTGAGCGCGGCACCGGAATTTTCGTTTGGCCGACAGTATTAAAGTTACAAAATAAACATAGTCTCAATGAAATGTGATCAAATTTAGTTTTAATGAAATTTATTGAAACGTTCTAAACAAAAATACGGCTTATCTCGCTGCCGGCTGGAACGGACAGCAAATTCGGCGCCGCGCTCAACGTGTTAAAGTTTCTCACCGAGGTGGTAAGTTTAATTCTTAAGAGTCATTCAATATTAATTAGGAGTGCAGTACAGATGAATACATTAATGAAGGTAGGAGCTGGATGTGAATACTGCTAAATAAGAACATGGCAGATGTTTAAAACTTTCTCCCAATTTATTCAACGGTTAGCACACTAAACTACTCTGTTATCGGAACCCGGATGCAAAAATTCATGTATACATGGTTGAGTGTTTTTAGGTATGGATGCACATATGTATTTACGCATGTACATTTCTAAACCCTGTCTCGATAATAGAGTACCTTAATTGAATTAGATACACTTTAATTCTTAAAGAAAAATCTAATTTCGTGAATGGATGCATGTGTTTGGTGCCCATTTTCTACTATTGTAAATAATTTTACCTGTAAGCCTTAGGCCTGAAGTCCAGAAACGTCGGTGAATACCTTACGACAAGATAGATCGCCGCCGTTAGGAGTAGGATCTTCACAAAAGTCTTCATTCTGAAATAAAAGTCACCATAAATAACTCAATTTTAAGAGGGCAGTTATGATTAGCCATTACATTCCCTCCGAGTTTATAATAAGAGTTCAGAAGGATTTCCGAACACTTTTGAAGTACTGAATTGGTGGATTATAAAAAATTGTAAAGGCTACCGAGACTAGTTGCTTGTTCAGAAATGTGGGTCGTTTTCTGCTAAATTACGGCTACTTTACGTAGAGGAAAACTTAAAGCTTCATCCTTTGACCAGCAGACAGAAGCACATCCGCATATCAAAGCATCTTGCTGCTTGTGGTCATTGCGCGTTTAATTCAAGTACATTTCTGTAACGGTGCCATGTTTGGTTTATTTGATTAGGGAAAGACTCGTTAGAGCTGTTTGCCGAATGGCACAGATACGTCAGTGGAAGTATGAGGGATATTGGCTCGTATAAATGTTACACACGGGAAAATAATGAAAATGAACCATGCAGCCAGGCTGTTCGACGGTATTCGAACCCCGGATCGAATTACCAATGTTCAGCGAATTTACCACTTGGCCGCTGTGGGCTTCAAAGTAACAATGTAAGGAGAAATTTCTGAAGCTGTTTCACGTGCAGTCAAGGTCGATTTATATTCATCTTAATACAAAATTTAATCTTGCGTCAAGCAACTTATTTTAACTTCAGCTGCACGGAAAATGTCTAGGGATCTGAGCACCCAAGACGACAGCATACCAACGCATAATTTGTTCTGTGAAAGTGTTCGGCAACTCCTAAAATTAATCCAACTCCAACTGTTCATTAAAAACTTGAAGTTACCACTTTGAACTCTTAAAGTGAAAACAACGCCCAGTAACCATCCAAACAGGATACATTTAAAATCATAGCTGAATATAATGCTGAGAAGTAAAGTGACAAGTATTGTAGAATCCGCGCACTTTTCATTAATACCCATTGACCATAACGAAAGAGTTTAAATAACTCGGAAGAAAATTATTCGATATTGCGCCTGCCTGCAGCATTTAGGCCCAACAACTCCACCCAATTCTAAAATCGGTTGTCAAGCATTAAAAACGCTTCTAATATTTCGCCTTAAAAAATATAGTGGCTCTCAAATTTATAATAACATGCTACCGAGTTTTAAAAAATCAAGTTCATTATATGAAGTTGGAAAGACAGTAGGAATCAAGTTAGATTAGTAAAAGATTCAATTTTTCCGGGCCTCGATAGCTAGCTGACGAAAGTGTTTAGAGGAAAGGAACAAAATACTCGTAGTTAAGTTTACAGCTTGGAGTTCTTAAAATTTTGAAAAACAGTGAATATTAATGGGCATTATCCTGTAGGATTCACATCCCGCGAAACTTCAGGTAAAAAACAAATTGAAGGAGACTTAGAGATTTCGAGACACAGAATTTTAAGACTCATTACTAGCTTCCTATATTTTACAATAAACGGGCTGTTTTTTTAACAAAACTGCTAGCAAATTTAAACTAACGCAATTTAAGAACTTAGGTTTCCAAGCGCAAAGGAGCTATTGATGTTGAACGTTATATTAGAGGTCATTCCCGCAAGATTATTGAGTAAAGATTTTTCTTTCCATCAACGACGGGGCATAGAGTAGTCCACAAAGGGCAATTAACGTATCGCCAGATGTTCCCCCGCCAACGGAATTAACTTTGCTATGTAGTATGAGTGTGACCACGAACACTTAACATTTACCGATACAAAAATATAAAATATGTTAAAGGCAATGTACATTGTTATTTATGGTTAAATTAGAGTACATGGATCCGGATACCCCGCATGAGCACGGCTCATTTTTACATAGTCGAAAACGATGCAGATAAGTCATGAAGGGTCCATGCCCTGGTTAGGAGCTGTGTTATAAAAGTGTTGAACCAAGTACTAATGGAGGGAACATTTTTCGTGAAATTCCTCTTAATTAAAATCCACGAGGAGTTATGAATATTCGGGACAAAATATACGAGAGCTAACTGCTTAGGTGAAGGAACGCCTTCGTGAAAGCCTTTCAAAGGAAACTGGCTCGTATTCAGGTTGGAAATGTAGGAAACAATTCTTTGACTATTCCAGTTTAAAGTTCAAATCGATTGCTATAGATTATTTAAATAGCAAAGCGCTCGAGGGATGTTTACACTTGAATGCTGCAGATATAGGTTAAGTACATAAGCATTATGCATTATGCATTATGCATAGACATTTCAGTTAATTCAAAAGTGCATATATCATTTACTACTTCCAAAAGAGTTTACACACACAAACTTGCGTATACGGTCACTTAATCGCATTTCGCAGCTACTAGATACACAAACAATTATAGTTGTCAAATTCTTACAGAATACACATCAATAAAGCTAAGGTTAATTTCTCAGTTAATTTTTAACTACGTAGTTTTTTATCTGAATTTACACGGGCCGGTTTTGTATTCGTGACTTACGCTGAAATTTTTATTTCAAAATTCACGCTATGCAGCTCAACTTTTTTATTAAATATGGAAATTCGTCCAACATTACGCACTTAATGAAATATTAGGTAGAATATAGCTTACCCGGAAAAAGTTACAAAATCAGAGCATTTCTCGTTATCTTCGTACCTTGGGCTTTAAGTGAGCTTCAAAGAAAGGAAACGCCGATTAAACACTTTCCGGAATGGAAAAAATTAATCTGATAAGATCCTAGTTATTGAAATAACGATAACCGTGCTTTACAGAACGAATGAGTACCTCCATTGTAGATAATTCTAAATAAGAAAAGCCAGAGTTTATGCCCTTTGTATTTCTTAATTGAAACGTAGGAGGCTACTGTTGCAATAGTTCAGAATTAAAAGAATGAACTGCAAGTAACGATTTTGGTTGATCGTTATTTAGCATTAATTTCCCCCCTTTTAACGCAATCTTCTCAATTAAGAGTTCGTTAGTTTAAAATGTTTCCGAGCGAAAAGACTAATTTTTAGTTCACACTGCTAGTGATAAGATGTTCAAGTTAATAGCCTAGAATCACATCGATACGTATTGTTGCAAGGATTTACTGCTTAGAAGACTGCTTAAGCTGGCTCAGTACCGTCTCGGTTATCAGTAGGCGGTAGTCATAAATAAAAAGGGGCCGTCACTGAAAAACATGTTAGTATCGCAGATATAGGGGCTGGTTAACTCGCTTAGTGAAGCCTGTGGCAAAACATGTTGTGCAAGCTTTCTTCCCATTTTTTTTCGAGGGAGGGAGATGAGTTTGGGATGAATAACAAACAAGTTACTTGCGTGAAATAGCCTTTGAATTGAAAGAAAATAAGTTTCTTTTTGCAAGTTTTGAGGGTTTCATCCTGCACCAAGATTTTTTCAGAGACATGAAAACGGAAGAACCTAAACAATTCTAGATTTAATATGGATATGATTAAAATAATCTGTTTATACAATGATCATTATATATGTATATATAATTTTTTAATTATTTTTTCCAAGATGTAGAAGTAATGGATTTTTCAGATCCTTACGATTTTAAAAGTAAGTTTATAATTAATTCTCATTCGTCATTACAAATTGTAATTAATGTCCGAAATTTTAAGTATAAGGATATTATACAGAGTTTCGCGGCTATTCCAAGAGACATAAGTGTTTTATGTTTAAAAAAAGGGACAAGTTACATACGAAATTTTTACTTGTTTCTGGTTTTATGTATTTAAAACGTTCAGAAATTAACATTTAAGACAAACAAAGTTTAACACAGTTTAAGATTTGGAGATCTTTGGAAGTAAAAGCATGCGGCATATACTTAGTTTGCCTTAAGCAAAAATTATGTAACAGACGGAGACTTCAGTTTTTAGAAGATACAGCACAAGAGATCTGGGAGGCATAATCGAAGCATTATTGAAAGTGTAAGATGAAGCGAGGAATATTTAAGCGCGGCTCTGATAAAGAAGCTGTAAAATTTTATCGAAACTCATATAGCAGAGATACTGCTCTAACTGAAAAGCACATATTTCATGAAATACCATAGTAACGAAAGCACGAAAATGAAGCAAACGGTTAAATAATGAACTCGGGCACTCAAAACGGTGCATGCACAAATGAAGCTGAACATAAACTGATTAAAAAGAAAGAAATGTAAAGCTACCATTCTAACAAAATAACTTCAATACAGAATAAAAAGCATATATAGCAAAACACTTACCTAAAAGCTAAAACAAATAAAAAATATCTACTAAAACCTTTAAAAACAAATATTCCAAACGACCAACAGCGAACTCTCACAGAGCCGCTGTTTTATGTACAGCCAAGCGCCACGGTAGTGCCATGTGAGTTATTTTCCGCTATTTCCGCGCAGCTTCACTGGGCATGACGTCATCTCCACCCTCATCTACATGATCCTGCGCTTGCAGTTAAAATGAAATTTATTTAATTTGTTAACGTAAACTATTCCCGTTTGCGACAGAGGGTGGCGAAGCAGTGCGCTCTTTTAATTTCAGAAGTAAAAGCAAATTTTGTAAAAACTTATTTCGCGCAGAATAATTCTGTCGTACTGCTTTGTTCTGATTTACAAGATGAAGCTCTAAAGTCTTCAGTCAGGGTTGCCGAAAATAAGTTATTTACTTTTTTTCTGTGCACAAAAATTTGCTTTCGTTTACAGGGGGGGGATCTCGCCATTTTTTACACAAGCATATTTTGAAATGTTTGAAAAATGCTTGCTTTGTTATTTGCCTGTTGCTATGAGCTGATGAAAATATCTTTGATTATATTCCGCTGGTAGTCGCTGGATAGCGTAGCCAGATTGTTAATCTTTCAATTTAAACTTCGACTTGCTTTAATCTGAGTCATCGTTGTCTATCCAACCTAAAGGAAGCGAAAATTAATTTTACTAATCGTTTTGTTTCTGTAACCTCAAGCTGAAATTAAAATTAAATTTTTGAATTGTTTTGCTTTACTTAGTGTTCTGGTATTGAGATAAAGACTAGAAGATAAATCGCCAGAGAGCCTAACAAGGTTTGACTAGTGTTTAGATCAAGACAAACTGAGTTCAAACTTGTAAATCTAATCTCAAGAACAGTGTTTCTCAGCCGAAGTTTCTTGGACCCTTGCCGGTTCGCAGGACATTGATAGGAGTTCCGCAAAATACAGCGATGATTAACTCGTATATTGATATATTTTTGAGTCACTTCTGTGTTGTATTTCATATTCTTGTTTTCCAATTTACTTTGATTATCTAAATTTTATAATTACCGTAATTGCTAAATTTTGTTTATTCCGCATGGGTACTTTCGGGGTTTAAGTGGTTAGAACTTCTAGCTAACTTTTGAAATACTTTGTGGTTTGAACCCAGGAAGAGGCCACGACTCATTTTCCATGTTTTTTGGTCCGAATTGTATAATGGTCTATATACAAATTCACATATTAATTACTTAATTCAACTTCTTTATCTTATGCTTTTTAACACTGTCAATATACCGTTAAGTCAGAGTGACTGCCTTTTCTATACTTCCATACTAGATCTAGTGTTTTTAACGTATGACTACATTTCTCCATAATGATATGATGGGAAAGCCAAAATTAAGACACTATTTGATATGTGAGCGAACGTGGGCACTATTTGATGTGCGCGCGGTCATTTTGAATGAATAAATTGAATAAATAAAAATAAAACAAAATAAAATATATATGTGTGTGTAAACTCTTTTGTTTGTTTTATTTGTTCTGTAACATCCTCAGATTTCCATTAGTAATAATATGCATTAAACACCAGCGGCTTTTTAAACTAAAAGAGGGAGGCCTACATCAGTTTTTTACAAACTTAGTGAATTATTTTCAGAAGTTAAAGATAGAAATAAATGTGTATAACATTAATAAAGTTGGGTAATCTTCTTTGATATCACGAAGTGGAACCGAACTTTAGCCAGACTGACAGCGACTTAGAATAACAACTGAGCCTTGAGCAGGGTGTAAAAGACTATTTAAAACTAAAGAACAGATGGCACAGAGGGTGCTTACAACTCAGGCAGAACATAGGCGAGATAATTTAAAATAACAGTGAGTTCAAATGTAAAATTTAAATTTTATTAACAGAAGGCTACAGGAGTTGGCTCAAAACCTAACCGGCGTAGATGTTAAAATGTCGGCAATTATAATGAAAGGCCAAAAATTACAAATCTTAGCTCAACTGGCAACCTTGTAAGATGGCCTAGAGAGGAACATGCTCTGTCTTACAATTTAAAAACCTCATTTTAAATATCCACGAGCTAATTTGCATTCTGGAGTAGAAATGGAAGAAAGAAGTGACAGTAAGGTTCTAAATCATAAAAATAACTGGTTAATCAGCATAAAGAAATTTTACGCGCTGATGAATAAAAGTAAGTATTAACACAAATTTACACGTATATATTATTTAAGACAGCAAGTGATCTTCTTTTGAGTTTGTTTCAGACAAAAACTTAAAATATCAATAACAAGCATCGTTTAAAGAATATTTTCCCAAGTCTGTATTGATTCTAGATTAAACTCTCTTCGAAGTCTCTGCTGTTGTATAGTAAAAACAGATCAATATGTTTCTTCTGCTAGTCTAGGACTTTAATTATGTCACGTCAAAATTCAATCCCATGACTCAACGATGCGTTGTGAAAGAACTACGAGTCCTTTAGATTCAGACTTACAGAATACTTTGGAGTATGAATTGGTGCAGTTTACTCGGTATGCGCTAGAATCTAGTATAAAATGTCAGACATGTTTTCATAAAAGATGGAAATGACATATTGTTACGTGCTTATAATTTTCGGCAATAATATTATTCCTGAATAAATTTTGTATAAAATAAACTTAAAAATTTCATTTAAAACTTTTTAATTTTAAACTAATTTTCCTTTAAATAATGTAAAGAAAATAATATTCATTTACGATATTAATTTAAAAATTTACGCTTT